>NW_024096858.1:0-747500 GCF_016545835.1 Crotalus tigris | reverse complement strand
AAGTTTTTAACAATAACCAGCTGATTTATATTCATCCCAGAGTTTGAGGATTGTATATCATTGAATACATATATATATTAATAATGTCAGTAAAAATACGACTCCTGGGTACATCCATATCACGAAATAAATTAATCACGATCACCAGGAAAATCCAAGCAGGAAAATATAAAAACCAAGTTTTCATTGGAAACGTCTGACATCATCGATGTCAGAAGTTTCCGATGAAAGCTTGGTTTTTATTAAAAAATTTCCTGCTTGGGTTTTCCTGGTGATCGTGATTAATTTATTTTATTATATATATATATATATATTCACATTGAATTCCAATACACTTAGGAGACTTAACCTTCAAAAGTTGCATCTTTGTTTAGAACATCTTTGAATCTGGTACCGGGTTCTTCCTCTTTATTTATTTATTTAAATCTTTGTAACATATTTTTTTCAAACCACATTCGTCTTAGTTCATTGAGCTATGCTTCCTAGTGATAATCACAAGCAAAAAGAAGCAAGGGGAATAATCACAGCCTAAGACGATCCTCACATCACTTGCAACAGGTAAAGGGAATCACAATGGAATGCAGTGGAAACACAAGAAACGAGAAGTATCTTTCAGAAGAAAAAAATACATTGTGATGGAAAAAGTGGAGCAGAAAATCCGCAATTATAATAATAATAGTAAAGTTGGAAGGGACCTTGGAGGTCATCTAGTCCAACCCCCTGCTCGGGCAGGAAACCCTACACCATTTCGGACAAATGGCTGTCCAGTCTCTTCTTAAAAACTTCCAGTGTTGGAGCATTTACTGCTTCTGGAGGCAAGCTGTTCCACTGATTAATTGTTCTCACTGTCAGGAAGTTTCTCCTTAGTTCTAGGTTGCTTCTCTCCTTGATGAGTTTCCACCCGTTGCTTCTTGTCCTGCCTTCAGGTGCTTTGGAAAATAGCTTAATTCCCTCTTCTTTATGGCAGCCCCTGAGATATTGGAATACTGCTATCATGTCCCCCCTTGTCCTTCTCTTCGTTAAACTAGACATACCCAATTCTCGCAACCGTTCCTTATATGTTTTAGCCTCCAGTCCCCTAATCATCTTTGTTGCTCTTCTCTGTACTCTTTCTAGAGTCTCAACATCTTTTTTACATCGTGGTGACCAAAACTGGATGCAGTATTCCAAGTGTGGCCTTACCAAGGCATTGAAGAGTGGTATTAATACTTCGCGTGATCTTGATTCTATCCCTCTGTTAATGCAGCCTAGCACTGTGTTGGCCTTTTTGGCAGCTGCCGCACACTGCTGGCTCATATTTAAGTGATTGTCTACTAGGACTCCGAGGTCCCTCTCACAGTTACTACTATTGAGCATGGTGCCACCTATGCTGTACTTGTGCATTTGGTTTTTCTTGCCTAAATGTAGAACCTTGCTTTTTTCACCATTGAATTTCATTTTGTTAGTTAGTGCCCAGTGTTCAAGTCTGTCCAGATCCTTCTTAAGCCTGTCTTCTGGAGTGTTGGCTATTCCTGCCAGCTTGGTGTCATCTGCAAATTTGATGAGTTCCCCATCTATCCCTTCATCCAAATCGTTGATGAAGATGTTGAAGAGTACTGGGCCCAGAACAGAGCCCTGGGGCACCCCACTACACACTTCCCTCCATATAGATGCAGTTCCATTGAGGACCACTCGCTGAGTACGGCCGGTCAGCCAGCTACGGATCCATCTGGTGGTGGTTCTGTCTACCCCACATTTTTCTATCTTGTCAAGTAGTAGGTTGTGATCTACTTTATCAAATGCCTTACTGAAGTCCAAGTAAATTATGTCCACAGCATTCCTCTGATCCACTAATTTTGTCACTTGGTCAAAGAATGCAATAAGATTTGTCTGGCATGATCTATTTTTGACAAACCCATGTTGGCTTTTAGTAATGACTTTGTTTGCCTCTAGGTGTTCGTTGATTCGTTGTTTGATTATCTTTTCCAGGATCTTCCCAGGTATTGAGGTCAGGCTGATAGGTCTGTAATTTCCTGGATCCATTTTTTTTCCTTTTTTGAGGATGGGAACTACATCAGCTCTTTTCCAGTCCTCTGGTAGTTCCCCTGTGTTCCAGGATCTTTGAAAAATATAGTTCAGTGGCTCCGATATCACATCTGCCAGTTCCTTGAGAACTCTGGGGTGTAATCCATCTGGTCCTGGCGATTTGAACTCATCTAGGCTGGACAGGTGCTCACTAACCATTTTCTTGCCTATCTTAACTTGTGTTTCTGTTTTGTTTTTTATGGCACTATTTTTGATAGGTTGGTCTGTTTTTTCCCTTTGTGTAAAGACAGATGCAAAAAATGAGTTAAATAGTTCTGCTTTCTCCCTGTTGCTTGTCACCTTCTTGCCACTTCCACCCACTAATGGACCAATCATTTCCTTCACTTTTTTCTTGTTTTTTACATGTTGAAAGAAGCTTTTTTTGTTATTTTTGACTTTGGTCGCAAGCCTTAGTTCATTTTGAGCCTTGGCTTTCTTCACTTCATCTTTGCAGGCTCGGGCTATTTGCTGATATTCTGACTTAGTTATGTTCCCCTCTTTCCACTTTCTGTACTTGTCCTTTTTATCCGTAGTAGGTTTGCTGTTTGTTGTTGTTTTTAAACAAAAAAAAAGATTCCGCTTCACAGTTATATTCCCTAATGCATTACAAAAATAATACATTAAAATAATTAATTAAATAATTAAATGATAAGTGGATAAAGATTAAAGATTAAAAGATAAAGATAAAATGAAAGTACAAATCAATCACTGCCATAAAATGGATTTAATAAAATACAAAGATATAACAATAATCTAAAGATTTTCACGCCCTTTAAATATCATCGGAAGGGCATAAAGTTGGAAGTAATCCATATTCAATTTGCCCCTAAAACATCTGGGAAAATCAAAAAGTATTTAATTTAATACAAAGGCTAAAAGGGGAAAATGCAAATACAAAGATTAATTTAAAACTATTTCAATCAGCATACCAATTATATGGCAAAATAAGATCTGATATATTTGCTGAAATTACCTGATTTGGAGACCATTTCATTTTGAAAATCCTTCAAATCAAGGGATTTTTTATTTCAAACTCACTGTGAAAAAAGATATCTTGTTAACAATGCAGATTAAAGTTGAATATGGCAGATAAGGACAATTACAAAAACTTCCATTAAAATCAAGCATGGCAGTGAAAGAGTTAGAGACATGATAGCTAGGGGGAAAAAACTCTATGATGCCCTCTTGTCTTGGTGCCATAAACATATACATATTTTGCTTAAAGGTTAATTCAGGTCTGGATCAATGTTTTAGCTTTGGATAATTCAATTTCTGTGACTAGCCATGGTGCTCATTTCATGAATGGGCAATACTCCCTTCCAACATAACATCTATTTTGTGAAAACCTTTATACTAATAAAATATTCAAAAGCATACAACAATTTCCCAATCTATAGAACCCCTGGTGTAGATAACACCAAGCAAAAGGAAGAAGTTGATGGGAAAGGAGTCCTAGTGGCTCAGTGGCTAGAATGCAGTATTGCAAGCTAACTCTGCCCACAATCAGGAGTTCGATCCTGACCAGCTCAAAATTGATTCAGCCTTCCATTCTTCTGAGATCAGTAAAATGAGGACCCAGATTGTTGGGGGCAATTTGCTGACACTGCAAACTGCTTACCAAGGGCTGTGAAGCATTATGGGTCAGTATGTAAGTCTAGGTGCTATTGCTATTGCTACTTCAATGCAGAGCAGATTCCTATGTTTCAGGACTGAATTTAGGATAAGAAAACATGCTAAGGGAAAGAGTTCTGAAGCCTAAAAGTATCAATAGAAAGGACACTTTCCCACATAGACACATACAGTACTTAGTCTTGCAATGAGGCATTATCTGATTTGGAGGTAAATACTGTATGTTTCAGATTGTTTTTGTGAGAATATTGTGTAATATCTCTTTGGCATCACCAGTAGGGTTGCCAGCTTAATATGTCAAATCCTTTTTGTATGGTGAACAGCAAATAGAGTGTAGATGATGATGATGATGATGATGATGATGATGATGATGATATCCATTCAGTCAACTCCAACTCTTGGCAATTCTATGGGTGAGGTCTCTCCACACCTTCTGATCTTGCATTACTTCTTTGAGTTGTTCTACAGTCTGGCTGTTGTCAGCTTTGATATAGTCCAGCCACTGTATCATTTGGATTATGTAAAATGTACAGCTCTAATTAGCTTTATTTACTAATTCCTGCTTGCACATTGTTATTAAAGGAATAGGAGCAGGCCAGATGATTGGAGAATTCTAATTTTATCTTTTGAAAGGACCCACAACTGGGAACACATGATTAGTACCAACTAGGAGCTACCACATCTAAATGCTGTGATTGTATCTGCTATAATGCAAGATGAAGCTCCTTTCATATGGTTAGAACTTAGTGGTAGAAGATGAGCTCTTAGCTGCTATGTAGAATAACCTAGATTTAGTCTTTACATTTTATGATATGGTTGACAGGGAGAAACCTTGTCTGATCCATAATTGGTCAGAGGCTGGCAACATTGTCAGGAAACTATCAATCCATCTCTAAATGACATTTGCCTCAGATATTAAGAAGTGCTATATTTGACTAATCTGATTCTGAGATGTTGGCGACCTTTGGAGTCAAGTCCAAGTTTTTGGAATAGGAAATTTCAAATGTTCCTGAAAACAACCAACCTTATCTAAACCATCTTTCTAGGTTCATTTTATCCCAGCATTGAATCAATTGAGCAAATGATATATATTCAGTGTGAAGAGATTCACATGAATCAACTATTACATATAAATCAGATTCTGAATCTTATTGTCTTCTAAATGATTTTCCCCTGAAGAGAGATGGTGACTGTCTGGAATCAGAAAACCTGACAATAGCCTCAGGCTTTTTTTTTTTTTTAAATCAGAATATATAAAAACAGCTGTTGTTCATAGGATTTTTTCTCCTTTTTACCTGATAATAAACGGATGCTTGCATTAAAGTTTTTAATGTTTATTTGAAATGTGGAGTGTAAACACTGATCAAAAACTAAGTGACGTGGATGGAGAGTCAGATTCCCTTCTGTCGTCCTTACAGCTTAATAAATGGAGGTTGCCATCTGGTGGAAGAAGTGTAAGTCTTTGATACAAAACTAAATTAGAATCATTCACCTGAATTAAGGATAGATGGAGTTGGAGGAATTATTGCCTGCTAGAATAAAAGAAGCAAATATGGATATGGATATGGAGAGATATATGAACAGAGAGAGAGAGAGAGAAAGATAAATAGGTGATGGAGGGAAGCTTTCAAATATGATGTTCAGAGTAATTTTCTGAAATTGACCCTTAAAAGGAGAAGCAAGAGTCTTCTTCTTGTTCCTTGCATTATTCCCGCCATATCACAGGGTCTGCAGTTTAGCATCTCACCCTTCATTTCATCTGATCTGCAACATCCCGCATGTCTGCATCTCGAGCGTTGTGTTGGGTTTGATGCACAATGATGCAATGTTGAAATCTCAATCGATTTATCACAGAGTCTGATGCCAACCCTCCTCCTTTCTCATCCGAGCTTGGGATCGGCAATGGCAGAGTTAAAGAAAAAAAAACAGAAGCAAGAATACATTTATTTAAAGAATGAATGAATAAATTACATATATAAGACATAGTCACTGAGATTTTAATTCTGACTTTTATCCCAGCAGGCTAAGAGAGAGAGAGAGAGACTGCAAGATTGTGAGAGAAAGATTTGAAGCTGAACCATTTAAGTCAGATTCAACCCACTGGCTCTACCTGACACTAACTCTCACTGGACTGCTACACTTCTTTTGATGGAAAGTCCATGAGAACAGGTTAGGATTATGTCCACAAATCCTTCCCTACATGTGGTCAATGTAAGATCTGAAAGAAGCCTTCAGCTGGACAAGCAAGTTAGTGCCTTCCTTATGTTTGGGAATGGAACTCTCACATGATCTTGGTTTAAGAGACCTGGCTCAATAGAAAGTGAAATCCACAACTTATGGAAGAGACCAATTTATTTGTCCAAGGTTCCAAATCATTCAGTACTCAGATTTGCATATGGAATATGCAAACTGCATAGCAATCAGGGATCCTACTTTTTTGTCCTGTACATAGTGGCATTACAGCAGAAGTCTCCAACCTTTCGAGCTTTGTGGATCAACAAAGGGGGGGAGGGGATGTTTCCATTTGAATGATGGGTGAGCACAAACACAGCTCCATTTGCAGGAGCAGGCACTTGTTCCAGCCACTCACACAAATGGAGCTGGGCCCGTGCGCCCCCCTCCCACTGCATACAGAAGTGGAGCTGAGTGCACCCTTGTCCACTGCTTCCGCGGCCTGGGTCTGAAAGGGCCAAGGGCCAATAATGGGCCACAGCCTGGGAGTTGCAGACTCCTGCATTACAGAAGGTAGTCACTAGGCAGCACCAGATTTAGAGTCTTCCCAAAGACTTACCAGAAACTGGCCCTTGATATATTATTATAATACGATGGCATACTGATATACAATCAACACACAGTATTTTGAAGGCACTAATTGACCAACAGAAAACCAATAGCAGGTCTTCCTTTTCCTTATTAAGATTCATGCACCATCCTCAAGTTAACGTTACCTTGATTAATAGAATACTAGATTAGACTTTTTGCATAAACACACCTCTTCAAAGGAAGGAAGCACTAACTATTTTATCCACCAAACACAGTATTGGAATGAAAACAATAATGGATATGCCAGGTTGAACTGGAGAGTTATTATTTGGCATCCTTGAAATCCTGATAGATACTGGCACCAGAATTTCTAGCAAAAACATTTTATCTCCTATTCCTGATCAATCTATTGTTGTTTTGTTTTATTTTATGCTTTAATGCTTATATTCATTAAGAGATTCCAACATAGATTGATCTCAGGTCCAAATACAGGTAGTCCTTGACTTATAACCATTCATTTAGTGGCTGTTCAAAGTTATAATGACACTGAAAAAAGTTACTTATGACCATTTTTCATACTTACAACTGTCACAGCCTCACAATGCTCAAGTGATCAAAATTTGAATGCTTGGCAACTGGCATGTATTTATGACAGCTGCAGTGTCCCAGGGTCATGTGACAAAGCTTGCCAACTTTCTGACAAGCAAAGTCAATGGGGAAGCCAGATTCAGCAGCTGTGTTACTAAGGTAACAACTGCAGTTGATTCATTTTACATCACCATCATGTAAAAAAGATGTTGAGGCTCTAGAAAGAGTACAGAGAAGAGCAACAACAATGATTAGGGGACTGGAGGGTAAAACATATAAGGAACGGTTGCTGGAATTGGGAATGTCTAGTCTAATGAAGAGAAAGACGAGGGGGGACATGATAGCAGTGTTCCAATATCTCAGGGGCTGCCACAAAGAAGAGGGAGTCAAGCTATTTCTTGTCCTGAAGGCAAGACAAGAAGCAATGGATGAAAACTAACCAAGGAGAGAAGCAACCTAGAACTAAGGAGAAACTTCCTGACAGTTAGAACAATTAACCAGTGGAACAACCTGCCTCCAGAAACTGTGAATGCTCCAACACTGGAAGTTTTTAAGAAGAAACTGGACAACCATTTGTCTGAAATGGTATAGGGTTTCCTGCCTAAGCAGGGGGTTGGACTAGATGACCTGCAAGATCCCTTGTATTATTATTATTGTTGTTGTTGTTGTTGTTACAACTATGGCAAGAAAGGTCATAAACTGGGACTCTCAAAAAACTCAACAACTCTCTTGCTTAGCAATGGAAATTTTGGGCTCAGTTGTAGTCATAGGTAGAGGATTACATGTACTGATTTAATTTCTGTGAACATCACTTCTAAATAAAATTTCTCACCTAAGACAGAATACTTTAATCTTGATCTCTGATCATGCTAATAGGAAATCATAACATTAGAGTCCTAAATATTATGTAAAATTGGCATGATTGGCAGAGTTTATGTTGCCCACTATTGCTGTTTACTGCAATAGATAAGCTGTTGCCGAGAGATCCAGCCTAAAATAATGATTATATATGTGTGTAATGTAAATGTAAATGTTCATTTGTTCAAAATCTTAAATCTCTGAAAGGTCTTCACCGATTGCTTTGAAATTTTGACCCAACATTGCATTTGAATATGTGCATGTTTCTATATACCTATATTATATAGATGTCACACCTGTGACAGGTAAAAACATGCTTTTTAAAAAAACAGCACCATCTGTTGGACGTAAAAGCAACACACACTACGATTTCAGACAATCTCTATGTCTGCACAGACAATGGAACAACAAAAAATATTGTATACCCACAAGCATTGTGAAATTAAACATATTACAAACGTGCGCTTTCTCTTTTCTTTCTTTTCCATTTAATCAGACTGAGCCACAGCAACACGTGGCCGGGAACAGATAGTATGTATGTATGTATGTGTGTATGTATGTATGTATGTATGTATGTATGTGTGTGTGTGTGTGTGTGTGTGTAGTCTCTCTCTGCTAATAGCTGTGTTCATGGAACCTCAGATAAGAAACAATTCTTGAAGGACACATCAGATACAGGTAAGTAAAGCAAATGAATTCTTGAAGATGGTAAACTTCATCAGCTCAATAGAATCTTGGATCAGGGTTGTTTTTCATAATGTACAATTCAAAAAGTCACATTTTAGATAGAAAACAATTATATCAACCACCTTGGTAATTGCCATCTAGCTACTGAACATAGACCATATTCTCCATATTAAGAATTGGGGGGGGCTGTCAAAAAAAGGCAAAAGGCAGCATGCTGGAAGTGCCACCTATTTGTAAATATGTGCAAAATAAATGAGTGTGCGAAAAAGGCAAGGTTTTGATTGTGCTATATCAGTTACTGACTTTTTTGATCCTTCCCTCCCCTGCACTGCTGGTCTCAGGAAACCTGATTGATTTTTGCAATCAATTCCTCTCATGAAGCAGCAGGGCTTCTGGGCCATGTCTTTCCTCACAAATAATTTCCATCACCCTATAGAAAGATGTCCAAGGTAAAATGGCTGCCCAGCAATTCAAAAGGAACATGGGGATGTAAGGAAAAGCTTTCTGTGAGGAAACCAAAACCAAGCTTTAAAATGAACATCTAATTTAAAAGTAATTTGTTTGCCAGAAGCCAGCGATGGCAAAGTACAATCTGTCCTTTCACAGATGAGCCAAATGCATTGGAAGATCCTGTTTCCATGAGATTAATAGTTAATGTTACAACTACACTTTAGTTCGATAAAAGACAATTGGGTGACCAAGTGGAAATCCAATAGGTATACAAGGGGAGAGAAAAGCAGGAATGGCTCTGCATCACATCACCATGACATTAGGCGATAAACAAGGCAGCCAGTTATGCTCGCACTAATTGTTCTGGGTGGATAAAACAAGCCATTTTCCAAAGTGAAATTTTAAAATACAGAGAAAATCTCCAGGTTGCAAACTGGAAACCTACAACAAAAAGGAATGCAAACAGCTGTGCCTAAATATTTGCTTCTCCATAGACATTAGACAAGAGATAGCAAAGGATTCTGATTGCCATCATACTTGCACCAGAAATAAACACTGAATGCCTTTAGAGATTTTGGTAAATGATACTCTCTGTCTTAGGAAATAACTAGGAAAGAAAGGTGGGAAAAATATCAGAGCTATTATCCCTTGTTCTGTCCTCCAAGTGAAATGTGCCAAATTTAAAGCATTGAAGTTACTCTTATTGGTGGGACTTACAGCGTCAGCCTGTCAGAATATTTCATTTCATCCTTTTTAAAAAGGTTTCTCTGAACTCTGTACTAAAAAGAACTAGGATTGAAACATTTTCTGCACCGACTCACATCAAAGTGTCATTTCTGTCTCAGACAGAGTGGGAAACCCACATGCTTCTTGGTCTCTCATTATCTTTTTATTCCCTTGCTTAGCACGGTAGGTCCAAATGTCAACACAATTTTCCTTTCATCCTCCACAGTTCCAGGTCACTTACCCAGTCTGCCGGGCAAACAGTAGTGCCATGGTCTTATATATAAATACAATCATTAACTTTAATAGTAGCCCACTCACAGATTTGTTACCTGGAAATAAATTGCCACCATGAGGGCTGTTTCTTAACTTACATTCCTAGTTAATATAATATTTGCAATAAAATAATCTTTGATATCATTCATTTTGTGAATTCTCCCCAAATTACAACCACATACCTTTTTTTTAATCTCTGAAATAATCAGTCTAAAACTTGTTCAGTCTTGCTCATGTCATTGATTTCACTTATTAATGCTGCTCCGTCGTGACTTTTATAAGTTAAAATGAAAGATCTGCATGAGCTTACCTCCCCCTTTTTCCCCCACAAAAGCAAACTTGTGATGTAGGTAGAACTGAGAAGGAGTCACCCCATGAGTTTCCATGGCTGAAGCTGGACTTGAACTTGGAGCTCCTGGTCCTATTCTAGCATCTTATCCACCATACATTGGCTCCCTATTACATCATACTTAGCTACCCAAAGTCACCTTGCAGGGAAGATGGACGGCATAGAAAACAAACAAGCATACTTTCCCTAGGATATATTGCTCTTTCAAACATATGGGGGGGATGTTGTCCTTCCCCAAAAGACAATGATTCGTGTGCAATGTTTGGTTTTGAGTGGCTGCTTATGGACTTCACCCATTCCTGCTATAATGACTATATTAATATGATTTATATCCCATTTTTCATCAAGAGGTCAAAGTGGCATACATAATATTCCCTTCTCCTGCTTTTCCTCAGGGCAACCTTATTTTTCTTCACAACTTCAATGTGCTTCCCTTCTGAGGGCAAATTAGAACCAGTATCTTCCTATTCCTGGTTTAGTATCTTGAACACAAGACCGTGCTGCCAATTAAAGAACCATTAGTTGAATCTAGATGCTACTGCAGCAGTGGGAGGAAAAAAAGCAAAGACGTAACGCTATTTAAGAGAGTCATTTGGGATTTGAACAATAGTCTGTGATGACATTAAATTTCTCACGAATATCAGATTGGCTCTTCACATGACGTATAGTCTCAGCTTGTTAGAAGAGATCCAGAATAAAAGTAAATGTCATGAATTGGTAATGCTGCTTTTGTTCAGCTATTACTTCTGCACACCCCTTCCTCAGTACTTTCCAGTATACTGAATGAAGCCTGGAGAATATTCATTATATAAGCTAGTACAAAATGTATTGAGAGTGAATTTCCATATATTCCTTCTATTCTTAATACTTAATATGTATTCACTTTCAAATGCTAGCATCAATCTTTGCAGCAAGGTGTGAAGATGAAAGAAGGACAATTAGTCGGGCTGTATTCACTGCTGAAGCAATTCAATGAATAAAATATACAGTATGTGTCTCCTTCCTTTCAATCTATGGGATTACATCTTTTGCATATTAAAACTGAAGTGGCCAGTGGAACATTATATAGAAGATGGGCTAAGAAGGAATCCAGAGTGAGTTAAAAAAACCAAAAACCTCAAGATGGTAGTTGTAACTAATAATAATAATAATATTTTTTGCCCCCTTTCCAAACAGTCCTGCCAAAAGACCAAACAAGACAATGAATCTGAAAATCCTTAATTCAGTTCATGGGTTTGATTAAAATTTTTCTACATTACTTGGCTAAACCACACTCTACCTCATTTCCCCCCTTCTGCATTATGGGAGGGATTTAAAAAAATAAATGTACTTATTTATTGCATTCATATCCTACCTTTCCTCTTGGGTTCCAGGCTGCATACTTATGGAACTTTCCTCATTCTAAATTCACACTTCTGTAAGTCCTGCTGAGTGCTAATACCTGGCTGAAAATCATCCACAGAGCTTCTGTTTGGGAGGGATCTGAATATTAAAACAGAAGGTACTAATGCTAAGAGATCATTTGGAGGGTGAGATTTGGTGAGAAGTTATTTGTATTGTCGGACAGTGTTTCTCAGCCTTGGCAACTTTAAGATGTCTGGACTTCAACTGAGAAAGACTGCTATAAGGTTATAATTTTCTGTTTCATTAAGATTGCAACCCAATAAACATATGGAGATATCCAGTCATTCAGTTGCTTCCAAGTCTTTGTGAACAGATGAGCCTCATTTAGCTAGAACTATTTGTCAATTAACTGTTTATCTGATTTCTTATAAGCTCCTATTTCTGTCCTCAGTGACACTATCTAGCGCCTTTTTGCCTTTTATCTCATCTTCCAGCTCTGTTATTCTGTTATTTAACTTCATTAATTCCCACCCACCCCCAACCCCATACCACATGCTGCCAAAAATTCAATACCAAAATGACTTGATTTCAGCATAAGATTTAAACCCAGTGGGGTTGGGGGTTACGGTGGATTAAGAATGGAAACAAGAGCAGCTGCCCCAATCTTTATCCATATTCCCATTCTTATTTTCTGAAGATTAAAAAAAATGTAGAAAATAACAATGATGGTAATGTTTTAATAAGTTATGCACGAAGATCTTAAGACCTAAAACAATAAATACATGGATATTTGAATCAATTTGTTTGCATATCTTTGAGGAGTAAAAAAAAAAGGGGGGGAGCATGCAGATAGAGGATGCTATGAAACAGCAGGCCAAATGTTTCTAGAGCAGAACACATAGTTAAGAAATCATTTGTAGAAATGCAAAGAAAATCCATGTCTTGTATTTCAATTACATGTTCTCCTTTTCTCCCTTTCTCTTAATCTTTCTTTTCTTGTTCAATCTGCCTCCAAGAACTCCCCCCCCCCCAAAAATTGCAACAACCACACACTTAAACTTCCTGAATATAACAGTAACTTAATATGGGCAGCAGCAGTTTCTTCCATATTTATTTATTTTTATTGGATTTCTACCCACTGCAATTGAGGAATTATCAGCGGTTTACAGTACACCTATAAAACATGTTGAAACTTCCACCGTACAGTCATAAAAAATAAATGCAATGCATTAAGACATTCATGGTAATAACAAAGGATGGAAATAAAATAGTTTCAAACATGCTCCTACATCAAAACAAAAACAACTCCCCCCCCACAAGAAAAAAACAACCCACAACCAAAACCAATAAACCAATGGCAAATTTCCCCAGCCAAATGGCTCTCTAAAGTGGCTTTCATAGCTTGCACCAAGCCAACAGAGTGAAACTTGATATTTTTTTCTTTTTGTGGGGGAGGCTGTTTTGAAACACAGATGTTCCAATAGAAAAGCTGCATCTGTGAAGGTCTATCAGCCCTCATCTTGCAAAGTGGACAAACACTACCAGAGTCTCCTGGGACATATTGATTAGACAGACGAAAACTGGTTGGAGAAGACAGTCCTGGAGGAAGTTTGGAGCTGAGCTACTTAGGGCTTTAAAGGTCAAACGCAGCCATTTGAATTGCATTTAGATGTTAAAAGGCAAGTATAGCAAGGCCCATAGCACCAACCCTACATGTTCACATCTATGTGTTCACATCTGCCAACAGTTAGGCAATTATATCCTGGATTTAAAGTTTCAAAGGTACAGACCAATAAAAATTAATGAAGGCATGAGTTTCCATGACTAAACCCTCATGATCCAGATAGGGCTGCAACTGCCATACTAACCAGAGTTGAGCAAAGGGCTCTTTAGACACAGACTTCTGTGTCAGGCTCCAAAAACCAAGAAACACATGGTGATTCTTCTAAGTAGATTTCTTTATTGTTCCATACATGGAGGAGGAGTGGCAGAACCTGGGTGCAGAGTTAAAAGAGGGGTCAGCCTAGAATCCCTACATAGCCACAAGTGGACTTACACTCTCCCTTGAATTCTGTTGACCCTTACCTATCTCCAAGCAGGTGCTAACAGTTAGTTGAGAAGATTCCTGCGCATAGGTATGTAGCAATAAATCAGTTTAATTGCACCTTCAGGTGTGGACATGATCTTTTGCACCTGACAATACCAATAGGCAGAATCTTGCTAACTACTACTTTCAACAAGTATATACTCTGAGAATTATTAGGGAGGGGCTTTCTTCACCTACGGTCTATCACACAGAGCTGAACTGAGTTGCCTTTTACTCCGCTGGAATACACTCCGTCCCTCTTGGGAATCCAGACTACAATCCATCACAACCTGCTCTTCTGGCAGGGAGGCATTCCGTAAGAGACAAACCAGTTGGCTTATCTGTCTTTCCCCTGCCACCACTGAAAAATACCACCAACCGAAGAGGGATGGGAACTGCTGTGAAATTGTGCCTTCCAATCTCCAAACCCAGAAGGCAATCCAAAAGAGTACCATGGCTGATAGTATTGGAGGCTATCAAAAGATCTAAAGCAGGGGTCTTCAAATGTGACCCTTTTATGGCTTGTGGACTTCAACTCCCAGAATTCCTCAGCCAGGCAGGGACCAGGAATTTCACTAGCAAATAGTTTTTAACTATGTTTTTTATAACTGCATTCACATACAGCATAGCTGTTAACCATCTAGAACAGGGATGTCAAACTGGCAGCACATGGGCCAGATGCATCATGTGCAGGCCATACCCACACAGCTCCACAAAGGCAAATAATGTCACAATACGTCACGATACATCACGTGATGTGATCAAGTCTGATATCTGTGATCTAGAGCACTGGTTCTCAAACTTGCCCACCTTAAGACACATGGGCTTCAACTCTCAGAATTCCTCTATCAGCCGTTGGTTAGGGAATTCTGGAAGTCAACAAGTCTTCAAGTTACCATCTTTGAGCAATGCTGATCCCCAAGAGCAGGGGTCTTCAAACGTGGCCCTTTTATGAATTGTGGACTTCAACTCCCAGAATTTCTCATCCAGGCACGCTAGCTGAGGAATTCTGGGAATTAAAGTCCACAAGTCATAAAAGAGCCATGTTTGAAGACCCCCTGATCTAGAGGAAACCAGGTTGAAGAAGACTCTGTAGACTTTCAGAAGAAAATGCATCAAGGGAACATTTTGAATGCAAAGGAGGAGTTCCCCTTTGCATAATCAAATAAGCTGTATTGTACACTTTGTGCAAAATCAGCTACTGAAGATGAAGGAGATGTCTCTTACAACTTATTGTGCACCTGTTTCTTTAACATTTCTGTATTTGCCATCTATGAACTGAAACAGCAAAGGAACTTCTTCTGGAATGCTGCCACAGCAAAGATTACTTTTCTGCTGCCCCAAGTAGTAGATCCTATTATTTGATTAACAACCAACTTGACTTTTTGCTTCATTGTCTCTTTCCCTTTTCTTGCCTACATATATATAGTTGCATAGAGCTTTTGCACAATATGCTTTTCATTTATAAGGCAAGAGTAAAAAGTAAATTCATAACAAAACAAGCAAAGGAAAGATAGTACAGTGCTGCATCACTTTGTAGGCTAGCTATCTTTATCCCCTCTCTGCTTTATAATGCATTTTAATCTTACAATGATTTATAGACAGTTCTAATAGCATACACTATTCTTCATTGTTCAGCTGACAGAAATTAAAACTGAATAAAGTTAAGAACACTCAATTAACTTGATATTTGAAAAAAATGGGCACAAAAAGGTTCTCTACTAGCATTTCTTACCTTAAATGCTCATTGTTTTAGATGAATGAACAATAACAAGAATACAAATAATTAACATTACAATTACATTACTATAATGCCCTATATACATGTCAGTCATGCTGTATTTTTTTTTCTCCAGAGACTTCAACTTTCTATTTCCAAAAACAGTTTGTAACATGCACGTCTTCTGTTGCTTCATTGCACTGAATAATTAGAATAAAACATCAATAAGGCACTTGGAAAATATTTTTTTTTGTTTCATTTGTCAATTAATGCCTACTCATTCTTTTTCCTTGAAAAAGTTTAGATACTTAATGGGCTAGAATTAAGTAGGCTTAATAGGTTTCTGAGAGCCCATTTAGATGTGTATTACTTCACTATAACACAAACAATATTTCTCTTCAATCCCTATCTTGCTATTCCACACTTCATAGCTGTTTCTAGATTCCAATTTGTTAGAGTAAAAGCAGCAACCAAAAAAAGTTTGTTAAATCATCACATCATCAACATCCAAAGATGTATGATTTCACATTATAAACCCATTTCCATCTTGGCCCTAGTGAGTACAAGAATAAAATTGACTTTTCTCCTGTATCTCTGATGCCAAACACATTTACCTGGAAATATTCATCCTTCGTTTGAAGGGAAGGATAATCTGTTTTCAAAATTAAAAAGGAGCATTTGTAACCCATTTGTAATCTTTGCTAACTCTCACTCCATCATCTGCTTCTCTGTATAAAGCCATTTCAATGGAGTGCTAGCTTGGCCCAACATTTATTGGTCCCAATGTGTTCCATTGGTGTTTCTTTGTACGGAGTTTTAACCGTCTTTTAATCTGGCAGCCTTATAAAGATAGATAGAGATAAACTCCAACATTAGCTACACCACTGAGAATTGCTCCAATTGCAAGAAGAAGAGAAATGTTAATTGTGACAAGAATGAAGACAGCTACTACTGGTAACTCTCTCTAAGGTCCTTTTCACATCCGGGACATTCACCAAACTGAGAAGAGTCCTGTCTCCTCATATTCCTATGATAATTGAGAGGGAACTATGTGTAGCAGAGACAATTAACCAGCTATTCAGTCAAGTTGCCAGAGGAAATGCTGCAAAAATAGCTTTTGTTCTGGAGCTACAGTGATGAGTGGTTTCCCCACTGCTAGAACTTCTCCTTTATTCCACTTTGAAGAAGTCCACTTTGAAGCAGCACTATAGATGTTTTAAGCAAAATGACTCTTTTTTTCCCTCTGGATATGTTTTCTAATGTTTAGTATACTCAACACAAATACTTTTATTACAAACGTTTATGGAGATTCTCAATTATCCAGGTTATGGTTGTCCTAAATGGCAACTGGACATTCTTGGGTTTTTCCTTTGAAAATGTTTACTTCTCATCCAAGGAGTTTCTTCAGTTCAATGTTATTAGAAATGTTTCTTCACCATGTTGCTTCCTCTTGTTGAAGGAAAAGTCTTCATCATGGTTCAGTCCAAGCTGGGAATAAACAACATGGCGACTGCTTTAGAAAGAAGGTTGCAGTTTATTGAAGAGGAGAGCCAGACAGAAAGATGGCTCTGGAAGAAAAGAGAGTGAGCACATGTAGGGAGTGGGTTTTTATACCCTCTGGAGCCTTTCGTTTGGAGTTGTTCCTGTGGCATGAACTTTGACCTGAGTCTGAGTGTGCCTTTCTAGTATTCTGATAATGGTGGGTTAATCCTATTATGTCCCAAAGGTCAATCCTGCTTCCCTGTGGCTGTGGCTGATGACTCTTAGATTTTTGGTGTGAGGAATTGTTGATTCTAGGGATCTTTCTTCCTAATCCCAGCTTCCTGACTCCAGTTGTTCTGACAAAATTATCACATCTGCATTTCTGCAGACTTGGTTTCTGTTTGGGACAAAGAGACTTGGGGGGGTTGGTTTCTGCCTTTAAAATCCTTTAGGGAAATATATTCTGCCTTTTAAATATTTCCAAGAATATTTCTTTCTCCGGGGAGGGCTGACTTCCCACACTCTGTTACTAGTTCCTGTCAGTCTGTTCATTCTTGCAGTGATACAACAGGAGATACATACAGTACATCATATCCCCATATCCTGTTAGTATCCTACTCTGATATCATAGGCAGAACACCTCTTTTCCAGTGTTGTGTCTTGCTATGGTCAGCATGTCTCTTAGTAAATAATATTTTTCAAATCTGGTTTTCTAGAAGCATTCCTAGTAGAAGAAACCATGTCTGTGATTTCAATTCAAATATTCTCCTTTATTAGTACAAATGTTATTTTTAGAATTTTGGAGATGTATTTTTTTTCAATATTTTGGAACTTTTTTTTGCATATCCACCAAGTGTGATATTAAATATTCAACTGCACAATGATTTGAACAAACTAATTTAACTGACGCTTTCTCGGTTTATTTGAGACATTTCTTCCCCAGAAGATCTTGAATTAACAAACAAATGCTTTTAGAAGAAAGCCAACCAATTAGCACCAGAAATGTGATAAATATTCCAGAGCAAAGAATTCATAGAAAACACCCATGAATAAGAATAAACTCCAAGAAGCCATTTCATTAAAATATATATATAAAGTCCATACATGCCAGACATGGATTACAATCTTCCTATTTAGCTTCCAAGAATCTCTCCCTTCCTTTCCCAACTTCCCTAAAAGTTGGTTCCTTTGAGATTATGCATCCAATTTTAATTCATTTTTGTGAAAGTAAAACCTGATCCACTGACTTGTGTCCAGGCTACCATGGAGTCTAGAGTGAAATTTGGGCTGTGGATGTGTTTTAGGAGATAATACATCTCTGGATGATTAGCTACAAAATTGCAGGGGAAGTCATTCATTTTTATTTGCCTACATTTTGATCTTGTAGGTTTGCCTATATTTTGATGCTCGGTGCTTTGGGAAGGGGGCAATTTAACTGCCAGACTGAAAGTTTCAGATTGTTTTATTTTGTGGCTCAAAAACACTTAAAAGGGATTTTACAGTGTACAGTTAGCTCTTGGGTTTTAAGCTGGAGAACATACAAGTGTTACAGATAGGAATGCCTGGGGCAGGAAACTACTCAGCAAACACTTTATACATTTCAATACGATAGTGGGGGGGAAAGCTCTTTGTTATTTCAGGTCCATATCGCATCTGTGTTTTCATTAGAAAGCCCTTTCCTGGATCAAATTACAGTTTTAAAAAGTTCAGCATAAAAATGCATAGTTAAATATGTTCTTTAGATGTCAATTATTCCTCAAAATATGCGTTGAAATCACATTTACATTGCCAAGATCTGAGTTGGAAATTTAGAAAGTATAAGTGTTGTTGAATAGATAACATCTTATCTGAACGTTGGTTTGAAAGAACTGAAGAACTGACAGATCTGCAAATCAGCTTCTAGTCACAAGTAAAGTCTCAGCTAAAGTGGAAGAGAGACAGGCCTTTTTTTCCCTAAATCCTTCCTAAATGTCACTTCCGTAAAAGAAAGTTCCAAATTCAGTCTGTTCTTTTTGTCAAAATGTTTGTCACCTTCCAAATAGAAGTTGCTAGTAGCAACTGGGCCAATTGGGACTGTGTCATAAGACCAATGGCAAAATGCTTTTAGTGTGTATTCTTAGTGGTAAGCAACTAGTTCTATTTCCTAGAATTATTTTAAATAATTAAATTGAATTGTTAAATTATCCCATGGCGAGTTGTCCCTTGACGAATTGGCCGTAGCGAGTTGTCCCATTCGTTTTTTTTACCACAATCATTAAGCAACCTGGCTTTCCCAGTTGACTTTGTTGGAAGCCCCCAGGATGATCACATGGCTGTGGGGATGCTGCAACAGTTGTAAGTCTGGGGACCCATTGTAACTAACTTTTTCATTGTCACTGTTCAGCCATTAAACAAGTGGTCATAAATCAAGGACTATCTGTACATGTAAGAGAAAAGGGAAGAAGCAGAAGAACAGGAGAGAAGCTAAGCTACTGAAATCAAAGGATGTGACAGTCTTTTGCTACTGAACAAAATTCCCCCTAAATATCTTCCCCAAATGCAAAACCATAAGAAGCAATCCTATTACCAAATGTTCCATCCTTCATGAAATCCAAAACCAGCTATCTGGGCAGGGAGCTTTGTTGAACAGGACGAAAGGCAGACCAAACACACTGTCTAAGCTTGTCACTTGCTGCTCTGCCTCAGCTGGCATAATGTCTACTCCATTGACTATGTTGTCCTTTTTCTAACAACCACCTTCAAAACTTGCCCCATTCTTCCTTATTGAATTGAAAACTTGTCAAGGTGATGATTTAAGAGCTGATCAGCTGATGAAATGATGGGAATGAGTCAGTAGGGTCTTTGGCTGTTGTCTCTTTAAGAGCCTGTGTAAAAAGGGGAGGCTCTGCTAGTGCCTAATGCTGGGAAAGATTGAGGGCAATAGAAGAAGGGGACGACAGAGAATGAGATGGCTGGATGGAGTCACTGAAGCAGTAGGTGTGAATTTAAATGGACTCCAGAAGATGGTAGAGGACAGGAAGACCTGGAGGAATGTTGTCCATGGGGTCGCGATGGGTCGGACACGACTTCGCAATTAACAACAACAACTGCTAGTGTGTTTCCCTTCTTTTCTCTTCCCTGCTGTATTTGGCTGCTTTGTGGGATTCTGCTCACAGCTCTTGTATGTATATTGTTCCTAGTGATACTTGTACAGCATTGTAGATATTGTAGATAAACCACTATTTTTACAAACCACTATTTGTTGTGTCTGCTCCTGGGTTGTCGCACGCGATAGGACTCTGCGCGCTCTGACAAAATTTCATCTCATTTAATGCTACTGCCAATTTATTACACATCTTCACTTTCACCGTTTTCAACCCCTATCACCTGCCTCATATTTATATTGTTGAGATAGTTGATTGGTTCCACTGAAAGGTGGGGGAGGGGTGGTTTGCTGATGGTTTAAGGGGAAACCCTGAAACTTTCTTTTTCTTGTACTGGCTGCATTTGTTATTGCCACCAACATATGTCCGGAGGATAGAGAGGGAGAAAAGGGCTTCTTCAGAGTTCATTTATTTGCAGATGAATAGTCATTTGTATGGAGTGTATTTTTATGTGTTGAGGTTCTTTAAGAGTTACAACATTTGACTACAAAAGGCACAAATCATAATGTTAAAAGGCCACGCAGCTGTAACTTTAAGGACCCCAAATTTTATTGGAACAGATGTGGCTTCGAATGAGCCAGGAAATAATGGTTTGGATGCCATTAAAGGGGCAGCAGTGTCACCAATTGTAATTGCCATCTGGTGCAGGGCAGAAGCCACCTGACCGGCTTCTATTTAACTTCTCCAAGTCTGAAAAAGCCCTTTAGTATATCTTTTACATGCACAATCTGGGAATCCTTTTGCATCAGGACTCCTGCCTGAAGAGTAAATGGCAGTTGTGGCTAGGAGGGCCTTTGCACAGCTTCAAGGTATGCTCATTCTTAGAAGAGGAGGCTCTGGGCTCAGTCCCTCATGCCCCAGACACCTTGCTAATGGATTACTATAGTGCACTATACAAGGGGTTGCCCTAAGGGTATTTGAAAGCTTCAGTGGGTGCAAACTGGAGAGGCATGAGCAGTTACGTGTGCATCTAGTTCTGTCCCCATTACACCTCTGCTCTGCGAACTGCACTGGTTACCAATTTGATTCTGGGTCCAGTTCAAGGTGTTTGGTGATGACCTATAAAGCACTGTAGGGCATGGGCTGGGTTATTTGAAAAAGGTGGAAGATGGGCAGTGGGAACTTTTTGTGGACCAGGTTTTGCATGCAGGTAGAAGATACCATTCTGATATTTTCTGATTCTATGAAAATTCATTCTGATTTGAAAATTGAAGACCCCACCACCACCACCACAGCTAGGACTTAATGTAGGTGGGTGTTTTGTTTTGTTTTAAAGAGGGGAACCACTGTTCACAGTGCCAAGGAACTCTTCACCATGCTTACATGCTAAGTGTCACTCACAGTCTCAAAAGATCTATCTACTTCTGTGGTTTGCAACAGTGGTGAATATCTGTAGCTTAGGTGTAGGATGAGGGTGAAGGTTCGTTCTCCGAGCTTGTGTGTTGGTTTCTGAACATTTCATTACCACACAAGGCCTCCCCCAACCAGCACTTCTTCTCTTGATGACCCTCATCTGATGTAACCTCCCCATCACAAGACCCATCACAATACTCACACACCTGACCCATCACAAGACCTTCACTTGACAGACCCAAACCTGACCCAACACAAGACCTACTAACCATACAAAGCCCTTATAAACAAAAGAATACTGACAGTGATACCCACAGGGGTAGGCAACCTTGGCTCTTTTATGACTCGTGGACTTCAACTCCCAGAATTCCTGAGCCAGCATGGCTGGCTCAGGAATTCTGGGACTTGAAGTCCATGAGTCATAAAAGAGCCAAGGTTGCCTACCCCTCTAGGTGATTTTCATGGTCTGTTCCAACTTAGAGTTCCACAATTCTAGCTGGACCGTTTTACCCTTTCTAAACTGCATTACTTTTTTTTAACCAATCTAATGAGGAAATGAAGATATTCTTGCTCCAAATATTATTGAGTTCAATAAAGCTTCCAAACCCTCCAAAGATTTCCTCCTGGTTTTAATAGAATAAATACTACTATACTAGGGAAAGGTCAGGAGTAAATAAAACTGTTAACTCAAAATGCAGTCGAAAACATAGTCACACTTATTTTCACGTCCAATAAAATTGCTACCAGGGACGTTATCAATTTGGATGATTACTGTATGCAATTTTCTTAATTATTAGCACCACCTTTACAAAATAAAGACCGTAAAAGAGGGAGCATTGGGCAACAATACTAGGAAAACCAAAGATAGTTGGGCATATGTTAGCCTTAATATTTCCACAAATATAAAATGCACTCATATTTTTTTATCTGGGAGTTGAAGTCCATGAGTCATAAAAGAGCCAAGATTGCCTATCCTGCACTAAACTCTGCTGAAGTTGTTACCTAGCCAAGTAATGAAACATTTGAAAACCAACCCACAAGCTCAGAGAACAAACCTTCACCTTCATCCTACTTCTATGACTACTAAATCTGGGCTGCAAACATCCAAATAACAGCAAAAAGGTGCTTTGGGTATGTGTGTAGAGTATGTGTTGTGTGTACATGCTATCTACTAGTCTTTTGGGCATACAGGTCAAATCTGGCAGCCAACAATCCCTTCTTTAAGCTTACTTTATTATCTTACTAGTTTTGTCACATGGATCTTTGGGGACTTAAAACAGTGGACGTATTGCTTCCTCCTATTTTCACCTACAATGTTTAGATCTCTAGTTTTACAATAAAATATGTTCAGAAAATATTCCAAGGAAGGAATAAATTGAGAAAGAGGGAATGCATCCTTTTATTTTAGCTTTTAAAAATCCTTTCAGAATACATTATCTTTTCTGTGCAGCGGTTACACTGTGTCAGCTATGTGTTCACTGGGTTTTAAAACAGGACTCAAAGTTGCCACTGCTTTAATCCCTGATTCTACTATTTTAATATGAATGAATCTACCTTGTTTTTAATGCCATCATTTACAAAAGTAACTTAAATATTTAAGTAAGCAACAGTGGTTTTATCGAAATTGCCAGAATTTCATGTCAGCATCTCAATCTGTTGCTGCAAAATTGCTGTCGTTATGGTTTATATGCAATACGTTTCCCCCAAAGTTTAATTAACCTCTTCTGCTGTGCTGAAATATTACATATTATAGTTAATTTAGAATACATCACCTTCTATCTGGGGCAAAATTAAGAAGAGGGGGGAAAGGTAGCAATAAAGCTTCAGAGGTAGTCAGAATATATCAATTATTTATATTAACATTCATTATCATACTAAAAGGCAGCACAAAGACCACAGGGAATAGTTGGGTTCATATAATTTTGTTCTAATTATTCCAATTTACTGTAATTAAATCAGCAGGAAAAAACCCCAGTGAGAGAAATAGTGATGTCCCTTATAATGCCAACTGACAGAAAAGCTTTTTTTTAAAAAAAAAAGTATTGTTCTTACAAGAATTATATGTGGGAGTGACAGAATACAGGCCTACCAAATTCATTAGAGTTTTAAAAAGGGAATTGCTTTATAAATTTGGACTGCAACGGGATGATAATGATTTGCAGTTATTAAGGAAAGGTGAAAAAGAGGACATGGAACAAAGCATTTGCAAAAGAAGATGGGAAGAGTTAGCACAGTGTTTCTCAATCTTAGCAACTTTAAGATGTGTGGATTTCAACTCCCAGAATTCCCTAGCCATCTTGCTGACTGGAGAATTCTGGGAGTTGAAGTCCACACATCTTAAAGTTGCCAAGGTTGAGAAACACTGCTCTAGCACACGGGTATCAAACTTGATCGCATCATGTGATGTATCATGAAGTATGGTGGCGTTTTTTTGCCTTTACAGAGCTGCCAGTTTGACACCCCTGCTCTAGTAGGATGTGAATGCAAGGTAAGTATTCCTTTGGAGTTGGGTATGTATTAAATCTACATACTCCCAAATACGAGTAGTCCTCAATCATTTAGTGACCGTTCAAAGTTACAACAGCACTGAAAACAGTGACATATGACCATTTTTCACACTTACGACCATCGTGATCCAAATTCAGATGCTTAGCAACTGACTCATGTTTATGACGATTGCAGTGTCCCAGGATCATGTGATCACACCTTCTGTGACCTTCTGACAAGCTAAGTTAGTAGAAAAGCCAGATTCACTTAACAACCCTGTGACTAACTTAACAACAGCAGTGATTCAATTAACAACTGTGGCAAGGAAAGCTGTAGAATGTGGCAAAACTCACTTCACAAATCTCTCACTTAGCAACAGAAATTTTGGGCTCAATTGTAAGTTGAGGACTACCTGTAACATTGGCCTAACCTACTATTAGTGAGATGCATTAACTCAGGGGTGTCAAAATGCTGGCCCTCAGGCCAGATGCATCATGTCGAAACTGTGTCCACCCCTTGCTGGCAATGGAAAAAAAGTTGTGATACATCGCGATACGTCACGTGACGTTGCGAGTTTGACACCCCTGCATTAACTAATGGACAAAGCTGCTTATTCAAAAATTCTACCAACCCAAGATTAACACAAGGTGACTTTTTGGGCAGTTGAGCCACACAGACAGGCAGATTGAGGTCTTTGCTTTCCCAACATGATCACCTGTAAACTGCTTCACCTGTAAAATCCCACCACCACACCTGCAGAGAACCCAAAGCAGCTTTGACACCATAAGATGACCTTTCCTCTTTGTTTTGTTTTTGTTTTTTTTACTACAGGTAAGCCCATCTGGCTTCTCCACAGTTACACAGGACAAGGCATATATGCTCAGACCACTGAGAGCTGAATGGATGATAGAACAGAGAATCACTTGAAAGAGTTACATCCACAGCAAATTTTCTAGGAACAAGACTGGGTTTCTCAGCTGACATTTGGAAGTCCCACTTTCAGGTGGTGTTTATGCTTATGTATGAAAGCCAGCTGGATGACTTTGGGCCAGTCACTCTCTCTATCAGCCTAACTCACCTTACAGGCTGGTTGTTGTGGGGATAGGGGGAGGAGGATAGAATATTAGGTATGTTTGCTGCCTTGAGTTATTTATAAAAATAATAAAGGCGGGATAAAAATATTGAAAACCCATTACCTCTATACCACATTTACTTTTCATCTCCATATGTTCTATTAATAATTCAAAGGGTAGCTAGTAAATGGAATACATAAAGACATTAATTGGTTAACAACTTCAATACCTTTGCTACTTTCAAATGCAGTTGCTTTAGTAAGGTAAAGGTTTCACTCTTGGTCTTGTCTGATTCTAAGGCATGGTGCTCATCTCCATTTCTTGGCTGAGAGAGCCAGCATTGTCCAGAGACAATTTCCATGGTCATGTGGCCAGTGTGGCTATATGCTAGGAGTCTTCAAATTTGGCCCTTTTATGACTTGTGGGCTTCAACTCCCAGAATTCCTCAGCCAGGCACGCTGGCTGAGGAATTCTGGGAGTTGAAGCCCACAAGTCATAAAAGGGCCAAGTTTGAAGACCCCTGCTATGTGCCAAAGGCGCACAGTATGCTGTTACTTTCCCACCAAAGTGGTACCTATTAATCTACTCGCATTTGCATGCTAGGAGGGCAGGAGCTGGGGCAAGTAAGGAGAACTCACCCATTGTGTGGTGCTTGGGTCACAAACCCGGGTTGTCAGCTCTCCATCTGAGAAGCTCAGTGTCTTTAACCGCTGAGCCATCGTGCCCCATTTCTTTAATAATATCAATATATTCAAAACATTCTTTTAATACCAATATAATGCAATCTTTTTTTAATCAGTATTTTTAACAGTCTTGCCACTACTGTGGAGTTAAAATTAAGGTGAAGTCCTTCAAATCAAGCTTGAGTTTTGCTGAACTCATCCATGCAGATTTGGCAGGATGTGGGGTAGATGTGGGGAGATGAACAAATTGCATCTATCTCCTTTTGGGATGTTACTTTTACTTCTTAGTCTGCATTATAGCCTTGGCATTCCATAGTCATCTTCCATTTGAGCATTAGTCAGGTCCAATACTGCTTCATTAACTAATTAGCTTTTTTAAAACCAGTCAGTTCAGCTAAGTGATGACAGGTGGCCGGGCAGATTTAACATAACTATATAGTAAACCATTAGAACTCTTCTCCTGAACAAGTCAATACTTTGTGCTTCTGTTAATTGTTCAAAGCATCTTCTTAAGGAAATCCACATTAACTTTTCACTCTTTGCTAGGCTAGTATTATTTATATCTCTTTGTTTCTAGTTTGAAGGGGGGGACAGGCTGGAAGTGGGGTTGAAATTAGGAGCTGAATAATTAGGAAACTTGATTTCATGGAAATTTTCTTTGCAGGGAAAGGATTCTGCATCAACTTTATGGGGCTAAAAGTTGTGCATTTCCTTTTGGATCTGTTGCTGTGTATGGACCAAGCATGCACCATACTGTAGTCTTCTGTAGTGGCACATTGTGTGAAGTGTTAGTGCTAATTGTCTGATTGAGATGAATCAAGATTTCACATTGACAATCTTCTATAAATATGAACAGATGACCTTGTCACATTTGATTTAGTATGGAGTCTCATTTTTCCATTATTAATTCTAGCCCATTTCCATATGTGTTTGTGATTTATATTAAAACTCTCCATGAAAACACATATGCATATTTTTCTAATATACATATTTTTCTACAGTTCTCTCTAACATTAATGTTCCCTAATAGCCTTCCTGCATTTTAATACACGTCTTTGCAAGTGATTCTTTATAGCCACATAGCTTTTGTTGTAGTGCATTAGCAGAAAGGTGTTACAAATAACTAAAAAAATGCCATAATTTCTATGCGTATATTCTTCGAAAACAGGTAGTCCTTGACTCACAATCACTCATTTAGTGCTCATTCAAAGTTACAATGGCACTGAAAAAAGTGACATGATCATTTTTCACACGACCATTTGCAGCATCCCCATAGTCATGTGTCAAAATTTAGATGCTTCACAACTGGCATATATTTATGATTGCTGCAGTGTCCCAGGGTCATGGGAACACTTTTTGCGACCTTCTGACAAACAAAGTCAATGGGAAAACCAGATTCACTTAACAACCATGGGATTAACTTAACAATTGCAATGAGTCTGTAAGGACCTGCCTCAACTAGGTCCCCCAAGAAAGCAGAACTCTTGAAACAAGAATTGTCTGAAAAGGAACTTTTATTGGGAGTTAGTGACAGCTAGGAAGCAAAGCAAGGTCTGGGGGGGGGAACACTTGTGCAAGCAGTATATTATAAGCAATATTCATTATTCCTCCCCCCAGGGTCCCACTGTCCATTTGAATCTCGGCCAATCCACAGGTGGTATATTGTTTTGGTAACTGGCTCCTTTAGCATGCTCATCAAGGTCTTTCTTGTTTCCCTCCAGCTCCAAGCACAAACCATCTTCCAGATGAGGGTGATGGTATTCGACTGCATTCCTTCCCCTCGGGGAACAGCAGAAAGGGCAGCGTGGCAAAACAAAGCATCTCCCCTCCAAATAGAATGGCAGGGCCCAAGAAATAGTTAGAGAAGCAAGTACAGTGTAGGAAGAAAAGTAATACATTTCTTTGGGAAATCTGACAGAGTGGCTTAACTGTGGCAAAAGAAGGTTGTAAAATGGAGTAAAACCCACTTAACAGTCTTGTTTAACAATGGAATTTTTGGGCTCAATTGTGGTTGTACACTGAGGACTAGTTATATTCAGTTTGTTGCATATCATTGTATATTGAATATATGTTGTCTATTGTATGTATTGCATATTTTTATTGTTGAATATGAGTCAAATACTTCTCTTGCAGAAAGCCTCAATATTCATATTCATATTTTTCCAAGGATGTCAATGGAGATTCATAGTCATCCAGGTCATGGTTGTCCCAAAGGTGCTTTTTCAAAAGGCAACTGGATTTTGTTTCTCCTTTGAAGACGTTTTGCTTCTCATCCAAGAAGCTTCTTCAATTCTGAAAACTGAAGAAGCTTCTTGGATGAGAAGCGAATCGTCTTCAAGGAAAAAGAAAGTCCAGTTGCCTTTTGAAAAACCACCTTAGGGATTTTTCCAAGGAATTCCAGGAAAACCTGGAAATCTTATCTAAGCTTGGACAAAATATATGCTTATATGGAAAAGGATAATGATTTCAATAGTTTTATGCATGTTCTGCTCATTACCATCCAAGCAAGCTTAGCCAAGCAAGCATAGGAAATGTAACAAATTTGTCCTAAGGGGAGAGCAAAAGATCCAAAAGAAATGAGCTATACAGTATACTAGGGGAAAAAGAAGTCAAAATCCTTCTCCTCTTAAGATGTAAAGCTAGTAATCAAAATGGAAAGCTCTTTACCACAAGCTCATATTTCACCTGTCAAAGAAAATGGAAAAGGATTTAATTAAATGGCAGGATATCTTAAGAGAAAATATATATGTTGGGGCCTTATCTTTAGTCGAACCAAATAGAAAGAGCCACTTTGGAGAAGGATTGTTTATGAGTTGCAATCCATCAAGGGATGCTATAGGCATCATACCCAAAGACCCTGCTTATAACAGGTTGTCAAAAGAAGTCAACGCCTCCAAGATGTGTTCTAAAAACCTGACACGTTCAATTGAGGAGTAATACTTTATAGCCATCTTATAGCCAGCAAAAGGCAGGCTGTGAAAAGTGAGCTTGTTTGTGGTATCCAATCTATGTGGGAGGCCTACTGTATGATGATGGCCTAATCTAACAGAATAACATGGTTGGAAGGGACCTTGGAAGTCATCTAGTCCAACCCCCCTGCTCAATCAGGAAACCCTATACCATTTTGGACAGGTGGTTGTCCAATCTCCTCTTAAAAACCTCTAGTATTGGAGCATCCACAACTCCTGGAGGCAAGTTGCTCTACTGATTAATTGTTCTGTCAGGGAAATTCTCCTTAGTTCTAAGTTGCTTCTCCCCTTGATTAGTTTCCATCCATTGTTTCTTCTCTTGCCTTCTGGTGATTTTGAGAATAGATTGATCCCACTTTTTTTGTGGTAGCCCCTTAGGTGTAGGAGTGAACAACTGGATAGCTGTTTCCTGATCTCCATTCCCCAATTTTCTGGCCCCAAGGCCCGTGTAGCAACATAATAGTGCCCAGTGATATCATTTGGGGGGAGTTGGCTGGTTAAAATAAAATAGATGTCTTAAGTTTATTAGACACTTATGCTTATTTTATTTATATTAAAATTATGTTTACATTTCACGTTTGCTACCAAATTTCAATAAGTCCATGGGCATTAACAAAGAATGTCATGTAGTTCTAGTCCTGATGATGTTACCTAGTTTGGTTAATGAAACATCTGCAAGAAAACAACCCAAAGCTCAGAGAGCACCAAGGAGCCTCATTTCAACCCTCAGCTACAGATATTCTCCTCTATTAGAATGACATATATGTGGCTATAGGCCTTGCCTTGGAAAAATAAAATGGATAAAAAGAAATGCTTTGTGTAGACCAGCCTTAGAAATTAATTAAAAAACAGTGGAGATCCAGACCACTTGTTCTGGGTTTTTGGTTTTTTAAAAGGCATTATGTAGCTTATTGAGGACAATGAAAACAATGAAAACAAATATTCTGAAGTTCAGGGATGGGAGAGTTTCATGGAAGAATTTGTTAATAAGT
This sequence comes from Crotalus tigris, assembly GCF_016545835.1. Taxonomy (NCBI): domain Eukaryota; kingdom Metazoa; phylum Chordata; class Lepidosauria; order Squamata; family Viperidae; genus Crotalus; species Crotalus tigris. Next base: position 717,781 of record NW_024096858.1, on the reverse strand, counting down.
ATTGATAAACAACTTTTGATTTGATTTGGGGTGCAAAATCATTATCAAGGCTTAAAATACTAAATATTCAATGTTAAATTATGAAACAGAGAAATCATTTTAAAGAATGTTTGAAAACTGCTTGCTAACAACCCCATGTATACATTGTTAACCCATGTACAGCAGTCCCTGCTTATTGGAAAAGATACTTTTTCATGTTTGGATCATAGAGGGAAAACAGAAATCCACAAGCCTCTGGTTTCCTTATCCATTTTCAGTGTAGCCACCTCAATCCTATTATGTATTAGAAAAGGAGAAATAATGAGGTTCAGAATCACATTTGCTCTGTAAACTTAAAAAAAGTTTTGCTCTGTAACTTAAAAAACATGGCAGATATAACTGCTTAAAACAAGTATCAAAAATTTCTTGTTTGTTTCTCAATCATTTTCATTCCCCTGAGTGAAAAATTCACAACAAATTTGCTTCTGATTTGTTTTTCAGAAGAGAAAGAAATGCACTGATTAAAAGATCAAGGTAGGTATCAGCCTTTCCAATTAAACCAGACAAAAACTATGAGAAGATGAACTAATTTTATTTATAAGGCTTATTGTAAGGCTAGATTAACAAAGACTTGCAAGTCTGAAAGTACAAATTTTCCATTGCCACTTTTAACATCTTGATTCATTAGGGCAAGATCTTTCCTAAGTTTCTTGTTCTGACCATTAAGCCACTGGGGGCTTTTACTTCTGTCTGATTGTTTACTCAGCAGTAGTTCTTCCCCAAGGTCATCCACACATCCCATTATAGCATGTGCTGTATGAGTGCTAGCTTCCAAAGTAGGGCAGCAAATGAAATGTGCATTACAATACCATGGTTAGGAAACAAATATAAAAGACCAAGGTTTATGTCATGGCATGTTTTATCATTTTTTATCATCATGGTTTGTACCAGACACACTTCCTGGTTTTCCACTGAAGTGGAGGTTCTAATATCTAATGAAAAGAAGTTTTAATGAAAAGAATAGTCTAATGAAAAGAAGTAATAGGGGTGACATGATAGCACTGTTCCAATATTTGAGGGGCTCCTACATAGTCGAGAGGGTCAAATTATTTTCCAAAGCACCAAAAGACAAGAAAGAATGGATGGAAACTAACCAAGGAGAGAAGCAACCTAGAACTAAGAAGAAATTTCCTAACGGTAAAAGCAATTAACCAAGGGAATAGCTTAACTTCAGAAGTTGTGGGTGCTCTATCACTGGAGGCTTTCAAAAACAGGCTGGACAGCCATTTGCCTGAAATGATATAGGGCCTCCTATTCAGGGGTTGGACTGGAAGACCTCTGAGGTCCCTTCAAACTCTATTATTCTATGTTCTAGGATCATAAAAGTGCTATTCTGTAGGCATTTTTTTTCCAGATCAAGAAGTGTAGTTTATGGCTGTGGATGTTTCAAAAAATGATATAGCAATGTTTTGAACCCTGTGCCTAATCTTTTTCACTGTTTCACATTAGTAAGAAAAATGATGCTTATTGCTGACTTCTGGGGAAGAAGTAGCAAACTGAAGATGGCTCCACTTTAGACCAGTGCAATGGAATATAGCCAATGAGTAGATCGGCTTTTTGTAATTCCTCTCCGGAAAAGGAAATGGCTTGAGATTGCCCACAAATGCTCCAGAGAGTTGTTTCTCAGGAAGAGACAAGACAGCAGTCTCTAGTGGGTTTAGAGTCTAGAATATGAAGGAGTAGCCATCTTAGTCAAGAGGCCCTTCAAAAGGACACTGAGTTCACATACTTCTTTTTTTAATTGGAAATTGCTTGTTAACAGCACTTTAGCTATTACGAACTTTTGGACTGACATGTTTTACAGCACTGGGTGAGTTTCCTTCAATCCTTAGCAAAAGAAATTTTCAATATAGGTTTAAAGACTTCTTTTTTCTGGAACAAAGAGCAAAGGGGTGATAAAAACTTTGATTTTAGAAAATTACAATTTTATATATTTATTTTCCTTTTCCTTGCTATATTCTTACTTTTTTCCCCTTTTCTATTTTCTTTTTCCTTTCTGCACCTATTCATTTCTTTTTTTCTTTTATTGTTTTAATTTCTATTTTTATTGTTGTATTATTAAAAATTGTCCTGTTTCAACAGCTTTCAGAAGCTTTATCTAGTCTTTATCTAAATCTTATTGTGGCATTAATGTGGGTAGCTAATTGCAAATGGATAGATGGATTAAGGAAAGAGAACACAGACTGTCACAACAAATATAAACGCAAAGAAATTCAAAAGGAATATGAAAAAATATTGTACACTTTTGCTCATATTTTCTAAATATTTTATAGTAGGATTTAAAGGCATACATAATAATTGTAAACAAATGACAAATGCAGAATGTCAATGAAATTTTAAAACTCTCCCAAGCACTGATGGCTTCTTGGTCCAATCCACATAATCCAGTAGCTTCCAGAGCCATGAATGAAGAACTAACTATTCAGTTGTTGTTGTTTTTTCCATTAATTAAAAAACTGAATATTTCCAGATAATGATATTGCTAAGAAATTTGTGGAAGCCAGTCTTCATTGGAAAAATGCAGCAAAAATGCAAATCAAAAGCAATTATTCAACTTTTGATGATTTTTTTTAAAACACTTCAGTGACTACACATGGTCTGTCAAGTTTTTTCCAGTAGTTATCTTTGAAGACTTTCAAGATTCAATTAAAACTGATATATATATATATATATATATATATATATATATATATATATATATATATATATATATATATAAAATAGAATAAAGTAAACAAATGTAGAAAATATTGTGAATTTTGTGACATTTCCAAAACCTGGATAGTAGTGGTGGGATTCAAATATGTGAACAACCGGTTTTCTATGTGAATGCCACTTCCGGAAGTCCATTCTGAGCCTAGGCAACAAAAAATTAGCTACCGGTTTTGCTGAAGTGGTGCGAACCGGCTGAATCCCACCACTGCTGGATAGGCCTGTAAGGGGGAGTTCATCCAGGTTTTAGGTAGAACATCAGCTGAAAACCCAGGACAGAGGCTGGGAAAAAAATATGATCATCTGGGATATTCTGGTAGCTTTCAGAGTCAACCAGGTAACTGGATGAGAGACCATGTTTGTTAAATTGGGCTCTAGGGACCTTTTGTTCCTCTATCAGTCTCCTATTGCATTGCACTCTCTCTGCCTGAGTTTTTAGATTTCATGGCCAGGTTGGTGGTGGAGTTGCCAACTCATGATTTTAGGGACCTTTCACATGTCTTCTCTGTATGCAGAGCTGGGGGGGGGGGTAATATAGAGCCACTATGGCAACCATAGACCTGACCCAGGGCCCAACATGTAACAAAGGCAGTGGTGGGATTCAGCCAGTTTGCACCACTTTGGCAGAACCAATAGATAATTTTTTGTTGCCCAGGCCCAGAATGGACTTCCAGAAGTGGCATCCACACAGAAAACCGGTTGTTCACATATTTGAATCCCACCCCTGAACAAAGGTCTTCACCAGATTTGGTTTTCATATCAGGGCAGTGGCAATGTGATCTGGAGAGATCATCATCCTTCCCTGTAGAGCTGGATCACTTTCTGACAGGCTAGACCTGTCTGATCATTCTGCCCCACAATAATGGACCCCACTTGGGTTCAAATGGTACTTGAGATTGTTCCTGAAAGTCTGGCACACAGTCTGATCAAAGTTCTTAGTTGCTAGTTACGAGAGAATAACTGGGACTGTAAAGTAGATCACACCTATGAGGCCTTTCTCTCCTAGGGCTCCCTTTGGTTTACTGAGGCACTGAGAGAGATGTGAATCATAAAAAGAGGTACCTTGAGCATAGCTAGAAGACAACAAGGGGTGAAATTGACTCAGAGAGACTTCTTTGTCAGATGTTTTGTCTGAGTTTATCCTTAATGACCATTGTAAGTTTTTACGCTTTCCAAACACAGTATTGTTTTTTTAAAAAAGTGTTAGTAGGTGGTTAGTCACCCAGGCTTGCATTTGCAAGATGGTCAATTCTATAAACTGATCCAGTAAATAAATCAGGCAGAAAATAATACTCTAATCCAGGGGTGTCAAACTGGCAGCCTGCAGACCAGATGTGACGCGTGCAGGCCACGCCCATCCTGGTTCCACAAAGGCAAAAAAGGTCATGATACATCATGTGATGTGACTGAGTTTGACACCTGTGCTCTAATCAATGAATGACCCCCTCCAAAAAAACCTGCAAGTTTCTATATATAAGCTCTATACAGAACAGGGCAAGGTTCTATATATAAGCTTCTATATATAAACAGGCAGCAACCTCCCACATTCCTCCGTACTCACGATATTACTTATTTGAGAATAAAACACCTGCAAGGAAACAACCAAGCTCATAGAGCATCAAGAACTTCTCAGGTAAATAAATGGTGTTTTAACCGTAATTATTGGAAAACTCAGCTTACAGAATTTGTCTCAAGCCACGTGTCTATAATCATTAGCAAGCACAGCATACAGCAGCTTCTGGAGACAAAACAAAGTGGTGGGAAATTCATTGTGCTCTGCATGCCATTTAGCATATCTATTTAGCAAAATCAGGGACACGCACATAATTTTTGACACACATAATTTTCTGGTTGCTCTCTATTATCATTCGGGTGGGGGGGGAATACCAGAAGAAAGAAAGTAGCTTCACAGAAAAAAAAATAGCATTTAATTTTATAATGAGCAATTAGAAAGTTCATCAAGCAATCTGCAATTCAATCATGAAGCAGTCCTAAACATTTGGGATGGCCTTAAACATTATTTCACTCAACTCACTGTTGTGATGAAAATGAGGCTGTTCCATCAGGAGGAGCAGATAAATCCTCTGGAATCTTAGATGAGCAAACATTTGAAAAAATGATGTTTTGTTCATGCAATTATACTTTAGTTCAAGAACTTTAATATCTTATATCATCTTCTGAGTTAGACTCACATACAGGTCGTCTTTGATTTACAGCCACAACTGAGCCCAAAATTTCTGTTGCTAAAGTAGACAGTTTTTAAGTGAGTTTTGCCCAGTGGTGGGATTCAGCCGCTTCGCACCACTTCGGCAGAACTGGTAGCTAATTTTTTGTTGCTCAGGCCCAGAATGGACTTCCAGAAACGACATCCACACAGAGAACTGGTTGTTCACATATTTGAATCCCACCACTGGTTTTGCCCCATTTTATGACCTTTCTCGCCCTACTTGTTAAGTGAATTACTGCAGTGGTTAAGTTAGTGACACAGTTGTTAAGCAAATCTGGTTTCCCCATTGACTTTACTTTTCACAAGGTCACAAACATGCAACCGTCATAAATACACACCAGTTGCCAAGCATCTGAATTTTGGTCACATGACCATCAGGGATGCCGCAACAGTCATAAAGCATGAAAAACAGTAAACAGTCACTTTTTTCAGGGCTATTGTAACTTTGAACGGTCACTAAACTGAGCACTTGTAGGTCGAGGATCACTGTATCTATTGGTATCACTAAGAAAAACTTCCAAAAGTTATACCACATTTGTTGGATCAATTGGAAATTCAGCATCTCCAACTGAAACACAAACATGTTATCTGAAAACCTGGCTGCATAAAAAAAAAAAGCAAAAGTTCTTATTCAGTGATTCGGGACCAAAAGACATACTTGGGCTTCATCCAAAATGAAATGAAAAGAAAAAAAATAAGCTTCTCAATGATCGATACTCTGTTGGAACAATTGTCTGTTGTATTAACATAAAGCTGACCGCAGAGGGCTGCCTGCGGTTTTTGAAGTGCGAGTCTTGCAGATCGATCCACCACCACAGATCTGAGGAAATAGACTGATCAGTGTCAACATCAGTAATTTAAACAGCAGCTATCAGCCAATCAGAGTTAAGCATTTTTCATTTTGTGAAATATATGCCACTGATCCCACATAATAATGTTTTCTGTTAAGGCATTTTTCAACATTATTAAGGGGGGGGAGGTCCAATATTGCAAACTCCTAAGAGAAGTTAGCTGAAGACAGGCTGCAGTTAGATTGTGTGTGAAACACTACAGACACTAGAAATGCTTTGAAAATGATACGGAAAAATTGTTCCACATCTTACCCACAGCACTTCTCTGACATTTGATCAAGCAGCCACACTTTTTCAAGTTTCCTTTAAGAAACCCAGTCACAAAGTATCAATTCATGCAGGGATAGAATTAGAATGGTGGGCATACCTCCAATTACAAGCAAGATATAGGCAAGATAAAAAAGAGTGGGGTATAAAGATAGAACCGACAGAACTAGATAAAATTTTATTAGGTCCCAAGGATAAAATGATTAAAAAAATATATCATTTTCTTTTAGATCAGACAATGTATGAAGAACAGGTTAAGGAGACCATGTTAATTTGGAGTAGGGATTTTGGTTTCAGTATCGACCTGCATATTTGGCAAGAACTGTGGGAAAGGAATAGGAAACTCACTTTAACTACCTCATATAAGGAAAATCTTTACAAGATGTTTTATAGATGGCATTTCCCACCCGTAAGGCTAGCCAAAATGGGTTCAAACATCTCACCCCTATGCTGGAAATGTAAAACAGCAATAGGTTCATACTACCATATGTGGTGGGAATGCCCAAAGATCTGTGAGTATTGGAACAGGACACGAAACTGGTTGAGGGATATATTAACGCTGGACTTAGAGTTAAAACCTGAACTCTTCTTGTTGGGAATAATGACAGAAAAATCCGACAAGGGAACAATCTACCTGCTGCTACACATCCTGAGAGCAGCTAGGCTTGCTCTTGCGCAAAAATGGAAGAGCAAGGAAATTCCCACAGAGGAAGAGTTAATACATAAAATATTAACATGTGCGAAAATGGACAGGCTCACAATGATATTAAAAGATAAATGTGGATCAGTTTATTATGAAACTGGGATAAATTTTACCTCTGGAGGAATTTGAAGAGGACAGTAAGGATAAAAGATGAATGTTAAGATAGAAATATATGTTATTTTAGAACAAGTATTGTATATAAAACTTAGATGTATATGTAGAGATGAAGAATTGATTGTAAAAAATGGAATAATCTGATAAGAATGTACTGTATATACTGGAATGTCACGTTAAATCCAATGTTTGTTTGTTTTTAACTGTATTATAAATAAAATTTGTATAAAAAATAAATAAAGTATCAATTCAGCTCTTAACGCAGAAGCATCTTTTTTCAGGCTCGTGTCGGTTTGTTTGTCTTATTTATGTATATATTTGTTTTGTTTTGTTTTTATTTATCAAATTTAGAAACTGTCTATCTCCCTCACAAAGATAAGCTGCTTTAATGGATCTGAGGCACCAGATACTTCTTCCAAATGATTTTCAGTATGTGCACAGTTATACAAGTAGTCCTCAACCTACAACAGTTCATTTAGTGACCGTTCAAAGTTACAACAGCGTTGAAAAAAAGCGCTTTATGACATTTTTCACACTTACAATCTTTGCAGCATCCTCATGGTCACATGATCAAAATTCAGACATTTGGCAACTGTGTCACTGTGTAAGAAATTTTATGAACTGGAATAGCCATAGGAACAAACCAGCCAATGAGAACTGTTTTTGATTAAGACACAGTATTGGCTGTGTGAGGCATGTGATCCAGCCTAGGTCTGGGAGTGTCTTACTCTTCTCTTTTTTTTTTTCTGATCTCCAAGTTAAAAGTTGTTGATGTTTCCCAGAGCTGAATATATATATTCTGAGGTTTTCACGGGTGTTTGTATGTAGGTCTTTGGTTATTCGGGTTTTCTCCCATGTAAAATTGGAAGTGTCTTGGCAACATTTCGACGAAGTCCCATTCGTCATCTTCAGGCTGGTGTTTTCGGCTTTGTGCTTCTAGGAGCAATGTGTGATCGTAGCTGTTTCTTCCTTTTAACTGCCAGTGGGGATATGAACTGATTGGGTGGGAGTTTGGCTGTGTTCTGATTGGGTGGAGGTGTGTTCTGATTGGTTAGGGGCTTGGCTGTGCTCTGATTGGATGGGGGGTTGGCTGTGCTCTGATTGGATGGGGGAGTGTTCTGTTTGGGTGGGGGCTTTGTTGTGCTCAGGTCAGTCTGAGTTGCAGGGGAATGTGAGATGGTGAGCTGCGTTGCTGTTGTTTGGCTTCGCGTTTGTGGGCATGGCTCATTTTCATGATGGGTGTCAGTTTGCTTCATGTATGGATTGGAGGGGTTTAAAGTGGCTAATGATGCAGCTGTAGTCTGGCTTCTGGTTTGTGATCATGCCTCATCATCAGTGTGGGTTTGGGTTTGCTTTTTGCATGGATGTGTGGTGGTGACATCGTGTGTGGTTTTTGTGAGTGTGGGTCTGGTGTCATTCTTTGTGTTAGGGACTCATTTGTCAATAAGGGCGGGTTTCCAAATGGCTGGTAGGCGGGAGGTATCATCTCGTTTATTCATGCTGTGTGGGCGTTTTTCTATCTCGACGGCTTCTCTGATTATTCTGTTATTAAAGTGTTCAGTTTTGGTGATAGTTCTGGTCTTTTTAAAGTCAATTTCATGTCCTATGGCTTTAAGGTGTTGGACCAGGGAAGAAGTTGGTTCCTCTTTTTTGACTGAGTTCTTATGTTCTTCAATGCATGCACTTATTCTTCTGTTAGTTTGTCCGATGTATGTGATGGGACAAGTGGTGCATGGGATTTCATATACTCACGAAAACTACACAGGATGTCACCACCACACATCCACGCAAAAAGCAAACCCAAACCCACACCGATGATGACTTCGTCAAAACATCGCCAAGACTCTTCCAATTTTACACGGGAGAAAACCCGAATAACCAAAGACCTACATACATACATACATACATACATACATATATATATATTATAGATAAAGTTTTTCTAAACTATGCCTCCTGCTCATTTTGGATGTGTGCTTGTTTTGGAGGCTTATTTTTGCACTGGAAGATATAAACTCTAACAAACTGACTTATATTTATGACCATTGCAGTGTCCTGAGGTCATGTGATCACTTTTTGTGACCTTCTGATCAGCAAAGTCAGTGGAGAAGCCAGATTCACTTAACAACCATGTTACAACTGCAGTGATTCACAACAACTATTGCAAGAAAGATTGAAAAATCAGGCAAAATTCACTTAAAACTTGGCAACTTTAAGATTTGTGGACTTCAACTCCCAGAATTCCTTAGCCAGCTATGCTATGCTACCTCCAAATTTGGAGCCTCCAGCACTAGACGTAAATGGCTCCCATCAGGTTGGGGCCTATGTGTTGCTTCTGTGGGTGTGTTTGTCTATGAGGGAAACAGGAAAGAGATTGAAGAGTTCTAATCCTACCTTAGTCATGAAAGCTGACTGGATGACCTTGAACCAGTCACCTTCACTCACCTCACCTCACTGCACAGGGTGGTTGTTGTGGAGGAAAAAAAGAAGAGGAAGGAGTATTAGGGATGTTTGCCACTATGAGTTATTTATAAAGAATAATAAAGGCATGGATGGATGGATGGATGGATGGATGGATGGATGGATGGATGGATAGATAATAGATAGATAGATAGATAGATAGATAGATAGATAGATAGATAGATAGATAGATCCCAGCTCCTGCCCCCAATCAACATTGACTGAAATTGGCCTCGGAGGAAGGAAATGAACCAGGACAATACAGAAGGGGAAAAATTATGAGAAAATTATGGTTAAGCTTGTGGAACTTGGTGGTTTGTGGTACAAAATCAGCTACACTCATTTTCAAATGTCATATCCAAGACTATTTATGAATAATGGGATTATGCTTTCAAAATGAAATTTGTAAAAATCTGAGTAACTACAATAATGGAATCGAGCATCTGAATCATCTAAAAAGACAACAACAATCATCATCATCATCATCTAGTCCAACCCCCTGCTCAGGTAGGAAACTCTATACCATTTCAGACAAATGGCTGCTCAGTCTCTTCTTAAAAACTTCCAGTGTTGGAGCATTCACTGCTTCTGGAGGCAGGTTGTTCATATACATATACAGATCTCCCCCCCCCTCAAAAAAATCAGATAGGACTAAAGAGATTTTACACTGCAAAGAAAAATAGTGTTTTTCCTTCTCCCCCCCCCCCCAATTCCCTGAAGAAAAGAAAAGAGGAAAGTCTTGTGAAATTGACAAAGCTTTGAACAGCAGGAAGTGTCTTATGTATAACCTTTCCTCTCATTTTATGGGCGGCCTACACCGAGTGCCTGGCTCTTCTCTGAAATAGATATTTCCTTCTGATCACTGCATGGTACCTAAAGGACACATGGTGTTTTGAGCTGGCATCGACACAGACAACTGCACTGATCCTTCACACTCTTCACCACAGTCACCACAATTAATTGCTCACTTTTGCTGAACAAGCCTGCAGAGGCAGTCCTGCCCAGGGGAAAAGATAAAGCAATTGCTGCAGGCCATAGATTTGGGGCATCAGCCAGAGTCAAATAATCCAAAGCGCAGAACATTATCCCTAGGGAAGACATTGTGTCAAAACTCAGCAAAACAAAAGCAAGCTGGATATAGAAAACTGACTATTAGCAGTGCCCTGAGCTATATTGGGAGCTTGGTAGTTTTGTTTGTCTGTTTCAGATGCCTTGGGCAAATGGAACATTATTGCTACATTATCAGAAGGCTGTATACCTGTAGAACAGGAACAGATTAACTAATGCACCAAGGATTTGCTGACTAGCTAATTACAACATGTTCTATAATATGTTATGATTTGCTAGTGAACTATCATAATCAAGCTCTATATAATATGGAAATTCCACAAATGAATCAAGAGAGACATTTAGCGGAAGACCATTTTACAGATACATGAGCTTTGCTAGTCATCTAAAAGAACAGCAAGACAGAATCTGACATATTACAGTTGACAAAACCTTCTATAAAGTAGAGTACATCACAGATCTACCCCAGGTACTGTGCCATCTGGATCTCAGGAGGAACCTCATTCTAGAAGTCAAGCATTGCCACAAAGAAGCTGCATTTCCTATAGGTGGCATTATTTAATCTAAGAAAATTGGAGCATGCCAATCTTGCCAGATTGAATAGTCTGGGTAGTAACCAGACCTTAGCAATCCAGGCACCTGGATTATTTTATTTTATTTTATTTTATTATTTTATTTTATTATTATTATATTTTATTTTTTATTTTATTATTATTTTATTATCTTATCTTATCTTATCTTATTTTATTATTTGCTGCCCGACTCATGTCAAAACAACTCATGCAGGTTCCTCCACACATGGTGGTGCAGTGGTTAAAATGCAATACTGTAGGCTAACTCTGCCCCTAGCCTAGAGTTCGATCCTGATCAGCTCAAGGTTGACTCAGCCTTTCATCCTTCCAAGGTCAGTAAAATGAGTACCCAGATTGTTGGGGGCAATAGGCTAACATTGTAAACCGCTTAGAGAGGGCTGTAAATAGGAATAGCAATAGCACTTAGACTTACATACACTTCACAGTGCTTTTACAGCCCTCTCTAAGCAGTTTACAGAGTCAGCCTATTGCCCCCAACAATCTGGGTCCTCAATTTACCGACCTCGGAAGGATGGAAGACTGAGTCAACCTTGAGCCTGGTAAGATTCAAACTGTTGAACTGCTGGCAGCCGGCAGTCACGAAAGTAGCCTGCAGTACTGCATTCTAACCACTGCACCACCACAGCTCATGAATAAAGCACTATGAAGCAGTATATAAGTCTAAGTTCTATTGCTATTGTAGAAAACTCTTCTTCATCCATGTTTTTTTTTGTCCCCCTGTGGCACATCTTGAATATCACCCCATGTTTGTAGTTGTGGAAAAGAAGAGATTAGAGCTGATATTCATCTATGTGTGTTTGTAATTAACTGTGTGAGCATGAACAACAATGTTTTTTGAGCAAATATTCAGTTTAAAGGATAGTTTTCCCTAAATTGATCCCGACAGATATTTTGGGGTGCAACACCCCCCCTCCCGAGACAGCCCTGCACAATTAACTATTGGGGTAATATGAGATAAAGGTTCTAGAACTTTTGAGCATATTTCTCAAAAGTCTGTAATCTCACCCATAGCAATGCTAGTAAGTTTCACTAGTTAAGGTCCCTCTTCTTTCATCTGTCAAAGTGTTTCAAGCCTGATCTTAAGTGAAAGGTAAGGTTGTTGTTGCTTTACTAGCAATTCAGTTACTTTCTCAACTTTGTTACTTTATGGTAAATAGTTGCAAGTGGCATCCTGGACTTTGCAACAATGTCTCATCTTTCCCAATGAGACAGGTGGATGTGCCAATCTTAATACTAAATTTCAAGCTGTTCCAACAGTCAAGTTATTAGTAATGAGGTATTAGCCCTAAAAGCAACCAGGAGGCTTTGAAGTTAAAATAAGACCCCTTTCAGTTTGGAATTGTTTTCCCACACTAGTGGTTCATGGAGGGAAATTCAAATTCACTCCTTAAAAGAGAAAGTCAAAAGGAGTGTAGCTACCTCCCTACATTTTACACACTTAATGAGGTAGTTTTAAACTGGATAGCAATAGCAATAGCATTTACCTTTACTTATCATCCCATAGCACTTTATACAGCACACAATGGGCAGCTTACAGTGTAGAAGCATTGTTTGCATATTCCCTCCCCCCCCCCAACAATCTGGGCTTCTGAAGGATGGAAGACTAAGTCAACCTTGAGTTCCGTGAGGATCCAACTCCAGGCTGTGGGCATAGTTTGCCTGCAATACTTTACTTTAACCACTGTGCCACCAAAGATGAATTAAAATTGTTTGAAAATGAAATAACAGCACAGATATCCTACGGTAACCAGGTTCTAAGAATATAGAATCTCTAGAAGTGCTTCAAACAGGCTTCTTAAGGGACTTAATTTTGTTTTTTTGTTTTAAATATAATGTTATTGAAAGTTTTAAAAACAAAAGTAAAAATTAATGCAAATTAAAAATAAGTAAGAAGGGGGAAAGGAAGAAATAAAAAAGAAAACCAAAGTGCCAAAAGAAAGGAAAAAAGGAAGAAGTGAAACTGAAAACAAAGAACAAATGTATAAAGAAGGGCTTCCAGTCATCTTTACAACAATCATAAGTACAATTGTAAATTTATCTCTTTCTCAAAAGTTACAACATGCCTCTCTTCTTTCTATAATCTATCTTATCTAATAATCAAAACCATAAATGATAAGTTTATTTTTTTCAGTTTTCCACAAAAAGTCCATAATGGGTTTCCAGTCAGCAGTAAATACAAATATTGTCTTTTCTTTAATTAAATAAGTCAGTTTGGCCATTTCAGCACATCCAATCATATCACCAACAATTCCTTCACTGTGGGTATTGTTGAGTCTTTCCATCTTTCTGCATACAATAATCTCACTGCAGTGATCATGTACAAACACAAATGACTTTACTCCAACTGTTTTCCATGACTTTACTCCAACTGTTTGTCCATCAGTCCCCAAACCTCTAGCCTCAACTGTATATTAATCTTTAAAATCCTCTAAATAAGTATATGTATTTGAATCCAAAATATTCTAGATTTTCCACTATGTCCCTCTACTCTCAGTTTTTCTCTTGAATTTATTTCATGTTCTTGACAAAATATTAGTATCTCATGATGACTTAGCCATTTGTATTTGCCTATCATTTCACATCTATAAAATGGTTCTTTTGTTAACATCTTCTTCTTCTGTTTGTTGATTTTAAAACCTGCTAATGCATCTAATTCCTTGAGTTTTCCCATTAATGGTTTAATTCCCTTTAAAGGATCTTCCAAAACAACACCAAGTTATCTCCAAAAGCCCTTAACTTATAACTTATAAGTGTCTATTCACTATTTCAAAAACCAAAATAAACCTGATAGCAGACATCCCTGCCTTTGTGTGTGTATGTGTGTGTGTGTCTTCTAAAGCTTTGTTAAAACTTCATTAACAAAGAAGACAATTAGTTGTGTCTTCTGTGCAGTATAAAACAATCTTATCTATTTTATAAAGTTCTCTACAAAGTTCAGATCTTCCAAAATTTAGAGCAAGGCCCAAATCAAATTGGCAAAGGTCTTCTCCACATCACAAATCTACGTGACTCATTTTTCATTATGTTGTTCCAAATATTCCAAAATGTCCAAAGCATCTCTAAAATTGCCCTTTAACTGAACCCTTGTAGCACAGTGGTTAAAATGCAGTATTGCAGGCTACCTCTGCCCATAGTCTGCAGTTCAATTCTGATAGTGCTCAAGATAGACTCAGGCTTCCATCCTTCTGAGGTTGGTAAAATGAGGCCTAGATTGTTGGGGGCAATACGCTGACTCTGTAAACCACCAGAGAGTGCTGAAAAGCACCATGGATCTAAGTGTTATTCCTTTTACTGTTGTTATTAACTTTCTTTTATATGAAAATCCACACTGAGCCTCATGAATCAATTCTTGCAAAATTATTTTTAGTCTATCAGCCAAAATCATTGACAACAACTTGTAGTCATTATTCAATGGGGATATTGGCTATAGTTTGTTGTTAAAATCAAATATTCTCTCTCTTTAAGTATAAGAGCTAAACTAGCCTCTTTTCAATTCTCTAGCCTCTTTCCTCCCTGTAAGCTAAAGCTCATCATATTTTGTACAGACTGTAAAAGTTCATCCTCAAAACATTTATAATAAGAACTTGATAATGCATCTGGTCAAAGTACCTTTCCTAGTTTAATCTTTTTTATAGCTTCAGAAACTTCTGAAGCTCTAGGTCCATTCATAATCTGTTTCTTTCCTCTGTAATCCTCAGTAAGTTTTGTTGCTTGAGCTATTCATTTATTTTTCCCAGAAAAATGTCACTTGCTTTATACAAGTTAGAATAATATTGATGAAATGCTTTCTGTATGACTATGCTATCTGTTTATACAGTATCTCCTTCTTGTAGTTTCAATATAATTTTCTTTTTCTTTTTGTAATTTATATGCCAGCCACTGCCTGGTTTGTTTGCAAACTGAAAGAGGGGGGTTTTTTTGGCTTCTTTCTATTTCTTTTACTCTTTTTTTGGCTTCTTTCTATTTCTTTTACTCATTGTAAAAGCTTAATTTGTTGAGAAATACTTATCTTCCCTTGAAATTTCTTTAATTCTTCTTTTTCTCTTTATCTCATTCAAAATAGCTTGTGTTTTCTCTTGCCCCTTGTATGAAGTAACCTCTGACAAAAGCTTTACCATTCTTAAATCAGTACCTTGGTTTAAATTATTTTTAGAAAATTTTTAAAATTCCTTTTTTTTTTTATTGAAAGTTTTATAAATTTTACAAAAAGACAAAAATAATACAAAACAAAAAACAACATATACAAAAAAAAACTAAACATCACATATAAAAAAAAAACCCCATCCCCCACCCCTCACAAACACCCTCCCTTCCCCCCCCTGAGCTTCCCAGAGCAGAATATAGGCTTAGTTAAAAATTAACAAATAAAAATAAAAAATTAGATTAAAAAATTTATATTTATATATATATAAAAAAAGTATCTATATATAACATTCTCTATATATAAAAATAAAACTTATGAAAAAGCTATGTGATATTTTTTAATACCCAATCTAAATTGTATAAATTTTATCCATTTATCCCAAACGGCAAGAAACTTCTCTTGCGTTTGTTGCTTTAAGAAAGCCTAAATCTTTGCCATTTCCGCCAGATAAGCTACTTTAAGAAACCATTCCTGCAACGTAGGCAAAGATTCCTTCTTCCAGTATTGTCCTACTAACAGCCTGGCGGCTGTAATCAAATTTAACATCAATACAACCTCCTTTGTATCACAATCTGTAACAATGCCCAACAAAAATAATTGCGGAGTAAATTTTACCCTCCTTCTAAAAATTCTCTGGATATTCCACCATATTTTGATCCAAAATGCTTTTATCTCTCTGCATGACCACCAAATATGATAATAAGAAGCATCCGTATAACCACATCTCCAACATTTGGGTTGTACGTCAGGGTACATAAGAGACATTTTTTGTGGATCAAGGTGCCATCTATAAAACATTTTATAAAAATTCTCCCTAAGGTTCTGTGCTTGTGTAAATTTGACATTTCTCACCCAAATGGTTTCCCAGATATCCAATGAGACTGGGACACCAAAATTCTGCGCCCATCTAATCATGCAGTCTTTAATTAATTCCGTTTCTGAGTCCATTTCAACTAATACCCCATAGATTCTCTTGATATGGGTTTGTCTTTGATCCTTGACTTGCTTAATAAGATTTCCATCTTCTCTAAGAAAGCCCAATTTACAATCCACCTTCCATTTATCTACTAGTTGCCTATATTGGAACCAAGAATAAATAATATTTTCTTGCGCTAAATCTTCCCGTAATCTTAACTGCCAGTTTTGCCCATCCCATCTAAGTAACTGACTATAAGACACCATATCCATTTTAACACCTCTTTTTATTCCTTCTATCGCATGCCAAGGTATGGCCCATAATGGAACTTTAAAATCACTTTTATAATATTTTCTCCAAGTCCTAAGTAAAGAGATTCTTAAAATATGAGATTTAAAGACCCAATCCATTTTTTTATTAAATATTAAATAGGCATGCCACCCATAAAGTAAATCCCATCCCTCTATATGAAGTATCTCAGGATTTGTCAAATTTACCCAATCACTAATTAGTGTTAAAACCACCGCATCGTAATATAATTTCAAATTTGGTACCTTGAGTCCACCCCTCTCACGGAAGTCTTGCATAATTTTAAACTTAACCCTTGGCTTTTTCCCTGCCCAAATAAATTTATTAAGACCCTTCTGCCACTCACTTAAGTTAATCTCATTTTTCAAAATCGGTAACATTTGAAACAAAAAAAGAAACTTGGGTAGAATATTCATTTTTATCACTGCAATTCTTCCCATGAGGGATAATTGCAACTTCTCCCAATTCTTCAAGTCCTTCTGTACCCTGACCCACAACCTTTCATAGTTATTTTTAAATAATTTTACATTAGAAACAGACAACATCACCCCCAAATATTTTACCTTATTAACAATCTCAAAACCCGTCAAGTTAGCCAAAATCTGCTTCTCCTGACTAGACAAATTTTTAGGTAAAATTTTAGTCTTATTTACATTAATCTTGAAACCCGAAACCAAACCATAATAATGAATCAACTGTAATAAGTTTACTACAGAGCGATCAGGTTGCGACAAAGTAACAACCAAGTCATCCGCAAAAGCTCTCAACTTATATTCTTTTTTGTTAACTTCTATTCCTTTAATTTCCTGAGACTCCCTAATTTTAATCAATAATATTTCCAATGTTAAAACAAACAACAATGGCGATAAAGGACACCCCTGTCTAGTACCTTTCTCTATTGTAAAAACCTCCGACAAACCTCCATTAACAATAAGTTGTGCCGTTTGTTTTTGATATATTACCGTGAGGGCTTGTAATATCTTTTCACCAAAATTCATTTCTTCCATTACTCTTAGCATAAAATGCCAATTCAATTGATCAAATGCTTTTTCAGCATCTAAAAATATGAGCCCTGCAGAAACTTGGTTGTTCTTGTCTAAATATTCTAATAGATTAATAATTTGTCTAACATTATTTTTCATAGAAGTTATAGGAGAAGAAACAACCTTGGGTATTGAAGAAGGCTGCTGCCTCTTTGAAGCCATTTTAAAAAGCACAGTTCTCACTTCCCTTTCCCCTCCACACAAAAAGGGAGGAGGAAAGAAAAAGAAAAAGAATTTAAAAAGAGACAAACTATAGTCCTTGAAAATCCAGAGAAAATCCAAAGAATAAAAGATAAAAGAGCAAACAATTCAACAAAAAAAAAAAAAAAAAATTTCTATACCAAAAGCAAAAGCAAAATCCAATCCTTAAAAAGGGAAAGTAAAACAAAAGGGAAAGGAAAAAAAACTCCGACACTTTCAAAACGCCATCTTAAATCCTTTCACTAATATAACAAAGAAAAGGAGGAAAAATAATCAAAATCAAATAATAAAAAAAAAACACCTAAATTATATAACAAAAATCCTTTAAACTGCTCTGTCCGTTTAAAAATTACTCACCAAAATACTATAAACACGGAGATAGAAGCGGCGGTTTCTTTTGCTTCCTAGGAAGCAAAAACAGCTGGGAGGCGGAGATCAGCAGGAGCTCCGAGGGAACACTCCTTTCACCCCCTCTAGAAATAAATCCAGAGGGGGTTTAGGGGTTCTACCTCTATTCCTGCGCTCTCTGTCCCTTCCCTTTGCCCGGGAAGGGAATTCCGAGCCGCGGGCCAGCTGATGCACGCTGTGCTCCGCGGCTCTGACACTTCCCCAGCTGGACGGCTAGAAGATAGCCGCCATCGCCGTCGCCTCGTACCGGAAGCTCAACTAAAATTCCTTTTCACAATTTTCTACTGTTGCTTCTTTCTGCAACAGCATTTTATTTTATAAACCAAACTCAGAGGATTATGATCTAAAACCTTATAGTTTATGCCCCATCAAACATTGATTTTCATAAGAAAAATATATTAGCCTGAATATAAGTCCTCTATAGAATAGTACTTTATCCTCATTTGGGACATAAATTCCAATATCAGAGTCTTAGTCCCATAAAAATTAACTTTTGCCTCAACAAATCTATCATGGTCATCAGTCAATACAAGTTCTGGATTTATACACAAAACAACTCCATTTGTTCTATGTGGAATTCACTTAGTGCCATCTTAAGATATGGGCTCTCCCTATGTGCACTAATTCCCATAGGCAGAGCATTTTTCAAGCAACATGCCAGAGATATTGACCTGCAAAGTGATTTCAGCCAGACCCTAATCCAGGGGTAGGCAACCTCGGCTCTTTTATGATTCATGGACTTCAACTCCCAGCTATGCTGACTCAGGAATTCTGGGAGTTGAAGTCCATGAGTCATAAAAGAACTGAGGTTGCCTACCCCTGCCCTAACCTATATTATCCTAACAAGCCCACAAAAAAGTGTTCCATCTGCCTGTTCGATATTATCTCCAAATACACCTGAAATGCTTTTTTACATTACAATTAGTCCTAGTTTAGCAACCACAACTGGGAATCAGCAAATCATTTATTATGTGAAGCAGTCACTGAGTGAACGAGTGTATCTGCTCATGATTTTACTTCAGCTTTCCTTTGCATTGCAGAGCTGCAAACGTCATAAATGTGAAAACTGGTCACAAAGTTAAATGTTGAACACCATCATAATTGCAGTTGTTGCATGAGACAGTTGCTAAATGAGGACTAGCTATAATCTGTGGCAATGCTCTCCTCTCAGTTCATTTGGAGGACAGATTTTACAGTATAACCAAAGAACAACAGCTTTGCCCTTGTGGTGAGGAGGAAATAGAAATGTTGTGTCATGTGTTGCTCTGTTGCCTTTTTTAAGAAAAAAGAAAAAAGAGAGATATCTTTGGGCTTTATAAATATCCCCACTCCTAATTTAATATTCAGATGTAGAATGAAGGTCAAGTAGATTAACCTCCTTGTAGCTGACCAGAAACTAGTGCTTTTAGATAGCAAAGTCAGATTTTGCATACAAGGTTTTTTTTTCTTTTTACGATCCTTAATCCCTTTATTCGTGGTGGAGTTGGGGGCGACTGAATGCAGCTGAGCATTTACTGGCCAGATGCCCTTCCTGACATCTATGAAGAGTTCACAGCAGATATTTTTTCTCTTTGCATGCTGATAAAGCAACATCTGCCCCTGCTTGGATTGAACTATCAACCATCCAAGTGGGAGGCGAGTGTCTTCAGCTCTAGACCTCCACACCACTCTTTGCATACTAGCTAAAACTGAAAATAAATAACTGCTGTAACTGAGTTGGCCCCAAGGTATTCATATCTAATTATTCTTACACTTACCCACTTACACTTCTCAGTTTATACATGTAATCCTCTAGAAACCCTATGATATATCAGAGGCAAACATATTCAATAATTGTATCTTTATTGTGTTATTACTAGCTAATTTTATATTTTAAATTCTATTGTTTTGAGTTGTAATTTTATGTCATACTGGTCTGACTGAAATAAGAAAGAAATGCTAAATTTGCCAGCTGGATAATAGATGCAGTGAGCTTTAGCTGATTAAATATATTGCAAGAAGGAAATAAAGTGTAGGAAAAACATATTAATTCAGGAATATTAAGATTCCTGAGACATACTTTTGCAGAGCTTGAATATTTGACTTGAAATCTTCATAATATTTTATTTTCAAGATTTTAATTTTCTAATGAAAGGTAATAAACAGTTACCCATTTTACACCCAGATTCCCTAATCTACACACAAAATTAAAGATTTTCAGATCAAGGGGAAAAAAGAACTTTATTACTTCTGAGCAATAGTTCACATTTGACAGTTCACTTCTAAGCAATAGTTCACATTGATAGTTTGGCTATTTGTGTTTAATATATATTCATTATATTTATAACTCATCGTTCTTGTGGAAAATCAAGGCAGACTATATAATACTTCTACTTCCAATTTTATCTCTGCAACAGCCCCCCTAAAATTGGTTCAGAGCTAGACTGTGAGTTTCTTGAACCTTTCCAGTTCTAGCTCAATAGCTTTATCATTACACCACACTGGTTCTTACATTTATTCATCTGTTGAACTTCTGGGCATGACTAAAATATCCAATTTGGCAGTCTCTTCTAACACACTTAACAACGGATAGGAACTAATCAAAGAGAGAAGCAATCTGGAATTAAGGAGAAACTTCCTAACAGTGAGGACAATCAACCAATGGAATTAGCTTGCCTTCAGACATTGTGGGTGCTTCATCAACTGGAGGTTTTTAAGAAGAGACTGGACAGCCACTTGTCTGCAATGGTACAGGTCTCTTGCTTGAGCAGGGGGGTTGACTAGAAGACCTCCAAAGTCCCTTCCAGCTCTGTTCTGAATTTGAATTTGGATTTAGTTAATTAGTGAGTGTTCTGGACTAGCATATAAAATCAAGTTATTATACCAAAACAGTGAACTGGATTCTCCATTGTTCAGGCCATAGATCATATGGAGAAAACTGCTGTAAACTTACATTGAGAGATATTTTTGTAAAAGCCTGATATTTCCTTAGAACCAAGGGAAAGCTAGTATTTTGGGTAAACATGTAAATCAGTGGTTCTCAACCTTTTTAATGCCGCGACCCCCAACCGGTCATAAGTCGAGGACTACTCAACTGGTGCAGCACCGTTTGCAGAATGGGACTTTTGGCAGGCTCAGCAGGGCAGAGACAGCCTGGACAATTCCTGTTGGCTTTTGAAAGCCAATAGAATTAGACTCTATTCAAGAGAGTCTATTCTATTGGCTTTCAAAAGCCAATAGAATAAAAGGGAGTAGCACAGCTAAGGAAAAGGGGAAAAAATGGCGGACTGCATTGTTTGGCGACCCCCGTGAAATGGTCGTTTGACCCCAAATGGGGTGCTGACCCACAGGTTGAGAATCACTGATGTAAATGATCTGGCAGTCCAATAAGTTACTAACAGGGATAAACAATTCAATGGCTCCCTCCAATGAAAAAAAATTGACAAGACTAAGAGATGAAAGAAAATGTAGGTGCTTTATCTCGGACAATTGACTGATTCCACAGATAAAGATACTACATGCAAGCTTTGCTGGAATAACATCCAGTCCTACTTCTAAAGAGCCATTATAATAAGACAGTGTGATCATTCTTTGGATAATGTATATATCTCAAATCTCTTCTATATGCTCTCTATTTTGTAGGTAGATGCAGAGAATGTTCTACCAATGATTGTCAAGTAAGTCACAATATTATTAGTTCTTCATGATAAATATTTTCATGTCAAGTTCTTCGCAATACGAACAGGTAATCTCAGTTAGACTGGCGCATGATCGAACAATTCATGTATTCCTTACCATTCCTATCGGATGCCACTGTAACACATGCTTTGCATCTGGTTATCAAAAGTATTCAATAAAGGAGAAGATTCATAACTCGGGATTGAAATGAGGGCTCCTTGGTGCTTGGTTGTTTTCTGGCCGATGTTTCTTTACCCAAATTAGATAACATCATCAGTGCTAGTAAGGAATCCCCCATTCCTTACTAGCACTGATGACG
Source organism: Crotalus tigris (assembly GCF_016545835.1). Taxonomy (NCBI): domain Eukaryota; kingdom Metazoa; phylum Chordata; class Lepidosauria; order Squamata; family Viperidae; genus Crotalus; species Crotalus tigris. Next base: position 695,750 of record NW_024096858.1, on the reverse strand, counting down.
TTACTTAGTTTGGGTAATGAAACGTCTGCAAGAACCAACAACCCAGCTCAGAGAGCACCAAGGGGCCTCAAAGTTATTCAGTTAAGCTAAGGTGAAATGAGAAAATATCTCATACTATGGTCTCTTAAGTCATGTAAAAAACGGACAGGTTTAGGACAGTTGCTTTAAAGCATCTGACAGGTAAGTCCAATCTAGGGGATAAGATCAGAAGGGTGGTGTGAGAGAGGTTTTTAAAGGCCACTGCATGCAATTGTTTCACATTACTGATGGTAGATAGTAAATAATAAAAGTGTCATCTAAAAGAAAAGCAAGGTTAAACACAGGTGTTCTGTAGGGTATGATTAGTCTTCTGTTTATCAGAATAAAATACTGAAACTTGAACACCAGAGAAGGTCAAACTAGCAATAAACTATAGCAATGTATATCAACTGTAGACCATGAAAGTATGCTCAGAAAAAAAATGTTTCAAGAGTGATTTCTTCCCTTTCCTTTTTTTTCTCTGCGAACTTTCAAAACATTGCAACACAGTGAAGTGTTGTGTTACAAAAATCTTGTGGGGCAATGTGGCTCCAAGCATCAATAGGAGAATACCGCTGTTACTTTCCTGTAACAGAAAAAAAAATGCTTTTAAGGGAACAAAAAAACCCTCTGATGCTGGCAAAGAGAAAATGGGAATGGATTGCCAGTCCACTGAATGCTGTGAGTTTCTTTGTTCCCAAGACCCAGTTAATACACAGGGAAAAAAAAAAAAACAGCTTCCCATTCAGCACTCCACAATGTTAAAGCTGAAGGTGAAAAACTAAAAACTAAATTTCTCTTAAGCGGCCATGAAAGAGCGAACAGTTAAAACAAATATAAGGGTTTTTTTTTCCTCAGTTGTAGTCAATATACAAGAGATAAGGATAAAGGTCAAAGCTTTATGAATTGACAAAGTGATTTGGGATAATCCTATTACATTGTTACTTTTGCTTGCTTGCCTTGCATTAAGAGAATGAAGAATTCTATTAGAAGGTTTTGATCTCTTATAGATTAAGCCATATACCTGATAATAAAGAAAATAGCTGTGGAGATGTACATGAACAGAATCAGATATTATTTGGAGATGTGGACATCACCAGTTATACAAGAACAGGCTTCTCTTCATGTTGGGGAAATGTACCCTAAATACACCACGTAAAAACCACTTCAGCTAAAGCAAGACATTGGACCAGTACAGAAAAAGGGGGGTTTCAGAGTATGGTGCCAAATTTTGTACCCTAAATGTGTTGACAAATATGCTCACAAACTTTTATTACCTTATTCTTAAGGACAATTTTCCATATACAGTGAAAGCATTTTCTCCATCTTTTTTCTCTAGCTGGATTTCCAATCCGTGGGGTTTTCTTGGGAAAGATGTAAAATGCATCTCACCACTACAAATTTTATCCATTTCAAGTGTCCATATAAAAGAGCCCTAAAAATATTGCCAATTTGAGAAAAATGGTGTTCCTTTATTCTCTTGTACAACTATCGAAACTGCAATGTTCTATGTTCTATTTTTTTTGTTCCGCTGTATATTCTAAGTAGGTCTAACAAAGCTTGCTTTAGATCCTCTCGTCAGCAAAGGATAACACTTACATCTGTTTTTGGAAGCTCTGTAAAGAAACGGCCTCATCAGGCCTGGCAGAGACCCTTGGAGACAGAAAAGCAGGGAGCTGATTAACAAGTAATAGAAAACAAACATTGCACTCTTCACTGGTACAGAGAAGCTGCTGAAGTTTATCCTTAGCATTCATGGGCAAGGTCTGAAAACAAAACAGACTCTCTGGAGCCTCAGGAGCCCATATTAAGCACTTAAATAATGTTCAGATTAAAATGCCTCAGCAAAGACGTTAAAACTGTTCTGGCAAGAAGCAATAGGAATGTTATTCTCCTGTTCTCTCACCAACAGTCTCAATTCATCTTCCAGCCACTGTGGATCTATCGGCAACTCCTTACTTATATAGTCTTCAGCTCTTTTTCTTCTCTCCTGAGGAAAACTTTCCAGCTTGAGGAGCCACACTCTTCTGTCCCTGCACAATGAAATAAGGCCAGGCAAAGTAGGAGGGTGGGAGAGCGGAACTGTACAAGCCTTGTAAGAGTAATTTAGCAGGTACAGTACTGTTTTCAGAGGCTTCTCTTCATTGACCTCTGGCATCTGCCATCTCCTTCAACCTTCTCCGACCCTCTATACCTGTCCCTTCATTAGAGACCATCTTCTTCTCCGGTCCCTATCATTATTTCAGAGATCCTTATGGTTAAATTCAATTAAAAATAGTAAAAGTCACCATGGTGATCTGATCCCAGTTATACGTTTAAAACTTAATATAGAATGGTGGCCCGCTCTTTTGACCTCTTTATTTATTCATTTTGATCCATGCCTAATGAGTGAAACCATGAAATAATCATTTCAGTTTTTAAAAAGTTTAGAAGTCAATTCCAGTCAATTGTCACCTTGTTAGTGTATTAAATATAATAAGGCGATTATATACTAATATCTCTACATGAATTTGATAGATTCGGGAAAATATTTCAGCCACAAAGCAAGTTTTCATTAGACAAGGGTTCTAGATTTCTGACAAAGCCATCATTTTATAACAGCTGGCTGAAAAATACCCTGTCCTCCCACTCATACCCTTTAAACAGCTTTCACTGATCTGAAGTCAACTTAGGATTCAACAATTCCTCTATGGCTGGTTTCAGTTGGAGTTCAAAGGAGAAGAATGCTAAACCCTCGGTGTCTGCCATTTCCCCAGATCTCAAGCTTTTCACCTCTCCTTTATCACATGAAATCACAGGGGGAGGACATCCATTAAGCAGCAGCAGCAGCAGCATACTGATAATACTCAATTATACATCTCCATCCCTAGCCAGACAGGTGATGCTGCAATGGTGATGGCCTTGTATCTGGAGGCTTTAAGGATATGGCCTTGACTCAACTCTGCCAAGATGGAGTGCCTCTGGATTTTTGCCCCCCACCCTGGCCTCAGATGATATTCCATCTTTGATTCTGGATGGAGTTGCCTTTCCCTGGACTGAGCTGATAGACAATTTGGGGACCCTCCTGGACTAATGGCTCCTGCTCAAGGAACAGGTGGTGGCCATGGCTAGGGGGATTTTGCACTAATTCATCTGGTTCACCAGTTGACCCTTTTCCTGGACCTGTAGGTCTTTCTTGTGGTCACTCATGCCTTGGTCACCTCTAAACTGGATTATTTCTCTATGCTATATATGGGGCTGCCCTTGAAATCCACCTGGAAGTTACAAATAATCCAAAATATGGTGGTGCCCGGACTTACGTTTGGTCCATGTAAATCCTTTGTTGCAGCAGCTGCATAAGCTGTGCCAACTTCCAGTTTCCTTCCAGTTGCAATTCAAGAGGCTGCTTATCACCTTTAAAGCCCTATATGGCACAGGATCACCTTTCCCTAAAGTCCTCAGCCCATCCTACCAGATTAGATAGGGTTGGCCCACTCATAGTCCCTTGGTATAACAATCCCACCTTATGCGACTAGGAAGCCCCTACTCTATGGAACACCCTTTCCCCTGACGTTGGTAGGCCTCTACCATTCTAGTCTTCCAAAACACACTGGAGACCTGGCTTTTCCCCAAGCTCTGGGATAAGAAGGGGTGACTGCATGTCAGAAATTTACCTTGTTTTTTGCCTTTAATATTTTATGGTTTTAACATGGTTTTAATGTGGTTTTATTACTGATTTGTTTTAATCCTTAATTGGGAGCCATCCAAATTTTGGTATAAGTTGGGTGGCTATATAAATGTTTTAAATAAATGAATAAAATTATGGATTCTATGACTAATTATAATGCTTTGTGGGGATATCCTTAGGAAAGTTAAATATGATATCAAGGGTACAGGTGCTTGAGTTCTGCTCCCACTTCTGTTAATATGTTTGTGTTAATATTTGTGTTCACTTAAACATAGATTAATTTCTATGCCCCTTTATGCTGATGATAATTATTTCCCTGACCCAAATTGGCTTCCACCATAACCTTTAGAAGTTGGCTGAATATTGCCAAATTGAGGGTCTAGGAATAAACTATTCTAAAACTGAAGCTGATCTTCATTAAAAAAAAAAATCACCAACACAAGTGATTTTTTTAAAAAAAAAAATTGAGCGACTAAGAAATATTTAAATATTTATTTATCTATTTTGGGGCGTCTAATTCCTGGTCACAGAATATTTGAGAGCTATGGCCCAAATTCAAAAAGATGCCAGAATTAGATTTGCTAGCTGCAATTGGAACATAACACCCCCTGCAGCTATTTAAGTATATAATGCTAAGGTGCTGAACCCATTATTGTTTAGTGTCCATTTTTGTGCTTACCTGATTTTGAAGCTATTCAAGCTAGAGTAATTAGAATCCTGTTGTGAGTCTCCTGTACCTATCCAAATGTCTTTCTCCGGTTAGAATTTGGATGTCTCTGTATAGGAGCCTGAGTGAGAATCTGCTGCCTGGAATATTGGCTGAGACAGATTCTCCAGGATGAATCACTGGCCCGGTTCACTTTTGCTGATGAGGTCATTTTCATCTGAAAGAAGAATACTGCCGGTGACTTGTCCATTTGTGGCTTTTCTGCCTCATTCCTAATATCCCTTGAAATTGATAAAGCCATGTGCACTGTGAAAGAAAGGGCTCTTGATCTGTATATACAGAATGTTAGATCTAATATTCCATCTTATTGTCTCATAGACCTTTTTTTATAACCCTTCCAGGAACACTTAACTTTTCTTACAGGATTGCTTCTGCTCCACACTGAACAGCACTCATGCTAGGAAAGTTTAATGCCATGCCGTATTTTCATGTCGTCGGTGGAAGGTAGAATAATACTGTATCTGTTATCTGATATGTTTCTGCTTCTATTGCTGAGGCAGAACTTCAATTGAATCAGTAATATGGTATTAATCATAGAACTCTGCCCAAGGCAGTGGTCCTTGCACCATCCCAGACAAATATTTGTCCTTCATTGTTTGTTTGTTTCTTTGAAAACCTTGATGGTTTCAGGGAGGTAAGCTGTTCCACTGTTCTCACTGTCAAGAAATTCCTCCTTAGTTCCAGGTTGAATTTCTCTTTGAGGAGCCATTGCTTCTAGTCCTGCCCTCAGGTGCTTTGAGAATAAATCAATCCTCTCTTCCCCATAAGTCTTACTTAATTGTCTCTTGATCATCCCTTGGTGTGCAGAGCTCATGTCGCCCCTTCTGAAGGAGAACATTAACCAAAATTACTTACTTTTTTACTGCTGACTTTTTTGTGCTTACCCTGCTCAATTCTGCTCAATCAAAATGACTGTTAGGCTTTGGGATCTACTTTTAGGCTGTTTTGGGGTGGGGGGTGGGAATGTTGATTTCTTGATTTTTAGTTAACTATTAATAATTACTTCGACTAAGGTTTTTTTTTTTTTTAAAAAAAAAGCATCCTGAACTGCTTAATTTTTGATTATAAATCAATAAGTAAATACTAACTGAAATCAACCTGCTCTTGAATGTATTAAAAGTTTACAAACAATGAATTGGGTATGTATTATAATGTACCTAACCCATTTTGTTTGTATACTTCATTCCTTGTGGTTCCATTGTAAATTTATATCCATTCAATTGGCCTATTTCCCTTTCTTTTCATTTTGATTTATTTGACAAAAAATGCTGCCTGGACATTTTTTCCCCCTGTAAGAGACATTTAATATTTAAGCATTCTGGCTTGATTGACAGTGCTAAACAGAATTTGCCTGTTAACCTATTTTCACAAAAATACAAAAAGATAATTTCTCCTGTTATTCCCATGATGAATGTTCAGTCAGAGACAATCCCAGTTTGAACATTGCATTTCTTTCTTTAATATTATTATTCATGAACTAAAGGTGTAGTAATAGTGTAGATAAGATTATTGCTAATCATATTTTTAAACAATCTGTGATATTAAATATTTCTGGATGGATTAAAACTGTGGGTTGGCCATAAACCACACGATGTTTTCATTATGCAATTTGGCCTAAATGCCTTAGTTGCCCTTCAGAACTCCTGAAATAAACTATATTTCAGAGGATTCCAAATCAATAGTATTTTTATAGATTATTAAGGTAAACTATCCATTGTGACATTTTGAAACAAATTGGAATATCCTATATTAACAAGTCAATGGTTAAAATTTTAAAGTTTTCTCATGACTTTAAGATTAGAGTTATTCAAAAGATATTGTTTTTCATATTTTTGGACTACTCAAATTATGTTTGGAGCATACTGGTTGCTAATATTATTAAGAGAACGCATAAAATGATGGAGAGAACAGTACATTTATGATACAGGCTTGTCCACTATTATCCTGCTTTGGTTAAATATCTCTGTATTCATTAATATGGTTTAGAAAGAGTATTAAATATAAATATGTCAGTATGATGTTGAATTATCTACTGAGATTTTTGGAATTTATCAAAAAATGTAGAATTCTGAATTTGTCAGGGGTGCAGCAAATATTATTTGTTATAATGGGCAGTTACTGACATACCAAATGTTCTTTGCTGGCTCTCTGTTATGTAATAGAAAGATCTTTTCATATAAAACATGTAATTTTTTTATTTTTTAAAAAATAAAACCTACCAGAAACGAAGTTATGTTTACTCTTCTTAGCACTTCAATCTGTGGGTAAATTTCTGATTAGTATTTTTTTCCAAGATATTTTTTTTTCAAAAATAAATCCATAAATAAATTTGCAAAACAAGATAAATAAGGAGCACTGAAGTTGCATTTTTAAATGTACAACATAGCTAAAGTGTTTAATTTGTCTTTCTTCAAAATTAAAAAGATTAGTTTCAGGGGACTAGAGATTTTTCCATGGCATTTTCTGGAATGGCTTAAGAAGGGAATATATAGATTTTTGTTTTTCCTAAAAGCAAGTAATATTAGTTGGACTTTTATTATTAGCTAATGTTTGTCCCATCATTTGTTCAATCATAAATCCATTGGAAATGAAGACCTCTAAATCCATTCTTAACATGGTAGAGTTCTTTTTTAAATCTCTACTTGAATCCTATATCATCTTAGCCTTATATTCTCTGAAATCAATGATATTTCAATATGGTATTTTATTTCTTAACCAATATCATGACATTTCACCACCTAAGAGATATGTGATACTGCTTGTATCCACTTGGTACTTTGTCATAAATTTTGACTGGATGGCCAGAAGAAATTTCACTCCTTTGTATTCTGCAGTCAAATATCATATATGCCAGAGGGAAAAGGTAATATGTGTAAATAGCTTCTTAAAATTATTATAAGGAGGAAGCATATCAATGAACTGTATCTGCCCTTCAGCGCGACATCTAGACTAGAAAGGACACAGTCAAAAGGAATATTATTTCAAAATGCCATATTATTTCTTTATTAATTCTATTACCGTAGATCAGAAGTTCAAGTGCGTCTGTTTGTGATGAGTTATGTCTATGTATAATTACATACCAAAGTAGTTTCTCCCAAAATATTTCTCCCAGAATAAAGAAACAGCTGTTCAGCATTAACAATGTATGCTTGGGTTTAGCAGCAATATTTTTCACCACTCCTTTGACAACTGACGAATAGTTAATGCCCTTGGAGATCTCATTAAATATACAAATTAAACCATATACTGAATTTACTACTCAAAGAAGTACTTTAAAGGACTTTCACCTTGTAACGTATTGAACACAGGGGAGTGAATTCAAACAGACTTCAAACTTAAATCAAATATTAATCATGCTTTCTTTTTATTATATTATATATATATATATATATATATATATATATATATATATATATATATATAATATTAAATATGTATGTATATGTGTATATACAATAGCATTTTAATAAAGATTAACTTTAGTCTCTCAGTCCTCATTAATATTCAGCTAGCTATTGGATAAAAGACCGCAAACATGTTGCTTCAACGAACAGCATAGCTGTCAATTTTCAGCTGTTTTTAGCACGCTTTGGGGAGTGTCAGATCCAAAGAGGATTGGAAGTAATATTATCCTGCCATTGTTCTATTTTAAGGTTTTCTGGAAGGTATTCATTGTAGGTTTGTCACTGTTTAAGGAGATGCTCAAGAATAGAAAATTCAAGCTCTAAAAAAATCAAAAGCCTGATGTGGAATCCGTAAATTATTCAAAAGGATAAGTGTCTCTGAAAGGTAGCATACACTGGGACAGGACTCTGTGGGATACTCTTAAATAGAGAGTACAGAGTATCTTGGAATTAGTCATGAACGACACCTGAATATTCGGAAGGAAGCTATAATCTCCCAAGGTAATCACTTTTCAAACAGGCCAATTTACAAAGAATGGATGGCAAAGCAATGCTGTGGTAAGTGAAGAATCAATTAAAAACGTTTATTTAATGATTTATTTTGCCTGAATATGAAAGGGAAAGGGTGTTATCTTCATTCCAGCTTCAAAAGCTGATGGGGCTGGAAGTTGAACATTATGTGGATACCGGTAATGAGAGAGCTTCCTTGCCATTTCCAAGGGCCCCTAAATGACTTAGCAGCCCAGAATGCATTCTTACAACAAATAGCAATAGCGCTGAGACTTATATACCACTGCATAGTGCTTTACAGCCCTCTCTAAGTAGTTTACAGAGTCAGCATATTGCCCCCAACAATCTGGGTCCTCATTTTACCGACCTCGGAAGGATGGGAGGCTGAGTCGGTGAGGATTGAAATCTTGTCAGTGAGCTGAATTAGCCTGCAATAATGCATTGTAACCACTGCACCAGCAGGGCACTTCAATGCAAACAGCCAGAGGACCTGTTGCCATGGGTAGCCTATATCCAGTGACACCACAACTGGAACCAGCAACTTGGTCATTAAGTGAAGTGCTTGTTAAGTGAAACAGTGACTGTGTTTATAACCTTACTTCACCTTCCTTTGCTTTACAGATCTCTGAAGGTTGTAAATCCAGCCCAAGTCGCAAGGTTACATTTTCATTTTTCTATCCTACCGTGCTTGCACTGAGACTATGTCTGGCGCCTTGTGAACCATACCTATCACAAGGGATTTGTGGATTCATGAGACCTCTCTTAGCATGTAGAACACATTTCTTGTGATTTACCCCCTTGTTATTATTAACCTTAGGAATGTTCTAATTTTTGTGCCCAGATGTATAAAAATGAAGGTAAGATTTAATTACAGCAGCTACATAAGCTGAATTCCTTTCCCTTAGTCTCCTGCTTTTTGGGGGGGTGGGGGTAAGCAGCATAACAGCAAGAAACAAAGGCTGGATTTATGAGTAGCTGGCAGTGTTCATAGGGAATAATCAAAAAAGCAAGGTGAAAGTTCCAGCAGCACAATGCTGTCCCCACTAAGCATGTACTGTAGGTGATATTAAGGCAGTGCTTCTCAACGTTTGTGTGACGGCGACCCTGTCACACAAACTTTCTGCACATGCGTGGCGCCCCCATGTGTGGCACGCATGCGCGGCGGTGCCCCGATATGCGGCGCGCAAGCGTGACGGCCCCCATGCGCGACACGCATGCACGGCGGTGCCCCATGCGTGACACACATGCGCGGCGGCGGCCCATGCACGACACGCATGCACGGCAGCACCCCATGCGTGACACGCATGCGCGGTGGCGCCCCATGCGCGGCGCGCGTGCACGGCGCCGCAAAAAATGGCGGATCGCCACCTTTGGCGACCCCCGAAAAATGGTCGATCGACCCCAAATGGGATCGCGACCCATAGGTTGAGAACCGCTGTATTAAGGCATTTACAAAATGGATGAGATTTCAATCCTTCTAGCATGACCATCATTTCACATTTTTTTTTTATCACCCTGCAGATACCCACCGGGAGCTGTCCAAGTATTTTTAAACAAACTACCTTTGTAATGAGTGTATATTCAATTTAAACTGTCAATCAACTGGGTACATTGCTACTTGCTACATAATTTAAGAATTGTTGCTCAGAGTCAGTTTGGTGTGATGGTTAAGGCACCAAACTAGGAACCAGGAGAATGGCATTTTTAGTTCTGCTTTAGGCATGAAGCCATCTGGGTGACTTTCAGCCAGTCATGTTCCCTTAGTCCAGTGGTTCTCAACCTGTGGGTCGGGACCCCATTTGGGGTCGAATGACCATTTCACGGGGGTCGCCAAACCACGCAGTCCGTCATTTTTTTCCCCTTTTCCCTAGCTGTCCTACTCCCTCTTATTGGTGGCCACACCCACTTGGGGGTCACCACAACATGGGGAACTGTATTATGGGGTCACGGCGTTAGAAAGGTTGAGAACCACTGCCTTAGTCCTATGAAGGAAAAGGTAAAAAATTCCAAAAAAATCTTGGCAAGAAAACTGCAGAGGCTAATCCCGGCAGCTGTGAGAAATAAACACTGACTCCAAGGCACAATATATTACCAAAGAGTACACTAGACAATTAAAGAAGAAAATGGGGAAAAGAAAAAATATCTGATGGACAGTGAAGAAGATACACTGAAGCTAGTACATCACGAAGGCTTACTGAGGATTGGACAGACCAAGCTGGTCTACAAGAAAGACCAAATAAAGAGTAAAGACCTGGCAAGATAAAGTATTACGTGCCAGAACATTAAAAAACATAGCAGGCAAAACAGATTACAAGACCTGGCATTAACTAAGAGCAAGAAAGTTTAAGAAAGAGCTATTTCTGGCTACACAAGACCACGTCTCAAGAACAAATGCATATAAATCCAGAATTGTGAAGACAGTAGGCAGACACCTCAGCAAAGAAGCTGAAGTTGACCACCTAGTTAGCTGCTGCAAGAAGATCACACAGACTGATTACAAACAACGGTGTCACAAAGTAGCAACAATGGTGCAATGGAATATCTGAAAGAAATATCATTTGCCTGCAAACAAGATCTGGTAGACAAAGGGAAGAAAACAAAGAAAATGAAGAAACTAAAGTCCATTGAGATTTTAGAATTCAGATAGACAAGCATTTGACTATAACACTCCAGACTTAACAATTGTTGAAAGACAAGAAGTCTGGTTAGTGGAAATTGCAATACCTGGAGAAAGAAGAATAGAAGAGAAAGAATGGAAGAAAATCACAAAACATAAAGACCTGCAACTAGAATGACTGTTGCAAAAGAAAGCAAAAGTAGTACAATAGTAATAGCATCTTTTGTGCCATTCCAAAACATCTGGAGAACTACTTGAACACCTTCACAATTGACAAATCACCATCAGTCAATTGTAAAAGATAGCATTACTTGAAACAGTTTACATGTTGCACTAATACCTTTAATATTAGTAAACAACCCATGTCTATCTCAGGTCCTTGGGGGGGGGGAATCGATAGGTGGACAAAAATGCCAAATCATACGAAACATTTGGCTATGTGATCAACAACAATAATACATTGCTATTTATTACATTACATATAATCTATTATAATGTAATACATACAATATTACCTGTGTATCTAGTATAACTATATAATATGTATTATTTAAATAATAATACATTCTTCCCACAGCCAACACCAGCTAAAGAATTTATAGCTGTGATTTCATGCTATTGTGTATATAAAAATAATCAGAAATCAAAATCCAGTCATTGACAACACTGTAAAAAGTTTTAATACTGATATAGCCATGGAATTTGGCCCAGAGAAATGTGCTACAGTAGCGATAAAGTGGGGTAAAGTCATGTACAGTAGTAGAATTGAAATTCATAATGGCCAAACTATTAGGAGTCATCTGGATGAAGCCTACAAGCATCTGGACATGTTATAGTTTGGATGACATCAAGCATGGACAAGTTAACACTGTGATGGGTAAAGTATACATCTAAAGAGTGAAAATAATGGCTAAAGACAAAATTGATTTGTGGAAACACCTTCAAAATCATCAATACTTGGGCCATACCTGTGATACAATACACTGCTGAAATTATTAACAGTCTAACAGTTCAGATTGGACTGAAAATCAAGAAAACTGAGGATCATTCACTATGCAAATACATCCCTGTAGTAATATTGATATATTTATACCCACCCTACAGAAAATGGAGGCAGAGGTTTACTTCAGATCAAACAAAATGTCAACAAAGAAAGTGTACACAATCTGATTAGGTAAAAGACAATAAAGAGCACGCATTGATGCAAGTTAAAATTTGGAACTTACTAAATGTAACAGGAAACAAAAGGTGAATAATAATGTAATAAAGATACGAAGAGAAAGCTGGCAAGGAATAGAAATACATGGTAATTTCTACAACATGGCACTTGGAAAATATGTCCACTGACAACATTTCAACCTGTTAATTACATAAGGCCCCACTGCTTGGATCTGTATATATACTATATTGATATATTATGACATCCTGGATTCTTGGGAAGAACTTGATGTCTAGTAATGCTGGAGGAGGAGGAGGAGGAGGAGGAGGAGGAGGAGGAGGAGGAGGAGGAGGAGGAGGAGGAGGAGGAGGAGAGTTTTTCTCTTTTTCAGCTTGCCATAAATACCATCTGCAATAAGTAGAAACCATACCTCATTACCATCTATTCTACTTTCACTGGGTCTTCTCTAAATCCTGAACGCACTTCCACTTCAAAAATATTATTCCTGGAACCAACAAGCCTTCAACAGCTAATGCTGTGTGGAATCCATGTGCTGGATTTGCCAGCCATACTACAGCCTTCTTCCCTCTTTTTAAGTCTTCATTTCTCTCTTCTCCTTTGCCAGCTCAGAAACAGTTCCTCTTCCTTTTTTTTTCCCTATGGGAAAATTCCTGTCTAAGAGAAAGTATAGTGAGCATGTTTGGCTGAATATTGACAGGATGGCAGGCAGCCCTGGGCTTAATGTGCTATCACAGTGCCAAATGGTCAAAGTGGCAGAAATGTTTCTGCTGCTACTACCATCTGCAAAGAAACACCATCAGGAGCAGAAACAGCCCAAAAACCTATAATCTCTCCCCTGAGAGAACTGGAGAATTTTTCTGCTCAATGAAAAATTCATTCAAGTCCCACACAGACATTTTCTCCCCGAACAGAGTAGAAGACTTTTAAAGACTTTTTAGGTTGGAAAAAGCTGGATAATAATGGAAAGATTTCATTGTGAAAAAAAGTCTTAAATCCTCTTTATTTAAATGAACCGGAAAAGGATAATAAAATTAACCAGCAGCTTTGTAAGAATCCCAAGGACTGTATGAAATTATGGTGACAGCTGTCATTTATCCACTGAATAAACAGACACTAGCTTTGGCTTCCTTTTTCTTCAGATGCATAGCATTTCAAATTTTATAGCAGGCTCTTTTTTTATTCATGGCAAAAATCTGCATAATTCATGGCACACTGGCTAAAATTCCATCAACCATGTCTGTATATATAAAGATAGTTTGCATCAAGAAAGGTACAGAGTGTTTGCCTCTGGAGTCAGCTGCAGAATTGGAATTAAAAACTAAAGCTTGTTTTATAGCAAAATCTGGAAGCCACTGACAGGGAAGCATGGTGCACAAGTCCCACGGCCCAGCTCCAGCAAGAAGGCTTTAGGAGATGCTCAGTTGCACATTAAGGATTTTGCAAATGTGAATCTGAAACATTATCTATCAGGATTCAAATTACATACATTTAATTATCAAATCTTTTATAGCTTTCTGCCACTATGTAGAATCTTTTGGGGAGATCAATATAATGAATGCGAAATGCATTGTAGCTATTTATTCATATATATTTTTTAATCTGTGTCATTGGGTTAAGAGTAACCTGAAACTGGTAAAATATTCAAGATGTCTTCTCATACGAGCCTTTATAGCAAAATCCCTACTTGACATTATCTGAAGTGTTTTGTTTATGCAGGATTGGTATCTTGAGTCCCAGTTGTTGGGAAAATATACTGATTTCGACAACTTAGATATTACATGGGCTTAGCAGATGGCTAATTCATTGAAAATTGTCACATTTGTGCAATCAAATGTATTGCATAGGACTTCACCACTCTGATATAATTAAAGCCCTGTCAGTACTTCGATAATTAGTCCAGGAGAATCCATAAGTCATTGGTAGTACCCAAATAAGGCATTCCAACTATCTATCTGCACCTTTTGAATGTTTTTCTCTGAATAGCTTACAGCAAGGTTGTTATGTAACTGGTTCTGTCCAGTTCATGTGAATTCTTCTGAAATGAAGAGTATAATTTAAAAAGTTATAGACATCAAACCTATAAAGCATGTTGAACTGACTTAATTAACTCAACTTACAAAACCTATTATCTATAAAAAACTATCTACTTTGTTTGCTACTTTATTATCCTTGGTTGGGTACACATAAGAAAGAGTAAGAAAAAAAAAATACTATAGAGGAACTACATAACTTTATGACAGGCTACGGTTAGCACAATCTTGCAAGTCTGAAAGTACAAATCTCCCAATGTCTCTTTTACCAACTAATAAATTAGGGAGGTTCCTGTTGAGTCCTTCGCAAAATGGCAAGACACGAGAAGCAGTTGTAGTTCTCAGGAAACTTTTTTATTCATGTTTTCAGCTTACAGTTAGAAGACGCCAACAACGCCCAAACTCCTGGCCTCTTATATAGGCCATCCCCGGGTAAATCTGTAACTTTTGGCGCGCCAGCACTTGCGCATGTGCACAAGTACTGGCGACAGCCTGTCTGGTCCCGGGCAGCCTGCACCTGCCGGAACCGTTTGCAATGCCCCAAGCCTGGTTGCACAGGCTCAGGACATAACACCCCTTCCCCCCGGGCTAAAACTATTCCTTATACCATAATAACACATAACTCATTTCTGTAGTGTAGTGCCATGCTCCCAATACCATCGGCCTCTGTGCCTCTATTGTTACTGGCTCTGTTTTGCCAATAGTGTTATGTAATCTTCTAAGTACTTAGGAGATTTCCTCGCTCTCTGTGACCTCCTAAGCTCTGGGTGCTTGCCAAGTACCCCTTGACTGAGGGATGATGCGTGCCTGTCCCCCCTGTTTCGCCCTGGGGATTCCCAAGGACTGTGCTCCACTGCCTGGCCTGCTTGCTTGCCCACCGGGCTCGTCAGGCCAGGGCTTCTTCCAGTGTGTGACCTGGTTGTCGCGCCTAGCTGTAGGCTCTCTGGCCCTTCTAAGTGACTGTCACTGTTGGGCGTTTCTGTAGAACCTCCTAGGTCCATCCAAGACCTGTCAGGAGGCTGTCTGTCCCCTGAATCCCGTTCTGTGTTCGAGCTTGTGTGGGTTTCAGTAGTGTCCCAAAACTCAGTTGTCCCCTGAGTAGAGTCAGAGGTGTTGTAGTCGGGATTTGGTTCCTCGACCACCTCCCTATGTGTTTGCCCCCTTCTAGGGATAGGGTTGAAGTCAGGCCAACTAGGAGGAGTGTGTGCCAGCTCTCTTGCAGGGAATGGATTGTTGGGATGCTCCCGGGTATTCTCTCTGACTGGAGTACTGAGTGATGTGGGTGAGAAGTGATCATGCCCCCCGGGGTGACTCCCTGGCTGGAGTAGGCATTGATGCCTGGGTTCTAGTTGGGCTCCATGACTTCCTGTTGGGAGCAATTGCGGAATCTCGGGATGGGCTGATTGTGGCTTCCCCATTGATAATGGGCATCATTCCATGCCCCTCCCTTTGCCCAAAGGGCTCCCCCTCCCCCCTGGAAAAGACCCAGGAGTCTCAGCGGGAAGGTCCCGTCTAGGGCGAAGTTGGTCAATGTGCCGACGCAGGACACGACCGTTGTCCAGGGATACCTCGTAGGATAGAGGACCTGTGACCCTGGATATAGATGCGGGGACCCATGTATGACCAGGCCCGTAATTACGAGTCCAAACCGGGGCACCCACAAGTAGTTGCCTAGGTGCCCTGGGGTGTGAGACAGAAGGAGGCAGTCTGTCCGGATGCAACCGGTCAAGCTTGGTAGTCAGTTTGTGCCCCCAACGAAGTTCAGCTGGGCTTCTCCCTGTAGAAGTGGACGGTGTGGTGCGATAAGAAAGGAGGAAGTCAGCCAACCTGTGATGCCAGTCTCCGTAGGTGAGTTTCTTCAAGGCGTCCTTGGTGATGCGCACCATGCGTTCAGCCATACCGTTGGTGGACGGGTGGAAAGGTGCAGAGGTGGCATGACGAATCATGTTAGCCTGCAAGAAAGCTTGGAATTCGGAGGAAGTGAATTGAGGGCCGTTGTCAGACACAATGACGTCTGGGAGCCCGTGTGCAGCAAAAATCCCCCTCAGTACCTGAATAGTCTTTGCAGTGGTGGTGGAAGAGACAGGTACAACCTCAAGCCATTTTGAATGGCTGTCAACGATGACCAAGAAGAATTGACCCTGAAAGGGCCCAGCGTAGTCAATGTGCACCCTAGACCATGGAGACTGTGTTTCCTCCCATCTATGCACAGGAGCTTGGGGCATTTCAGGGCGCGAGCATTGACAAAGGTGGCATGCATGCACCTTAGCTTCAATGTCTTTGTCTAGGCCAGGCCACCACAAGTGGCTGCGCGCAAGAGCCTTCATTCGTACAATGCCAGGATGACCCTCGTGGAGGGAACCTAAGACCCTAGTCCTCATTGAGGAGGGAATGACAACTCTGCTTCCCCAAAGCAGACAACCCTGAGAGGTGGACAACTCGTTCCGTTTAGACCAGAAACTCTGAAACTCAGGACTAAGACAGTGCTCAGGCCATCCAGACAAAACCCAAGAAAGGACACGTGAAAGTGTGTGATCTGTGCCCAATTCAGTGGCTACATCCCTGGCATTCAGGGGAGACTCGGGCAAGGCTTGGATAGAGAGAATATTGATAGCTGGCACAGGGTCAGCTTCTATTACCGGCAGGGGTAATCTACTGAGGCCATCAGCATGGCCCATTTCCTTCCCAGGCTTGTGAAGTAGGGAAAAATCATATGCAGACAAAAAGATAGACCACCTGAGCATCCTGGGGGAGATGATTTGGGGGGTTTGTTTACGTGTGGTAAACAGTCCTAGCAAAGGCTTATGGTCAGTGAAGACCGTGAAATGCCTACCATATAAAAAATCATGGAATTTTTTAATTCCAGCAACAACAGCTAAGGCCTCCCTGTCTATTTGAGCATAGTTGCACTCAGCTGAAGACAATGTCCTGGAGTAATATGCAACAGGAACCTGAGTTCCATCAGCCCTGAGGTGGCTCAGTACAGCACCCACCCCATAAGGGGAAGCATCACAAGCGATGCACACAGGAAGGGACTCATTGAAGTGAGCAAGTACACTGTTAGAAGTGAGCAAGGCCTTGACCTCATTGAAACTTGCCTCATGTGTTTGTGACCACTGCCACACTGCCTGTTTATCTAATAGCCTGTGAAGAGGCTCAGCTACACTAGCCTTATGTGGGAGAAAGGAATTGTAGAAATTCAGAAGGCCCAGGAAAGCCTGTAGTTCGGCCTTAGACTTTGGCCTAGGGGCTTGCATAATGGCTTTTAGTTTGGATTCAGCAGGGTGAATCCCAGCAGCATCAATTTTGAACCCCAGAAACTCTGTGGAAGGCACCCCAATTTTACATTTGTCCTTCTTGTATCAGGAAGGGTCTATCAGCCAGCCTACCCCTGAATGCACGCTGGATTGGGGGGTAGCTGCTGAGTCAACGCCGTTCCTGCCGCTCAGGACTCACTCGGGTAAGCTTACACCTTTTTGTTGATGTAAGGCAATCCCACCTTCGTCGCCAGTGTTGAGTCCTTCGCGAAATGGCAAGTCACGAGAAGCAGTTGTAGTTCTCAGGAAACTTCTTTATTCATGTTTTCAGCTTACAGTTAGAAGACGCCAACAATGCCCAAACTCCTGGCCTCTTATATAGGCCATCCCCGGGTAAATCTGTAACTTTTGGCGTGCCAGCACTTGCGCATGCGCACAAGTACTGGCGACAGCCTGTCTGGTCCCGGGCAGCCTGCATCTGCCGGAACCGTTTGCAATGCCCCGAGCCTGCTTGCACAGGCTCAGGACATAACAATTCCCTTCTGAGTTTCTTTCTCTGCCCATTATATAGTTGTAAGTTGCTCCTCCCCTCTTACCACATTACACATCTTAATGAGGCATGTAACAGCATCACTAGTTTGCTGTTTTGTGACTGTGGCAAACATTTTCTAAACAGCTGTATCTCCCCCATGGCAGCCATTTTGTGTCTGCACATACCTTCCAGATTTAAAGTGGGCTTATTGGTTGAAAAAAGTTGCCTGCTCACATTTTAGCTTGATCTGTCTTTTCAGTATGATAAACAGCTGCCTGATAGTAAAGCCCTTATTCAAAGAGTCCTAACTCACAGCTGACTCCAAGCAACATATTTTTTTAAAAAAAATCCCAATTACAAAAGTAACTTCATTTAGCCACATATATTTCTTGAATCTGACTGTGCCCCTTGTTTTAACAAAAGAGATGATCTTGTGATAATGCACACAGTTAAGTGGTGCAACTGTAGCAGGATGCAGTAAGAATAAAAAATCTCTCTAACCTAGCAGGTGATCAGTTAAGTAGGCTAATGTCTGATGTTTAATATAGTATCTTTTTTTGCTTTTAATCTCAGCCAGTGTAACTCCAAGCTCTCCTTCCTAGTTAGAGGTGCTGCCTAAATTTGTTTTTGAACACTCTCAGGGATGTTTAGCTGACACATCAACATGAAT
Organism: Crotalus tigris; assembly: GCF_016545835.1. Taxonomy (NCBI): domain Eukaryota; kingdom Metazoa; phylum Chordata; class Lepidosauria; order Squamata; family Viperidae; genus Crotalus; species Crotalus tigris. Next base: position 677,138 of record NW_024096858.1, on the reverse strand, counting down.
GCTTAAAAAGAAGCCAAAAGAGAAAGCATCTATTTCCACATGGAGACAATGGCTGACAGTGGACTTTAGCAGCATTATTGACGTTGCCTTGTGACAGGCTGCCTCATTAACTTTATTCTCTTTGTAAACTCCTGTTGGATAAGGTGAAAGAAAAAGAGCCCATGATTTTAGCACAGTTATCATCCTATAGGAAGACATGGAAACTCCTAAAACTCTGTGCTGCATAGTAAAGAAGGAACAAATCCTTTAATCACTGAGCAGAGATGGAAATACTTGGGAAGTCTCTTGATGTCTGTCAGTGAGGCCTTGAATGTCAAAAAGCCTGTAATAAAACTCAGTGTGAGAGAGCTATAAGCCCAAGGCAGAAACTGAGAAATTCCTCACTCAGATCTAATCTCCACAGGCTGGTCCCTCTCAGACTCAGTGGATCTCTTAGCTGCAGGGTGATCAAAGTGGATGAGGGGCAGATGACAAATGAATTTTAATATTTAATAATTGCAAGCAGGCCTTCCAAAATCTGAAAGTAAATTGGTTTCCTCTATCTGTTATGACCTGATTGACTAATAAGTTTTACTTCTGTACCTGAGCCTAGAAACCATTTGAAGAAATCCAAGGTCAGTCCAGAGAAAAAAGGGTATTTCTTGATCTGCTGCCTCCTCACTAGTCTCTATGGAATTATTATTTGCGATTCAGTGTATCTCCACTTTAGCCAATGGATTTTAATTTCTTAGGGAGAGCCAGAAGTGTAGATAAATCAGTGTTTTTTTTTTTTTCTCATTAAGCCTATGAACCACAGGTAGTTTTCAGGTCACTATGGCAATTAGGACCAGAATTTCTGTTACTAAGCAACATGGTCATAAAGCACAATGTCATGTGACTGCATCATTTAGCAATGGCAATCCCAGCAGTCCTGGTTGCTTTTTTAATCCCAAGACTGCACAGTTTATTAAGCTAGAAGAGGCAGGAATCCCAGGCAAGTGAGGGCTGGGGGTGGGAACTGCTGAATGATACAATTATAAGTGAGAGCTACAGGTTATGGTGGGGTGACACAGGCAGATGAGCAGTTGCAGAAGTGCTCTGGAGGGATGCCATAGGCAGGTAATGTGGAGCACAGCTGAGTAAGTGGGTGCTGCAGAGAGGTAGGTAGTACAGCAGGTAGGCACTACAGAGCACTGGTAGGCAAAAAAAAGGGGTGAGAATAGAAACTACAACCAACTTCCTGCCAACTTCCCCATTGAATTTGCTCGTGGGAAGCCATCAAGAAACATCAGAAATTGCAGTCTTGTGACCATAATCATGAGCTGGCACGGACATCTCAATTGCAATCATTCTACTCCTACTCTGCCGCTGTTAGGTACATAAAAGTCAGGGTGGGATTCAACCAGTTCGCACCAGTTCAGCAGAACTGGTAGCTAATTTTTTGTTGCCCAGGCCCAGAATGGACTTCCGGAAGCGGCATCCACACAGAGAACCGGTTGTTCACATACTGTATTTGAATCCCACCACTGCGTAAAAGGATTAAGATGAAATAGCTACTAGGGTAGTATAGCCCTGTGCTGGAGGGAGATTATGTTGAAATCTAGAAAAAACAGAAGGCAGAGTGCAAATGGTTGTAACAATCAAGCAGGGATGCTGTAATGAACAGGACACAGAGGACTGGATCATAAGTCCCCTTCATTCAATGCCATTGTAACTTTGAACAGTCACTGAATGAATGGTCATAACTTTGAGGACTATTTGTACACTGTTACAAAAAGTAAACACTTTAAGAGAAAATAGCACTATAGATGCTTATCTTTGATTTTGATCTTCCCTTTCCCAAACTATCCCTCTTTTAACAAAGCAACCGGGCCCTTACAGAATACCGTCCTCCCTTTATCCTACCTATTTCCCACTCTAAGATGCAAAGAGAAGAAGACCTTATTAAAAATTGTTTCTCAGTGCAGTGTTTAATTTTAAATGTTCTCCTGACAGTGACTGCTTGTAATTTGAAAACCTTCGCATAAGCATATTCACAGTGTTTTAAAAGTCACACCTTTAACAAATCACAAAGACTTTCATATTCACTGTCAGTTTTGATTGAAAGAAGATATCCAGAGGCCCTGCAAGCTGCAAGTTCACTTTTTTAAAAAAAAAAATGGTCAAAATATTTTGTGCAAGCATATGCTTAATTTGATGCTACGTTAAAAATAAGACCTTTGAAAATAATGGGTTCCAAAAGGCTATTTTTAAGTTGGGGAGCATCCTGCCACATATATACATTCATAATTTTGTCCATTCCCATCCCACTTATTAAAAATTATTCTGAAAGAGATGCTAATATATAAATTGCAATCAATGGAAGCAATTTGCCTAGTCTGTCATAAGTGCTCACTTCGTTTTTTTGTTAGTTCTTTTTGTCACGGAAATATTAATTTTCAGTTCCGTAGACCTCATCCCATCCTATATATGAACTTGTGTTTACTACAAATTATCTGGGTTCATCCTGTAATATGCATATATATATAACAGTATGAATACAGTCATGCCCCCAACACACCTCTTGTGTCATTATAAGCCACTATTTATTCATACATATGTTAAACAACCAAAAAGGCATTGCCTATCCTTATTTATTCCCTGTTCATTGTTGAACCATTTTCTAAGTCTTCAATTTACTTTTGATACTTTACTTCTATCATGCCATTCTTACCACATCTACAGCCAACCTTCAATGCCAAACATTCTATAATCCAAGCCTATATGCTTTCCGTAAATGAAAATGTCCAATAAAATTTCTTTCTCACACGCATATAATTCTCAGTTATCTTCTGAAGAGCACAAATTGGGCTGTATAGCCTCTGTCTGGCATAAAGCCTTGCTATGCTATACTGTAATTCTCAAATTTTGTGCATCTTTCTGCCAAATATTTTTTGAGATACACTTACAGCTTTCATATTCACTTTTTCAATCTTTCCCATCTAACAGTATCATCAAGTTCCCCCTGAGTTCCAAATGACCCCCTGATCTGCTGTTATTTAAAAGAGCTATAATGTTCTGGCTTTTCCCCCAGGTTTTTAGCAAGTGAAGGTGAATTTTCTAAAAATGTTGGCAAACCGTATAAGGCTGCTTGGTTGGCCTCACTCACTAAAGCAGGAATCTTCAAACTTGGCCCTTTTATGACTTGTGGACTTCAGCTCCCAGAATTCCTCAGCCAGGCACACTGGCTGAGGAATTCTGGGAGTTGAAGTCCACAAGTCATAAAAGGGCCAAGTTTGAAGACCCCTGCACTAAAGTGTACAGCTGCTCCATTAACATCTCAGATCCATACTTTAACATTTCTCCAATTACACCTTCTATACCAACAGACTTACTGTTTTTCAACATCTCATAACATTTATGATTTCTTCCTCGTGAATTGCTTCTTAGACATATAATTTATTTATATTCCGCTGTTGGACATATCACTATCATTTCTATATTTATCTGAAGCATTCCTTCTGCATTTTCTCATTTCAGTTTCATCCAAATGATTTTTTTATCACTTTTTTAAAAAAAGAAAAAAAATCCTGTCATTCTGACAGAGGCTTCTTGTTTTACCCCTCTTCACGCAATTCCAAAACAATTTATTTTCATCAAATCATTCTGGAGTTTTTTCCTGCTACTTTTAATCTTAACCATTAATTGTTTTCTTTCATTGCATTCTCCCTGCAGCTATTTCTTTTCTATCTATATGCACTTTATACAATATCTTTCCTCATCCTTGGTGGAGGCACTGCAGAAAGCCACTGTATTTTGGAGAATGTGGTGACATCTTGTAATTTCTTCTTCACATTAAGAAGTTTCTAGAAGTTTAAAATTCATTCTGAATCAGGATAATATTTAGCTCGCTTATTTTTCATTCCTGCTTGTTAAATAAAGAAAAAAAAAGGGGGGGGAGGAGGTTCTCCACACAGCATAGGAAGCCCCAAGATTTGGATTAGCCCTGGTTTATCTCTATAGTTTCCAGACTCTTGTTCCCATCTTGTTCAGTCAGTTTGCATGATAAAGAGATGCCCCATCCAATCAAGGTCAAGTCCTACAGTTTTGTTACCAGGGGGACAGAGTTATAAGATTTTAGTACCAGGCTTTAATAAAAATCCTGGTATTGCCCTTTGAGCTTCAACCCAGACATAAGCCTTGATGCTCTGTAATCTGGACGATTTGGGATTTCTTCCCTGTTGTTTCACTGAGGCTTCCAACAGCTGAATGGAGATTTGCATTCTTCCCTGGTATGTTATACTTTTGTGTTTCTGTTTACATCTATCTGCTAAAGTTAATAAAAGGTAACTGTTTCCCCTATACAGTTGTGTCTGACTCTTGGGGGGGGGGGTGTTTTCATCTCTGTTTCTTAACCAAGGGAACCAGCACTGTCCTGAGACATTTCCATGTGGTCATGTGGCCAGCATGACTATACGCCAAGGTGTACAGAACGCTATTACTTTCCAACCGAAGTGGTACCTATTTATCTACTCACATTTGCATGCTTTCAAACTGCTAGATGGGCAGGAGCTGGAGGCAGGAACGGGAGCTCATCCTCTTGCTCATTGCTCAGGTTTTGAACCTGGGCTATCAGCTTTCCAGCTGACAAGATCAGTGTCTTTAACTGCTGAGCCATCACCCCCCCCCCCGCCCCCCACCCACTAAAGTTAATAATAAACCTTAAAATCTCCTTACTTATTTGTCTTTCTCTGGATCCTCAAAGAACCAATTTTCTGGCATCTGGTCACTGCCTGGCACTTCGCAATATATTCCTCATTTTGGCAGCAACTATTCTCTTATATGTAATTTTCATCTCCACAGCCTCTTCCACTTAATCATTCTACTATCCTTTTTCACTCTTCCTATTAAGGTAACTCCACACCATAGCACTTTGTTGCATAATTCATTCCTCCAAGCAGTTTCACATTCTCCTTCCTTATGTCCACATTCCATGAGTAGCTCATTACTGGATATTAAGAGAATTCCGTTTAACAAAACTGAAAGCAAAATATCTATGAAACTATTTTTACCTCCACTGCTTCAATTTAAACAGTAGCTATTAGAGAAATTTACCCTAGATTAATAACATTGAAACCTATCATTACCTAAATATTTTGGATCTTTAGATCCAAAAAAATCTTTGGATTTTTTTTTTTAAAAAAAACTTCAGTTCTCTTGTTGATTATCATTTTCTCCTGGATTTTATCAGCTCCCAAGAACTTACTCCTGCCCAAATATCAGCTTGGCTTCTCTGCCAAAGACCTGGAATACTAGAAAGAATTTCAGAGGTAGCATTCACTGGTGCAAGACTAAATATAGTCCTTAGTGATTCTGCTATTATGGATCAAATCTTGAATTAGAGAATAGAATTCTGATACAGTACTTTAAGTGCTGAGGGAAAGAAAATCTTGCCTTGCTCTACATCGGTAATATAGAGAGCCATACAGTACATTAAAAAGTTCAGGTGCACAGTATTGCACAGAAGGAATACAGTCTTAAAAAGATAACAAACACCCAAATGAAAAAGTGTGCTCCCCCCCTCCCCCAGCATGTATTTCCAAAAGTATTTTATGTGGTTGTCAAAACTTTACCAGTATAAATTTAGCTTTCTAAAGCAGGGGTCCCCAACCTTTAGTTTGTGGACCGGTACTGAGCTGTGGCATGCCAGCAACCAGTCCACACAAACAAGCAAAGCCCCATCCGTGGGATGCAGGCAGCACACAAAACCCACCCCCCTCCAGTCTGCGGAAAAACCTCTCTCCATGTAACCAGTCCCTGGTGCCCAAAAGGTTCGAGATCTCTGTTCTAAAGAATTAGAATGAATATGACCTGAATAAGGGACCTCTTTTAACTTGTGCATATATCTTAACAATGCTGTTAGTGAAAGTGTCTAACTAGGGGCATTTGTTTTAATTCAGTGGTTCTCAACCTTTTTAATACCGCGACCCCGAACCGGTCATAAGTCAAGGACTACCCAACCGGTCGTAAGTCAAGGACTACCCAACCAGTCATAAGTCAAGGACTACCTAACCAATCGTAAGTCGAGGACTTTCCCTGCCCGGGAGCGCCGCACATGCATGGTGCCGCTTCCTGCGCCAGCTGAGGTGTAGCTGGCAAGCGGCAGAGATTTAGCAGGCTGACCACTAGCTGGGCCACCAGCTGGCCCAGCCCAAGGGAGGTAAGGTACCTGCCGGGCCCCACGCATGCCAGCAACCCTCCCTGCACCCGCCGGCCTCCCACCTCCCACCCACTTTTACTTACATTTTTAGTAGTTGCTCAGCAGGGAGGGGTGGAAACTTCCAGACAGCTCGCCCTCGCTGCAGACAACTTGCAGCACCGTTTGCAGAATGGGACTTTTGGCAGGCTCAGCAGGGCAGAGACAGCCTGGACAATTCCTATTGGCTTTTGAAAGCCAATAGAATTAGACTCTATTCAAGAGAGTCTATTCTATTGGCTTTCAAAAGCCAATAGAATAAAAGGGAGTAGCACAGTAAGGAAAAGGGGGAAAAATGGCAGACTGCGTTGTTTGGCAACCCCTGTGAAATGGTCGTTCGACCCCAAATGGGGTCGCGACCCACAGGTTGAGAACCGCTGTTTTAATTGATACCTTTGCTTTCTTCTAAGTTATGTCTGGGGAGGAATATAAGAACTCATCTAATCAGTGGAAAAACCTGCCTCCAGAAGTTGTGAATGCTCCAACACTGAAAGTTTTTAAGAAGAGACTGGACAACCATTTGTCTGAGATGGTATAGGTTCTCCTGCTTGAGCAGGGGGCTGGACTAGAAGACTTACAATAGACTTCCTATTCTATTCTATTCTATTCTATTCTATTCTATTCTATTCTATTCTATTCTATTCTATTCTATTCTACTAATGTATCCCATTTAAGTTCTTATTCCAACTACATAATAAGGAAACATAACAAGAAACAGATACAATAGTACTTTGATCCTCATTTCATTAGCCCTTTCTCTTTCTTTTGTCTTCTAAGATGATTTGGTTTTTCATTCTTTTTGTTGAAGTTCCTCTAGTAGTCTCTAGCTTTCTTCAAGAATTCAGATGCTAGGTTCTGCTGCCACCTGAATGTTTCCTTGCTACCTCACAGTGGTTTCATGTCTGATTTCTAGATCTTTTTTCCAGCAAGATTTGTCTGGATAGAAGAAGTGTTTTCTTCCCCAAATTTGGAACTCTTCTCATGCTTGGACCCAGATACCAACTCTTCTGTCATTTCCTGATGCTCTTAGTAGCACTATATTAATAGCACATAGTATGAATTTTATACATGAATTTTCATGTATCTCCACCAGGAAGAAAATTAATGCCATTGTTCAGGAAAAGGAAAAGTTCTTTCTTCACTGCAAGAAACCTATTACTATTACTTGTTATTTTAAAAAGCCTATTCCAGAAATCTAAGTGGATTTAAGAGCTAAATGAAAAGAGGAATTCTACTAACTCTGTTCTACTGTCACTTACGTTATCCTTGTCCTTCTTCTATTTGCTTCTCATTAAAGGTAAAAAATAATGTCAGATTAGTAAGTAATGCAGCCTATTCTCTAGAATGCTTTCTTTATTCAAAGCAACCTGAATTTAAGACTTCACTGGAGCCTCACTGCTTCTCTTCCAAAGATGCTTTTCTGTGTTTAACCCTTCACCTGATTCTGAGCTTAAAATGGAATTAAGAATGACTGGCATGGATTCAGATAAAAAATTTCCTGGAATTCAGAAAGGAAAGGAATTTGCTCCTTACTCACAACGTCCACTAGAATCAATCAGACTGTCTTCTGTATGAATATACGCAGATTGCAAATGAAAGCTGAGCCAGTAAAGGATAACGACTTAAGAAAATACAACTCAGTCTAAACTAACAGATCATTTTTTTCAGCATCCTGTCTGCCAATACAATGAGCAGACAGATGTCATGATAAGGTGTATCAGTGAAATAAAACCATTTCCTTTGATCAATCTTAATCTCTACCATTTGATTGTGGAAATGTCTTCAGAGATGGGCACCACCCCCTATAGTCGACAACTGCTAGTGGAGTAAAATCCGCAAGGACTCCTTTTTAAAAAAAAAAAAAAAAATTGGTGGTAAGGTATACACTGAGGGAAATTCAACAAAATGTTATTATGTGTAACGTTCCAAGGCATCGTCACAGCAACAATCTTGTAAGGCTCCCAAATCTTGGCAATAAAGCTCTGGAGGGCCCTTAGATAGCAGCAAATAAATGGAACTTTTCTATATTGTAGGGTCCTCAGTGCTGTCTGAGCTTAGTTGTTTTTATGCAGATATTTCATTACCATCTAGTTCAACTCTAGTTCAAATATTGTCTTCTGTTGGTATTTCTGCATTGTTCTGCTACCATTTTCTTCTCATGCAGATATTTGAAATCCAGATCTCGTAGCCACTTGCCAACCGATTTTTCAGGTTCTTCCATGCCTCCAATCATTCTATATTAAATGCTCACCAAGCCTGGTCAACCATCCCTGGGATATTTTGCCATCACCACCACATACTTTTATAGATTTCTTTTGAGGAGGACAAGTAATGCCTACAAAATCCTTGGGGATTTTTCCAAACATGCTGATTTCCCCTCTTGTGTGTAGTCATGTTTTTTTTGTTGTTGTTGTTAATTGTGAAGTTGTGTCTGACCCATTGCAACCCCATGGACAACGTTCCTCCAGGTCTTCCTGTCCTCTACCATTTTCTGGAGTCCATTTAAGTTCACACCTACTGCTTTAGTGACTCCATCCAGCCATCTCATTCTCTGTCGTCCCCTTCTTCTATTGCCCTCAATCTTTCCCAGCATTAGGCCCTTCTCCAGTGAGTCCTTCCTTCTCATTAGGTGGCCAAAGTATTTGAGTTTCAACTTCAGGATCTGGCCTTCTAAAGAGCAGTCAGGGTTGATCTCTTCTAGGACTGACCGGTTTGAATGCCTTGCAGTCCAAGGGACTCGCAGGAATCTTCTCCAGCACCATTGTTCAAAGGCCTCAATTCTTTGGCGCTCAGCCTTTCTTATGGTCCAACTTTCACAGCCATACATTGCAACTGGGAAAACCATGGCCTGGACTATACACACTTTTGTTGGCAGGGTGATGTCTCTGCTTTTTAGTATGATGTCTAGATTTGCCATAACTTTCCTCCCCAGGAGCAAGCGTCTTTTAATTTCTTGGCTGCAGTCCCCATCTGAGGTGATCTTGGAGCCCAGAAAAATAAAATCTGTCACTACCTCCATTTCTTCCCCATCTATTTGATGTAGTCATGTTACTCCATGGGAAACAAGAATCATGCTTAATTCAGGATATGAAAGTGACATGGATAAGTAGATTTGATTGGATATACTAATAGACATAAATGCTAAATATTGCTGTTCCTAGTTTTTATTTATTTATATTTGGTTATATTTCCTATTATTAAACCACCTTTCTCCCTCAGAGCTCTTGTTGATTTTGTGTTTTAAAATTGGGCTGCATATTGTACAGAGATTTCTTATTTGTCTTAAATCAGTAGTTTATCTAGTTTAGCAAACAACTCTGATTTCTTTTTTCTTTTTTTGTATTCTAAATGAAAGCATTACTTCAATGAGATTGTTTGCTTAACGGCTAGGATTTTTAGATCTGGACTGAACCCAGAACAAAAATCCTTCATCCCCAATACTGTCAAACTCTTACTAGTACAGAGCTCCCAAATTTGTAGATCGAGGTTTTTCACAATACTTTGGTTTTTGCCTAATTTTTTTTTAAACTGAAGATGCAACTCTTGAAATCACCTAAAGCACAGGCTCCATTACAGAGCTACAAATCCTTCCCAGTGGGAAATAAAAATTCAAAGAACCATTCAGCAGAGAGAATTATTATATAATCCTATTCCAGTTCATATATCACAACACAAAACACACAGTGTACCAAATCTTCTCCAATATACATTTTTCTCCTCCTTTTCTTACATTCCCTAGTCCTGTCTCATTCTAAGTGGCAACAGTTATAATCAAACAGTGCCTGCTATCTGGCTCTGTGCCAAATCAGAACATCAAAATAGACACTGAATCTGTTTTCAGCCCTGATTTGTTAGTATACTGTTGCTTGTGCTTGGGGTAATTATTGGATAGATTGTACAGCAGAAACAGTGCCTGAAGAGAGAGATGCACTGCAGTTAGGCATACAGTCTTTATGAGGAAGTATTCCCAAGGCTGCTGCTTACATGAACGAAAATAAAACTAAACTTTATTTAGGAAATACCTTTATGTCATTAGCAGCAGCAGCACATCTAAATTTATAGCTTCACTTTATGCCCCTACTGTAATTAGCCTTTCCTAAGAGCTTTTCCCATCACATCTACCAGCTTTTTCTCTTCTGTGTGTAAACTATTTGGAGAGAGAGAGAGACTATTTAAGAAATACATTCCTGGATTTTAACCTTTTCTTGCACTTTGCCCACAAGAGTTCTGTCCAGACAATGGTTAAGATGCCCTCCAGTTGTTGGATTCCGCTACCGCTGTTCCCATCTCACGCAAGCCAGCAAATCAAGAAGCAATTGCTTCCCCTCTTCTGTGGGTGAGCCTTTGAAGGATTGCTGATTAAAAAATGGACAACACATTGTTCTTGGGATAGAACATGACAAACTATTGTCAGTTTCACCCAGTTAATAAACAAGGGAACCAACCACAACTCCTTTGATGAACAAAGAAGGGAGGAAAGAAAGAGTGTCCAACTTTTCACCATTCTACAAATGAATCTGTAACCCCCCTCCAAGAGTCCACCCCACCCACCCCCAAAGCCCAGAGCAATAAAATAGCCTTAAAGGCATATAGAGAAGACTGGGGGGTGGGGGGAGGACTGCCAATCAAATTGGCTAATAAGAGCGATAGCATTTGTATAAAATGGAGTTAAATAGGTGAACCTGACAATCCTGCTTGGACCAAGAGAGTTAGGTACTTCTGAGTCAACTTCCCAGCAGGGTAGAGTCAGGCTGAGGATGTCATGCATTTCTATACTCCCAGGATGGTAGGTGGCCTGTCCTCAAATTTTATGTAGAGGGAAGCAGGAATGACCTTGAAGAACAAGAGGAGGAGGAGTCAACAGTCAGAAATGTCTCAGACAAGCCCCTCCCCTAGTTCACATGAAGATAAAGGGAAGAAAAGGGAAGCACATTCCAACTTACAAGGTTCTGTTTTTATAGCTTTTCAGTAAAAGTAGTGGCCTTGGTTTTCTAGTCTGGTATACGGTACCTGGAAGGGCTAATCCTGGGCAAGATGTGTTAAAATTATAGTTCCTAGAGATCTTAATTAACATATTTATAAACTCTGGCATCTGTAATTACCATTCTTCTAGGTTAAGGAAGGTTGACTTCAAAAGTACTATATAGGAATAAGTTTCAATCTAATGTCAAAATTAATATGGAGGCCAATTGGGTTCTGTTTGCTGTGGTCAAGCTGAAGATGCAAGGAAAGAGGAATAAAGGTATAGAAAATAAGAACAAACAGATGTTCTTTTTATGGCAAATCTCCCCCAAAAAACTTTTAAAATGGGATAAATGAAGAAAAGCTCTACACTTTAAGTATACCCTAGGTTTGACATCAAACATTTCTAGTTCTTTTTTTGAACTGTTTTTTACAGTTGTTAGTAATAATGGTTTCCCCAAATTACTTTGCCCTTTTGCTGACTTCCCTTCTTCTTCCATAACCTCTGTTTTCTTACCTTGCCTGCTTAGAGGAGTTTAAAATCCAAGTTTACACTCCTGGTTTAACAAGGTAACTGCTTTTCTTTTTTAAAAAAATCAAGCAGTTCTGTAAAAATATTTTTAAAAGTAGAGTGCGGGAATAGTGCTTGTGTTGACAGTCTTCTTCAAGACCTGACTCTTTTTCCTTTTTCCTTTTAAAAATTGGAATTGTCAAGAACAACATCAAAGAAGTGTTACCAATAAAGGAGAATATTTGTAGTTCAGGATTGAAATTAAAGGTCCTTGGTGCTCTTTGAGCTTGGTTGTTTCTTGTAGGCGTTTCATTACCAAGCTAGGTAACATCATCAGTCCTAGTTTGAAATGAAAATAAATGTAACCTACAAGTTCTCCAGAAACTATTTTGTCTCAAGGATTAAAATAATAATAAGTAAAAAAATAAAAATCAAGAATTCTCCTGAAGAGCACCAAGGACTCTTCATTTCAATGCTGAACTACAAATAGTCTCCTTTATTGGTAACACTTCTTTGGCAATCATTCCAAATTGACAATTCCTGATAATTCCAATTTTCTATTTTGGTGATGACAATCATCCTAATGACTGCTTATTTTATTTCCTCAGCAATCCTACAGTAAAATCAAAGGCACAGTGTTTATACTCACTGCTTACATAACATTTTAGACAACTTTGCCATCAAATACGTCATCATGAATCATTGGCACTCATCTCCCATAGCTCCAGGCTTTTGGTACAACATGAATCTTCTCATCTTGAAAAGATAGAGCAAAGATGCTTGGAAGGGAAGTCTAATGCAAATGCTATAGTAGGAGTTGATCAGTTTTCAGGTCAACTCATTCTGTCAAATGACTGTTGGATACTCATCAAATCAATCTGCTTTTCAGATTGATTTTTCAGAGTGAAGAGTTACTTATTTTGTATTTCCAGTATTCCTATCTTTTAGTAGAAATATGAGAGAAGGAGCATGTGATTCAGATTCCAGTTAGCCTCTTCAAAGAAATACTGACTGTTCCGAAGCAAAACAGGCCCTTCTAAGCCAGAGGTCCCCAACCTTTTGGGCACCAGGGATGGCTATGTGGAGAGTTTTTCCATGGACCAGAGGGGGCATGGTTTTGTGTGCTGCCTGCATCCCATGGATGGGGCTTTGCTTGCTTGCGTGGCCCAGTTGCTGCCATGCTGCAGCCCAGTACTGGTCCACAGACCAGGGGTTGGGGACCCCTGTTCTAAGTCTTTTCTCACTGAAATGGGATGTTGCTAAAAACTCAGAACCACTGTGCAATTTCTAAGAAAATGGGATTTATGTTCTCTGTGTCTTTAAATTTACAGTAAAATCCCTATTGAAGGGGCCTCCTTTCAGTGGGTGCAGTATGAATGCCGTGGACCAAGCTTACAAACATCTCTCGGAAAGAAGAGGCCAGATAATTGCATCTAAAGAAGAGTGAATGAAGCAATTAGCCTAAGGTTAATTTTACCTTAATGTTTTCTTATGCAGTTATTTACATAATAATGCTATTATGCAAGAAATAAATGGGTAGAATTATTACTTCTATATTTCACAAATAAATGGAAATAATGGGCAACCTGCTCCCCTTATTAGTCCATTAAATTGAGATTTCACTTATATTACATTTCTTCAAGCTTTTCTGTTCTAGCCAAAAGAGAGAGTAGGAATATGGTTTCAGGAGAATTTCATGTTCAAGCAAGGAACTTTAAGGGCTCTGTTATATTTCTAGCCACAGTGCTTTTGGAGAAGGATGTAAACATTGGTTAAACATAAAACTGAAATAGTTTTAACTCCTGAATCCTTACTCTTTTGAATACGTGACACTATCAAGGTAACCCAGACTTTAAGATGAGCTATTTTTTAGGATTGTGCATCTATACACAATTTGTTTTAGAAATCAGTTCATTAAGATGGTATTTACAGCAGCAGCATATTTTTTCAAGCAAATATGAAAGCTTAAAAAAGAATGTGATTTCTTTAATTGATAGCAGAGAGGTGCTCTGTTTATCACTTTATAAAACAAGTAGTTAAAATACAGTATTTCAGGCTGATTCTGCCCACTGCCAGGAGTTCGATCCTGACGGGCTCAAGGTTGACTCAGCCTTCCAACCTTCCAAGTTCAGTAAAATGAGGACCCAGATTGGGACCAATATGCTGACTCTGTAAACTGCTTAGAGAGGGCTGGAAAAGCACTATGAAGTGGTATATATGTTTAAGAGCTATTGCTATCTCCCCACTTAAAATGTATAGACAACTAACCTAGAGTATCTATAGATTGGGCTGACACATATAGTTTGTTAAACAATCCACAAATAACTGGGTTCACCATACAAAGCTACAAACCATCACATTCATGTTGGAAGGTCCTAAGGCACTTATGGGTTGAAAGGATTAGGCTGTGACATTATGCCCAGTTTGGGGGTCCTTTCATGTCCTTATTGATGTGTCCACAAAAGTGATACCTATCTCCTTGTGATTGCACACTTTTGAATTGTTAGGTCCCCAGGAGCTGAAGCGAATGAATGGAGCTCACCCTGTCACACAGCACCACTAGGGTCTCAAACGTGGGCTTGCCATTTGTCAGCCCGGCATCCTAACCACGTGAGCCACCACTCTGGTAGCCATAAACCATGATTTAGAATGAAAGAAATACTAATCCATTCATATTCTAACATATACATTGGAAAGTGTTTTTCCTCTACCTAATCTTTGTTACTAGAAAGAGCAACTCAACTGTAGACCCCATTATTCAGAAATGTGGTGGACTTCCCTTTGTTGACTGCATTCTAAGAGAAGTTAGATAGCTATCTGTCTGTAATGCTTTAATTTGGATTCCTGCTCTGAACAGGCAATTGGACTTGATGGCTTAAGTGATCCGCTCTTTTTCTATTATTCTAAGGCGAGAATGACCTTTGTCAGATAAGATAAGTGTCAATAAACTCCCACAACTGCCAATACCTATCTTTAGGCTTATTATCATTAATAATGGATTTTAGTCAAACACCCCTAACAATGAGAAAAACAAGGAGATGTCCAGTGGTTTTTTCCTTCCTTCTTTTGAAAAGGCCAGTTTATATAATAGTATAAATTCAAAATGTTCAGAGAAAGCAACCATTTACAATTATGCTTGGCATTAAGCTCAGGTACAAAAAAGGCCAGCATTTCTGCACCTTTAAAAACTGCACAGAGTAGTAATTTGCATAGCAGAGTGCATCTGCTGAAATTCCATTTTTCCATAGAGTTTTTAAAAACTCAGAAGCCTTTTTTCCCCTTTTATGTATCGATCTAGATAAATTTCAGACCCTGTGTTATTCCCATATTGCTACTAATTTTGGAAGATAATTGATTCATATCCATGTTTTCTTTTTATTCCAACCAGATTCACACAGAATGCTGTATCATCAATTAGGG
Organism: Crotalus tigris; assembly: GCF_016545835.1. Lineage (NCBI taxonomy): Eukaryota > Metazoa > Chordata > Lepidosauria > Squamata > Viperidae > Crotalus > Crotalus tigris. The sequence continues at coordinate 662,031 of NW_024096858.1, read as the reverse complement.
GAGTAATTTAATGTAGTGTTATTATGGTCTATAAATAATGGAATGCGTAAACTTATTCTTGGCTTATTGAACAAACTATAGTTAAAAACAGGGCTTTTTTTGTCATACAATGCCCAGAACAGAGTTCCAGCACCATTTTTTGGATGGAACTTTTTAGGGTAGGCAAGGCAGGTTGTATGACGTGTGTGAGTTCTGGCACCTTTTTTTTTTTTTTTTACAAAAAAAGCACTGGTTAAAAACCTTGGGATTAGCTTCTTGTTTTAACACAGTCAGGTATATCCAACCAATCTTCTAAATTGTGAAAACAACAACCATAGAGCAGTTCTATACCTGTTCATGGGGAAATGATTTCAATGGAAAATGTACCTACATTGATATAAGTGGAATTGCATTCTTATTGACAGTATTTTATAAAATGATAATTTATAAACTTGTATGCCATCTGACTTTTAATAACAGAATAACAGAGCTGGAAGGGAACTTGATGATCTTCTAGTCCAATCCCCTGCACAAGCAGAAAGTCTTATAATATTCCAGACAGTGGTATCCGGTGTCTTCTTAAAAGCCTCTAGGCCAGGGGTGTCAAACTGCCAGCCCGCAGGCTGGACACGTCATCTGGAAGCCACACCCACCCCATTGCCGGCAATGGCAAAACCGTCCCAATACGTTGCATGACGTCACATGACGTTGTGAGTTTGACATGTCTGCTCTAGGCAGTTCACAACAATTAAAGAAACTTGAATAAAATCAGCAAAACATAAAATATAGAATTAAAAGATAAAGATAAAACCACAAATTGTCCATTGATAACATATTTACATATTATACTGAACTATTCACAGATCATAATCTGATCTTCTTAGAATCAATCAGAATAGATGATGATGATGATGATGATGATGATGATGAGAAGAAGAAGAAGAAGAAGAAGAAGAAGAAGAAGAAGAAGAAGAAGAAGAGGAAGAAGAAGAAGAAGAAGAAGAAGAAGAAGAAGAAGAAGAAGAAGAAGAAGAAGAAGAAGAAGAAGAAGAAGAAGAAGAAGACGAAGAAGAAGAAGAAGAAGAAGAAGAAGAAGAAGAAGAAGAAGAAGAAGAAGAAGAAGAAGAAGAAGAAGAAGAAGAAGAAGAAGAAGAAGAAGAAGAAGAAGAAGAAGGTTGGAAGGGACCTTGGAGATCATCGAGTCCAAACCCCTGCTCAGGCAGGAAACCTTACACCAGGGCTTTTCAACCTTTTTACCGATTGTACCACTTTTAGGATATGGCAATATTCAAGTACCACTTAGCAAGGTGTCAAAAACTTGATGACCAAAAAAAAACCTGTTCAAAGTTGCAATTGCACTGAAATGACTTATGACCATTTTTCACACTTACGACCATTGCAGCATGCCCAGGATCATGTGATTTATAGAGGACTCTCTCACTGTAAGTCCTTGCCTGTGCTGGCTCTTTCCCTCCCCCACTACACTTGGCTAGGCAGGGCTGCGTACCACCTGCCACTCATTAATGTACCACAAGTAGTATGCATACCACTGGTTAAAAAGCCCTGCCCTACACCATTTCGGACAAATGGCTGTCTAGTCTCTTCTTAAAAACTTCCAGTGTTGGAGCATTCACTGCTTCTGTAGGCAGGTTGTTCCACTGGCTAATAGTTCTAACTGTCAGGAAGTTTCTCCTTAGTTCTAGGTTGGTTCTCTCCTTGCTTAGTTTCCACCCATTGTTTCTTGTCCTGCCTTCAGGCGCCTTGGAAAATAGCTTGACTCCCTCTTCTTTGTGGCAGCCCCTGAGATATTGGAACACTGCTATCATGTCCCCCCTCGTCCTTCTCTTCATTAAACTAGACATACCCAATTCCAGCATCCATTCCTTATATGCTTTAGCCTCCAGTCCCCTAATCATCTTTGTTGCTCTTCTCTGTACTCTTTCTAGAGTCTCAACATCTTTTTTACATCATGGTGACCAAAATTGGATGTAGTATTCCAAGTGTGGCCTTACCAAGGCATTGTAAAGTGGTATTAATACTTCACGTGATCTTGATTCTATCCCTCTGTTAATGCAGCTCAGATAAAGTTCATATGAACAGATTAACACTTATATTTTCTTAAGCAGTTACTAAATGTAGATGCGAAGGAAGAACCTTTTGTTTTTACATTGTATTTGGGGAAGAAGAAGGATGATAAGAATTATGAAACCGCCTATAATCTATTAAAACAAGCACAACTAAATAAAATGTTTGACATTTCTGGCACTTTACTGGATATTGTTGTAAGCTTGGAAAGTTAGTATAGAATTTTTTTTCAATGCCCTACGTAGTACCAATATTAGAAAACACTGTTTTTAATTAACAATTCCTACAATGAATACATTATTTCTGCATCCTCATCATGTTACATGTTATTTGATTGATAGTTGCATAGATTTAATCCTTCTATCAATCAAATAAACCAGAAAATGGTTGCATTTTTCTTCCTCTCAATGAATCCCAACTCAAAGGCACCTTTTATTTTAGACTGTGCGGTTACAATGTACTTCGTTTCTTTCTCAATTTTCTAACAAAGGCTGAATACCTCTATGGGAGTGAAGAAAAAAAAATGCTCACAATTTTGTTTTGTTTTGTTCTGAAGACACTGAGTCACAAGAATTGGGGTCAAGTTTACAAAGTGTATTTTGACTTAGTGTGAATTGTGAACCAGATTTAAAAATATAGTGCTATGCAGACATACTCAGAAATACATCTTGCTGAATCTTATGAGACTTATTACTGAGTAAATTACATATTAGAGCCAAACAACATGTAAGTCTGAATTTAACCATGGTTAGTGCTGGCTAAGTCTTAGAAGTGACCGTTATGTGTCACAGCTTTGCAACAAAGTCTTATGTATTTACTTGGAAGCAAGTTGTACTATGCACAGGAGGACTTACAAATAAGAGTTCATAGGATTTCAGTCACTAGGATAAACTTATATATGGCATGTCTACTAAACAATTCATCTCTATTTTCATGTCTACTAAATTCAGATTCCATTGAAATAAATACAATTTGCTCCCATATAAGTGTGAATAATAAGTGTGCCTGAATGTGTGTTGATCCTTCCCCAAAATAGCAAGTCAGCCAGTTAGGGATTTCAATACTCATTCCCTTCCAAGGGAGTCAGGGCCTAAATCCCTAAGGCAAGCTTTACAAACTGAGCAGTAAAGTTGTATGAATAAAGAAAACACATCCTTTACTGGAATCCCTTCTCGGTTGTAAGTTTTATTTGACATGTCTTTCCTGGAGACTCAAGCTTTCTATAGCAACAAGGCAGACCATCTGCTGTTGGAATCCTTTGCTAATGTTTGTGTAAAGCTGCCTACTATTTTGCTAAAGGCAAGGTTATATATCATATTTACAATTAAAATATCTCTGAAACTGTCTCACACCTGCCTGCACTTTAGGGAGTTAAATCCTATTATGGTTTACATTTTCTGATTATGGTTATATTTTCTGTGAATACATAGATTAAAAAAATGTATTCTGAAATATTGTTTTAGAAAATAGAGAAGAAACATTTTCACAGGTTTCTCAGGGTCAAAAGCCTTCATACTATTTTTTTTTTTTTTTTAATCACTGGACTTTAGCATTTCTGCTTTAAGTCCTATCTGCCTCCTGCAGATTTTCTTCTCTTACACCAGATAGGTTATCTGCCTATATAACCAATACTATCAATCACCCAAATCTTTCTTGCTCCTAATGACTCCACGTGAAAATACAATCATTGGGGAAAGGGATGAAGCCAGAACATTAAAAGGAAGCAAAGTTTCTGCAACACCTTGTTTGGGCCTAAGAGCCTAAGCATGGTTGTGCCTACAAACAAAAATTATGTTGATAATGCATTCGCCACAGCCAGGCATAGTCCAACCACTGTAAAACTTAACATATACATATAACAGTTAAAATTACACAAAAATAAAATCAATACACATCATAATAGTTACAATCAGAATGGAAATACTGTAGAAGTATAAAAGCCTAAACCTACTTGCCACCTACCTTTGCTAATTCAGTTTACAATAAACAGCCATACAATTGCCATTCACGGCATCTGCTAGTAGCCCCTTCCACCAATCAATCCTCTTTATTAAATAAATAGGTCTTCAAAACCTTCTAAAATGCAACCAAGGATATACAGACTTGAAGTCAGCATGAAGAGAGGAATATATGGCAGGAGAATCTGAGAACTCTTGACTAGTCTGGGAAGTAAAATCAAATTAGTAAAGCTAATCTATGTATTTTCTATGCAAGAAAATAATAATAAAAAACCATCTCCCAATTATTGTAAATAGGCTGGGCAATGTTTTTATTTCAACTTTTTTATTATGGCAAAATTTTTAAAGAAATTTGATGTACTAATTAAAGCTAGAAGCCTGGAAATTTTAAGTTCCACTAAGGCACAAAGCCAGTTGGATGATCTTGGGCCAGTCTCTCTTTCTCAACCCTAGAAAGCAGGTAATGGCAACCCACTTCTGAAATCTTGTCACAAAAAACACTGTAAAGGTTGCTTAGGTACTGTATATTCCGTCATATAAGGCGACTGGGCGTATAAGACGACCCCCAACTTTTGAGAAGATTTTCAGGGTTTAGAAAGTCATCTTATATGCCAGAAAATACAGTACAATATTGAATTTCTGTTTATAGATGAGCACAATAGGAGCTCCATTCCTTTGCTGCTAGAAAGCGAGTGTTGCCCACCACTGCTTCCCTAATGCTTCCTGAATTCAGCTGGTATTTTTCAACATTCAATATTCATATTCAAACAAATGTTTCTTTTTTAAATATTCTCTCTGGTAGATCCTATAATCTATTTTCTTAATTTTCACTTTGATCTTTTTCCTTTGACCAGTATCTTTCTTAATCAATGTGATTTGCTGAATCAAAAAGTTTTTCCATATATTCATGACTGCTGCTATAGGTATAAGAAGTAAATCAAATGTTTCTTTTTTTTTTGTAGATGTAATGTCCTTAATTTATATAGCTTACTGTTTTCTACTATTTAATTGCTTTTCCTGAAAAAGAATAAAGTGATGGGCGATGTAGAAAAATGTATGCTTTGTCCTGTTAGTGCTTATTTCTGTAAAAAAAAAAAATAGGGCTGGCCACTAGGGGGCAGATTGGTTTGAAATTCAGAGAACAGCTACCCGTATATTCTGGCGTATAAGACGACCCCCGACTTTTGAGAAGATTTTCAGGGTTTAGAAAGTCGTCTTATACGCCGGAAATACGGTAATCACCGGGAGTCGATACTGACTTGGAGGGATCTAAATAAAAATAAAAATCATTGAAGGTAATAAGCCATAAATAGTCAGGGTTAAATTCTACAAAGTCAACCATTCTTGTTATTTCCATTTTATTCTGACTGGAAAAAACACAGGTGTAGGCAATTTGACCTTTATAGCTAGACAGTTTTCTGATTTCAATGCAGCTCACGTGAAATTAGTTCACCATAAAATCCCTTATTACAAACATGAATTGAATCTTTAAATCTTGAATATCCAATCAAAGCTAAATCAGAACCAGTTGGCTGAGGCCTAGTTTCTCAAACATGCAAACTCTACTCCAGGGGTCTTCAAACTTGGCCCTTTTATGATTTGTGGGCTTCAACTCCCAGAATTCCTCAGCCAGGCACACTGGCTGAGGAATTCTGGGAGTTCAAGTCCATAAGTCATAAAAGGGCCAAGTTTGAAGACCCCTGCTCTACTCCTTCTCCATCCCACCCTTCTTCTCATCTAAAGATTTATTTGTGGGATTGTTTTCAACCACAAATTTAAGAAGTTTCTTATTAAAAGAATTTCAAGAGGGCTTCCCCATCCTTCAATTCATCTGACCAAGAATAATAACATAATATTATCCATTAGAGGTCTTCTCCATTTCTAACTCTTAATCTCCTTTCTGAAAACATATAATAAAAAGTCAAATGCCATTTCTTCTAAAAGTGTCCATTGTTACTTTTCCATGATTATAAGATCCTCTGAAGATCTACATGGAGAATCATCAAGCTCCTTCTAAACTCAGTCTAAAAGTTTTCCAATTTTGCATTCAAATAACGATTCCAGTAGAGAACATTCAGTTACAATGTACTTGAGGACCTTCATTCCAGATATTGCAACATCTCTTAAGATTTTTATCCTGCTTTTGTTTAAGGTGATAGCTTTCCTGATAGCTGTCCAAGAAAAAAAAAAACTTTAGTACATTACTAGATTTGCCTAATCTCAGAGAAGTCCACAATCAACAAATGACTGAAGAATGCACATCTTTATTTCAGTAATTTTGGTTATACTTTCTTAGTGATGCAAGGAAGAAACAGCCAAATTCAAAATCCATGAAAAAATAACTTTAGAAGCATCTTTCCCTCCTCCCCCCCCCCGAGTTCCAGTGGTTTCAAGGGGGACCTATTAAACAATAAGAATTTAAATACCATCTCTTCTAATTATAGTTTTACTAAAATGTATAAAGTTTTGTTTAGTTGTTGCTACACCATTGACTTTTTAGCAACAGCAAATTTAGTCCAGAATAACTAAATGTTTTTTCTTCTTCTTCTGCACTGGTAGGCAGACAGCATACAGAAAAAAAGATATTTAAATGCTCTGTTTTTTCCTTTCATCCCTATAGGATTCTTTACTGAGTCTTCAGACCACTAACAGATTTCAGATTTCCCAAGCTGCCTTGGCCTAAAAGCAAATATTATCCTAAGCCTCACATCTTGTCATCCTCTAAAGCAGGCAGTTTTGATCTGGTAGAATTATCTGGAAGAAGTATCCATAAGATTTCCTTTCTTCTTTTTCTTCACTCAGTGCGGTTTGGGGGGAAATGGGCGGGCAAGACCGAATGTAGTGTGTATCAATTTGTTTTATTTTTTATCTGAAGTATTTGTAAGATTGTTAGATATTGTAAAGTTGAAAATAAAATTTTTTACAAAAAAAAAAAAGATTTCCTTTCTTCCTGCCAGGTTAACTTTAAAAACACAATAATTGGCATTAAATATAATATGTTTGGTCTATCATATACCATTTGCCAGGAAACCTTGAGATGCCTCCTGTATATCAAAAAATTAAAATAAGAACTCTTTCAAAAGCTATAAGTCATTCACGTCAAAATCAGAAATAGCGTTAGTCTCAACAAGAGAAAAATTTTTAACAATCCGCTCAATTTTTTTTTTTTTTTTTTTTTTTTGTGATTCCAAAGAAAAAGAGAGAGAGTGAGAGGGGAGATTAGTGATCCAGCCTAGATTTGAAACGCATTCAAGAATTTCAATTGCAATCAAGGTAGCTTTTCCCCAGTCAGATTCCTTGGTCTCTCTAGGTCTGAGAGAGGCCTTTATTTATTACCTAATTTGCCAAAATACGTAGTCACCAGTGTCATTTCAGAATTCTACTTTGGGGTATGGCCTCCATTCCCAGAGAGTTTCCTGTTTAAAAAAAAACATAATTATTGTAGTGGTAACACAGAGTATTTATTTATTTAGCAAATGGCATCATACATGGACTAGCAGTATATATTAACATTTCATATAGATTAGTAAAGCACAATAAAATATAAATATTACAAAAATCTATGTTCAAATTCCAATATCTAGGCCATATAACCACTGAAGTGCAGCATTATTTATATTAAAAATATCAGATACTGGACTAGTATATGCCCTCAGCTTAAAGCTGGTCACAATGTGCTCTAAAGTTTGACATGGGATCCTGCAGTCACACTAAGGGGAGGATATTATACCCCATTTATACAAAGAGTCCCAGGAGACACCATGTGAGGTGCAAATACTATTCATGATTGTAAATTGCTGATGTGATAGTTCAAAACATAGCACCTTTTTGTGATGTTCGGAACTAGGATAGTGCAACATCATGACCTAAACGAACTAGCAGCTGCTGGCAGCCAGACTACTCTGTAGCACAAAGTATCTATTTATAAGTGAATGATCTGTTTCTTGACCAGCCTCCCAGAAATGTTTGACATTGATCTGTAGTTGACAAAACTCTTGGATGTCAAGAGAAATTCTTCAATAGCAGTTTTATAACTCCCTCATTTAATCACTAGGAATATATCTCATCTGCAAGGATGCATTACTTCTTAATCAATCTGTCCTATTCAGGCCAATTTAAACAGGTAGCTTATATTTTTTATATATATCCATATCCGTGTGGTTTTGAAAGCTACCATGAAGCTTCGATTTGCATTTTATTTTAAATTTCCCTATGGACGTTATCATTTAAAGTTATATCTTGGGTAGCAATTACCTCTGCAAGGCAAACCTATGAGGTACTATATAAAATAATCTATGTATATTTAACAAGGATGGTGATCTTAAGACTCGATACATCTATCATTCTCAAAAACAGTTTTCTTTCATTTTATAGAGAACAGGAGTCATCTTTCCTTTTCTAAAACTTCTCATTCTTTGGGAAAGAAAACTACAGAGCCTAGAGATATGCAGGCCATATCAAATACAGGTAGTCTTCAACTTACAAGAGTTCATTTAGTGACTGTTCAAAGTTACAACAGCACTGAAAAAAAGCGACTTATGATTTGTTTTCAAACAACCATTGCGGCATCCTCATGGTCGTTTGGTCAAAATTCAGATGCTTGGCAAATGACTCATATTTATGATGGTAGCAGTGTCCTGGGAACATAAGATCACTTTTTGCGATTACCTGACAAGCAAAGACAATGAGGAAGCTAGATTCGCTTAACAACTGGGTTACTAACTTAACAACTGCAGTGATTTGCTTAACAACTGTGGCAAGAAAGTTGTAAAATGGAGCAAAACTCACTAAACAAATGTTTCACCTAGCAACAGAAATTTTGGGCTCAATTGCAGTCATATGTCAAGGAGTCCCTGCACGCATCCAGTTTGTCAAAATGTTGAAGAAAATAGAATAAAAATTGTCTCCTTTCTTCCAACTTTTCTAGGAGCTGCATATTTCTAGTTTCAGATGCAGCGTATGCCAGTGAGGGTTGCAGCTCAGTGTGTTAGAAGAAGCTCAATTTCTGAGCCATTTGAACAAATGTTTGACTTTCAGAAAGGCCTCAGGCAGCCATTTTGATTCCTTCTTCCACTTTTATCAGGTGTACAAGATTGAAGCATATCCCTCTGTTGAGGCAGACATTGGACAAAGAGTCTAGAGCAGCTAGTTCCTCCTCTTTAAATTTCATTTGGCTCAAAATAAAATAAAATCATGTGAAGTATTAGTACTGTTTTATAAAACCTTAATAAGATCGCAACTGGCATACTGCATCTAGTTTTAGTCATCACATTACAAAAAAGATGTTGAGACTTTGATAAAAGTGCAGAGAAGAGCAACTAAAATTATTAAAGGCCTGGAGACTAAAACAGACGAAGAACGGTTGCAGGATTTGGGTATGGCTAGTCTACAGAAAAGAAGGACTGGGAGTGACATGATAGCTGCACAAAGAAGAGGGGGGGATCAATTTATTTTCCAAAGCACCAAAGGGCAGGACAAGAAACAATGAATGGAAACTAATCAAGGAGAGAAACGTCCTAACAGGACAATTAACCAGTGGAACAGCTTGCCTTCAGAAGTTGTAGGTGCTTCGTCACTGGAGATTTTTAAGAAGAGACTGGACAGCCACTTGTCTGAAATGGTATAGGGCAGTGATGGTGAACCTTTTAGAGACCGAGTGCCCAAACTACAACCCAAAACCCACTTATGTATCATTGGGTGCCAGGTGGGCATGGCCCTTTGGCTGGGTTTGGCCCATTGGATGGGTGAGGCCCATTGGCTGGGCGTGGCCATTGGCTGGGCGTGGCTGTGGTGGTAACGGTAGACTGGGAGGGACTAAAAAATTCAATCAATCAATTCCAACTTTGAGAGATCTTTTTTTTCCCACGAGAAGTTGAAATTGATTGATTGTACCTTTTTTTTGCACATGGCGGCAGAGGCCTAAAGCAAAAAGGTTTTATAAAACCCAGCTGAAAGCCTAGGACTGGGGTAACCGTGCGTGTGCCCATAGAGAGAGCTCTGTGTGCCACCTATGGCATGCATGCCATAGGTTCACCAGCAAGGGTATAGGGTCTCCTGCTTGAGCAGGGGGTTGGACTAGAAGACCTCCAAGGTTCCTTCCAGATCTATTCTGATACAAAATATTTTGGATTTAGGCTTCTATCGGAACTAAATTACTCATGTTTATAACCGACTTTATCAGTTCCTGGCTTCTACAGAACTCATTGTGAGACTGACTCCTTCCTGACAATTTGGAAGAGAACTTTTGGAGACTCATTATAAAAGTTACTTTCTATTTCATATGAAGGAAGCATTCATTTGCATACAGCAGAGAAAAGGAAAAATATTCTTACTCTTACTGTATTATTAGATGTACCATAGTCTCACTGGGATTTTTTGTTCATTTGCCTTCCTGCTTTTTCCACTCTGATTATTAGCTTCTCTGGAGTTCTACTAATTAAAGATTTACCATGAAAGAATCTAGCAGAAATTAATAACTGAAGCCAGATCTTGGTCACAAATTTCCTGTCTTCCTAGATATTTCCTTCACATGAACCAGAGAACAATCTTCACAATATATATTCAATGTTTGTTTTTATTTATCTCTTTTGTTTTGGTTTTTTTTGCAGATAATTCTTGAGCAAAGGAATGAGGCTTTTTTTAAAAAAAATAGAGGCCTTTAAAATTAATTACAGTAATTCATGCTTTAGATTTATAATAAAATGATTATACTATATTGCCAGATTCTTTTCTGTAAATTTCTGTTCTAGTAGTTGAGGAAGTGAAATGAAGAGGAGGAAACATTTTAAGAAATATCTATTTTACAGTTCTTGCTTTTTTTTGAAGTGTTATGCTTTAATATACAAAGAAACTATACTGCTAATAGTGATCACAAGAATATATTTTTTTTACAAAATGCCTGTAAATTAATTTATATATTCAAAAAGGTCCAAAAGGTTATTCTCCTTGCTTGTTTATCAGAAAAATAAAATGTGGCTGAAATGTTGATAATGTCAAAAAATAAATAAATCAGCAATTTGTTGTTTTAAAAGGGGTCTTTTCTAAAAGGGGTCTTTTTGTGCTAGAACACAAACTTTATATAAATCATCAGTATTGTAACACAATCTTTTCTTTATTTTCCCCTCAAAATCTACTTTTGGATATGAAAAGCTATATTTTAACAGCTTATATACCGTTTACATAAAAATAAATTACTTAAGGATATGCAACTATATTTTTTTCATATTTAGCTAATGTTACTTTTACATCTACCTTTTTCAATCCATTTTCTTTCTGTCATTAATTCCCCAAAAATGAGAAATGTAAATTGTAAGCTCCTCATAGCATAGTTCTATATCATTGTTAAAATATACTGGGCAATTATGGACATATTCATTCATATTCATAAATAGATTGAATTGTAACACTTTCCCCCTCACCTAAGCCTGTTCTCTTGTGTATATAATTTGAACATAGCCAGGCCATTTTTTATCAGCAGTTGTAAAGAAATAGAAACAAAATGTTTAACTTATGTATTCTATTAAACCTTATTTTCTCTGTGTGTTTCTTTCCAACACAACAAAGAAGATAGGCTTTATTACTACCCCTCTGATTTGGCACCACAACCAAATTTCATTTGTTACATAAATCCTCATGAAACATTGGCTTCACATAGCCAGTTAGAACTGTTTCCAGTTACATCAATGTAAGGATTACTGTTCCAGTTAAGAGACCTTTAGAGACCCAAATCATGTTGCCTGTGAGTGATATGGCTAATTGTTATTGCTTTCAATGGAAATTTCAACTTAAATGAATGTAAAACAGAGAACTCTCAGCTGAGAAATTTAAACTATTATACTCTATAAAAATTGTCATGTATCTTTGAAAGTGAGTTTGTGTTAGGATAGCTAGTGAAGCTCTAATTTTATGGACTAGATGCCTGTTTCTTCATAAGAAGAGGGTGATTATGTAGTGAGAAAGAAAGAGAGAGAGAGAGAGAGAGAGAGAGAGAGAGAGGGAGGGAGGGAGAGGGGGGGGAGGGAGAGGAAGGAAGGAAGGAAGGAGAGACAGAGAGAGAGAGAGAATTAGTGGGTCTTTTTTGTTATCTAAGAATGTACATTTAGTGTTTGCGTGTGTGTGTGTACGTAGTTTTCAAATGCCCCATTGGTTGTCTTCAAAGTTATATCAATATTCTCCAGTAGTGCTAGGAAATAACATCTGGAATCAGTCCTGATGCCATATATAATATCTTTTGTTATGAATGAAATAAGGCTAAGGAAGCTCTAAAGCCAATCCAGTTTATGTTAATGAACTATTTGACCTTCTGTCTCCCATCAAATATTTCACGCTTTATCTTAAATTGGTATAAAAATAAGTGCAAAAAAACCACCTCACCATGCTAGCTGTTTTATTAACTTGAAGGATTGTGCTTTCCGCAATATATCACTAAATATTTTATCTAAGCAATATTAATGATTACATTTCCATTTGGATTTCAGTCATCACTTCATATGCAGAAAGAAACTTAGAGAAAACAGGACAACATTAATCATGTTCAAATGATCTGCCACATGAAAAGAAATTGTGAGACTATTCTAATTTAATATTTCACCTGGATTCCCCTCTCTTCCAATCTAATTCAATAAGCTGGGACTATAAAATCTTAGTGTATGACAAAAATAGCTCTTACAAAAATGACAGGAAAATCCACATTGCCTCAAAAACCAAACCAAACATAGAATAGAACAGCGGTTCTCAACCTGTGGGTCACGACCCCATTTGGGGTCAAACGACCATTTCACGGGGGTCGCCAAACAATGCAGTCCGCCATTTTTTCCCCTTTTCCTTAGCTGTGCTACTCCCTTTTATTCTATTGGCTTTTGAAAGCCAATAGAATAGACTCTCTTGAATAGAGTCTAATTCTATTGGCTTTCAAAAGCCAATAGTAATTGCCCAGGCTGTCTCTGCCCTGCTGAGCCCGCCAAAAGTCCCATTCTGCAAACGGTGCTACAAGTTGTCTGCAGCAAAGGCAAGCTGTTTGGAAGTTTCCACCCCTCTCTGCTGAGCAACTACTAAAAATGTAAGTAAAAGAAGGCCAGGGATGGGAGGTGGGAGGCCGGTGGGCGCAGGGAGGGTTGCTGGCCCGCGTGGGGCCCGGCGGGTGCCTTATCTCCCTTGGGCTGGGCCAGCTGGTGGCCCAGCCGGTGTTGGCCTGCTCCGTCTCTGCCGCTTGCCAGCTACGCCTTGGCCGGCGCAGGGGGTGGCACCACACATGCGTGGCGCTCCCAGGCAGGAAAAGTCCTTGACTTGTGACCGGTTGGGTAGTCCTCGACTTACGACCGGTTGGGGGTCGTGGCATTAAAAAGGTTGAGAACCACTGGAATAGAAGGTAAAAATTTCCACTACTTTTTTATAATAGAACCAGACTCAGGTGTAATTTGGGGGCTATTCCCCAAAATATTTCTTCCCACGTATATCTTTGATATTCTAACTTCATACAAAAGAAGTCCTTTGAAAAAAGATTTGGGAAATTTGTATTCTGCCTTTATTTATGAGATTAAGATATCATATGTATTGTAGCATTCCCTAGTCCAGGGTTCTGCAACCTTGACGACTTTAAGACTTGTGGAATTCTGAGAGCTGAAGTCAACAAGTCTTAAAGTTGTCAAGGTTGCAGAACCCTGCCCTAGTCCAATGAAGAGGGTTGGGTTAAGAGCACAAAACAAGATGGATTGTAGCTGAAGGTGGATTAGAAACTGTCAAAGAATCAGGAGCATAAAAAATTTATTCAAGCCTATACAGAAGAATGTAGTCAACTAAAGTTCAGTATTAAATTGGTACCAGGTAAGAATCAACGGAATTCAGAATGGGTTGGATTTATACTTTTTGTAGCAAGGAAGCAACTCTATTTTATTTTTTTTACATGCACATTGCAGGGGAAATCACTTTCCTTGATTCAATTGTATAGAACTATGACTGCATTCTTCATTTACCTGAATTACACATTTTCTCTTCTCTGTCATTGTAGGCACAAGAAGAAGAAGAAATATCACTTCCATCTTAAACATTTTCTCACTGATTGCATTTGCAGTTTGTTCAAAACTAATACTTGTTTTAATAAACTACAATATTCCTGTGTAATGTTAATTCATAACTGTAGATTGTAAGCCACAAAGGCTGTGTTCATATATCACATTAAAACATATTATGGCACAATATAATGTGTTATAGCAGCCATTCAAAGCCGAATAGAGTGTAGTTTGTTAGAAGTATAGTTTAGAGAAACAGCCATATTCTTTTGTTAATTCATACCCATCAGTACCCATCTTTATTTCAGTTATCATAGCTGCTATTAAGATAACTGAAAAATGAAATGAAAGAACATATGAGGATATTTTACTGCAACACTGAACTGTGGTTCATAATTATATTTGCAAACAAGAATATTAATCAAAGTAGCAATACTTGTATTATTTCTACAGCAGTGCCTGTCCTCCAAATATCCACAATATAAGAAGTGAATGGCTGATAATAGCCCTATGCCAAGCATCACTTCATCATCACCAATCAGTATTACTACTGAAGACTCTATATTATATTTGCTTACTCTCTCCTTTCTGATTTAAATTGTAATCAAGCCATTCAAAATATATGTCTCCAATATATACTACCAAATACAACTGTGTGCAAATTACAGGGTATGCATGGGTATATACCATTTATTGTTGTGAAATATCTTTAATCACTCTTTAAGCAAAATGGAAGTTCTCATATAAGTGTGTGTGTGTGTGTGTGTGTGTGCACATATTCATATATATGCAAGTACACACACACACACACACACACACACACACACACACACAGAGAGAGAGAGAGAGAGAGAGAGAGAGAGAGAGAGAGAGAGAGAGAGAGAGAGAGAGAGAGAAGTTTCAGTAAAAAAAACCCCTGCATTTCATTGTAATCATATATCACAAGCCACAAATGATATCTGATTTTCAATCCACTGAATAATTGGGACCATAAAATTGAGGGATTCATATCTTAATAGTTAGAATAGCATGGAGAATCCATTTCTGTGTTTAGCATCAATTTCCAAGTAATACATGGATAGTTAAAAAAAAAAGATATCCAGAAATTAAATCTTGTCCTTTGACATTTATTTCTAGACCATAATAACTTGCGCACATAGCAAAAACGTGTTTGAATAAAATGTTATTGTATCTCCATAGATGATGTTGTGTCATTTTATTCTTTATTTTTCACTATGATTGCTTGCTTTTATGTTTTTCTGTTTCAGTAGATACAAAGACCTGTAACAGAATCATAATTTTGAAGGAACAACTGAAACTTACAAGGCTCTCAGCAGAGATGGCACATTCCTGCTTCTGATTGCTTTCTTTCTTTTCTTAGCTCAACCTAATGGAACATTTGTTGCCAAGTGACTGCTCTTGGGAGTGAGGAACTGAGTGTATTGACTTCTCCAGAGAACTGATGATGATTCTACTTCTCTTCTTTCTCGCTGCCTGGAATGGAATGCCCTTACTGTAAACATGAATCCATTAGTTTCTGTATGCACTAAAGACTTGTCGGAGAAATGTTATGATAATGCTAGTTAGACTCCTCCAGTTTATTTCCTAGGGCCCATGTTTATCAGAGCATATCTGTGCAAGCAGAACCCAGCCTTTTTAGAGTCCCTACAGAAAGATGCTTACAATCCAAAAGGACAAACAAAGTTGATTATGGAAGTTAATATGTTCCAATAAAAAACTTGGATTTCTGAGCTTGGTGGCCTCACAAGCTCCTATAGTTGCATTGGCTAGATAGGTGGCCATGTAAGTTGATTGATTGATTGATTGATTGATTGATTGATTCAATTTGGATGCCACTTGATTCCAACCAATTCTGGGCAGCTCACAACAATATTAATACAACAAAATGCAGACAATTAAGGAACAAAAAATACCAAAATAATTACAAAGGAGTATTTTAAATAAATAAATGGGAGGGACACTGAAGACAATACTGTTTTTTTTTTCCTTACGAAGCAGATGAAGGGAGAACTAATATCATTAAGAAAAAGCAGAGCAGAGCAAAGAGAAATGAAGAGGAAGCTCCTTGCTTACCCTCTCTTGTGGTACATTACAAGGTCTACTTAATCTGAAATTAGGTTATCGTGATCTTTGGAATGGAACTGACCACTGGAATGCCAAAAACTGCTATATATTCAACCCAATCCTTTTTCCATTTAGTCTAGTATTATTTATTTTGACAAGGACTTGCCATTCCTAGTCTCAGGTATATGTGAAAGACATCTTTGCTGCCACATCTAAAAGTTGTTTATAGGATCTGAATTCAAAACACACATAGTACAGCTATTTTACCGTGCTCCTTCCTCTAAAGTTGGAATAAAGTTGGTCTTCCAAAGATTGCTAGATGCAAGTTCTTATCAGACCTGGGTTACAGGAATTGCAATCAATGCAGGCAGATGCAGAGGTTCGGCATCCCTGTCCTAAGGAATGATAGTTCGGGAACTTGAATTACTGTAGCACAATTTTAATGGAACATCTTTAAGAATTGAGAACTTGGCTAGATAAGTTAAGCACAGCACTGCATGATAGAGGAGGAGTGAAGAAAGCCATGAGAGTTTATGCAAGTGGATCCATAAATGGACACCAATTTTGTGATTACTATAAGATAGAGGTTCTACTGGATCCTCAAGATTCTTTTCTTCTCACTCTCAGTGAAAAAGCACAATATTTCAATTGTATACTCTCCTCCCCTAACTCCACCTCTTGGTTTCACAAGATGCTAAAGGGTCAGAACCAAGTGAATTATGTACTAGGAAAATATTTAGAAAGACAGGCACCTTGGTCATGTACCAAAATTATCCTGTGATCTTCAGAAAGAGAAAACAGCAGAATCCTCACCCAGAAGAGCTGTGTGGGGCTGTAAAAAATGTCTCTGGAGGCTGCCTTAGTCATCAAATACCTTTTTAAACTTATAGAATAAACTATAAAGAGAGCTGTAACTCAAATGTTAATATCTCATTAAGTTTTATGAGAGAGAGGAATGGGGAAGATAGGCACAATAAAATTATTTCCTTACAGAGTGTATGATACCAAGAGAAGACTTGCTAATAAACCTGGGGCTCTTTTTTTTACCTGTTTCTGACTCACAGCTTACTTCCTCTGTCTCACGGTATCCATGAATGAAAACATAAAAACTGGGGTGAAGCCTGATTATTTTTATTCTTAATATATACCTTCCCCATTAATACAAATATGTTGAGGACATGCAGAGTAAAGCTTTTACACTTAGGCAGGAAAAAAACCAAAAGTACAAGTACAGATTAGGTGAAACCTGGCTCAAAAACAATAACTATGAGAGGGACCTTGGAGTCTTAGTGGACGATTACTTCAGTTTGAGCCAGCAGTGTGCAACAGCAGCCCAAAAAGCAATGCAATCCTTGGTTGTGTAAACAGAGGCATAGAATCAAAATCACACGAAGTATTAGTACCACTTTATAAAACCTTAGTAAGACCACACCTGGAATACTGCATCCAGTTTTGGTCACCACATTAGAAAAATGAAAACAGCAATTTAAATTATTAGAGGCCTGGAGATTAAAACAGATGAAAAACGGTTGCAGGGTTTAGGTATGGCTAGCCTAGAGAAAAGAAGGACTAGGAGTAACATGATAGCAGCATTCCAGTATCTTAAGGGTTGCCACAAAGAAGAAGGGATCAACTTAGTTTCCAAAGCACCAGAGGGCAAGATAAGAAACAGTGGATGGAAACTAATCAAGGAGAGAAGCAACTTGGAATTAAGGAGAAACTTCCTAACAGTGAGGACAATTAACCAGTGGAACGGCTTGCCTTCAGAAGTTGTGGGTGCATTGTTGCTGGAGGATTTTAAGAAGAGACTGGACAGTCACTTGTCTGAAATGTTATAGAGCAGTGGTGGCGAACCTTTTAGAGACTGAATGCCCAAAAACGGCCCTGCCCCTGCTCCATCCCTCTGCCCACCCCCTCTGCCCCCCATCCCATGCCCCACCTGCCCACAGGACCACTCACCTCCTCCAGGGCCTGCCGCAGATCGCCCAGGCAGCCCAGCAGCACTATGGCGGCCATAACCTCTGTCCGTACCCTGCAGCATCAACTTCATGATGAGGTGTGAGGGCAGAGTCTTGTCTACGTTGCCTGGCTGCATGTCCTGGTCTGTGCTGCTCCATGTGGGCCACACTCGAGGGTGAGTCTCCTTCAGAGGGGCTGCTGGAGAGGAGGGAATCACGGGGGGAGGCAAGGCTGGGGCAATGGCACGTGTGCCCACAGAGAGGGCTCTGAGTGCCACCTATGGCACTCTTGCCATAGATTCGCCACCACTGTTATAGAGTCTCCTGCTTGAGCAGGGGTTGGACTAGAAGATGTCCAAGGTCCCTTCCAGTTCTATTCTGACTGAAGCTAGTGATCCATTCTTTATCCCTTGTACCTGTTCTTTTCCTGATACACCTCAGATTGTTAAAAGGGGGGGGAGCCAAACCAAAATGAAAACTATGAGATAAATAAGAATCAGAAACTACAAGGGAAACTAAAAGAACAGAGAAATTTTGTATATCCTTCTTTCCAAGGAGATCTTATCAATGCTATGAGGAAAGTAAAACTTTATTTCAGGACACTATGGCTTCATGGCATGAAAGATGATGATACAGATATTTATATTTCAAGACATTATATGATGAAGAGATGGTAGAATTATAGATGCTCATTTTATTGTTAGTTTTAATTTATTTTATCTTTAAAATATTACAACAGTGAGGCTTATTGGTCAAAAAAGGACTTTGGTCCCTAGATAACAGAAACTGTACTATTCCTATAATCATGACACTGCCAGGATCTTGAATGCAAAAAAATGTTCAGATTTTGCATTTTACCAGGATTTTGATTTGGTAATTTTCTTTTCTTTTTTTTTCTTTTAGAATACCAAATATATGGAATTAATTGTAAAGCACAGAGTAGTGGGGAGGAAGAAAAGAGACACCATATCTGGATGGCAAAAACTTAGGCCGTCACTAGGTAACAAGAGAATGTTATATATCTCTCTGTTTTTTTTCAGCTCCATTTTTGCAGCTGACATCTGGTAGCCCTAGGAAGTACAATCCTTTTCAAGTTGCTTTTTAAAAGAAAAAGTATACAGGTATTCCTCGAGTTATGAATGTAATGGAGCCTGCCCATTCCATTCGTAACTTGAAAATTTGTGGGAGTGAATCTCGTACCTCGAATGAGATCACTCCCTGCTTGTTAAGATGCACGTGGCTCATTATGTGCACGTGAGGTATCTCAGGATGGGAAAGTCCTTGGGGGCGGTCTAGTGATGGAACAGGCCTCTCCAACCCACTGAGATACCTCATGCTTCCCCTCCCCTCTTGCCACACCAGACTCACTTACCTTGAAAAATATCTGTCTCCTCTCTGCCACGGTTCCTGCTTTTGAAGGACAGGGGAGTCAATGGAATCCCCTGGATGCCATAATAATGTGTGAGTTCAGGCACCGATCCTCTTTTGCAGAGAATGGGTATCTGAACTCTCGTGCTATCTGCAGTGCCAGCCTCCTGCTCCCCACCAACTCCAGAGCCACGTGGCCACCGCCCCCAGAACAGAGGCTAGGGGAGACTTCTGCCTGCCTCCGGAGGTTGGATCCAGGCCTCAGAGGCCTGCTCTAAGCTGCTGCCGCCTGGAAAAGAGCCTCTGGACTCAGATCCAGGCCTCGGAGGCCTCCTCCAAGCCATTGCCACCCAGAACGGAGATCGGGGAAGGCTTCTTCATGCCTCTGGAGGTTGGATCCAGGCCTTGGAACTGCTGCTGCCCAGAATGGAGCCTCTGAGGTTGATTCAAGGCTCAGAGGACTGCTCCAAACTGTTTGCGCCTGGAACAGAGGTCAGGGGAGACTTCTGCATGCCTCCAGAGGTTGGTTCAAGGCTCAGAGGACTTCTCCCAGCTATTTGTGCCTGGAACGGAGGTTGGGAGAGGCTTTTGTGTGCCTCCTTTGCATGCCTCCGAGATTGGATCCAGGCCTCCGAGGACTGCTCCAAGCCGTTTGTGCCCAGAATGTAGATTGGGGGAGGCTTCTGCATGCCTTCAGAAGTTGGATCCTCGGAGGACTGCTCCAAGCCATTTGCACCCAGAACAGAGGTTCCCTTCCTCAGAGGAAAAGAAACCATGGCAGAGAGGATTTTTGCAAGGTAAGTGAGTCCGGCATGGCAGGAAGGGAGGGGGAAGCAGTTGTGGGGAGGGAGCAAAATAGGGTGAATGTTGCCTGTTGCCAAGCCTCTTCAGTTATTCATAAGGGCGAACAACTGCTGTGGTGCTGCAAGATTCATGATTTTGGGACTTGCTCGTAAGAACTAGGGGTCGCTTGTCACATACCCTCATAACTCGGGGATTACCTGTATTTCAATTCATTATCGCATACTTTTAGATAGCATTTGTGAAGATGCAGCTTAAATGACTTTGGGAGACTCCACAGATGATGAGATTTTGCTATTAAAGTATAAAATTTTATCTTCATGTAGAAAATTCAGATATGCACTTCTTGAATTAATGAACTACCCCACCCACTAAATGCCACTTAAATTTGGCTGAAAAATCAATGGGATATTTTTTTTATTATTCATATTTAATTTTCTAGTATTTGTTAGGGGGTTTTATATTTTAGTACGCACACTGTTTTAAATTACAAGGCATCACGAGTAGGAAGATGGCATAGAAATCCAGAAAATAAATAATACAGTTGGTGTTATATAGCTGCACAAGCTATAAACTGGTTGCTTCCAGTCTATTCCAACTACCGTATATGCCGCCGTATTAGGCGACCTGGCGTATAAGACGATCCCCGTCTTTATAGCCGGGCCGCATTCCTAGAACGTCATCTTATACGCTGGAAACTACCAGTATTTCCGGCGTATAAGACGACTCGGTGTATAAGACGACCCCCGTCTTTGGCGCCAATTTCAGCACTCGCGGAAGTCGTCTTATACGCTGGCATTTACGGTATCAACAGGCTGAGATCCTGCCTTATAATTGCACAATCTTAACCCTTCTCAGAATTCATTAACAAACTTAACTATAATTTACAGAAGTAGTTTAATTTTCCAGGTTTTGCAACAGGCTGAAATGTAAACTGATCATAAGCGCTGAGGTCATAAAACATGGTAGGCTTATGCAGTTACTACTCTGAGTCAATGAGTTTTGCAAATTTACCCTCTGATAATCCTCACCTGCTGAGAGTTGCCAGCAAGCTTCTGTTGGAGGCATAAAGGCAGAATAGGCAGGTCTGCTTGTTTGGTTTAATTCACTGACAATTTTACAAGGCAACTGTAGAACATTCAGTAATCTTATTTTCACCGTGATGTGTCACACAGCCTGTATTTTTCAGGAGAAGACCTGTTCACCCCAAATTGTAACTGTCAAATAAATCCAACTTTCCTTTTAATGTTGTGTCCTGGAAACAAAAGGGTAATAACTACAACATGTGTTTTGTCTTCAGTTAAATATCCTAGGATCCTTAGCCTTTTTGCTGGTGCAGTCCAACCATGTGCTAAATTGTTTATTCCCCTTTAATTCACTACTTAAATGAAAGGCCGGGGAAATAAAGAAAGATAAAACAGGAATGATGCTTTGTAAATCCAGCTAATGTGGTTTATAAATGAACCACCGCTGGGATGTAGTCAAGAAACTATGACTGAACTAACAATGTTTTGTGTGAGGTCTGAACCCAGTTTCTCTAATTAGCACTGGGTCATAAGCTTTGCAGGATGGGGACTGCAAAGCTATAAAGAACAGAGACCTATACTCTCTAGCAAGAAAGCAACTGGGTGATAAAGGTTGGATCTTATTGGCACCTGCTTAAAGATGGAGTTATTTCTGGAAGGAGGGAGAGAAGTAGAGAGGAAGAAGGAAAGGAAGAATGTATATAAGATTGTAATGAAATATCATAAAATCAGAAGGATTTGCTCTAATTTCAGTTTCAACCCTTTTTTGCTACTTGCCACTGAGCCCTGGGAGACAGCCTTACCTAAAGTAGTCCTGACTTTCATTGGTTTCTTTCTTTGGGGAGTTTCCCTGCTATTACTGCTTGGAGGAATATTCCTGATCCTTACCTACAAAAGCTATGGAGCTTTCTTTCCAAATCAATTCTTCCTTCTGCCAGGCTGGCTGGCTATCCTGACTGCTGGTCTGCTTTTCCCAGCCGGGTTGCTAGCAGTCTACATTCCTGTGAAAAGTTCTCACTATCATCAAGGGACTCTTATGTATTTGCTGCTGGTCCTGTTCTGTCTGGAAGCTTCCTCACTCACCATGACCCAAGTCTACTCGGCCAAAGCATGCTACCAATTGAAAAGCAGCTTGGGTCACTTTTTTCACCAATACAACTGGAGCTTTCCACATCATTGCAGCACTGAGATCGTGGATTCCATCCATAAACAATTAAAGTGTTGTGGGATCTACAATTACACTGACTGGACAGAAGGGCTCCCAAAGTATCTCCAGAGTGGACACGTCTTTGTTCCAGAAAGCTGTTGCAAAGAGACTTTTTTGGACTGCAGTGGTGACCTAAACAAATCAGAGAAGCTCTTCAAGGAAGGATGCCTTATGAAGCTAAAGAAAAGGCTGCATTTTATCACACATTATATGGTGTGGTGTGGTGTGCTGGTCATTTGCCTGGAGGTGTTAGCTGCTGTCAGCAATGGAATACTAATGAAGGCGCCACCAGCCCAAGACTTTCACATGTTGGATTCTTCTGCTTTTTCTTAAAGTATTTGCTTTCTGTATTTCCTGTGGTTTTACACACACCCTTAAACATTAGCTTATGTAAAATTTGCCCTCTAGTTAGTAATAATTGCTGTCTTAAAGAACACAACTTCCTATGTGTATAGAGATCATATTGGTATGCTTAGATACAATTTTTAAAAGTTAAACTTAACATAAAAAATAAAATTAAGTAATTGCAGAGACTGTACTGGAAAAGTAGTGTTTATTATATTGTATATGAGACAATTAAGTCTTTGATATTTCACTGGCGGAGCTGTTCAAGGAGTGTTAGAAAGTTGGCATTAATGAAATAGTGGTAGGAATTTAATGTCACAAAGATCCTTCAAGAGGATTGAGGTCCGAAAGGAGAGGTGACAGGGAAAAGACAGAATAATTACTTTTTGGAGGAGCATGGAGTACATCATACACCTGGCAAGTGAAAGAGGTAAAGGGGGGGGGGAATTCCCCCCCCCAAGAGAATTCAAGAAGGAAAGGGTGAGAAGAAAAGTACAGATTGTAAGAGATGATTCAGAGCAGGAAATAGAAAGCATTGAATTCTCAACATAAGGCTCTGTGGCATAAGAGTTGACTGGTTCTGAAATAAATATGGATTGTTCTTACAATCACAGGTCTATTTTTACATCAAGGAATATTGTCTCCCTTAAGGATCATGTTTGCACAGGGGCACACCTGAACTAGAACTCTTTAATTCTTAAGGAGTTTATGTTGTACTAGTCTCTGACATGCAATTTAAAAAGATCATAATTTCCTGTCTTTGTAGAAAGAACAGAAGATAAGACCAAACATAATGGCCTACGGTGTTTATAACCAATGAAAATCAGGAGATTCTTATGCAATTTCTGCATCATTTACAGTGCAATGGCTGCCCCACATTGGCTTCTGAAGCTATTTATTAATAAAGCAGCCATAATAGTTTCCTTTTCATTTATTTTTAAGTGCCTACACTGCTTTTCAGCCTTTAAGTAAGTGTAATAGGATGTTTATTCTTACAGCAAATCTGGCAATGCTTTCAGAATAATTGATGGCTTTCAAATGCCATTGCATGAGACTTGCTTTACAGGTGGCTTGGTGATGAGGACACAAAGCATCCAAGATTTTCCATGGAGGATATGATTCCACCCTTTGGCTGTCAGAAGATAGCAAGCAATCCTAATGGCTAGTTGGCACAAATGCCTTGCATGCCTCTCAACTAGATTATTGTGATACTCTGCATGGGGTTGCTTTCATCCAGCCTTAGGAAGCAATACCTCATTTAGAATGTAGCAGTTTAAGTACTTCAAGATGTGCTATTGCATAGCCATGTAACTAACACCTTTGCACTGGCTATTATTTGGATTCCAAGTGGTCATTGTTATCTTTGAAGCCCACCAAAGATCAAGGCCTCAATATCTGCTGGATTGCCTTCTTCTAGTAACATCAGCCCTCATGAAAGGCTTGAGTAGAATGGGCAAACTTTGGGACCCTTCTTTCAGACCTCAGAAGTTTAACTTTTCAGTTGCAGCCTTCTCCTCTGGAACAGTTTGCCCTTGAACCATCAGAATGGTTCCTTCTGGCTTCTAGAAAGTCCATTAAAATGTGGTTGTTCCTTTAGTCTGTGGTGCTGGAATGCAATGACTACTTAAACTGATGAAGAATGATGTTTTAATTTTTGTCCATCAAATGTCTCTATACCTGCACGCATATCTGTGTGTCTTTTTCCCTGTGTATTTAACTGTTGTGGTGTTATGTTTAATTTTGATTCTTATCTAAATTTATAAAGGCATGCTTTGATCTGTGTGGTTTAAAAGCCTTGTAAAGGAATCCATTGTTAATAACAAGCTACTTTCAAAAAGACATATTCGGGGGGGAGAGAAGCGATAGGAGAAAGGATCAAAATTCAATCCTTGGCATCTTAGATACAACTTAGAAGAATCTCTACTGGGAATTGGCTAGACCAAAAATGAGACTCTGTATCCCCTCTAGGTCTAACTAAACCATAATTCCTGGTATCTCACTTAGAACTTTGGACTATAACTCCCTTATAAGGTAGTCCCCGACTTATGACCTCAATTGAGCCAAAAATTTCTGTTGTTAAGGGAAACATTTGTTAAGTGAATTTTGCCCCATTTTACCACTTTTCTTGCCACAGTTGTTAAGTGAATCACTGGAGCTGACAAGTTGCTAACATGGTGCAAGTGAATCCGACTTCCCCATTGAGTTTGCTTGTGAAAAGGTTGCAAAAGGTGATCACATAACTGTGGGACACAGCAAAGGTCATAAGTACGAACCAACTGCCAAGTGTCTGAATTTTGATCACATGAAGATGGGAATGCTACAAGGGACGTAAGTGTGAAACATGGTCATAAATCCCTTTTTTCAGGGCCATTGTAACTTTGAACGGTCACTAAATGAACTGTTGTGACTTGAGGACTACCTGTAGTGTCTTCATAGCATCACCTAGTCATCACTAAGTAACATACAATCTGCCCTCAAGGCTGCTATTGTAGCATAATTGTAACTGGAAGATGCTGTAAATTACCTAAGCCAATAGACCAATCATGCAAAGTGGCACTGGGGCGGGGCTTTCTCTTATTTCTTGACAGCAGTCAGAAAGTGAAATCAAGGGAGATCTTAACAGAGTAATATTAGTTCTCAGCCATATCTCCCACAACCATCACCCTCAAAGTCTGCACAGTTTGCTACTGATAAATAGGGACCATCAGTGCACAAGGAGATCCATCTTGCTAACGTGCTTCTAAAATATTCCTTTTTAATTAAAGGGATTTTGTCTGGGTGGTAGCTAATTACATTACAGCGTGAAAAGAAATGCTTTTTTCCAAGAGACTTCTGGTATATTTGATCTTTTAAAGCTTGCCAACAAGCGCCTTTCCTAATGACAGAGCCAGCAATTCTAACAGTAGGTATTCCTTTTTTCTTTGCTAGCACTGTACATCTGTCAATTTCTTATCTGGGATTATGAAGGCTTCTTAGGGAGATTAGCCAGAATTTCTGCTTTCTTTGCTGCTAAATTTGTGAAGTTTGTGTGTCCTGTCATGCTCAAGTTTGACTCAGACTTCCATCCTTCCAAGGTTGGTAAAATGAGGATCCAAATTATTGGGGGCACTATGCTGACTCTGTTAACCACTCAGAGTGTGCTTTAAAGCACTATGGAGTAGTATGTAGTATACATCTAAGTTCTACTGCTATTGCTATTTATTAAATGAACAGCACTGTCATCTTTCTAGTTGATATGTGCCCTTGCACAACTGATCTTGATAGCAACATTACACAACTAAAGTCTCTTGGAGTTAAGTCTTTGTCAAACACTGGAATGAGTAAGAATCAAAACTGCCTCCACTGACATAGCTATCAAATTTATTATTAATTAAATGTGGATGCTGCCAACTGCTGGCAATTCTTCCTTGCTGCATGAATTTAAGACCTTATGAAGTTATTGATACACATATGTTTTCATGCATACAGTACATCATATTTCTGGCAGTTTATATATCATATTTCTGGCAGTTTATATATATATTCTGAGGTTTTCGCGGTTGTTTGTATTAGGTCTTTGGTTATTCGGGTTTGCTCCCATGTGAAATTGGAAGTGTCTTGGCGACGTTTCGATGAAGTCTCATTCGTCATCTTCAGGCTGGTGTTTTCGGCTTCATGCTTCTAGGACCAATGTGTGATCATAGCTGTTTCTTCCTTTTAACTGCCAGTGGATGAGAGCTTGGCTGTGTTCTGATTTGGTGGAGGTGTGTTCTGGTTGGTTAGGAGCTTGGCTGTGCTCTGATTGGATGGGGAGTTGGCTGTGCTCTGATTGGTTGGGGGAGTGTTCTGTTTGGGTGGGGGCTTTATTGTGCTCAGGTTAGTCTGAGTTGCACGGGAATGTGAGATGGTGAGCTGCATTGCTGTTGTTTGGCTTCGCGTTCATGGTCGTGCCTCATCTTCATGGTGGGTGTCAGTTTGCTTCATGTATGGATTGGAAGGGTTTAAAGTGGCTAATGATGCAGCTGTGGTCTGGCTTCTGGTTTGTGGTCGTGCCTCATCATCAGTGTGCTTTTTGCGTGGATGTGTGGTGGTGACATCCTGTGTGGTTTTTGTGAGTGTGGGTCTGGTGTCATTCTTTGTGTTAGGGACTCATTTGTCAATAAGGGTGAGTTTCCAAATAGCTGGTAGGTGGGAGGTATCATCTCGTTTGTTCATGCTGTGTGGGCATTTTTCTATCTCGATGGCTTCTCTGATTATTCTGTTATTAAAGTGTTCAGTTTTGGTGATAGTTCTGGTCTTTTTAAAGTCAATTTCATGTCCTGTGATTTTAAGGTGTTGGACCAGAGAAGAAGTTGGTTGTTGAGGAATGGAGTAGTTGAATATAAAGAGTACAATTTTCATTGGCTCACTTAAATGTGTGAAGGAGCCATCACATAAACAGCACTATCTAAAGAACAATCATCTGCCTCTCATATTTAATATTTTTGAATGACTTAATTCATCACATTTTACTATTCAGTAAAACATTTTTAAAATAAATGTTCATTATCGATGTCTTTTGAGTTGATTTGTTTTGAAGTTTCTCACTCCCATGCTTTTGGAATTCAATAGGCTTTTTGCCCTTTGGAATATAGAATGAAACTCAAGAACCTGATAACACTATGTGCTAAAGAGGTAAGGAGAAAAATATTTAACTATGCACTTCACCACAGTGTGCACGTTCCACTAAACTCCTTATGGACAAGCAACAACATTTTATACTGCTTCCTTTCTTTTTTTAGGGGGTGCAGAAGATAGTTGCAGGATTTATATACCTGTTTATCAATTTCATTTGTTCTGAACTTCTAATCCAGTATGCTGCTTTTATAAAAACATTCACCTAAATCTCTGAAGGCTGAAGGGTTGCTACTTTGGAACAATGAACCAAGTAAGTTCTATTTTCTACTAGAGATGTAAGACTGACCCGTCTAATATATTGTTTTTGAATTTAGTCTTCATTTCAGTTCTCTTATCAGCCAGTAAAGCTGATTTTTTATTTTTCAAAAATTCAAATAAATGGGAGTTCATTTGCTTGTTTTAATGAGCTATTGAAACCATTCAAGAAACTGTCAAGCACATTTGTTCATTTATGCTCCCACTCTCTGCCACATAGACTCTCTCCCCCAAGTCTCCCCAAAAGGAATCTGTAACTAGACTGAAACAGTGGCTGACAATGTGAGGGGGAAGGGAATCTTCCCCAAGCTGAAATCCCAGAAATATCCAAGTAAGGAGGAGAAATGCTGCCTACCAATTTAGTGAAGCTGTCACTTGCCACAAAGAGCACTTCTGCAATTTAAAACAAATGAACAACAAAAACCTCTGCAGAAATTCAAAATATTTTGTTTGTCATTATATTAAGAGCTAATCAGCACTTAAAATTCAAACTCCTTGTTGATGGTTTTCCTATGTACAATTATTAGAAAGATTTAAAGATGATAAAAATAACTTTTGGTGTTGAACAATGCGGGGCTCAATTTGAATTGGAATTGTGTACAAATGAGGATTGTGTTACTGCTATAATGTATATATTTTTATTGAAATATGAAACAGAAGAGGAATAAGTGAAAGAATGTATGAAAATGGGCTAAAAGTTCAGTTATAATATATACATGGATTAGTATATAACAGAATGGGGTTGAAAGAACTTAAATTTAGACTATTATACTTAAAGAGATTTTTTATAAAATGATGTATTGTTGATATACGTCACCAGAAAAATCAACGAACATCATTTTATAAAAGTGTAAAGGTTCTTCAAACTTATGCTAGAATGTAACTAACAAGAAGGAACAAAGCAGTAATTTCTGTTTAAAAACAAAAATCCTTGGCCTCACTCCTCTATTAACTAATCAGCATAATATCCTGGAAAACATCACTGTAGCCAGCATCTCTATAATATATTGTGGTTTTGGCTATTCCATCATCCCATCCTCTCTACTTTACACAGCCCCTTGCTTTACACCCTCTACAATTATGACTGCACCCCTACTCATCCCAGCAATATTATATAAAGATAAGAACTATATGAAATTTGGTTGTTTGGACTTTAAGACTGGCTGTTTAAAAGGCTAAACACAGAGACTATGGTACCAGTGAAAGAATATCTGCAAGGGGGAGATAAAATGGATGCTGCACACCTATCAAAAAGTGGTAGGAAACTATATCTAATATCCTCTTCTGAAGGCCCCAGCCTGGAACATCAGAGTTCTGCAGGAACAATACTTCAAGATAAGGCAAATATCTTCCAGGAGGAAATGTATGCAATACTGCAACAGATTCAAATGACAATGATTTCAAATCATGATGAGATTAAAAACAACTTTGATGGCATAAATAAGCACATTTCCAACTTAAACTTACAAGTAAAAAATTCTCAGAAAATGATGATAAAGAATGAACAAACAGATCAGATAAAAGAGGTCAGTGACCCCAAAAGGGAAACTACAGATGAAGAGAGCTACAAATTAATACAAACAAAAGAAAACTTGCAATGTTTTACCATAACAATGGAAATGGAAAAGATATCCTATACTTCAGGACCTCAAAATCAACTTGAAAATTGGAAAGCAAATCTTACAAAATGGATTATAGAGCAACCAGGACAATCATTAAAGTTTGGGAGACAAAAAATACGTGTCTTATCTAACTTGTTTTTTCTATTCCCAACAGCATTTAGAAAAATACAGGAAAAGCTCCTGGGCAAGTCAAACACATTAACTTGGAAAACTACTTGGCAAAAGAAGAACACTAGAATCAGATTTGAGAGATTTGATATGATCTACCTGAGGGAGTACTATATGATCAAACACCTGTTTGAATATGGTTAAAAGAGTAGATAAATTATGGATATAAAGGGATCTCATAGTAAGAGAGATAAGACATATAAGTAGTATAGTAATTTTTATAATATATGAAATGTAAAAATATTGGAATGGTGTATATGAATGAAAATGTTGGATATTTAAATGTTAGTAACTTATGACTGATAAGAATGGTTTGAATACAGAGGGGAATAAGTTTAAATAAGAATTTTGAAAACAGGACCTATAGTGATTTAATAAGATGATTACTATACATACAATTGAAATATAAACTGATAAAAAAGATGCTATATGCTGATGTTACTGTTATTTATATAAATACAAGAAAAAAGTTTATATTTAACTTTATATGTATTGAATTTTAAGAATGATATTTGTTAAATGTTGACAAAAGAAGAATGCTATAGGATGAAGAGAAGATCAAAAAAATATATCATTAACATATTGATTATGGAACTATAGAAATTAATTATTATTGATGGTTTTTTAAACATATGAACCCAGACCACATGCTGTTTACTAATCATTAAAGAACATTATGGTAAAAAATTAATAAAATATATTTTAAAAAAGATATTCCAGATTCTATATATATTCTATTTTTTTCCATTTACAGTGGTTTCTATGTTATGGTATCAGCACCAAACTGGATGATGTCATCCCTGGTCAAAGAACGAAGAGTCTGCTTTTGTTTCCTTAAAGAAAAGAAGTATTTCTCCCTGTTCTTCCTGCTGCTATGAAACTACTGTTTCAGCCAGTCCAATGTCCAAATGGCATCAAGGCAGAAGCCCAAACATTTTTCCAGAGCATCTTTGCTGAATCAGCTGCCAAAAGCTATGACTGTACTTGTCTAGCTGGCAGCTATGCCATGCTATGATCTTCCAGCATCCATTAATTGTGTTCAGTTGATGAAAAAGAATG
This sequence comes from Crotalus tigris, assembly GCF_016545835.1. Lineage (NCBI taxonomy): Eukaryota > Metazoa > Chordata > Lepidosauria > Squamata > Viperidae > Crotalus > Crotalus tigris. The sequence continues at coordinate 631,453 of NW_024096858.1, read as the reverse complement.
TATTCATTAATGCTCAATTTGGAGAAATAATAAAGTGAAAACTAGAGATGAAAGCCTTGTCTATGAAGAGCGTTGGTGAAAAATTACTGCAGTTCTAGAAATATATTTCAGTGAGTTCAGCAACTAGTAGCTTTTCCTTGGGCAAATTTTAAAATTATTATGGAATAATAATCATGGAATCAGAATCTTCACCCAGCGATTGATGAGTCTAAATCAGTACTTATTCCTCTGGAATGAATTTATTCAGCATGATGTATTTCAATTGTCATTTATTTATAATGTGTGCACACAGAATAAAAATGCCAGTTTCCATAGTTGAAAAACTAAGCTAGAACGGTCTTGGGGGGGCATTGTGGGAACTTTTTTCCTTGCAACTTCTAGCCAAATTCAGTCCACTTTCTATTTTTATTTGTGTGGGGAGAGGATCAGTGGGTTTTCCCATCACACCAATTTTAGACTTATTCTGTTTTCTCTTTTTAGAGAGGCAATAGAAGGTTTCTCTATCATTTCATGGATATTTGCCTAAACAGAAAAACAGGATGACCATAGGTGAGTAAACAAAGCAATGGGAGTAAGAATGACTTTTAACTTACTGCTGGCTTCCCCATTGACTTTTCTTTCTAGGAAACTGGCAGGGAGCACTGGAAATGATGACCACATGACTGCAGCTGACTGGGGCTGACAGTAGCACTGAAGTAGCCACAACTTCCTCAAATGACAATCCCATGGGAATCATGGGTCCTGGATTTTATTTTATTTATTTATTTTATTTTTAAAATTTATAAGCCGCCCCACTCCCGAAGGACTCTGGGCGGCTAACAATAAAAACACATAAAACATAACAAAACAAACAATACAATAACATTCATCCAGGGGTCAGATTTTATAAACCCCAGGCCTGCTGGAAAAGCCAGGTCTTAAGCAACTTACGGAAAACCAACAGGGTGGGAGCAGTCCTAATCTCCGGGGGGAGCTGGTTCCAAGACGTGGGCGCCATCACAGAGAAAGCCTTCCTCCGCGGCCCCGCCAAATGGCACTGCTTGGCCGACGGGACCTGAAGGAGGCCCAGCCTGTGGGATCTAACCGGACGAAGGGAACTATGAGGTAGTAGGCAGTCTCGCAAATAGCCTGGCCCTGAGCCATATAGGGCTATAAAGGTAATAACCAACACCTTGAATTGGACCCGGAGACCAAGAGGCAACCAGTGCAGCTCACGGAGGATAGATGTAACGTGGGTGTATCGAGCCCACTATCACTCGCGCGGCTGCATTCTAGACCAACTGTAGTCTCCGAATACTTTTCAAGGGTAGCCCCATTGGATACATTCTATCAGTTATTAGTCCATTTGAGGTAATTGATTAAAAAATGGTTGCCCCATGATGCACCGTTTCACCCAATTGAATATTACAATCAAACAAGACATGAAAGTTTTAGTGGTATACAGATCCTAAGCCAAGGCCCCTTACGTAACTTCTTTTCAATATTAAGCAGGGGGGAAAATAATCCTTTTTCAGTCAGAAAATTCATGTTCTTTGGCTGTGCAAGAACTTGAACCCTAGGCTTGTTTCATCAAATACAGTATTTTATATCATTGTTAATATTTTATATCATTTGAAATATTGATTTATAAATCCCTATTTCTAATATGATTTTTTATGTTGTAAAAATTGTATACAAATTGGGAAGTTAAGCTACTGTTTATGACCTAACATATTAAAATAAATGGTAATGTATTCTCTAGGTGCATGAAGTTGTATTTGCATATGAAGCTCTGTGTGAAAGGAAAGGAAAGGAATCTAGTGGTAAAGGTAACCATTTTAGGACATACCCTGCTTAATCCTTACACCAATTTTCAACCTCATTTCCTTGAACATAGTAAAGAGCAGTTTTGCTGATAAATCACCATAACATACTATTCCTAAGCATTATTACATGAATGATAACAATAACTTTACATATTAGTTGCCTCTTACAATGCACTATAATATCCATATTTTATACATCAATTCCACTAAATGTAATTTACCCAAAAGTAAATGACCCTAAACTTGTCTTGTTAAATTTATTGGAGCATATTTTTGAGTCGATATGTAGGAGATTGAGCTTCAGAAAATGTAATGTCTATCTCAGTGATGGCGAACCTTTTAGAGACCGAGTGCCCAAACTTCAACCCAAAACCCACTTATGTATTGCCGGGTGCTGGTGGGTGTGGCCCACTGGGTGGGCATGGCTACACTGGGCATGGCAGACAGGTGGGCGGGGCCAAGGTGGGCATGGCCAGTTCGATGTTGCTCCTGGGGAGGGATGCCTGTGGGGGCCAGGCAGGGTTGGGGGTGATCCAAGGGTCTCTGGTGGGTGGGGCGGTGGGCAGGAGGCTGGTTCTGCGGGGTGAGGCGAGTCAGGGCAGGGGTGCCATGTTGCAGGGCAAGGCGAGGCAGGTGCTGGGGCGGCTGCTGCCTGACATCATCGGCCCCTGCACACAAAGGGCAGCAAGCGCATGGGTGCTGGGATGCATCCGGCCACATGGGATCTCGGAAAGTTAGCGGGCAGCTGGTTGAAGAGGATGGTTGCCATCTCCGGGGCATGGCACGCATGCCCACAGAGAGGGCTCCGAGTGCCGCCTCTGGCACGCTTGCCATAGGTTCGCCACCACTGGTCTATCTTATAACAGAATACAGAGTTGGAAGAGACCTTGGAGGTCTTCTAGTCCAACCCCTTCTCAGGCATGAAACCCTGCTTGAGAAATTGAAATTTCAGACAAATGGCTGTCCAATCTCTTCTTAAAAACCTCCAATGCTAGATCTCCCACAATTTCTGGACGCAAGCCATTCCACTGATTAATCATTCTGTCAGGAATTTCCTCCTTAGTTCTAGGTTGCTTCTCTCCTTGATTAGATTCCATCCATTGTTTCTTCTACTTTGCCAAGAGCTTGTTCCAGCTCAAAGAAGATCATGAAACTCAAGGGAGCTTTCTGTAATCATGGGATTGGTAGTCCCTAGGGTGCTTTTTTAAGGAGGCAACTCTACTTCCCCACCTCTTCAGTAGATCTATCTCTACCTATTCTAGGGGGTCATAGAAGCCACAAAATGGATGCTAGTGAACTACATGGAACCCCTAAATCACTATTTTGGCACTCTTGTTCTACTAGTAATGGCAATATGTTTCAAGAGCCAGTTAAAGTTCCTAATATTATCCTTAAAGTTTAGATTGGGTTGCGTTTGAATCAAGCATTTTATTGTGAAATTCTAAGAAATTCTATATATCAGAGGTCCCCAACCTTGGTCACTTTATGACTTGTGGATTTCAACTCTCAGAATCCCTCAGCCAGCATGGCTGGCTGAGGGATTCTCAGAGTTGAAGTCCACAACTCCTAAAGTGGCCAAAGCTGGAGACCCCTAATACTGTATATATAATAGATTGTCTTCCAAGTCAAACTGTGCTGGTCATCATTATATGACATGGTCTAATGAATAAGCAACTGTTGTAGTGTTTCTCAACTGTAGTGTATGATTGAAGAACCTGAAGAAGCTTCATTCTTGAATGAGAATCAAATGTCTTCAAAGAAAAACAAGAAAGTCCAGTTGCCTCTTGATAAAGCACCTTTGAGACACTTAACTGTTGGTTTTCACATTATGACACTAAGCCAGGGGTCTTCAAACTTGGCCCTTTTATGACTTGTGGACTTCAACTCCAAGAATTCCTCAGCCAGGGGTCCTGGCTGAGGAATTCTGGGAGTTGAAGTCCGCAAATCATAAAAGGGCCAAGTTTGAAGACCCCTGCATTAAGCTAATGTTTAATGTTTTGTTATATAAGTCCTGCCCTAGCTGGGTTCAAATATCATATTGAGTCATAAACATTGTTTAAAAACCATAAGGATGTTTCACACCAGAGCCCTAAAACCATTTATAACAAGACTGGTTTACTGCTAAGAACTGATCTAAAAGATTTCTTACTGTATGTCACCAGTCACCATTCAAGGGACTTTTGGAAAATACTTCCAAATAAATAAACCTTCCCCCAAAGTAGAGATGTTTTATTTATAGATAAAATAAAAATTTTCAGTTCAATTTGCTGCAGACATAGATCATTACAAACAAAATAAGTATCTTTAAGCAGTTTAATCTGTATGGTAATGTCTCCTTTAAGTTAAGCTGTTTCCCTGTCTAGCCTAGCATTTCTAAAATTTCCTAGCAGTCCCTCCATTCCAGGCTTTTAGCTTTTGATACAGATAAGGTCAAATGCTGCCACCTGTGGAGGGAAAATCTCTCTCAGAGAATCAGGTAAGTATATTCTGTTGTGGCTCCAGCCCCAGTGGAACAAGTGATATAACATTGGAAGGATGCAAAATAAAGGAACACCATCTCTTCCAAATGGTTCACTTGATCTAAAAGAAAAAATAAGGGAGAGAGAGGTCTGGTTCATTAAAAAAAAATTCAAGTTTTATTTTTCTCTTCTTTAAACACTTTTCTATATTGGTTTAGGCATTTGGCTTGTCCTTTAATAATACTGTAAGTGCCTAAAAGCCAGTGTTCTGGAGATGCTTTGTTTATGATAAATAAGTCCCCAATAGCTTGTAAGTGCTTGCTGTTTCATTACAAAAGATGTAAGCAGTGGTAAAAGAATTGACTGCTGTTTCATGTTGCTTTCAGAAACCAGGAGCCATGAAACCAGTGTAGAAATAGATAGCCAGATAGATTAGAAAAACATTAATAAGGCAGCTTTTAAAATTTCCCTTTAATTTGGCATACACCTGATTTTTACTTTTCCTCCTCCTCCTCCTCCTCCTCCTCCTCCTCCTCCTCCTCCTCCTCCTCCTCCTCCTCCTCCTCCTCCTCCTCCTCCTCCTCTTTCCCACAACATCATTAAAACTAAATCTTCTCTCCTGCATTAGGTAAAACTCCAAGGAAACAACCTTTCCCAGCCCTCGATTAATCCAAAGAGTGAACACGGGACGAGACAGATGGGATATAATTTGGGCATGGAGAGAAATTGTCATCATCCCACTTTAATTAGCATTATAGCCAGGCGGGCTCTCTTCAGATATAAGCAGATATGACAAAGATGTGTTTCATGTATTCAAGAGGGTAATTAAACTGCCACATGCTCAAACCAATACGCACACAGGCTTGATTAAAAAGCTGGAGACAAAACAATGATGGATGAGGTTTTAATGTGCATGGTTATGGAGGAGGAGAAGGAGGCGGGAGAGGGGAGTAGAAGGATTAAGATGAATCAATGTGGTCTTGCAGTGAAAAAAGTGAAACGGATTAACAAGGACTAACAGAAAGCCGAGAGAAGAGGTGAGTAAAATAATACAATACAGGTAGTCCTCAACTTACAACAGCTTTTTTAGTGACAGTTCAGTGTTACAATGGCACTGAAAAAGTGACATGGCTGTTTTTCAGACTTACAACTGTGGTTGCATCCCCATGGTCACATGATCAAAATTCAGCTGCTTGGCAACTGACTCATATTTATGATGGTTGCCATGTCCTGGGCATTGTACGATCCCCTTTCCTAACCTTCTGGTGAGCAAAGTCAATGGGAAAGCCTGATTCACTTAACAATCATGTTACTAACTTAACTGCAGTGATTCACTTAACAACTGGGGCAAGAAAGGCCATAAAACGGGGCAAAACTCACTTAACAAATATCTCATTTAACCACAGAATCTTTGGGCTCAAGTTGAGGACTACCTGCATGGTTTAATATTGGTAAATATGAAATGACAGAACAATGTTTTGCCAAACACCATTGCTAAGATCTGGTCTGGAGTAAAAATCCAGCATCTGATTATTTTTCCTTTCAACAGAAGGCAACTAGACACTTCTGGAATACAATGTTTCATTTCATTTCTACTTAATAGATGTGACTAAGGTGTCACAGCTCTTCTGTGAATTTGTCTCATTTCTTTTTTAAAAATGACTTAAAGGAGTGTCTATCACCACATTGAAGCTACTGACATACAGGTATACTGGATGAAAGATTTTTTTTATATGTTCTCATCAGAAATAGGTCTGAGAGAAGGTTAATAACCAAGAGTGATGCAGCTTGGAATTAAATCTCTAAAAGCCATAGTTTACATGCCAGGTCAAACAATCTCAGTTGGCAATATGTTTCCCAAAGTGGGCATTATTTCACAAATTACCTGCACCTGACTGCCCAGCTTCATCAGGCCTATAGATTTGAAATACTGTCTTATTAGATGTTGAAAACACATGGGAAAGAACATGTAGAAGACCATGATGTTTTAAAGCAGCCAGGTCCCAAGATGTATATGGCTTTAAACAATCTTCCCAACCTGTGTCTTCTTCAGCTGTATGGACTTTATAATAATTGATATATATTCAATGGGGTATCCAGGTTGGGAAAAGCTTTTTGAAAATTTAACAGAAGAATTTTGAATTGAAGTCAGCCCACAGTTAAAATGCATCCAGTATGTTTTAATTAAAATAAGAAAAAAACACGATCAAAATGCCAAGCTCCAATAGCAATCTAATGGCTTTACTCCATTCCAATTTCTGTTTCCAGATGCTTGTCAAAAATAAGTCCTTAATGAGCATAACGCAATAATCTAATTTTAAGGTAACTGGGGTATGAGCTATTAAGGCAAGATATGCTTTTGTTAGTTAAGATCCCTGCCAGCAATTTCCAACTGGCAGTATTTGAACATCTATTAAGAATGCCAGAATAACAGCATTTTTCTCTATTCCCTAAAATCTATTCGCTAACTCTGAACATTCTCAAGCATGCTCAGTGCTATTACATAAAGTCTTGCAAAGTTAGTAAGCAACTTTGAGACCAATCTTCAGAGCATGTCATCCATGCTCAGGCAGAAAACTGCAATTGAGAATAAGGTCCTCTTCACAAAATGGCTACCATGGTATGTGCAGCTGTTACAAAATAATCTTTTACTGGAAGGCAAACTAATGAGGTTGAATCCCACCATTCATACAACCTTCCAGGATCAACTACAAAAATCAAGACAATCACTGGATATTATTGAGTTATATATTATTGACGTAGAGTTAGTGATGTCAAGTTGCAGTAGACCAGGGGTCTTCAAACTTGGCCCTTTTATGACTTGTGGACTTCAACTCCCAGAATTCCTCAGCCAGGCACACTGGCTAGGAATTCTGGGAATTGAAGTCCACAAGTCATAAAAGGGCCAAGTTTGAAGATTCCTGCAATAGACCCACCTGGACAGCTTATAAAAAGCATCCCAGAATGGAGGGTAGTGCAGATCTACAAAGGAGAAGTGCAACTTAATTTTCTTTGCCATTGTGCTCCTCTTTCATTTTTGTCTTTGACCCAATTTATGTCTTGCAAATAGAGTAAGCCTACCTATATAGCCTCTGTATGCCTTTGATGTTTTTTTAACATATTTTTTTCTTAAAGCATGCCAAGTTGTTTTTTATTATTAATTAAAATAATTTTAGCAAAGTGAGTCAGGGAATCCAGCAAGCATCAAAACAGTTCCATTGGTACACATGGAACTGTTGTTTTACCTTTGCCTTATTCTAATCAAATGGTATACAAGTTCAGTATAAATTAAGTTCCATTAATTAATCTAAATAAGTCTGAAAGTCAGATGAAAGGCAATTAGAATTATTTTTTGAACAAACTCTGCACTGGGGCAAAAAAAGCCTACAGGCCTCACAAGCAAACAACTTGCTTGTCCCAAAATGGACCAATCCAAATCATACAGCAATTTTGCCCAAAACAACAAAAGAAGTTATGTATAGGACAGGATTGCTATTGAACTAATAGAAGACAGGAGAATTCCACTTTCCTATTTCAAATCTCATGCTGTAAGAGATAGTGTTTAAAATGTGGGTTTTGTCTATAGACAGAGGAATAATGGTAGTACAGAGATGATCAACATCATTTTTGTGTTTTGAAGGGGCCAACCTCAGACATGCAGAAGGGTTAATGAGTTCTTAATGACACTGGAATTTAATGCTCTAGCCATTGAGGGAACACTACCCTGCCCACACAAGGATTTTTTAAAAACTACGCTGGCATTAAAATATGGAGCAGAAAATCATTTGTGAACTGGTTGAAAACATTATTATTAAACAAAATAAGAGTGCATAAGAGAAAATCTTAAATCAGATCAAGGAGCTCACCCTGAACTAACAATCTTTCCAAGAGGACATTGGGTCTTGTTTGCATTCTGTGCAGTTTCACATCAGTGTTGTTGATATTTAAGGATAGAAAACCATCACATTGTAAGAGAATTTGATAGAAAATGGTGTAAAAAGCAGAGATAACAAACCAAAAGTCTAATGAAGCCAGACTATAAAGAGCCTTCTGCCTTTTACCTTTCTGATTTTTACTTCTTTCCAGCTGGTTCTCGTTGTAATTTGACTGAGAAGCTGTATCAATGTGAAACAATCTCTCAGTAATTTTTCATGCAGAAACTCAACAGATACATTCCCTCTAAGAATAATGCATATGTGGCAATTCCAAGAAAAACATTTACAATAGTAATACACACAAAAACTCAAAGGAGAGTCTCCTTTTGGAGAAAGTTATTCTGAATAAAACATTTTTAAGACTAGAGATTTTAATGTGAGAAAAAAAATGAGAATTGCTTATGGGAAACTTGGGAACTTATTATCTTAGCATCTCAATTATGGTAGAGGGTGCATCACAAAAATATGGCCTCGATCTTAAAAATGAAGCATTAATTTTGAATCCATTAGCTGCTTGTTCAGAAGAAAACAGTTTCTTGGAGTTCAGTTGTTTATCTGTTGAAGATTTGATTATGATTTATTCTTAAATAAGCTCCTTATTATAGCTTAGTGAATTGCTGCTGAACACATAAATACCACAGTACTGTCTTATGTCTAAGGATGTAATATGGCTATACAGTAGTACTATTGTCCTTGTCATCTTGTCTATGACCTTCTCCTATTGGTATCTTATGATTATATTACTTTGTTGTTTGTATGTACACTGAGAGTTTATGCACCGGAGACAAATTCCTTGTGTGTCCAGTCACACTTGGCCAATAAAGAATTATTCTATTCTCTATTCTCTATTGGGGGGAAATATAACAATTCCTTTCTGCTGATGGAAACTCATTGAGCCATACTTGGCACACTGCATCCTGATGAACTGGTGATAAGGAAATTAATTTGGGTGGAGGATGGACCTTGGAATGTTTAGGAGGACTTCAGTTCTTCTGGATATAATTTGCCTGGGGCATCTGAAACTGGATTCGTGAATGGGGCAGGGATGGGTGAGAGACCAAGAGAAGTTCTTGGATTTCACTAAGGCTTTATTAAACAGGAAGACATGTATGAAAAGAATAAGAAATTGCTATTCCTCAAAGCATTTACTCAATAATACTCAAAGAGCATTGTTGTGAAGGGAGATCATTGGCCAGCAGAACTCAGATGTTCTTATACACAGCCTATCAGACAGACTTCACCAAGTTCTGCATGTTGTAGTTTGTACTTCCAGTATTTGAGATACTTTGTACTTTGTTTGTAGTTTGTACTTCCAGTAGCAGAGGGGCTGTCACAGAGATGAGGGCACTGACTTATTTTCCAAAGCACCAGAGGGCAGATCAAGAAGCAATGGGTGGAAGCTTGTTAAAGAGAGATCCAACCTAGAAGTACAAATTTTTTTCTGACAGTGACAACACTTCATCAAGGGAATAGTTTGTCTCCCGGAGTTGTGGGTGCTCTATCACTGGAGATTTTCAAAAATAGACTGGACAACAATTTGACTGGGATGGTATAAGGCTCCTGCCTTGAGTAGGGGGTTGGACAAGAATGCTAAGGTTCTTTCCAGCTCTATGATTCTAGGTTCTATGTTAAGCAGCTGCACATTCTGAAACATGTATAAAATTCAATTACCCCAATCCCTCCAGGCTGGAGAGGAGGAATGCTTCTTTAGGAAACACAGAATAATTCCAGAGTTGCAAACAAGAAGAATAGATGTGCAGAGGTGGAGGTGACTAGCAGTGGGGAAGAAAGAGAGATTTATGTTTCCTGGCCAATCTCTGATTAAAATGGAATGTCCATGATTCAAAATTGTATAAAGAGAGAATCTGATTCAAGACTCATCTGTCTTTCAGAGGAACAGGAAAAGGTTGTGTGTTTTATGCAATGTGGGGCTTTTTTTACAGTTGAGTTTCTTTAAATTAGCAGCATCACAGTATCATATTTTGCCCAGAGCCCTTTAGTGATAGTTTATAGTTTTTCAATGAAACAATAGATCTTTTTATTATTTAGCAAATGTTATTTAGTAATTGGTCACAATATATTATTTGAATTCTACATTTTATTTCCTTCATCATTAAATGTTTTAAAGGTGACCACTCAGCTTATCATTTATATTTTTCAAACATTAGCCAGTATCTATTGTATTCCAGGAAAAGCATCCTTTTCCAAATCACTTGCTCTTGGCCTTGTCATTTGTAGGTCCACTGTTGGTACTTTCTTTGACTTGTGAGATAACATTTGTTCCATCCGTCTTTCCTTCACTTTATGGACATAGTCCAGTATTTTGGACATGGCCCATAAATGCAGACATTATTAGTAATAGTATTGATACTATAGTTATTAATTTCTGGTTCCATTTTTCCAATATCTCCTGCAATGTTTCTGATGTTGCAATGTTTTATGTCATTTCGTTAATCCCAATATTAATCGACACAAGGCATCCCCTGCCTTGTATACACATGGATGCAGCAGGAACTACCAAGTAGATACACTAAGATCAGAGGCAGTGCTACAGCAGACACAAAAGTGTGAGGAATAAAAAATCCAAAGGTGTTGGAAAGCATAACAAGTTTATTGAAGCCTTGGCAAAGGCTGGTGGATCTCAGTACATGAAAGTAAGAGACCCCAGATTAGTTTAGCACAGTGGTTCTCAACCTTTTTAATGCCGCGACCCCCAACCGGTTGTAAGTCGAGGACTACCCAACTGGTCGTAAGTCAAGGACTACCCAACTGGTCGTAAGTCGAGGAATTTCCCTGCCCGGGAGCGCCACGCATGCGTGGTGCCGCCTCCTGTGCCAGCCAAGGCGTAGCTGGCAAGCGGCAGAGACGGCGCAGGCCAATCACTGGCTGGGCCACCAGCTGGCCCAGCCCAAGGGAGGTAAGGCACCCGCCAGGCCCCATGTGCGCCAGCAACCCTCCCTGGGCCCACTGGCCTCCCACCTCCCACCCCTGGCCCTCTTTTACTTACATTTTTAGTAGTTGCTCAGCAGGGAGGGGTGGAAACTTCCAGACAGCTCGCCTTCGCTGCAGACAACTTGCAGCACCGTTTGCAGAATGGGACTTTTGGCGGGCTCAGCAGGGCAGAGACAGCCTGGACAATTCCTATTGGCTTTTGAAAGCCAATAGAATTAGACTCTATTTAAGAGAGTCTATTCTATTGGCTTTCAAAAGCCAATAGAATAAAAGGGAGTAGCACAGCTAAGGAAAAGGGAGAAAAATGGTGGACTGCGTTGTTTGGCGATCCCCGTGAAATGATCATTTGATCCGAAATGGGGTCCCGACCCACAGGTTGAGAACCACTGGTTTAGCATAAACCTTTATACCTGTCCCATAGAATTATGCCACATCCTTCCTTTCCAGATCCGGTTAATAGGTCCAATCTGTTCACATGCTTTCCGACCACCTAGCAACAAGTTTTCAGACTTTACAACTGTTCTTCGTTCTCATCTTTCCTTTTTTTTCCTTGAATATGACATCCTCCCAACTTAGAATGCTGCTTATCCCCACTAGCTAGCTAAGCTAGATAATTTCAACATTTACAAATGATACATTTCTCACAGAAGGTTCCTGGGAAGAGGAAGTTGAGACCTCTAATCGTTGATGGGATACACTTAGACCTGCAAGCTCTTGCTTATTTGAAACCACCACTTCCTAGAACAAAAATCTAGAACTACAAATCCACAGGCAGTGGCTCAGGGTATTTAGAGCTGAGCCAAATCAATCTGAAAGCTTTGCCAGTTGCAGAATTCGGGTTTCTCACCCATTCTGATTTGTTAAATGTTTCCGTATACAACAGTTTGGAGTCATTACTAGTATAAGGAGTTAAAATTAAATCCCGGGGGCTTTAGGAATTTTCAGTAAAGGTGTTTTTTTTCTTTATACATCTCTCATTCTCATGCTTACAGAGCACAATTGGCTTCTTGCTATTTAAGCAGAAGCAGAATGCAACCTAAGAATCTTAGGATATTATATGTGAAAGTGCTAAGAGAGAAAAAAAAAACACTTAAAAAGAACCAGGCATCTCACCATAGTGTGTGCTTTCCACTTAACTCATTACGGAATAACAACAGCATTTTATATTCTTTTGTTTTATTGCCCAATGTCCAAAACAAAGCTTCTGTCTATTCTTTCTTTTAAGAAGGGAGTACCTGAGACAGTTTTCAGATTTTTGCAATACCTACGCACAAAAAATAACTTTGCTTGCTCTGAACGTTTAATGCTGCTGCTATAAAAACATACTTGCCAATATATCTTAGATTGCAATCTTATAAATCATTACTTTGAAAGAAAAACCAGTGAACCAACTGCTACTGTACTTACTTCCTACCAGGCACCCATGTTTGAGTTTATTCATAGCTGTCTAATATGCTGCTTTCAAATTTAGACCTTCTAAATATTTAGATTTAAAGTATTTATGCTTTATTATGTAACACACTGTTAAAACACATGTACCATATAGGGGGTTCATATGTACAGAGTGTTCTAATAATGAGGCTCATCAAGAAGGACTACGGGTGACATGAGAGCAGTGTTCCAATATCTAAGGGGTTGCCAGAAAAAAGAGGGAGTCATCCTATTCCCCAAAGCACCTGAAGGCAGGACAAGAAGCAACAGAAGGAAATTTCCTGAGAACAATTAATCAATGGAATGACTTGCCTCCAGAAGGTGTGCGGCTTCCACACTGGAGGTTTTAAAGAAGAGATTGGACAAGAGATTTGTCTGAAATGGTATAGGGTTTCCTGCCTGAGCAGGGGGGATTGGACTAGAACAGGGGTCCCCAATGCCCAAGCTGTAGCCCAATTCCCCTCTCCCCCTCCTCAGCCCAGCTGCCAAGCCACAACATTTGGGGACCGCTGGATTAGAAGACCTCCAAGATCCCTTCCAACTCTGTTATTCTGTAGTAGAAAAAGACAAGATAATATTAGAGGTAATGTCATAAAAAAACATATTATTGCCTTAAATTGATTTGGATCATTGATCCATTTAGCCCAGACAATACTGACTGAGAGTGGATCTCCAAGGTTTGCAGCAAGAATTTGTCTATCTCTAAAATATTCGAGACTAAACCTGTGATCTTTTTTGTGCTAAATATGCACTGTGCAAATGCATTACTTCCTTTTTTGTCGTGTGGACAGCTTGTGAAATTCCATAAACATGCCAGGCCAATTGCACAATAAAACCTTAACCTGGAAGCTATCACATATGCAGACCATACAGCATACACACATACACAGAGACCGAAGGTCGACATCAGCAGATCTGCTTTCATCTACTTCCAATAATTTTCAGAATTTGGAAAGAAACCAAAAAGGAAGCAATTTTGTTTTCCCCCAGCAGTCACTTGTTTGACAGCAGGGATCAAGATATTCCTCTCATCTGCTTTCATTGATCCTTTGCTGCTTCTCTAGTTAACATCACAAGCTGGATTTATTAGTGAACCAGGTCTTCATTCCTTCAATCTCTTTAATAACTCAGAAAAAAAATCACCTTGTTTTTCCTTGCATGTTTTCGCTAAGCGGCATACACTTTCTCAAGCTGGGTCCCTTAAGTAGATAATGTCAGAAATCCTTACAACACCTCTGGCAAGAAGACACAAATCGACGAGTTCCCAGGTGGCTGAATTTAATAAAGGAACTTCTGGCATGTGTTTAGGCAAGTAAACAACTATCAAAGTAAGTGTTGAGAGCAACCGCCTGCCAGTGCCTTACATACATCCTCCAACTGACCCCACGCCCGGCCGCCTAACCAGCATCTGGTATGCGCAGTCTTAAGACAGCCAGGCAAGACACACTGCAGCCTCCCAGTCCCATGAGCGTCCCTGCACCGTTTGGCTGTGCTTCAGGCTGCGCCGACGGCTCTTGGCTCCCTGCCGCGGCCTCGCACCCATCAGCTGTTCCGCGGCCAGGAGACAGAACCGCTCAGCTGGTTGTCAGGACAACCACGGAGCCGACACCCATGCTGCCAGGTAGAACGGGAAGGGCTGTCAGCGCCAGCCACTTCCTTTGCCGCCCCACACGTCATTCTCGACCCCTCCCCCCAACCGTTCATGTCAAGCCCACAGGGGTTTGACAGGTAAAACTATAATTTCAAAATATAATCTAGCCATCATTGTATTGAAATCACTATGGCCTCAAAACAACAGAGAATACCTGGATACTTGCAGTAATATCAGAGCATCCAACATACTGTACATCCTGTGAGAATAAAAGTCAATAAAGAGAGGAGATCTATTTTTATATCTGATCATGCTCCCCCATAATATTATTTTTTTAGACAAGTGAATTTTACTAGTTCAAGATGCTATTTAAATATATCAAACAAATTTAATAATTGATTGGTATGCTTTTAAGCTTTCTCTTTGTTTTGGCTGCACGGGATGGAAAAAGGAAATTTAAATGCAAAAATGGGAAAGAAAGGAACATTTGAATACTTATGTGTTAGTTCTAACTTTGTAATTATGTAATGTTTTATATGATCTAAACTGTAACTTAGTCATCAGCATTTATTCAATATTAAATATTTATTAAATCATATAAAAACAGAACTAGGAATCAAAAGAAAAACATGGGAAATGTGGGAGCTTTTACACTGAAACGGCAACTACATATTATTTGTAAAATTTTGTAAGGTATATAATGATTCCAATACAATAAATATAACCAATTTATTTTATTTTTTTATAATTTGACTCTCATTTTGATACAATAGTTTCTGGTGAAAAAAATGTCTTTCTTTGTTTTTAATAAAATACAAAACCACCATATTTTGCTGATTAGGTGGCCTCCAGGTAACTGCTACCTAGAGAAATCCTTACAGTTTTCTTTGCAAAGTTTTGCAAAAGTGGTTTGCCATTGCCTTCTTCCTAGGGCTGAGAGAGACTGACTGGACCAAAGCCACGCAGCTGGCTTTGTGCCAAAGGTGGAATTAGAATTCATACTCTCCTGGTTTCTACCCTGATGCTTTAACCTAACTAGAAACCAGATCATAGGAAGCCAGTTCATAAGAAATAATGGACATTAGTAAGTCCATAAAAATAGAGAAGATCACTTGCCCAGATGGATTTTTTCCCCTATAGAATGGCATTAGATATACATGGAATTTTCCTCCTATGTTTTTGGAAGTCTATAACAATTCTTCTGTAAGTAGAATTTTTTTGGGGTTTTTTTTTTTTAAGAAGCTTATATGATAGTAACAATAAAGCCAGGTAAAGCTTTTGCCTGATTTTTCTGATAAATATAAACGTTAAAAGGTTGACAGCAATTCTGGCACAGAGATTGCAAACTATATTAATACTGCATAATCTGGTTTCAGAAAAGGAAGACCGGCTTTAGCCAATATTAGATTGTTAACTGATAATTTAGAAATATGGTAATAATAATTTGAATTGGCAGTGATAGCTTCATTGGATTATAAAAACAGATTTAAGTACTCTAAATTCTTTTACTCATATCTAAGTGGATATAAAGAGACATTAAAATTTCCTATGAGTTTATGGGAAAGAATAAGTATTGTTAAAATGAATATTACTTCTACAGTCACAAATTTTCTAAGAAGAGGCTGTATTTAGGCACTTTAAACAGATTATTAAGTTCTGGGGAATGTTTTTATGTGATAGACAAAACCCACACTCTTTAATCTTCTCTACCTAATTTCAACTCAGAAGAAGTTGAGTTTTTAATTTTGAATTCTTCACATTTGCATTCAGACTATATTTGAACTATTGCTTAGGTGGGGGAGGAATTAATTTTTTAAAAGAAAAAGAAAAAAGACCCTAAATCCACTCTTGTTCACACTACTGTTGTGCTAGGTTTGCCCAATCATATTGTGAAGTATGTGGATGATACAACACTAGTGGGCCTCATTGAAGATAACAATGAGGGTGCTTACTGCAAGGAAGAAAAGGGTTTGGTGAACTGGTGTAACAAAAACAGCCTCGTTTTAAACTTAGGAAAAACTAAAGAGATCATTGTCAATTTCTTGAAAAGGCAGCCACAGCCACATACCTCTGTGTATTAATGATTTACCTGTAGAGAGGGTTAACAACATCAAGGCTTGGGTGTGCACTAACAAGTAAGCTAGCTTGGTCATTCAATAGTGAGACACTGGTGAAGAGGGCATAGCAGTGCCTGTACTTTCTGCGTCTCATGAGAAAAGTACATCTTCCTTCCCCTGTCCTTACCACTTTTTATAGAGGGACAATCGAGAGCATCCTGTCATATTGCATTACTGCCTGGTTTGGAAGCATTACTGCTTCAGACAGGAAGGCAATGCAGAGAGTGGTGAGGATGGAAGAAAAGATTATGGGGCGTTCACGTCCATCTATCTAGGGCATGGCATATAAGCGATGCTTGAGCAAGGTCCGCAGGATTGTCTGGGACCCTACACATCCTCTTCACGACCTGTTTTCCTTGTTACCTTCTGGGAGGAGGCTTTGTGGTATTCTGAAGCAGAACATCCAAATTCAGTCACAGTTTTGTTCCATATAGCATCAACCTTGTGAAATCTCAAGTTTCTTTTTCCCACTATGTATTCAAAATGGACAGTGATTAATAGTTATATGTATATATGTATGTATATAGCATGTGTATATGTGTGTTATGAATGTGTATGGGTAAATATATACTTTCTTTTGAGAGCAAGCAACAGAAATTTATTTTTAATGTAGGCCAGTGTGCTCACAGTAAAAAATGTCAATAAAGGTTATCTTAAAAGATAAGAAGAATCATATGTACTAACTGATGGGGCTGGAAAAAAAATCCTAAATGCAATCCTACATTATATCAACAGAAGTGTTAAGATCAAGAGAAGTTGTAATTTCTCTCTATTCTGCATAAACTGTACCTCGTTTAGGATATTGTATCTAGTTCTGGATACTGAATTTTAGACAAGAGATTGACAAAATATAGAATTCATCAAGATAAGAGGATTGGAAGGAAAAACTTAATGATTTGAGGCATTGGCGAACTTGAGATAAGTAAATTCAACAAGACTTACTTTGAAATCATTATTTGTAGATGCTTCTTATATATGTCTTCAGTAAAGAGGAGAAGGAGAATTTATGTGGCAAATAAAAAAAAAAGTATTTTAGGGATTAGCGCAAGATAAAAACTCCAGCATTATGCAAAAGTTCATGCTAAGGCATGGTTTGTTGACAAGTTATAATGGCTTAGTTCACATGTTTTGATCCATGTAACATGCTAAACCCAAACAAATTAATCATGTGGCATAATATGATCTGTGACTCCTGTGATTGTTTCAGAATTAATAGACTTAGCAAGTTTCTAACCAGCTATAAAACCTTAGCAAGTTTCTAACCAGCTGTAAAATCTGTCTGCATGAAGATAATTTGGGGATGAGTGAATTGTGCACAATATCAACAGCAGAGTCCTCATCACATCACATTCAACTGTCTGAAAAAAATGCCATCCTTTGAAGATAAAGTCAGATGAATAGGTAGCTAATGATATCAGCATAATAATTTTAGAGTGATACGACATTCAAGGACACGCTTCCCTTGAATTATGTTAGCCTAGAGACAGCACAAGTGGAAAAAGGAGGAGTTGTATTATTGATAGCTGAAACTTTTATTATTAGCTATTATTGTTTTTAAAGTCGACATTAAAATCCTCTAAATGTCAAAGCTTTGCAAAGAGAGCAGCCTTTTTCTTTAAGCTATATAATTTCAGACTAAAAAATTATGTACTGTTAAGACATTTACTACACCCAGCTTCCAACAGGGTGCCTTGATTTATCAGAAAAACAATAATTGTGGGATTTGCTAAAGAGCATGGCTGTAGAGTGTGTGGAGGAGGTACAAAGGGGATGAGAGATTTAGTTGGATGGTCAGACAATATTCATTTAAAAAAGAAAGAAAGAATGCAAGGTGACAAATTCTTTAGGCCCTACCTTATATTTTTCTGTGAAGAAAGACTCTTTTTTTCTTTTGACCTGGTAGTCCTTTGCATCGGGGTAGAGTTGGGGTGACTGAATGGAGCTGAGCATTTATTGGCCAGATACCCTTCCTGACTCCTATGCGGAGCTCACAGCAGATATTTTCTCTTTGTGCCCAGAGAAAGAAATATCTGTCGCTGCCTAGGATCGTACTCACAGCCTCCTGATTGTGAGGCAAGAGCTCCAATTCTAGGCCACCATGCCACTCTGAGGAAAGACTTTTTAATATCATCAATATACATCATCCTTCACCTTACTTTAAATAAAAGTAAAGGTAAAGGTTTCCCTGTCAGCCATATCCATAGGTGCTCATCTCCATTTCTTAGCCAAGGGAACCAATGTTGTTCAAAGACAATTCCAAGGTCATGCAACCAAAATGACTATATGTAAGGTGCATGAAATGCTGTTATCTTTCCACCAAAGTGGTACCTATTTATCTACTTGCATTTGCAGGCTTTTGAACTGCTAGGTTGGCAGGAGCTGGGGCACACAATAGGAGCTCACTGATTTAGGCAGTACTTAAGTCTCAAACTGCCTATCTTTGGGTCAACAAGCCCAGCATAAATGTCTATGGAGATTCTCAGTCATCCAGGTCATAGTTATCCCAAAGGTGCTTTTTCATGAAGCAATTGGAAAAAAAAAAAGCAAAAACAAAACAAGAAAGTACAGTCGCCTCGTGAAAAAGCACCTTTGGGAAGCCCAGCATCTTAACTGCTTGGCCGCCATGCCCCTTCATCTTTCTTAGACAAGTAATAGCTTGTCTATCTCAGGGATATTAAAATAGTGCTCCCCCAAAAGAGTGCCCCTAACATTAATTAACGTCAGCCTCCTTAAGGGGAAGAATTTGACTTGTCATAATTAGACTGTAAGTAGTTACTGGTCTGGAATACTGTTATTTAAAATATCTAGAGAATGCCCTCTGCCCTATGTATAAAAAAATAATGCAATTAGCTTTGAGTACTTTAAAGCTTGAATTAGAAGAATGAGGGGAGACAGCATTTGCTACTTGGGTTGTCCAGTTGTCCAATCAATTAATCCATTCAGAGAGTGGTGGGATTAAAATTTGTGAACAACTGGTTCTCTGTGGATGCCGCTTCCAGAAATCCATTCTAGGCCTGGGCAACAAAAAATTAGCTACTGGTTCTGCTGAAGTGGTATGAACTGGTTGAATCCCACCACTGCATTCAGCTAAGAATCCTTATCTGAATGGGATGAGCAGTTTCATCAGCTACTCCAAGCTCATATCCTGATTCTGAGTATAAAAATCAGTGATATTTTAACCTTTAAAGCTGCATTCTCAAACAAGAACTTGAAGGTCAAAATTTGCTAGTGGATTCTATTATCTTTTATCCTCCTCAAAATACCCAAAATATTATGGTGATGCAGTGGTTAGAATAAACTATTGCAGGCTAATTCTGCCGACTTCCAGTAGTTCGATCTTAACTGGCTCAAGGTTGACTCAGCCTTCCATCCTTCCAAGGTTGGTAAAATGAAGACCCAGTTTGTTGGGGGGCAATAGGCTGATTTTGTAAACTGCTAAGAGAGGGCTGTAAAGCATATGAAGCAGTATATAAGTCTAAGTGCTCTTGCTAATTGCTATTCTGTAGAAAATGGCACCCGTTATCTGATAGTCATTAAAAAGAGCTCTGCTGTCATCATAGAAAAGGACAAGATCATTGACATGGAACAGTAACTGGAATTTTTCAGAAGAAAAATATGTAGCTTTAGATTTTGGCTTGTTCCATGAGAATCAACTCAGTATTCCTCCTAGTTCATATGATGTAATACACAAACCATAAACAGAACAGTCCATTTTTTTTTAGCAGCAGCAACAAATAGCAGGAATGGCTGGTGGGAGTAATCCAAACAACATGCACTGGCATGGTGCTTGCTCCCAGGTAAGCCTAATTCTGTTTCCTTTTTCCCATGCAAACATTGTTGATGAAACAATGTTTTTTTTTTAAAGTACACATAACTACTATCACACTGCTACTAGCAGTAATTATAATTTCCCTGCACCTTTGAAAGAATTTTCCACATTAAAAATCTGAAATCCTCTCTTGGGTTCGTCCAGCCTACCTTCCCTCCCACTTAACTTAGCTATGACTTGGTAAAAGATTATTTAGCTTGAAGTGTTGGGAATATGCTCCTCTCCAATCAATTCCTCCCAACACCTAATAAGCACTGGCCTTTCCTTGTCATCATTTTGTTTGACGATCTATCGATGATGTGCAAGCAATCAAATACAATTCCAGTTGTCAAGTCTTGATGAATAGAAGGAGGTGAAAGGTTCTTTGCCTGCTCAGCAATTGAGAACAGAAGGCCTGTTTATACAACACAAACACCGTGTTTTAGCCCTCACCTAATTGTACAATCTTTCTCTTCTGCAGAAAGATCCCTTGACCTAATGCCAGTTTCTAATACAATGTAGATCACGGGCCAAAGATTGGTGCTCCTTCAACACCCACGGGGAAATAGCTGTGTGAACTCTCTCCCAAAAGAAATTAAAAGTGCACACAGACAATCTCTAAAAGATGTACCATAAAAGGTCAAATTCTGCAAGCTGTATAAATCTTGCAAGCCAAACTGATGTATGCCCTTTCTTTTCATCGGCACCGTTTATTTCACAATTCACTGTTTTGTATAATTTATTCAGCATTTTGCAAGGAAGGGGGAGGCAGCAGTGCTAGATGATAAAAGCCCATCCACGATCAATGGAAATCTTATTCAATGACCCACCAGCATTGGCCCAGGAGATTTGCCACAGTTTTATGCATAATTTTGCAGCTGAAAAGGTTAGTAATCAGAGAGAGAGAGAAAAAGAGAGAGAGAGAGAGAGAGAGAGAGAGAGAGAGATCTAAAGAAGGTAGATTTGTATATCTAATTTTGCATAGCCAGCCTGAGGGAAAAAAAATAGCCATTATTTCATCAAACAGGGCTGAGCTGAAATGTTTTTCCTGATATTTCAGCAATGAAGCAGGAAAACAACATTTACCAACTTGTAGCGAATCAGAGAAAGGGTAAAATTTTCAGCCTCACTTTGCAGTCTTCTACAAACAATGCAAGATGCGACCAGCTGGTCAGAACTGCACAGAGGAATAATTTTTAAAAGGCAACTTGGCTGGCTCACATGTTAACACTAAACCATACTTTGTTCTGCCGCATTGAATAAACCTTAATTTACAAACTATGGTGGTTTTGATTTGTAAACCACATTATATTTTCATAGTGCAGGTGAATCCACTTCAAGTGCTTAGAAGCTCAACTCACAACCATTCATTTAGCGACCGTTCCAAGTTACAGAAGAGTGACTTATGACCGTTTTTCACACTTATGACGGTTGCAGCATCCCCATGATCACGTGATCAAAATTCAGATGCTTGGCAAATAATTCAGATTTATGACCGTTGCGGTGTCCCGGGGTTACGTGATTACCTTCTGCAACCTTCTGACAAGCAAAGTCAGTGAGGAAGCCGTATTCACTTAGCAACCTTGTTACGAGCTTAACAACTGCAGTGATTCACTTAGCAATTGTGGCAAGGAAAGCCGTAAAATGGGGTAAAATTCACTTAACAACTGTCTCGCTTAGCAAGGGAAATTTTGGGCTCAGTTGTGGTCATAAGTTGAGGACTACCTGTATTTCATCGAGTCCTGATTCAAGGAATGCTTCTTGAAAATTTTCTCATTTTATCTCCCGAGTTGAGGTTCCAAATCAGAAAATTTTCCTTTTCCTTTTGAACGTTATAGAATTTAGCTTTTGCTGTTGTTTTCCTCCAATGTATTTGCCATACTGTATCAGGATTCTCAGCTCTTCTCAGTTACATGTTGACTGCCATTTGACCTGAGAGGTTCATCACTATCTTGTCTATCCATGTGGTTTTCTCAGTAAAATACAGGAATGATTTACCTTCTTCTACACCAGGGGTGTCAAACTCACAACGTCACGTGACGTGTTGCAACGTATTGTGACTTTTTTTCCATTGCCGGCAGTCTTGCTATGATGCATCTGGCCCGCAGGCCAGCAATTTGACACCCCTGTCCTACACGGTATAAAATGATGCATTGCCATTGTCAATAAAGTGGTCATCCAGTCCTGCCCAATAGAGATGCCTGCTTCCTTGAGCTGGGCAACCAGGACAATCTTCATCCCTTGATTGAAAGTGCTGGGTTTATATAAATACCTGACATTACCAATAAAGGAGAATCTCTGTAGCTCAGGGTTGAAATGAGGGGCCCTTGGTGCTCTCTGAGCTTGGTTGTTTCCTTGCAGATGTTTCATTACTCTAACTTAGTAATATCATCAGTGCACTGATGATGCTACCTAGTTTGGGTAATGAAACATCTGCAAGAAAACAACCAAAGAGAGCACCAAAGACCCCTCATATTTGACATTCCTATTCATCTCTCCTAGAAACATTACCCTACCCTACCTTATCCCCTTCCCCCCAAACTAAAATTAAGTAACCCAGCAGGACCTGAGGAAGACATCTCTCAACAGGAATTGTCAAGGAAACAGCCATGAAAAAAAAAAATCATACTGGTATCATTCCAAAAGACAGCTCTTAGCAGGAAGTTGATTTACCACTGAGGAAACCCACTATGAAAAGTCAGAACTTCTAAATTTGCTTGCTCAGATGTCCTGCTGATTGGATCACCCGCAGTAAATGCTGCTTGCCTGTTTTTTTCTGCTTTTCCATGAAAACAATAACTTCATTTGTTAAATATTGTCTCTCTTACTGTGAAAAACGTATTCAAGCAACAATGCGCAGGAAAGAAAATGCCCTTTGCTGAGCTACAGAGTTATACATCATTGTACTCTGCTGCCTCTGGCAGAGGGAAAGCAATCAAATGAATGGATTTGGAGGTGCTTGCTGTTCTGTTTGTGCACAGCATATGAGAAAGCTGAGTTGCGAGGCTTATTGGGCACTTAAGTGCAGTGCTATTTTATGTTATCCATCTTTTTGTCAATTTTTAGCAAAAAAAAAAAAAGTATTCCTGATAAAAATGCTGAAGTTTCTGCCCGGAAAATTACCATTGTGTCTAAAACTTTGTCCTTTCTTTAAGCTTTGAGCTCTGGGAATTGGCCAACCAGATCTCATTTTACTGCAGTTCCTATCATCTTTAATCTTTGGCCATGCTGGCTTGTCTTCATTGCAGGTTCCACAATATCTGGAGAGCCACAAAACTCTCAAACATTTTTTTAAAAAAAATCCTTAAAATACTAGTGCACTGAAAACTGATTTGAGGAAACACACAGCACTGAAGAAATCATGGAGCTAGCTTCAGATGATATTTCCCTTCTTAAACCTACATGTGTATTTCCATCAAAAGAAGGAAGAAAATGTCTAATAGTGGCTCTTGCAGAATGTGCATGAATTTACATATGAACCAAGAACTGGACATATACCAATGATAATACTGTTTTACAATAGCAGGACAGCTATCTTCAGCTTTAGTGACATGTATTTCATTCTCAGTAATGAAACTTCTAAAATGCAGTCTACTGAGTCTGATTACAAACCCCCACCCCATTCTTTCACCATGCCTAGTTTGGCATTATGGAGAGATTGTAGTCCAGTATGTCTAGAATGCACCTAGTTCTGGAAGTACCTTGATCTAACATGTTCACTCTTATTGCTGATCTGGACTATAATTTAATCCCAGCACATGGACAAACTATTCTAGCATTTTAGGAGGACAAAAGGTGGCAAGATGACAACATCACCCTCAGCCCAATCCAACTTCTTGAAAGGGGTCTTCAATCCACATTTTCTTGCCCTGCATCCAAAGGAGTGATCCACTTGCACCTTCACTGATGGAAGAATGGACAATCTGCTTGATCTGCTGCATTTCATTCCATCTTACACAAATGCTTCCTTTCTAATTGTGGTGTATGGTTCTAGCTGGTAGCCTCCTAACTCTCTTTTGCTTATAATGGTCATTTTTTTTAGTAGCTGGGCTGGGCTGCTTCCTATGAAAGTTTGATTTTTTTTTCTTCCCATGTTCAATACAAGTAGTGCTCGACTTGTTCATTTAGTGACCTTTCAAAGTTATAATGGCACTGAAAAATGTGACTTATAACCATTTTTCACAGCTACGAACATTTGCAGAAACCATGATCTTATGGTCAAAATTCAGATGCTTGGCAACTGGTTCATATTTATGACCATCACTGTGTCCCAAGGCCTTTTGATCACCTTTTGCAACCTTCTGACAAGCAAAATCAATGGGGAAATCAGACTAGATTTGTTATTCCAACTGCATTACTAACTCATCAACTGCAGTGATTCGCTTAACAACTGTAGCAAAAAAGGTCATAAAATGGGGCAAAATTCACTTAACAACTGTCTCACTTAGCAATGGAAATTTTGGGCTCAATTGCAGTCATAAGTCGAGGACTACCTGTAGTGGAATTGTGAAATGTTGGCTATTGCTTCATTGTTGTTCTTTAAACTGGGAAATTTAGAACAGCATTGCCAAGTTTCTCCTTATTTCAAATCTGCCATAGCCACACAACTCCAATGGATTTTCAGTGGTGTAGACAACCAAACAATCTATAAAAACAAATGAAGCATAAAACTACACAGAGACAACGCAGAATGAAATGATCTTAAAAGCAACACAAAACAAAACAGGGCCTCCCAAAATATACTATTACATTAAACCCAAGCCTGGAACCAAGCCAAATTTTAATTTTATTTTTTCTTTGGAACCCTAGAAAAGAGGTGCTACCTTATCAATGGGGGGGGAATGCTATGCCAGAGGGCAGGATCATGACAAAGAAGACACATTTCCTTGGTCCCACAAGATGACAATGTTTAAGAGAGGGGCCTGATGGTCATCTGTTCTGCCAGAATGTACCAGGTATGCAGAAATAATAACAGACAAGTGATCCCTCAGATATCTAGGCCCTATGCCATATAAGGCTTTATAGCAAGGGGGGGAGGGACCTTGGCCTTTTTATGACTTGTGGACTTCAATTCCTGGCTCAGGAATTCTGGGAGTTAAAGTCCACAAGTCATAAAAGGGCCATGGCTTCCCACCCCTGCTTTATAGATAATAACCAGCACCTTGATTTGTACTTGGAACATGATTGATAACCAATGCAGCTTGCACAGCAGGGATGGCAAGAGGCAAACTGACAAATACATGTCATGCTCGTGACACTGCATTGTGAACCAACTGCAGCTTGTGGGTGATCTTTAAGAGACGTCCCATGAGGTGACTAGAACATGAGTAACTATATGTCCCTATTGAGTAAAAAGCACAACTGGCAGTACCTGCGAGTCCAGAAGGACACCCAAGTTGGGCACCAGTCTTGAATAAGGAAGTGCAACCCATCTAAGACCAACAATGGTAACATTCCCCAACACCAGGAGGCCGAACAGCCACTCAGTCTTGTCAGGAATAAGCCTCAGTCTGTTCTATGCCTCCAGACTCAAAAAGCTTCCATAAACGCTTCACCTGTGCACCTTGGGATTGAGGGCCACTGGGTGACTATTGGCACATGCAAATAAGGGCAGAGAAATAGCAATCTTTGGCTGCTTCTATCGCCATGATGCAGGCCTGAATATGGTGGAATCCACTCTTTGTTTTTCTCCAACAGCACTCCAGGCATTGCTTTTGGCATTTCATTTCCCAAAGCCCTTCAGAAAACCTAGGAGCACACTGGGATCAGTGCGCAGGTTAGAGGCTGCATAGAAGCAATCCAGTCACTCTTCTTACTGGTAGCTGAAGCCAAGGCCTCAGCTGAACTGCCTCAGGAAAAACCCATGGTCCCTCTGGAACTCAATTGGGTCCATCCGTTGCCTGGGGCGAGTCAGCATAAGAAAGCGAGAACTTCTAAAACTATTTGATTTTGTTCTTTTATCAATCCTCCAAAGACATGCCCATAAAGGGGAAAGCAATTGGTGCTTCCTTTCCTGACCTGGGTGGGAGGGGAAAAGAAGCAAATAATTCCATTAATGGGGATTGCGTTAACCATGGTCTGGATAGAATATCTGGCAATTAAATACAGCCCAAGTGGAGCCAGGGGTTGTAATCCAGAAATGGATTTCTTAAATAGTCTTCCCTTTTAATTGGTTCTTGCACAGGAGAGAAGCAAATAAGGGCTGCAGGACAGAAAAGTCCCTAATTTAATTGGGAACATGGTATCAGTGAATGATACCTCCTAATTTTTATACCTATCACACACTAATTTCCTCTTACAGAAAACATGTTCCCAGGTTGTATAGTCTAGCAAAATACCCTGAGCAGAAGCTACAGTATTCAATGAAGTCCAGATTTTATGTATGCAGCACCTAGCTTACAATTGTATATCTAGTTGCACCTCTAGCTTTTACATCTGACACTGCTGTTGTGCCTATTGGATTTCTCAGTTCCTCCAGAGCAGTGTTTCTCAACCTTGACAATTTTAAGGCATGTGGACTTCAACTCCCAGAATTCCACAACCAGCATTGCTGGCTGTGGAATTCTGGGAGTTGAAGTCCACATGCCTAAAAATTGTCAAGGTTGAGAAACACTGGATTAGAGGAGCTTGCTCTGTATTCTGCCTAGTTTTGTTTGGTGCTTGTGGTTCGCCATCTCAAAAAGACACAATATCAATCAATTCTGATGATCTCTGTCATAGATAGAGGAAATAAGGAGTCCTATCTTGAACTATTTTAATATTGTTCTGTTCTTTCAATTAAAACATAAATAAATGGTCAGTTAATGTGTTACAAAACAAAGTGCAAACTGTTCATCTTCCTTTCCGTGAATGGTTCCAGAGCCCATAGCTCCCATCAGCATTGTCAGAAAAGAAATAGCCATGATCAAGTTAGGAAGTTAGGAAGCAACGGTCCTTCCATCTTAGAGGCATCTTTAGCTATTAACTCTAACAAATATGACAAAGACAATCACAAAAATGTATTTCTAGCACAAAATTATCACAATTACAGAAAAAAGTTATGGCTCAAAAATATAAGAATATAAATATGACTGAAGCTGAAGGGTAAATATCCTGCAACACAGATTTGCACATAGCTTTAAGCATTTTTATGGCTTCCAGACCGTCCTCTAATTCAGTTTTGGATCATTACATGGCTTCTTGCTAACTGAAGGAAATACATGAAAACTATGGCAGAGATCCTAATTTATTTTAACACAAGAAAAAATAAACTTTTAATGAAGAATAATTGTTAAAAATTATTTTTGGGAAATGGCTTTTGCATATCACCTTATTATAAGTAAACATCTGTGATAGCTTTTAAAGGGAAAGATAAAATGAAATTTCAAAGTTCAGTGATTCATTAATAAGCATTATAACATTAATGGTAATTGATATGGAAATTTGTTTTTTTTAAGCTGATCTAACGATTCAGTACAAACATGACATATTATGACTATGAAGTAGCTCAATATAATGTGCTGTTGCTTTTTTAAAAAAATAAATAAGATAATCTGTTTAAATACAGGTGATGGTCTGATATATTCAGTACAGATGTTTCATAAAAATAAATCACACCATTGGAAATTTAGTCAGAAGGTAGAAAATCTTACCTTAATATTTTAAAACATTAGCCATACTACAACATATTGAGAGTAATTACCAACAAAAATCTGTACATATTTAAACTTGCGTCCAGTAGGTAACACTTAATTAAATGTTGCATGGGATTGTTATCATTTGTAGCAGAGCCAGTCAACAAGTAGTTTTCCAACCAACTTTATACAGCTCCCAGAATCCCTTAACTGCCTATTGATTTTTAGCACTGTAATTGCCAGCATCAGTGGCACAGTTTACTTACTTACTTACTTACTTACTTACTTACTTACTTACTCATAAAATTTATTGGCTGCCTATCTTGCCACAAAAAGTAATTCTGAGCAGTTTCTTGCCATTTTGATATGGGGAATACATAAACCTTGTAGTAGAACCCCCTAAGTAGATTTTATATAGTTTTAAACAGAGAGAATTTTCCAATTCTTCACCTCCACAAGAAAACTCCACATTCACTCACATAAGACGTTATCACTGTTTCATCCACTTTGGCCCACTATTGTCTTCACCTTCTACAAATAATAATGATGGCCTTTGGCCACCAAAGGGTATTCACCCCTATTTAATACAGAGTCAGAAAATAAAAACAAAATATTTCCCCTTTTCGTGTAGGGAAGTCAACTAGGCATGCAGTTAAAACTTATTTCAACACTATCACTGGAATAGTATCTTCTATTATCTTTGAGTAAAACAGACTAAGCTCAGTGGTAGACACAGTTTTTCTACAATTTCAAGTCTACTCTGTGCTCCCTTAGGATCTAGTAAGGCAGAAAGCATCATGAGATGCTTTAGAAATCATAATATTCTATTGGGTACCAACAAGAGAAGGACAACACATTTATTTCAAAACATATATCTTTGTATATCTTTAGCATAAACTACCAAACTACTTGATATTCATTTTATTCCCAAACATGCATTTTGATTGCATGTTTTGTACCAATTTATATTTCAGGATAGCTTTTGGTAAATACACGTTATAAGCCAGTTTATACCACGATGAATTCTGTTTTGGTGGATTTAACCTGAAAAGAATTTGAAGCCAGATTTTTATAATTATCTTGCCTGAAAATAAACCCATAGAGAGATGAAATGGGAAGTGATTTAAAAACTAATCTAATAACTGTTAACTGCAGGAAACGTAACATCACTTTTCTCATAAAGAATCATGGAACCAAATAACATATTTTAGTAAACTAGATGAGCTGAGTTCCAACTTTATTTCATTTTTCCACTGAAATGTAAGTTCAAGTTCAAAATTAATTACTAATATTGATAAGAGACTATAGGACAAACAAACCTTAATCAAGATAGGAAATAGGTAATAGTGATCAAAGCACTGTGGAATAATAGAGTATTGTGGAATTATGCTTCCCCAGAAAATAGTCTGAATGTTCTTCCGGGTTCATTTCCCATCCAGTATTCAGCAGTGTGTTTGCACAATTCAGTCTGGTGCAGGGATCCCCAACCTCCGGGCTGCAAACTGGTACCAGTCCACAACCCATTGGGAACCAGGTCGTGCAAGCAGCAGATAAGCATGAAAAGCTTCTTTTGTGCATGCACAGCAGCTAGTTTGTGCATGTGAAACCATCCTGTTCCCCCTCCCCACTGCTGCTGCCAGTCCGTGGAGCCACAAAGATTGGGGACCGCTGGTCTAGTGGACCATTTGCAGAAAGGTCAAATCCAGTTATTGCAGATGGCACTGACAAATCTTCAGAAACTTTAACTAGTTTGAACACTGTGGAGAGTCTTAGATAGTAATGTCCCTTGTTCTGTCATAAACAGGTTTTAAAATCCACAGAGAAGAGCGTTTGTCTTTGCCTTCCCAGATTTGATGGCTTTCCCAAAGAAAGTCTTCTCCCTGTCTGTTACATTTTATTGACAGGCTAACAATGATATTCAGGAAAATATTTGATGAATAAGATAGTTCGATTCTGCAGCTGGGATGATGCTGTTTATTTTATCAATTTCAAGTTAACATGTTTTCCTTCTGGAAGAAATCCAGAGAATAAATTCAGCAACTTACGTAATGTTTAAAATCATAAAGTAGGGCTTGGGATTAGATGCTCTATTACAAGCCCTTGCATTCTATGAGCCTCTCACTTCTAATAGCAGAATGTGGGTCGTGTAAACAAGTATGTTAACATTTCATATAATTACCGTCACACTTGCAGATCTATCACTGGGAAACAATAGAGTTGGCTTCATAAAGTAAGTAAAATAAAAACTACATCTTATCAGCCCAGGACTGCATACGTATTTATTTTCCTTACATCATAAATAACAAGGAGGAGCTATATACAGTATATTAGAAAGGATTATCCAGATAATTAGCTGAAGGTGAATTCATCTTTTCTGGATCTCTTCTTAAGAAAGTAACTCTGGGTGAATATTGATTTCAAGAGAACTCTCTCTGTTTAGTTTACTTAAGAGATTACAGACTACATTCTAGGAATAAATCTTTTGTAACCAGGAGATTGGCAGAAAAGTACCTCAACCTTCTGCTCTCCATGAAATATCTGTAGCATATGCTAGAAAAACATGATTTGAAAGCATGATTATATCCATTCTACCTTTCCAACAGCCAAAGCAGCTTATACAGTAACAGATTTCTCCCAAATTAGACATTGCCCTGGCAAGAAACCTAGGTTTAAGAGCATCACACTTTACATTTCCCTAGCAGTTATTATGATACTTCGCTGTTGATAAGAGATTGCAATAAAGCTTAGTTTTTAGGAAAGTTGCAGGTTTATAGAGCTGTTTTAGGACTGGTACCCAGCCTACTTTGGAACTGTATGGTGTCCATTGCGAGAAATACTGCTTTTTTAAAAAAAAATATTGAAAATGAACAGTTTTTTAAAAAAGATGAGCTACAAAATCAGAAATAGATCAAATGAGTAATACCATACTAAGAAAGGATCTGATTGAGTATATTAGATATTAATTCCATGTGGTCAATGAAGATATATATCTTAAATAATTGATTGATTAAATTAATTGATTGATTAAATTAATTGATTAAATTAATTGATTTCCAGGACATAGCTTAAATTCACCCAATCAAATTAAACCAGCCATTCTGGTTTCCAGAAGCAGGTTACAAGATCAGCACCCTCTTTTCCATTCTCTTGTGGTTTTACTGTGCTTCATCTGTTTCTGATAAATAGTTCATCGTTTGAATTTCCAGAAGATGGTTAATTTTGTGGGTTATTGCTTTGGAACTCAATGATCTAGGGTTAAGGTGAGAGTGAGAAACAGAACACAGAGCCAGTATGAGAATGCTGGGCTACAGCAAGCTTGTTCCAGAAAAGCAATATTTCCTATTTTTTGTTGTGTCCTCTATTTTTAGCACAATGCATACTAAATCAAATGTGGAAAGAAGTTATATCAAATTATGTCAAGATCTACCAATACATTATTTATTTCTACAGTGAAAAATAGATTATAATTACCAATATTTACATAGAATAGTAAATTCCACCAAAAGACTTCCCCTCTCTTAACTCAGGTTTTTAAAATTAAGAAAGCTTAGAGGAAATATCATACAATCTATATGAAGAAATTCATTCAGTTTTAACACTGAAAAATAATCTTCAAGTGCAGCAAAGATTTTATTCCTCAATTTTCTATCTGGTCTCCTGAGCCTCCATTTTGTACTTGGCTTCAGATCAGTTTTTGTCACCTTGACATTTTCCAGATGTATGGGGACTGTAACTCCCAGAACAGACCATGCTTGCTAGAAATTTGGGAAGTTGTAATCCCAATGCATCTGGAAGATGCCAGATTTGGGGGAGGCAGTTCCCTTAGATGGGCCTTGGCATTCATCCAAGTGAAAAACAAAGTCAATTCTGCAAGTCCAAAATCTACTCTTTTTTGTTTTTGTTTTTGTTTTTTTTGTTAGACAATAGCTGCCTGGGCAGTCAAACCTGACAAATACTGTTTATATATTTTTTTTTTTACTGCAACTATTGCACTCAGGACCAGAGGCGAGCTGCAGCACTCAGCTGAGCACCTAGATTACCGAAGGGTTTTGTTGTCAGCTTTAGAACTGAAGCAACAACACCCAAGCAAAAAATCAATCTGCATTTATTACAGCTGAAGAACTTTGGCTGATGACAAGCCTATAGGCTCAAGAGGAAACATTTCATTGTATTAGGAAATGAGCAGCCACCTGTGGCAAAAAAAAAAAAAAAGCACTTTATACCTGAATTGCCTGCCAAGCTAGCATTAGCACAACACCTACATTTAACAATGCTGATAGATGGAGTGAACGTTTTTGGGGAAAGCATTTTGGTTGAGTATTTTCCCTTCTCAAACAAAACCTGGAAACTTTTGAGGCAGCGCAAGGTAAGGCTATTCTAGAGTTGAAATATACATATATAATTCAAAATGAAAAAGGCTTGATAGCAAATGTCCTTTGAGTTATTAATGAAGGTAATAATAATAATAATAATAATAATAATAATAATAATAATAATAATAATAATAATAATTTAAAAAAAACAAGGAAAAGTAGTGAAAGCTGAAGGAATCAAGATGCCCCACGAAAATAACATTAAGAGTCTGGATGAGGAAGATTACTACAAATACTTGGGTATCCTTCAAGCTGACAACATCAAGCACACTGAAGTCAAGAAAAAGATTAGAGGTGAATACATCAAGAGAGTGAAGAAGATCTTAAAGTCCAAACTCAATGGAGGAAATACCATAAAGGCAATCAACACCTGGGCAATCCCAGTCATTAGGTACACAGCTGGAATAGTGGACTGGACTCAAGCAGAACTAAAAGCAATGGATAGGAAAGACCAGAAAAATAATGACAATGAATCATGCCCTTCATCCACGCAGTGACATTGACAGACTTTATCTACCAAGGCAAATAGGTGGACGTGGAATGCTACAAGTACATCAGATGGTTGAAGAAGAAAAAATGGCTTTGGAAGAATATCTGAAGAACAATGATGAAGATGCACTGAAATTAGTATATCAGGAAGGCTTACTGACTACTGGAGAGACCAAACTGGCCTACAAGAAAGACCAAATGAAGAACAGAATAGAGGCATGGGAAGACAAAGCACTACATGGCCAATACATTAAAAAAATAGCTGGGAAAGCAGATATTAACAAGACCTGGCAATGGCTAAGAGCAGGAAAATTGAAGAAAGAGACCGAGGGAGTAATTCTGGCTGCACAAGACCAAGCCTTAAGGACAAATGCATATGAAGTCAAAATTGAGAAG
Source organism: Crotalus tigris (assembly GCF_016545835.1). Taxonomy (NCBI): domain Eukaryota; kingdom Metazoa; phylum Chordata; class Lepidosauria; order Squamata; family Viperidae; genus Crotalus; species Crotalus tigris. The sequence goes on along the minus strand of NW_024096858.1, from coordinate 598,484 downwards.
ACAGCAAGAGACAGTAAGTGCCGCCTATGCAAAGAAGCTGAAGAAACAGTGGACCACCTGGTAAGCTGTTGCAAGAAGATTGCACAAACTGACTACAAGCAGCAGCATGACAAAGTAGCAACAATGGTGCATTGGAAGATCTGCAAAAAATATCATTTGCCTGTAAGCAAAAACTGGTGGGATCATAAAATAGAGAAAGTCATAGAAAATGATAAAATTAAACTGCTCTGGGACTTCAGAATTCAAACAGACAAGCACCTGCAACATAACACCCCAGACTTAACAATTGTCGATAAGAAAGACAAAAAAGTCTGGATAGTGGACGTGGCAGTGCCTGGAGATAGCAGAATAGAAGAGAAAGAACTGGAGAAGATAACAAAATACAAAGACCTACAAATAGAAATAGAAAGACTGTGGCAAAAGCAAGCAAGGGTTGTACCAAGAGTAATAGGCTCCTTGGGTGCAATCCCAAAACAACTGGAGCACCACTTGAACACCATTGGCATTGACAAATTCACTTTTAGTCAATTGCAAAAGGTGGCCTTACTAGGAACTGCTTCCATCCTGTGACGATATCTGTAATACCATCAAACATCCACATCTGCCTATCCCAGATCCTGGGTAACGACTCGATGGGTAGACAAAATGCCAAATCCAGTCTGAACATCTGGCTGACTGTGCGATGATCCATAACAATAACAACAATAACAACAACAACATTGAAAGGTACCTTGGAGGTCATCTAGTCCAACCCCTGCTCAGGCAGGAAACCCTATACCATTTCAGACAAATGGCTTCTTAAAAACTTCCAGTGTTGGAGCATTCACAGCTTCTGGAGGCAGGTTATTCCACTGATTAATTGTTCTTCATGACAGTTAAAGGTTAAAGGAGAAATATTGCCTCATACAGCAAAATATCCTCAAATGTCAAGCAGAATCAAAGGCAGACATATGAATTTGAGAGGGGTATGTTTGCTTACAAAAATGCAGGCACCCCTCTGCAAAACCAAGATCAAAACCTCAGAAGCTGAACAGAAACCATCAGCATGTAAGCTATCAGTAACTTCATACTGTTGCTATTGGAAAGTATTAAATATTAACCCAATCACAGTCCTAATGGCTTCTAATTTGCTTAATTTCTTCCTAAAAAATATATCACTATATATGATAGTGTGCCATTAAATTACACATGATATGGTGGCTCAGAGGACACAGGCAGAATACCCAGTTCTGAATAAATGGGTGCAATTTTATCAAGTCTAAAGGTCAGACTTACCCTTATGTATGATGGTAGGAATAGGACAAACAAGTGGGCAAGAACAACTTTGGTTGCCCAGTTATTTCTTATTTCAGTGATTTTTTTTTCTCTCTCTGCCATGAAAGTTTACAGTTTGGTAGCACTTGTGAGAGGCTTCAAGGGCAAACCCCAAACTCACGGCAGTGTAGCATGTCACCACTTCCACATGCCTCATTTGATTGACTTCAAAAGTCAATCACACAGTGGCAGTGATCAGTTAGAACTGCAGTACTATAAATCAAATCAATAAATAAATCAAACAATTGTCCATTTTTTAATTTAAATTTAAATTTCTTCAACTTTCACACTACTTCCCTTCAAGCTAAGCAAGAAAACGCGAAGTACAGGAAAAAAAAAAAAAGAATGGCAAGCCAAAAGATCTGAAGGCATGAGATAAGAAAAGGAAATATAACGAAATGTAACTTTATTTATTTATGTGACACATTTCTACGGCTTCCCATTTCATGTGCATGACTCTAGCAACTATCAGTTAAAACAAAAACAGTAAAAAAAAAAAACCAACCAAAATTAAAAATAATGTAAGTAAGATAAATAGCAACCAAGAACACTCGAGGCATCTCACATTCAATATAAACACAACCAAAAAATGGGCTCCGGGCTTGAGGGTAAAAAGAGCATGAGTTTTATTTTGTCAGATGGGAAATATCGTCAGCTGCCATTTCTCAATGTCAGGTTTTGTCAAATGAGAAATGATTCTCTCTGTGTTTTATAAGATACTAACAGCACAATCGGGCGCATGTTTACTTCAAAGGAAGTCCCACTGAGACTCATAATGCTTGCTCCTAAATAAATGGATACAGGTCTACAAAGCTTATTAACAGTTATACAATGCAATTTAATAGGATGTTAAACAGTTCCCAAGTGTCGGAAAAGCCATCAGGTGCCTGCAGGAAATTGGGCAACAGTCAGAACTCCAGAGCCAGGTCATAAGTAGCTTTGGGGAGGAAGATCCATTATACGGTCACTAAGGGACTAGTCATAAGTTAAATCTATTTTTTTCGCCACAGAATAAATAGACTATGGCTATGACAAGAAAAAAACATTATAGTGATGGTTTTTAGCACATACGTGAGCTTAATAAAGCAAATTAATTTAGAAATTTTCCTGAATCTTTTGCTTTGGTATTTGGGGCCTGGTAAATAGAGAATCCAAAGTACGGTACACACCTTTTGGAAAAGAACAACTTTTCTCCTACTCCTTACAAAAAAAACTCTAACCATAACTTTTCCAATGTTCCCCTTTGGCTGTAAGGATTGTTTATGGTCTACATGCAGCTGCAATATTTTCATATATAGAAGGTTTCCATCAGCTGCTTTTCATTACAAAATGACAGGTAGTCCTTGACTTATGACCACAACTGAATCAAAATTTCTGTTGCTAAGTGAGAACTAGTTAAGTGAGCTTTGCCTCATTTTGCAACCTTTTTTGCCACAGTTAAGTGAACCACTGCAGTTGTTAAGTTAGAAACAAGATTATTAAGTGAATCTGGCTTCCCCATTGTCAGAAGTTCAGCAAAGGTGATCACATGACTCCAGGACACTGCAACCGTCATAAATATGAGTCAGTCGCCAAACATCTGAATTTTGATTATGTGATCATCAGAATGTTGCAATGGTTGTGTGAAAAAAAATATGTCCCTTTTTTCAGTGTCATTGTAACTTTGAACGGTCACTAAATGAACTGTTGTGAATCGAGAGCTACCTATAGTGAGGGATTGTTGATTCTAGGGATCTTTGTCTTTCTAATCCCATCAGCTCCAAGCTTCCTGGCTCCAATCTTTCTGACAAGATTGTCATATCTGCATTTCTGCAGACCTGGTTTCTGTTTGGGTCAGAGAGACTTGGGGGGGGGGAGTTTCTGCCTTTAAGATCCTTTGGGGAAATATAATATTCTGCCTTTTAATATTCCCAAAAATATTTCTTTCTCTGGGAGTGATGCTGTCTATCCTCCCACAGCCTCACAAATCCCACAAGGTGTGTTGGTGTGTTTGGGCCCTTCTCATTTGAGGAGAGAGACAGAAGGACCAGATCATCAGTGCCTCCTTCGGGGGTGAGCGCTACATGAATAAAGGTATCCTTTAATTAAGAAATCAAACATTGATTCTAGTTGTTCACTTCAGTATTTATTCCATTGTAGCTGTCATCCTTCGCCTGTTGTGTTTTCTAAGAGTTGTTTCTACTTGTCTGTCAGCTTCTGTGTCAACTTCTATTCTCAGTCTATAATTACATCTGACACTAGATACTGTCTGTCAATTGCATGTTTATTAACTTCCTGATTGACTTTTGCTGCCATTCATCTCAATGCTGAGTCACCCTGTTACCAATTCTTTCTGAAAGAAATAATTATTTTCTTATTTCAATTTAACCATTCTCTCTACTACTCACATAACCATTCCCTTCCTCTTTTCCTCACAATTTTTCAACCACCTCCTTTTCTTTCATTGATTAGATCCTAGGAAGATTTCATATTGTGTACACATTTGTAATTGGCACATTACATCATAACCTCCAAAAGAGCATTTTGTTATCTTCAGGGTCAACTCGATTTTGGGGAAGCATACCATTAATTGCTTATTTCCTTCTTCTGGATCATTGCCCAGAAGAAGAGGGGAGTAAATAACAGGTGTTGTTCCATTTGTTTACTGTCTTTTTGTTTAGAGAGGAAGGAAGGCAGAGAACCATAGCAAGGTGAAGGAAGATCTTATATAAGCTCTTGAGCAATGACCAAAGATGTCAAACCTTGCTATCAAATCAGGCCAAACTTGAAATATTGCTACTAAAATATTGTTTAATTTCATAATCTTGAAGAAAGCATGCAGGAACGGTTTACACAAAATAAGACACAACTCCATTCTGGGAAAGGAGAAGGCATATGAAAGAAATTCAGAATAACTCTTCTTTAAGCCTGTTTGTATAAGAGGAAGCAGAGAGAAATTTTGGCAGCCTGTTATTATACCATACAAAAATAAAGTAGTATTCCTGGAATCTTTCTGCTGCCAGTTTCTTGACTTGGCCTACCTTGAAGGGCTGACATTTAAAGAGCTCATTATTCATCGTTACTTTTTAATAGATGAACTTAAGCAAAGTATTTATAGCGATCTAGACCAGACTTGTTAGCTTCATCAAGTCAGCTAGATAGCTGGATCATTCATCTTTAGATGATACTCTGGCACTATTGGGGGTCAATAGATCAATATTTATTCTTTTACCATTCATTATAATTAGCTCTTTTCACTCCTGAGGGGTAGAGCAGTGTCATACAGTGTTTGGGGTTTTTTTTGTTTTGTTTTCAGCACATATTTATACATATATACTTTGTGCATTCATTATATGTAGGTGAACAATGTGATCCTTTGTGTTCTAAAGCAAAATGGTGCTTTGGGACATGTCGGGACACTTGAGTCACATAGCACCTCCTTGTTGTCCTTACACAGCTCAATATTATTCCACAAAGGCATCCATACAATCCTCAAAAAAAAAAAAAAACCACATGTAGGAGATGACCAGGCTGAGCCCCTGAGGGAGAGATCAAATGTATCATCAGTCTCAAGTCCCTCCATGCCCACGAGAGATCTAAATCCAGTCCACCTTGAATTCCTCTGATTCTTATCTACCACCTATTTGCTTTTACTATTAGTAGTTCAAATTCCTGTAGAGAGCATAAGATTGAAATAAACCTTTGTATCCATTTGAACTACCTGGATTTCCTGATTTTGCTGTACTTGACACGTTAGTTTTCATCTTGTCTATGGAGATGCTCAATTATCCAAGCCATGATTGTCCCAAAGGTACATTTGCCAAAAGGAGCAACTGGACTTTCTTGGTTTTCTTTGAAAATGTTTTGTTGCTCACCCAAGGAGCTTATTCAGTACTGAAGAAGCTTCTTGGATGAGAAGTGAATATTTTCAGAGAAAAAAACCCAAGAAAGTACAATTGCCTTTTGGAAGAAGCACCTTTGGGATGATAGGTTTCATCTTCTTAAGTTCCAAATCAGTGCTATGTACATGTCCACATGGACTCCAGAACTCCTTTCTACCTTTGGAGTGCTGCACACTCTTAATGTACTATAGACCAATCTGACTATGAGTATGGCTTTTTCTAGGCTCTAAGTCACACTGATGAAGAAAAGGAGAATCACATTGACAGATAGTTAACTTCAGTTCTGCACATGTAATAGTAATAGGCAGGGGGAATTGCTAGCATGTTTTACCTTGATCTCCTTATACGTGGGTGTCAAACTCGATGGTGTCACATGATGTATTATGATGTATCGTGACATTTTTTGCCTTTTGCATGGACTGAATCTTGACGCATCCGGCCCGCGGGCTGCCAGTTTGATACCCCTGTCCTTATATGGAAAGACTACATATTTTTTCATGTCTGAAATAGGTTAAAAATTCTTCTGAATCTATTTTTTTAATTTGTGATTATAAGTTAAAGAATTAATTTTTGGGCCATCAATAACCTCCTGACAAATACTTAGAAAATAATCATCAGAGTTTTGTGTTTCTATCCGTTTCACATCCAATTTCCTATTTTTGATATGCCCCCCCCTTTTATAAAACTTTTCCAATAATTATAATGCATACTTATAGCAGAGATTTATTTAGTTTCAATATTATTTCCATTTCAAAATATTTCATTAAACTTTATTTGTGTGTCATTAAATTCACACTCTCTCTGTTCCTCCACTGTACTTATCTTGTCATTATAAATCCAACTTAATGGTATTTTATTTCTCTCAGAATAATAAAAGGTAATGAGGAAAAAATTGCAAGCTAGGATTGCAAAGTGTAGAAACTGAGCTACTGAGCTGGAAAAATGTGATAAGTATTTTTTTTCCTTACACACATAGCAATAGATTAACAATTTATGTGTCATCAATTCAGATTGTTTAATTGAATTGGAGGAATTTGCACAGTAAGTTTGAAGGAATGTCTCCGAGGTGTCATTTTCTGGATTTTAGAAATACTTTTTAAGATTCCTGGCAGTTAAAAAGAAAAAGGAAAGGAAAGGAACTTGCTTTAGAAAACTGCCATAGGATGATAAATAAAGGGACATTGCTGGTACAAATTACAGGCAGTCTACATGACCAAGTCTTCACCTGAACTCACTAAAAACAGATGTTTAGTTCTCCAAAAAATATCACCCTTCAAAGAGTGATTATATCAATTCACATATAATAGCCTAATTTCCCATATGTACAGATTCCCATGTATCTACATGTCTGATGTGTATGTATCTGTGTACATCTCTCCCTGTGTACATGTTTTTGTAAGAGAGAGTACATTTTTTTCCTGTATGTAATAATCTATATGGGAGCCAGTTTGATGTGGTAGTTAAAAGTGCTGGGCTAGAAATTGGGATACTATGAATTCTAGTCCTACCTTAGGCAGGAAATAAAGAGAGTAACTTTGAACCAGTCACTCTCTCATAGCTCTAGTAAAAAGGCAATGGCCAGCCACTTCTGAAACTGTTCCCATGAAAACTGGATGGACCTTGGAGATGACGAACAAAACAAAACCCACCATTTTGAACATTAAGATCTTCAATAGGGAACATCCTGGCACTATCTGAGGTGCAGCAAGTTGTAGAGAAGAACAGCTTGAAGAATTTTCCAGGGAGCTTTTCCTTGCATCTATTTGCATTGACTGGCCTTAGCCAATCAATTATTCTTTTATGTTTCCAAATCTTGGATTTTTGTGTTGCAGATCTTTAAATCTACTTTTTCATGCCCTAAGTTTTAATTTATTGTATTTTTGTACTTAGATGTATGACTGGAACTTTTATTTATTTAAAACAGGGTTCTTCAAACTCGGCCCTTTTATGACTCATGGACTTCAATTCCCAGCCCGGCTGAGGAATTCTGGGAGTTCAAGTCCACGAGTCATAAAAGGGCTGAGTTTGAAGAACCCTGATTTAAAATATACCTCTTTTGAGTCAAGGGCAACATGTGAGTCTTGTGGAATATAATACAATCAGTGGTGGGATTCAAATATGTGAACAATCATTTCTCTGTGTGGATGCCGCTTCCGGAAGTCCATTCTGGGCCTGGACAACAAAAAACTAGCTACTGGTTCTGCCGAAGTGGTGCAAAGCAGCTGAATCCCACCACTGAATACAGCCCATAGCTCAGTGGAGCAAAAAACGGATGTGGTCCTCTAGTCCTGATTAGGTCAATGGTCAACAACAGACCTTTTTTTTCCAAAGAATTTAAACTTAATGGTAGCTGTGTATAATAAAAATTGTTACATATATGATGTGCTAACAATGATAGACAAATCAGCTTATCAGATTCCTCATGCTTTTCAACCGTGAGCCATCCTCAGATGTCATACACTTTGGACCTCTCATGCTAGGCCTCGCCTCAAAACCTTTTTCATACTTGTCATAAGCAGCAAAGGAGTCTACTTATACCTACTGCAATAACAGGACTGGAACAACAATAATAAAATGTATCATCCCTTGCTGCCAATAGACTAATGCTCTTTATAAGGTTGAAGTCAAGACCCATTTCTACCAAATATAAATGCTAGAAATCAATACTGGAATCAATAGCTTTTTTCAGGGAATGGCAAGGTAACAGAGAGTGAGAGAGAGGCAAAATAACCAAGGGAGAGATGGGAGGCAATTATTTTACTTTTAAAACTATTTTACTTTTACCTTTAGAAATATCCCTCACATCATTTGTTTCCCTGTTATATTACTGCTCGTAAGAATCTAGATACTTGTCATAAGAGACACAGATCTTGGCTATGAACGATGACACCCTTGGTTTTACTTTATTTCTAGTTTCTTTTTACCATTGTGAGCCACAGTTCAGCAATACATTTGTTTTCATATTCTAGGTCCAATCTCTGGCACCTAAAAATAGACTGAAAAATCTCGTGTTTGACATCTTGCCTCTCAGAGTTGACAATACTTGTAGCAAGATGAACCAAATTCTGGGCAACTTCCTGTTTTTTAACTCCTAAAACACTTAGGCCCCTCCTATAGTTTCTTCACTTAGCAAAGCATTCCATTCATTATTATTTTGTCAAGAGTTCCAAGGCTAGAGTTAATCAAAGGCTCCTTTACACAGTATTCGCCTGTTTGTTAAATTAAGTTGCCATCCAAATACAGAAGTCAATTAACATCTGACAGCCATTCAAAAGGCATGAGAATAGCAAAGTAACAAAGAAACAAATGTGAGAGGAGAAAAGTCAAGAAGAATGTAGAAAGGGGACAAGATAGAGAGAAGGATTTCACTGAAGCAGGTTGGGGGGTTGGAGAAGGGCTATAAGGAAATGTAAGGCAGGAAAGAAAAGATGGGAAATATGAAAAAAAAAAATAGAAGTGGCACAGATCCAAGATTCCAAAGGGCGAGACTCTAAATCATATTCCTGCCCTTGACTCTTCAACTAAATTTAACTTTCAAGAACACTTTTTTAATTGCTATTTGTAAAATAAATGCAAGGATTTATAAGACTGATCTCATCCCTAAAAACAACAAATGGACAATTTTTGAAAGCTTATATGAATCAAACCTTATCTAGGCAAGTAGGTGCCAATAGTACTGGATTAAATATTGAAAAATAACGTGCACAATTATACTGCTCTTTAGTCTGGTTTAGAAATTTTACTCCTAACACAGTCATGCAGAGCATTTAAACTACCTGTATTTCATATTCATGCTGAACAGCACCAGACATACTTCATACCTGTTCATTTATAAAGATCTATATAAAATTGAAGTCATATTGCATCCACTAGCAATACTGGGATGATAAAAATTAAATGCTGCTAAACTATTCTTTAGCAGTGAAATCATTTTAAAACTCAGATTGATTCAGATCTAAAGAAAGTTAGATTAATCTCCTTAGTACTAGATTGGGCAACTTTAAAAAAAAAAAAAAAAAAAAAAAACAAAGACCACAATTTAAGGGGGACGAGCATGCAATCAATGCATTAACATTATTGAACTGATAAGTGATGATTTTTAGATTTATAGTTTTTTCTTTAAATAAAAGCAAGGGTGTTGAGTCTATTACATGCTTAATATATCTATTTCAGCACTTATTTTATTACTGATTTATTGCATTTGATATTTTTTTTCTCAGACCACACAGAAAACCTAACAATATTCCTGTAATTTTATCCCCAATATAACCAACCTATAAGGACTGTTGGTCTCAGAGAAAGTGGTAAGTGCAAAACCATTCAATAAGCTGTGTAACTGAATGGAGACCTGACCTTGTGCCTTCTTCTTAACCAATATTCTACAGTGTGTTATTGGTCTTGGATGGTGCAGGAAGTAGGGGGTCTCAAAAGTTAAGTGGATGCAGCCAATGGATTACACGTTTCCCACTCATGCTTTATACAGTTATCTCAAATCAACAATCTGTTGTTCTTTCTCTCTTTTAGGAGCTGTAGTGTTGCAGCAGTTAGAATGCAGTATTGCAAGCTGACTCTGTTCATTGCCAGGAGTTCAATCCTGAGCTGCTCAAGGTTGACTCAGGCTTCCATCCTTCCAAGGTCAGCAAAATGAGGACCCAGATTGTTAGGGGCAATATAGCAATAGCATTTGGACTTATATATCGCTTCACGGTGCTTTACAGCCCTCTCTAAGTGGTTTACAGAACCAGCATATTGCCCCCAACAATTTGGGTCCTCAGTTTACCAAACTTGGAAGGATGGAAGGCTGAGTCAAACTTGAGCTGGTCAGAATCGAACTGCTGAACTGCTGGCCACCAGCAGTCAGCAGAAGTAGCCTGCAGTACTGCATTCTAACCGTTGCACCATCACGCAGTGGTCTTCTGACTCTGTAAACTGCTTAGAGAGAGTTGTGAAGCAGTATGGTATATAAGTGGTATATAAGTCTAAGTGCTATTTCTACTGTTATTTTTAACTTTTGTTTCCATCAACACCAGTCACCATTGCCAGTGACAAAGAGAATGGAGGAACTCTATTCCAAAACACCTAAAGCTATAGGATTGAAGTCCAATCCTGTGAGTGACAATACTATCATTATTGATATTATTTTGTCAACTGAACAAATTTTATTATTTTTAAATCAACTGGACAAATTGGCATAAACTGAAGTAGAATTCTTTCTTGATTTGGACTACTGCTGCTGGAATGTCCATTCTTTTTGAATGAAGCCAATGTACAATCATTATAATCCACCAAATACACTTTTTCAGTTTTCAATAATTTAGCAAAAGCTGTAAGATGCTTAGTTTCATTATCAAAGTTGCTTGAAACATTATTATATATTCCAGAGGGATAACTATGTTCATCCATAGTAGCAAAAACAAATAGGATTGTCAAGCAAACTGAATCATGATACATTTATTACGTGTTATACTTTCACAAACTGGAATATGCTTCATATGCATGAAGCAAAACTTAAGTTGACTCATTATAAATGCACCTATACATACAACACAACACATTGTGTGTGTTTGGGACAGGAAGAATTGTTAGCAGTTGATACAAAGTGAAAGATGGTGGATGTTGCACAATTTTTTAATTATATATTTAAAGCTTTCCCCTTCTATCATATTAATGTTAATGACAGGCTAAAATTAATGGGGGCTATCCTCAAGACATTCAGGGGGCTTCAGACTGTGTACCTCTAACTTATATAGTCCTATGTTGTTGTTGTTGTTGTTGTTAGTTGCAAAGTTGTGTCCGACCCATCATGACCCCATTTACAACGTTCCTCCAGTCCTTCCTGTCCTCTACTATCTTCTGGAGTCCATTTAAGTTCATGCCTACTGCTTCAATGACTCCATCCAGCCACCTCATTCTCTGTCGTCCCATTCTTCTATTGCCCTCAATCTTTCCCAGCATTAGGCTCTTCTCCAGTGAGTCCTTCCTTCTCATTAGGTGGCCAAAGTACTTGAGTTTCAACTTCAGGATCTGGCCTTCTAAAGAGAAATCATGGTTGATCTCCTCTAGGACTGACTGATTTCATCACCTTGCAGTCCAGGAAACTCGCAGTCCTATACAGTTCCGTAATTGTCTTTATACTTTTCCTATTTATATAAAAATGCCGAGAAAGTTCATTTCAAGTTATGAAATTAGGTCTCACTATGGGGCTGATGATATGTAAGCTTATCTCTTTTTATCACCAGATGGTAAGGAGTACTGAATCATTATTGGAATGCAGCAAGGGACTGAGCAAAATAATTAACAAAATAAATTAAATAATTCATCCTAGAAATCTGAAACTTACCACTCACTACAAATGCCAAAGTTCAATTTTTCAAGATCTTAACCTTCAATATTTATCTGGAGGGCCAGGTGACTATTATGACCAGGAATAGAATACCTTTGCTCATCTTTCTTTGTCTTTCTTCTGTGCTTTTCTACTCGGAAAGACATACCTAACCTGGTCAATTCATGCTTAAATTACTGTAACTCTTTCTGTTGTTCAGAAACTTCAGTTAATGCAAAAAGCAGTGGGCAGGCCATTATCTAGAATTCACTTTATAGCCCATTAATATATCACCCAACCTTAAAGACAATATATCACTGCTTCCCTTTTTTTTTTTTTTTTTGAGAAATGAAATACAAGCATGTATTTCAGATCTTTCACCATGCTTGACCTTGAAATTAATACAAAATATTTAGATCTGACCATGGTTTTGTGATTTTCCCAGCATAAGATCTGTAATTCATACATGTATACATTAAACTTGAAATAAGCATTTATCAGGATAGATTATGGTATACCTCCATAATGAAAAATCAAAGAAATACCTTTACAATATATAGTCTTCTTATGGCAACAGTAAGTGTCAGCACTTCTAAGCTTAAACCTCACCTGATAAAACAGAGTACAGGGAAAGGAGAATGTTCACAGGTATAGTAAATAATTACCAACATCCTCAGTATAATGGCTGATTTCTTTCTTGTGAATGATTATCAGATTATTGAAAGCTTGCAGAAATGATGGCATTTCAGAATAAAAGATACTGAATTAATGTAGCCAGTGAGTTAGGAGCACTGGAAGCTTGCAAATGTTAGAAATGTTGAATATTAGTCCATCTCTTCATTCGTTGGCCACAAGTAAGAACAACTGGGACTTCCTGTAATCAAATTACTTGATGTACTACTGATCTGTAATGTTTCTTAAATTACAGACCAATAGGAAGATGGTAAGTGCCTATAAGCTATGACAATAGAATTCTTCACTCCTGACCTTCAGAGCCTCTTAAGACTCTTGTTTCTTGACTGCATTCACTACTTTGACAGATTTTTTTTAAACTCATTCATTACAATAAATGAATAATCTGCAAGTTGATGAATCAATGGAATTGATTCTTAAAAATTCAAATTAACAGGTGAAGTGAACTTGTTTCCTCTGAATTCTTCAAACTTGCTGAAATATCCTTGCAATGATATAGAACAAGTTCCAGAATTGCAAAAAGAAATCCCCAAAAAATCAGTACCTCCATTGTTTGCTGAGCTTGCAAAAGGAAATTATTACATCAGTTCAACACTTTTACTAACCAAATTGGGGCTTCCTTTTGGGCAGTTAAAATTGCCTGACTAATTACAAAATAAAAAACCGCTCCAGTACAGATCTCCATTGCCCACAGATTGGAGCCAACTGCAAATTAAACTGATTTTGAAGAGTCATGGACTGACTCATTTGGACAAGGTTTGCATCCTTCCAGTTACATTAAATTATACAAAGTACTCCTTCAAGACAGTTCTCTTCAGTGCCAGAAATTAGTTTCAGATAAAATGCATTATTGAGCAGCTTGTATTAGGGCACTTTATTGGCTTTTTCCCCTCCCTTTTCTTTTCCAACCCATTAGATTTCAAAACTTCCTTTTATCTGTTTGGGTCATTCATTGAAATGACAATAGATCATATGAGCTTAGTTGCTTAGCAACCTATCACTAGCAGAATCTACTAGAAACAAGTGCAACGCTCCAATCAGAGGTCACAAAAATATATTATACAGGAAGCCAACCAGAAAATGTGTCCCAACACTAAAGATTTCTTAAGAGGGTGTCAGTAGTTGTAAGGGACGGTTGCAGCGTTGTTGTTTTTTACCAATATATTTTCAAACAGAAGGGAGAAATGTGCCCAGAGGTTTCTTTTGCTGGCCGCTCAGCACAATAGTGAAAAACTCAGAAGAAACCTGCAGTCAAGAATCAGCCGGTTAGTTCAAATGAATGTGAAATTAACTTCTCCCATACACATCAAACACTTCACACTGCCATCTTAGACTTTCTGATTCATAATGCATCATTGAGAAAGAAAACCACAACTGACAAAATTCCTCCCACAGGGACTCGGTTGTTATTTTTCTTAAGAGTTTGTCCTTCTTTGTTCCAGGGGCTGCTTGTTTTACCTGCAGGTAAAGCTCATCTGTGTATGAAGCATGAGTGGGGTTGTTCTCAGCCAGCTTGTCACAGAGTCTGATGCTGTTTGGGCAACTTGAAGAGGTGTGGACTTCAACTGGCTGGGGGATTCTGGGAGTTGAAGTCCACACCTCTTCAAGTTGCCAAAGTTGAAAAAAGTTGGCTTAGGGGAAATCCTGGTCCAGCCACAAGGTCACACAGCCAACTTCCATTGCTTACGGGAGACTTAGAAACTGGATCACCTTGCTATCAGTTCAGTACCTTAATCATTACATTCTCTTGGCTCTCTTCTCACTGAGAATGAATTATGAATTTTTTAGGCTACAATTATTTATTCTAAACTTACTTGCCAGTAGCACATAAATCTAGTCAAACTTTCTTTTGTTGGGTTCACACATCATGCCCAGTCATAATGTTAATTTAAAAGCTCTTACTGGCCTTGGACTAAGCCATAAAGCCTGGGTTACAATGTACAATGGCAGATTATCATAACACACACTAAATTAATACCAAATAAATCACATTATGAATTAGAGCAATGTGGGTAGCTTTTTGCCCTCCTCGCTCCTCCTCCATCCCTCTCCTTCTTCCTCCCCATTCTTTTCTCTGTTTCCTGTGTTTCAGTATTAGATCACAAATTATGTCTCCTTACTCTTTTATTTATCCTATTTCAGTATGCTTAAAAGTCCGGTGACTTCCATAGCATGCAGCCTGTGCTTTTTTGAAACAGTGGAAGGAACCTACCCATTTCAGTAGATCATACTTTGCTTTAACAATGGCTTGTTGAATAAGCCACAATTGCCAGGTTTGTCTGCTTTGTAATGCTACATCATATTAATAATTTCAAAATCACAGTGATTAGATTTATACATCACACCATACCAAAATGAAACAAACCACACATTGTGGCTTAAGAACCACGGCTCAAATTATTTCTTTCATGACTTAGCTCCCTATACCTCTTTCATTTCCCTCAAGTTTCATTCTCCACTTATTTTCCCCTCCAGGTTCTCTTTTTTCAGGCTACATGAGCTTTATTCTAAAGGTTTTCTGATTTTAAGCACCTCCTAAGGAATCTTTTGTTAGCCTGTAACTAAACCAGATGAAGCCTTCATTTATACTGTGATGACAATTGTTCTGTATTTTTCCAACCGTCTTTCGATTAATAAGCAGAATCATTATTCAAACCAGATTGTCCTATCTGAGGTTCTTGCACTTAATGGATGGTTGGGAAACAGGACATCCAGTACTGACACACAATATCAAAGAGTTGTGTAATGGATGACATCAAGCTAAGCTCCTTTAGCCCTTCATACTGATAAGGAAATTCAAAATACTTCTAAAAAAATAGAAAGAAATAGAATAGAAAATAGGGGGGAACCAGAAACTTCATTTTAAAGTGAAAAAAACTTTTGAGAAATTGGACTGATTAAAGCACTACGTCTTAGCCAAATAGACATTTTCTTCCTAAGAAAGGATTGAGGAACTTAACCTTCTGTGCCAATGCAAAAAATTCAATCAATATCAGAGGCTTTGAGAACACAAGTGCAGCACAAGATAAATCTCCAGATATGTAATGTTTTCTACAGCTATCCTTTCTTGTGCTTCTAAATAAATGAAGATGTCAATCAGTGGCTATTGTTCCCATAAATGTCAGGCGTTACCTAGAAGGCCTGGTAGCAACTAAGAGCCTAAATAGCAGTCCTTGATTCCAACATTTACCCAGATGCTTTTGAATTACTTAGAATGTTTTTTGTCATTTGATACAGATAACCACTATCCCCCCAAAAAAAATAGTCCAAAAATTGTGCAGTTGCACTTATTGGGCAATTACTGTACACTTACAATCTTACTGTACATTGTAATAATAATTTAAAAATGGAGATTTTCATTAGGACAACACCATAAATAGACATTGTTTTTCAGGATCCAATGTGGGTCGGTCACCAGGACCAAAGATTTAGTCTTCAGACTCATGCTGAAGCCCATCCTCCCAGAACGTCTCTCTACCAGAATGTGTGCTTTGGGCTATTCTATGCATAGTATTTATGTGGTGCCTCTTTGGGTGTGACTTCTTATTGGTTGGTTGGGTTGTTGATGGCCAGCTATTAAGTCATTGGCTGTTGTTTCCACGTGCTGCCAAATCCTCGACTTCTAAGTACCTGATAAGCTGGTGGTAAATCAGCACTCCTGTTGACTGACAAAGGGACTGTTTCCCAGGCTTCAATCATTTCCCTAGCTATCTTTGTACCTGCTCAACCAACAATCTTAATAGCTGCAAAAAAAATTTGCTCTATTTCTCATTTTGCTAACTGCAAAATTTGGTGAGAGATGGTGAGAGTATGTAAATTTAAATAACGATGATTTCATTTTAGCTCCATTTCTATTATTTTTGCAATTTTAAAAAATCTTATATACATACACACACACACACATATATGCACCATTTTAAAAATGATTTCCCAAATATAAAGCATTTCTGTCCATATTTTCCATAATATGAATTTTGATATATGCTTTTCCTTTTGTGTGGGTTTGTTTGAATTGCAAATCTTATCCTCTGACTATAATTTTCAAATGGTCAGATGACAACCTCTGACCTATTTTTCTAGCCTCAGGACAGTATGTATGGCTTGGATCAGTATATAGAAATCTGCACGGAACTGACACCTCTATTATTTATTTCACTTAGTAAGAGTCTCTGGAGTGTGCTATGATTTTTGTAAAACAAACTCATATAAAGCATGGAAACACATACACACAATACCAGACAGGTTAATGTATCTGTCAGACTGCATCTGAACATAACAATATGGTTAATGGGAGGGGAGAGGCGAAGTGTGTAAATACCATGTGTTAAGTGACCTTGAATGTATACTTCTGTCAGCTGTTTTCTGGCCATGACTGCAAATTCCTCTCCATGGAAGCCTGATTGCAACACCCATCTAGAGCACAGCAGGAGAACCACATGCCAGTTCTGCAGGACTTTAGCACATCTGCCACCTGAATCAGAGAGGAGTATCATAATGCTACTCCTCACCGCCTCAAAATGCAACGCCACTTTTCCTCCTTTCCATGATAATGCAACCCTAATTAGAAACTCAGAGAAACTCCAGTCATGTTCTACACGCATTTTTTTCCCTTGTTCTCCAGGTTTCATTTTGTTTGCTTTTTGGCTTAAATTTCTTGAAATGCATTCTCCTCTTGCTCTAGCAATGATTGTTTGTTATCTGGTGTGAATGATTAGCATCAGGGAAGCCAGGAGACTTTTCAACAGTTTTCAAAATGTTTGTTTCAACTTCACATAGGTGGGCTATTCACAGACTTATCAGCAAATCTTGGCTTACTATAGTCTTTACTGTAGCAAAGAATTTATTCCACGTCCCCAATCTTTTAAAATATAGAGTATGCCAATTTTCACGCTTTTGAATGCAGTGCCCAACACACATATTAAAACAATATGTAAAAAAGCTACTTAATTGAAACAGATTAGCTTTCGATTGATCTACACATGTATTCTTTGTAAATTTGAAAATAAAACATAGCTTGAAAGACCAAATTTATTCTTGCAAAAGAAACTATTCCTGTACTATAAGATTAATTTACAAAATTCCCATTATGTTTTCAAAAGTATATCAATTTGATAAAAACTACACATATAGAAACACTTTTCTTGTGTTCTGTGAAATAGTCCCACTTGTTATTGTAGATAAGGGTTTGTATTTATGCCTTTATTAAATATGTAAACTTCCTGGGAATTGTGCAGGTTTAAAATACCAAACTCGTATGTATTTTTGTGTGTGTGTATGTGTGTGTATGTGTGTGTATATGTGTGTGTGTATGTGTGTGTGTGTGTGTGTGTGAGAGAGAGAGAGAGAGAGAGAGAGAGAGAAATTTTTAAAAGACTGATTCTTGAAAAATGAAAAAGTATATTTTCAGAACGAAGAAATGCAATTATCATCTGAGGGAGTTTTTAGGGTTTTTTATCCTGCCTTTAATACCTTATAAGTAACCCAATGTGGTGAATATACCTAAACACCTTCCTCCGATTTTCTTACAACAACCCTGTGAGGTAGTTGAACAGAGAGAGAGAGAGAGAGAGAGAGAGAGAGAGAGAGAGAGAGAGAGAGAGAGAGAGTGTGTGTGTGACTGGCCCAAAGACTCCCAACTGGCTTTCCTGCTAAGGCGGGACTAGAACTCACCATCTCCTAGTTTCTAGGCCAGCAATTTCACCACTACCTAAGCAATTATTACCATTTTTTATAAATGTCTATGGTAGCTTTTTGAAGAGGGAAGGGATGAGATAGGGGAACTTTGGCAACTCACTTTTTTACAATTCCCTGAAGCTTTTATGGAAAGCTTTGAGAAATGAATACAATATTTCCTTAACTACTTTGTGATAGCAATAGTGGAAATGCTTGGGATGACAAATAGTCAGCTTCCATTACATGTTAGTTTCATATGGATTCACAGTTTCAGATTTATCCCATCCTATTTTCATATTATCTGGTGCATTTGCTTGAAACCCCATGAATATATTTTTAAGTATTTTTTTTTTCTGAAATGCAATGTTCACAAAATTCAGGTTCTTTCAAGCCATGGATTTCTAGAATGTATATTTATTTAAATGGAAGTTATTTGGAAGTACATTTGAGACAAATCCCTTCTCTATTTCAGCAGCCATCACAAAGAAGTGAAACAGTGAGAGCTATTTTGACAGGTATTTTTGCAGATAAAAAGAAAAATCTAAATCATTTGGGGACCATTTTGCCATTTAACTGGAGTTCCTCTGTATGAACTCTCTCTCACTCTCTCAAAGGGAGAAGTTGAAGAGAGATAATGTACATAGCACAAAGCATACCACAAATGCAAACATACACTCTTATTTCTAAAAATGTTTCTGGGGGCCTGGAGGCATTCTTAGAAAATAAAAATGATAGGGGTCTGCAAGTATTTGTCCAGAGAACAGTCACGGAAAGGATCCAATGTGAACACAGATATTAGAGGGTAAGATGTATCCATTTGCCTTCTGTATAGATTAACTATACCCATCACAACAATCACTTTATGTGCCAATAACATGTTCTCCCCTATCATATTGCTCCAAAAAACATCAGTGATTTAATTATATCAGTAATGTCTCCTGCATTTTGGAATGATATTCCCCCCCCCCAAGATCTGTACAGCTTCCATTTTACTGATTATTCAAAATGTTTTCAGCCTGGTTGTTCTCTCAGATCTTGGATTAAGATGGTAATCAAGACCTTTTGGTTTGGTATTTTTTTTTTATCTTTCTGTGGCAAGGAATCATTCTTCTGTTCAGTTATATTCTCTTTGTTTGATATATGTTTCTTTTTAATTATCTTTTAATTGTAAGCTACCCAAACTCATTGTGGAGGCGGACAGTCTCAAAACTGAAATATTATATTAAATTATATTTTCATCATTTGACTTCATCAAATTTTTGATATTAGAATGGACAGGATCTTGAATGACATCAACTGATCATTTAATTGCTAAATTAACTGTTTATAACATACAAAGACAATTTTTTGTGTTTCACTTACTGGAAAGTTTCTGCAAGAAGCAACTTCCTTTCTTTCTTTCTTTCTTAAATTAAAATATCCATAATATTTTAATTCAATATTTTTGGGATATCAGTACTGGGCATTACATAATATTATCAAATTAGTTGGATTTCAGATTAATTATATTAATTAAAGTGGATTGAACACTGAATGTCAGATTCAGTTTCCTTATTTATTTATAGCCCTTGTGGCTATCTTTTATCATTTACATATAGGTATTTTATTGTGTCACACAGCAGCATAGACTCTTTCAGAAAGAAAGGAATAATGTAGTGTTGATGAAGATGGTGGTGGTGATGAGGTGATGAAGGTAGAGGAGGAGCTTGGATAGCAAAAACAGTGATGTCACTGTTATTCTTCTCCCTTTCACACTAGAAAGAAGTATCCATAAAATGCTATTACAGTATTTAGCAGTATTTTAAACAATATGCAACATCAATTCTAAGGGTGACCAGAAAGTCACTTTCCAAGTTGCAAAGAATGGTGGAAAAGGATATAAATTTTTCTTCTCAGAAAGGTCAAAGAGAGGTGCAGGGCTTAGAATGCAGTATTGCAGATGAACTCTGCCTCTAGTTTGGAGTTCGGTCCTGACCGCTGAAGATTGACTCAGCCTTCCATCCTTCTCAAGTTGGTAAATGAAGACCTGCATTGTTTGGGGGCAATATGCTGACTCTGTAAACCACTCAGAGAGTATTGTAAAACCCTATGGGTCAATATACAAGTCTAGGTGCTATTGCTATTTATAATATCTATGTTTTAGTTTGGTGTGTCTAGAAGGCTTCCAACTGCACCAAAGATGGTCTAATATTTGAAAAGTGCGGTTCTTGTCAATTTCCTTTAGAAAAAAGATAATTCAAATATTAATCTGTTCCTAATGAGGATTGTTTCTGAACAAGTAACAACCTCATTTTTCTTCCATTATCCTGTTAAAAAAAAAGGAATGTCCATTTCCAAGTAATGCTGTTCAAAATTGATACGATCAAGCCAGTTATAGAAAATTCACATGACCAAGCTAATTATGGAGAATTCACATGCCAATTATAGAGATTAAGATTTCTTCAATCATTATACGTATAGCCCATTTTTACCATTCCTTGTTTAATTCTTATTACCAATCTATACCTAAATTCTTTTTTAAAGTTGGGTAGCCAAGAAGATGGAGGAAACAGCTAGCAGCATTTGCAGCTACTAATGCAAAAAAAAAAAAAAACAACCAAAGAGGATGTCAACGACTGTCTTGCTTATCTGTTAATCCTCATCCCTTCATTGCATAATGAGACAAGTCCCCACTACTGATCTGTTTCAGTTTCTACACTCTGTGTGGGCCTACACTATGAATCCTAGGAAGAAGAGCAGGGGAAGTAGAAGAAACAAGAAAGAGAAAATGAAGAACTGTGAGAGTATTATATCTAAATGTTCTGCTATGGTGAAGAGTTGCAGCTTATTTTAGCATTTATGATAAAAGACCATTGAGAAAGAATACATAAATGGCATGTCTGCAGAATATGAGCTTCATTACACCAGGACGCTAAATCTGGCTTCCATATATTCTAAATGAAAGTAGAGCTTCATTACACCAGGATGCTATATTACACCATATTCTAAATCAGGAGTCTTCAAACTTGGCCCTTTTATGACTTGTGGACTTCAACTTCCAAAATTCCTCAGCCAGCGTGCCTGGCTGAGGAATTCTGGGAATTGAAGTCCACAAGTCATAAAAGGGCCATGTTTGAAGACTCCTAAATGAAAGTACAGCAAGATGTTTTAATATAGATTGCCTTTCCACAAGCTTTTTTTTTTTTAATGACAATGGACTTACAGCAGGAGAACCAGAATTAGAAAGTTCCATGAACATTTTGATCAAAGGCAGTAAATACATAATTAAAAATTAAGCATTTCTGCCAAGCAAAAAAGAGAAAAAAGCAGGAACTGCTTTGGGTGGAATTGTTTTTAAATTTTTAGAGGTGCTTAGTTCAACAATAGTAATCCCAAACAAAGTACAAGTAATATAAATCCTAAATACTTAATTAGATGGGATGAGCTGCCCTTCAGAATATTAACATTTCTGAAAAGCTCTTTCCTTCCACGTAAAATCTCTTAAATGTCAGCTGAATCCCTTAACTCAAAGCAATATATTCAACCTGTATTGGAGTTTTGGCATCCTGGGGAAGCTACATGTCCCTTTCATAAAAGCACGTTATTTCTTTGACTGCTTGGGAATTTGACAAAGCTGCTGCTCAATCAGCTATTGGCCAAAATATCATTAAGAGATTTCCTGTCACATTAAATTAATTAGATATTTTCAGCTCGAGGTACCAATGAGATCATATAAATCCAAGAAGTAATAGCTTTTAATTTTTTTATTAAGCCCCTAAACATTGGATCTGGGAGAGATTTTAAGCAAATATAACATTGAAAGTGGACTTATTTATACTTTATTATTCATTTAAAGACAAACTGCTTCAAGCAAGCTCCATTTATCATTCATTCTAATAACTGGCTATTGCCAATAGACTTGAACTATGGCATTAGTGAAATCATGTATGCAGCTGCAATCTTGGGCATTAGATAAGAGACACAAACCAGATGTTGGAAGACCTTGATTTCTGGCCTGCTTGCTTCTGTATAGATAATAAGAACAGAGGTTCCCTACCTTTTGGGCATCAGGGACCAATTATACGGACAGAGGTTTTTCCATGAACTGGAGGGGGCATGGTTTTGTGTGCTGCCTGCATCCTGTGGATGGGGCTTTCCTTGCTTATGCAGATCAGTTGCTGGCATGCTGTGGCCTGGTATTGGTCCATGGACCAGGAGTTGGGGACCCCTGAAACAGCCTTGTGAGCTGCCAGGTATCATGGAACAACCAGTGGGCTCTCTAGGCTGACCAGTACATATACAACCATTGCAAGGCTATCACTTAGACCAGCAGTCCCCAACTTTTATGGCTTAGCAGCCTGGCTGGGGTGGGGGAAGGAGAGGGGAACTGGTCCACATGAGCAGCAGACCAGCGTGTGCTCTCATGCGCAGCTCAGTTTGTGCAAGTGGCAGGCAAGCGAGAACCCACATGCATGCGCTGCTCAACTTGCACAAGTTGAGATGTGCATGTGTGTCTACGCACATTGGGCCACCGCTCACGCAAATCGAGCTGCACACGTGCACATGCATGCTGGCCCATCGCTCACCTGGCCCAGTTTCAAATAAGCTGGGCTTGGTTCTGAATAGGCCGTGGCCTGGTAGTGGGTTGGGGACCCCTGACTTAGACCAATTGTCTTACTTTCTTCTAGACCAGGAAATCAGATGCTAATTAGATGTTATTTAAATCACATCCATATTTTTGTTTGCTTAATGTAATGTTATTGGAAGGTTTTTTTTATCTGAACCAAAATAGGAAGTGTTGAGTCCTTGGCGCAAAGCAGACACGAGAAGCAGTTGGAGTTCTCAGTTTTCTTTATTCTGCGTTCAGCTTACAAGTAGATGGCTTCTTAGCTTCCCAAACGCTCGCAGCCTCTTATATAGGCAACTCCCAGGTAAATGTGTTACTTTTCCCGCGCCAGCACCCGCGCATGCGCACGGCGCTGGCGACAGCCTGTCTGGTCCCGGGCAGCCTTGCACCTGCCCGGGACTGCCTGCAAACGCCCGAGCCGTTTGCAAGGCTCGGGACATAACACCCCTTTCCCCCGGGCTGAAACTACTACCAACATATAATCATTTGTTCTATACAGCGTTCCGCTCCCCAGTGCTTCCACTGTTTGCTGGCTTTTGCTTTGCCAGCAATGTTATATAATCCTCTAGGTACTTAGGAGATTTCTTTGCTCTCTGTGACCTTCTCAGCTCTGGGTTACTAGTAGGAGTTCCCTGACTGGAGGGAGATGTGAGCCTGTTCTCCTTATTTTGTCTTGGTGCCTTCCAAGAGCTGTGCCCTGATGCCTGGTCTGCTTGCTCGCCCACCGGGCTCGTCAGGCCAGGGCTTCTGTCACTTTGTGACCTGGTTGACCTGCCTAGCTGTAGACCCTCGGGCCCCCTGAAGTGATAGCCACTGCTGGGTGTCTCTGTTGAACCTCCTAGGTCCGTCCAAGACCTGTCAGGAGGCTGTCCATTC
This sequence comes from Crotalus tigris, assembly GCF_016545835.1. Lineage (NCBI taxonomy): Eukaryota > Metazoa > Chordata > Lepidosauria > Squamata > Viperidae > Crotalus > Crotalus tigris. The sequence goes on along the minus strand of NW_024096858.1, from coordinate 575,119 downwards.
CCTGAACCCCGTTCTGTGTCCAGGCTTGTGTGGGTTTCTGTACCTTCCCAAAACTCAGTTATTCCCTGATTTGGGCTAGAGGTGTTGTAGTCGGGACTTGGTTCCTCGACCACCTCCCTGTATGTTTGACCCCCTGTAGGATTTGGGGTAAGGTCAGGCCAACTTTGGGGATTGTGTGCCAGCTCTCTTGCGGGGAATGATTTGTTGGGATGCCCCCGGGTATCCTCCGTGACTGGAGTGCTGTGTGATATGTGTGGAAAGTGAGTATGCCCCCGGGGTGACTCCCTGGCTGGAGTAGGCGTGGATGCCTGGTAGTTGGGTAGGCTCATAGAATTCTTGTTCGGAGCTCTCGCGGAACCCTGGAATGGGCCGTTTGTGGCTCCATCAGTGGAGATGGGCAGCAGCTCGTGCCCTTCCCTTTGCTCCAAAGGGTCCCCCTCCCCCCCTGGAAAAGACCCAGGAGTCTCAGCTGGAAGATGCCGCCTAGGGCGGAGTTGGTCGATGTGCCTGCGCAGGACACGACCGTTGTCCAGAGCTACCTCGTAGGATAGAGGACCCGTGACCCTGGAGACAGAAGCGGGGACCCATGTATGACCAGGCCCGTAATTGCGAGTCCAGACCGGGGCACCCTCAAGTAGTTGTCTAGGTGCCCTAGGATGTGAGGTAGATGAAGGCAATCTGTCCGGATGCAACCGGTCAAGTTTAGTAGTAAGTTGACGCCCCCAACGAAATTCAGCTGGACTTCTCCCTGTAGAAGTGGACAGTGTGGTGCGATAAGAAAGGAGAAAGTCAGCCAACCTGTGATGCCAGTCCCCGTAGGTGAGTCTTTTCAAGGCGTCCTTTGTGATGTGCACCATGCGTTCAGCCATACCGTTGGTGGACGGGTGGAAGGGTGCAGACGTGGCATGACGAATCATGTTAGCCTGTAAAAAAGCTTGGAATTCGGAGGAAGTGAATTGAGGGCCGTTGTCGGACACAATGACATCTGGCAGCCCGTGTGCAGCAAAAATCCCCCTCAGTACCTGAATAGTCTTTGCAGTGGTGGTGGATGAGACAGGTACAACCTCAAGCCATTTCGAGTGGCTGTCAACAAGGACCAAGAAGAACTGGCCCTGAAAGGGCCCAGCGTAGTCAATGTGCACCCTAGACCATGGGGACTGTGTTTCCTCCCATCTGTGCACGGGAGCTTGGGGCATCTCTGGGCGAGATCGTTGGCACAGGTGGCATGCATGCACCTTAGCCTCAATATTTTTATCTAAACCAGGCCACCATAAGTGGCTGCGTGCAAGAGCCTTCATACGAACAATGCCAGGATGACCCTCGTGGAGGGATTCCAAGACCCTAGTCCTCATTGAGGTGGGAATGACAACTCTGTTTCCCCAAAGCAAACAACCCTGAGAAAGGGACAGCTCATTCCTTTTGGACCAGAAACTCTGAAACTCAGGACTAGGGCAGTGCTCAGGCCAACCAGACAAAACCCAGGAACGGACATGTGAAAGTGTGTGATCTGTACCTGTTTCAGCGGCAACATCCCTGGCACTAAGAGGGAGCTCGGGCAAGGCTTGGATTGATAGAATGTTGACAGCTGGCGCAGGGTCAGCTTCTACTACTGGCAGAGGCAATCTACTGAGGCCATCAGCATGGCCCATTTCTTTTCCAGGCTTGTGGAGTAAGGAAAAATCATATGCAGACAAAAAAATAGACCACCTAAGCATTCTAGGGGAAATGATTTGGGGAGTCTGCTTACGTGTGGTAAACAGTCCCAGCAGAGGCTTCTGGTCAGTGAAGACCGTGAAATGCCTGCCATATAGAAAATCATGGAATTTTTTAATTCCCGCAACAACAGCCAGAGCCTCCCTGTCTATCTGAGCGTAGTTGCGCTCGGCAGAAGACAATGTTCTTGAATAATATGCAACAGGAACCTGAGTTCCATCAGACCTGAGGTGGCTCAGGACAGCCCCAACCCCGTAAGGGGACGCATCACACGCGATGCACACAGGAAGAGACTCGTTGAAATGTGCAAGTACACTGTTAGAAGTGAGCAAGGCCTTGACTTCGTTAAAGCAGGCCTCATGCGTCTGTGACCACCGCCACACGGCTTGCTTGTCTAGTAGCCTGTGAAGAGGCTCAGCTACACTAGCTTTATGTGGAAGAAAAGAATTGTAGAAATTCAGGAGACCCAGGAAGGCCTGAAGTTTGGCCTTGGACTTTGGCCTAGGTGCTTCTAAAATGGCAGTTAGTTTGGATTCAGCAGGGTGAATTCCAGCAGCATCAATTTTGAATCCCAGAAATTCAGTAGAAGGCACCCCAATTTTGCATTTGTCTTTTTTGAGCCTGAGGCCTGTTTTCCTGAACCTTAACAGAACAGCCCTTAGCCTTTCAGCTAGAATGTGTGTGGAGTCTCCTGCAATTAAGACATCATCAAAGTAGGGGCAAACCCCCGGTATGCCCCGCAGTGTGTTTTCCATTACGCTTTGGAAAATCCCAGGAGCGACATTCACTCCAAACTGCAGCCTTTTTACCTTAAAGGCTCCCCTGTGGGTCACAATAGTCTGAGCTATAGCAGCATCATCATCAACAGGCAGCTGTTGATACGCTTGAGCTAGGTCAAGCTTTGCAAAAACGCGCCCCCCCTTGAGGGAGGCCAGAATATGACTGACCACAGGAACAGGATAGGCATGTTGCTGCAATGCCTTATTCAGAGTGCATTTGTAGTCAGCACAAATGCGAATGTCCCCATTTGCCTTTAGAGGCGTGACAATGGGGGTCTCCCAAGGACTGGAATCAACAGGTTCTAGGATTCCCTGTTGGATCAGTTTGTCTAACTCAGTGTCAATTTTACTCTTTAAAGCAAAAGGGACCCTTCTTGCTTTAATTCCTAATGGGAGTGACAGTGGGGTCTAGCTTTAAGGACACAGGGGTCCTTTGAATGTGCCCAGCTGGGGGCTGAAAACATCTGCAAATTCTTTGCAGACTTCCTGTAGGTCGAGTGTTTGTAAGCTGTTGAGTCCTGTGACGTGTATCCCCAGGGCCTCAAACCAATCGAGTCCTATGAGACTCGTTCGTTCACCCCCTACTACTAATAAGTCTAGTGGACCTTCAAAACTCTTGTATTGCACGTTAAGGGTGGCCTCCCCCTTAACACACACTCTTGAATTTTGAAAATCTGTTAACACAATGTCAGAAGGCCTTAACTTGGCCTGAGTTCCACTACCGGAACAAATCTTCCTAAATGTATGCAAGGAGATGATTGAAAGGGCAGACCCTGTGTCTAGTTCCATAGATAATGGAACCCCTTGTAGCTTCACCTTGAGTGACAGCTTTTTCTTAATGGGCTTGTGTGTGCCTGTCCTAAGGATGCTTCTTCGCGAAGCGCAAAACCCTACCTATTCTGGCTGGGGAATCTGGTATCTTTCAGGCGCAGTTCTTCCTGAGGTTGTACCTTTCGTCGGCCCAGACACACAGCTGCAATGTGTCCTTGTTTGCCGCATGCCCGGCAGATAGCGGAGCGGAACTTGCAGTCGGTTCTCCTGTGGCGACCTCCACAGCCGATGCACTTGAGCGGAGCTGAAGAGCTTCCCTTCTGATTTTCTTCCTTCATGGGGTGGAGACGGTCGACTTCCTGGTCTGGATCCTCCTCGGAGTTTCTTTGGACGTCTTCCTGGTGCACGGATGCAACCTCTGGACTGTTTCTGATCGGCCGCATGTTCTTGACAGCGCCGCCTGTTGCTTCTTCTGCAGTGACTTCCCTTAAGGCATCTTGGTAGGACAATTCTTCTTTAGCGAAAAGTCTCTGTTGTAGATCTCGATGCCTTAACCCGCACACGAATCGGTCCCTCAGTCGTTCTTCGAGGTCTTTGAACTCGCAGTGCTTGGCGGCCTTCCGTAATGCGGTGATGTATTCTTTGGCCGACTCACCGGGCCGTTGATCCCTCTGCTCGAAGGTGTGGCGCCATGCGATGACGGACATTTTGGGGTGGAAGTGCTCCTTCAGTAGCTTCTTCAGATCTGCGTAGCTGACAGACTCTACTGGAACAGGTGCTGCAAGGTTTTATGCGATGTCGAAGGCGTCTTGACCGCAAACACAAAGCAGGGTGGCAGCCTTCAAGCTCTCTTCCCTCACTTGGTTTGCCTTGAAGTAGTTCTCCACCCTGGCTACGTAGGACTCCCACCGCTATGGATGTGAGACGTCGAACTCCGAAAGCCTTCCAACCTTTGCCATCTTCAGGAGACGGGTCTATCAGCCAGCCTACCCCCGAATGCGCACTGGATTGGCGGGTAGCTGCCGAGTCGACGCCGTTCCGCCGCTCAGGACTCACTTGGGTAAGCTTACACTTCTTCCTTTCCAGGCGGTGTAAGGCGATCCCACTTTCGTCGCCAGTGTTGAGTCCTTGGCGCAAAGCAGACACGAGAAGCAGTTGGAGTTCTCAGTTTTCTTTATTCTGCGTTCAGCTTACAAGTAGATGGCTTCTTAGCTTCCCAAACGCTCGCAGCCTCTTATATAGGCAACTCCCAGGTAAATGTGTTACTTTTCCCGCGCCAGCACCCGCACATACGCACGGCGCTGGCGTCAGCCTGTCTGGTCCCGGGCAGCCTTGCACCTGCCCGGGACTGCCTGCAAATGCCCGAGCCGTTTGCAAGGCTCGGGACATAACAGGAAGGATAACAAATTGTCTCAAACAAGTACTCCTTGCAAAAAAAAAAAGTCATTTCTGTCTTACAATTGGTCTGAGAGGCCCCCAATTCTAAGTGATCATTGTCACCAGTTTATCCAGAGGAAAGGCTGTGAAAATCTGATCCTCCGAGCAATGGACTAGGATTGGGATGAACCAATGAGCATTGATTATCATGATATTGCATGAAGTATTCTTACATTGGTGGATTTGTTGTGAGTAGCCTGGGATTTTTGTAATGATAGACAGCCATGTAAATCTTAAAAATAAACAAATCAGCCATTTTCGTAGATTTCATTTTCACAGATTTGAAGCCATTTTCATACATCAGCCAATCAGGAGAAGGAAGGATTAAGTCGCTCTGCATGCCGTGGTCCCAGTTAAAACTTTCCCCATTTCCACTGGGTAAAAATCAGTATTGTCTGCAAAAAGACAGATGTGCGGTGTCAAGTATTTCACTTCATTGTTCATTATTTTCCATTTATGTTTTTCTTTTGGTATTGTATCTTTTATCTCCAAAATAGGTCACATGTGATTCCTGCAGCTCCTCCAATTTAAGCTACTGAAACGCTGTAACAAACAGTGGCATGATTATTACAAAATTTTGTAATACTTGTTAATATCTTAAGGAGATATCAAGGAGATTCTTCCGCACCTATCACAGTATTGTGATAAAAAAAATTGAGCTTTTTGCTCCTTATGGGAAAGAGATATACTTGTAACAAAATAAATGAATAAAACCTGGCATAGGAATAACAGAAACAAGAGTCAAAAAAAAATCTGATGTTGGAAATGCAAACATAAGTCAGGCACTTATTACCACGTTTGGTGGACATGTGCCAAAGCGAACAGTTATTGGAAAAAAATACATGCCTGGCTAGAAAAGATGTTGGGAGAATACAGTACATAGATTTTAAACCTGAATTTTTTGTATTAGGTATAATGCCAGAAAAGATTGATAAACAAAACATATATTTGACTTTGTATGTTACAACAGCGGTAAAAAATGATATTTGCGCAGTATTGGAAAAATGACGAAACACCATCCGATGAAGAAATAATTAAAAAAATATTAGAATGTGCGGAGACGGATAGACTGACTCTGAGGCTGAAAGAAAAAGAAGAAACGAAATATTATCAAACTTGGGACTTATTTTATCGATGGTTTGAGGAAAGAATAAAGGATTAGGAACTAAATACTGTATGTATTAGCAAATGTAAACTCAAGACAACACATTTGTTGAATAAATACTATTGAATGCATGAAAAAAATCAATAAAAATCTTTTTAAAAAATTAAAAAATCTAGCATCACCCCTCCATTTATTTATTTATTTATGAGACTTATATACCGCTTTAAGTGCAAGCACTCTCTAAGCGGTGTACACCAGTAAGCAATGTATATATATATTTACATTGCCCCCAACAATCTGGGTCCTCATTTTACCTACCCCGGAAGGATGGAAGGCTGAGTCAACCTTGAGCCGGTGAGATTTGAACCGCTGACCTGCTGAACACAGTCAGCTAAAGTGGCCTGCAGTACTGCACTCTAACTGCTGCGCCACCTTGGCTCATTGAGATCACACCATGTCATTATTCCCTGGAAGCCATGCCTGTTCATTTTGATGATCGGGAAGGAAAATCCTTTCTGACAGAGAACGAAGTAATAAACAGATAAGGAAAAAAAACTATTTACAAATGCAATTTATTTTTAATTCTTATTTTCTGCAAGGGAAGGCCGAAAGATAAGTCTTTGCTCATAACAACTACCAGCGAGCTTTGTAACGGACCAGGGTTTTGATACCACATCATGCTATTCCAAGCGCAACACTATCTGTGCTACACCACTCAGGAAGTGGAATCAGGTAAACAATAGAAAATGCAAAACAGCATTATAATCGGTTATGTTGAAGATCTCAGTTGCAAGAACCGTGCAGGCATGCTGCTTGATTATTGTCAAGATACTAACAATCTGAAGGCTGTGGAAAAAAGTGATGTTTGCAAAGTATGAATATGACTGCAGGGCTAAGAAAAAATTAGTCATGGGTAAATGTGGAATTAAAATCACATCAGCAGCAACCTACCTTATGTAAATACCAAAGGATCAGTATTTAACTACCTGGTCTATGATTTGTTCCATATTTAAATTTTAACCCTATGATAATAACCTCAAACTGGAGTCAGAAAATAAAAGTAACACATATAAATATCTCCATCTAATAGAAAAGTGTCAGATATTGACAAAGCAGTGGCCAAAACAGTGTCATGAATAAATACAACAAGGAAAGAATAGGTATTAATTTATCCTTGTTTTGATCTTTAATGTCCATTAATTCTTTGCAACATAGAATCCAGATTCTAATAAGAAATAAGAAACACTAGAACAAAGACAGTAACATGGGAACTAGTTTCTATAACAAACCTAGATGTCTAATTTGCCCACACATTGACACCAATAGTACCACCACAGGTGGCACCCAACGACTTCACACACAAGATCATAGGCGTACTTTCTGCTTTCTCTAATGCAATATATGTCATAGTCTGCCAGCAATGCCTCTCTGGATTCTATGTAGAACAAACAGGTCAGATTTTGTGCAAAACAATTAATGAAGCACAATGAAGCCAGGACTCCAAACAAGGAGTAATTGATATCAGAGTGTTTTAATCTCCCAGAACACTCAGTTACAGATTTCAAAGTTGCCATTTTAAAACAAAAAACAGCATCATAAAATGACAAACCTTTTAAATTACATACATTTAAATATTTCAGAAACTATCTTGGGAGGTTTTAACAAATACAATAAGTAGTCAGAGGCATTTGTAATCTGCTTCATGTGTAACTTGCATCTCCATAACCCCTCTTTCCTCCTGTCTTATCACTCATTCAACTATTTGTTGCTGATCCACTTGCTCAATGGCTTTGACCATCATTTACTCTTGTTCTCCCTCTTACCCCCTCCATCAGTTTCTGTTGCCTTCCACTCTCTGATCTGCTCCATCCTGTTCTATCATCTGTTCCTCCATCTGCTCTATACCAACCATAGCAGCTGCTCTGTCATCTTTATCGCCTGCTCTATCGTCTTTTTCATTATCGCTCCATGAATGAGTAAACCATATTCTGCAACCAGCTTCTTCACTCCCTCCATCATCTGCCCTTTCATCCTGTCATCCTCACTTCTCCTTCTCTCTTTCCTGTCTCATACAATGCTCTCATGCATGCAGTCTTATTTGCCTTTCACTTTCACCCACTGTGGCACTCCTTCTTGTGCTCTCTTTTAGTCTCTTGCTTGTGTAGAGAAATCCTAAACCCTGTTCTCTAAAGCAGAGCTGGGGAACTATGGTCCTTTTATGACTTGTGGACTCTAACTCCCAGAATTCCTGAGCCAGCATGGCCCATACCCTTGCTCTAAACTTAGTAGCCATCCATGTTTATCTTATGTTGTGTGTATTTTCAAATGAAGTACCAGTTGAGATTATGGAATCCACATTCCAGTAATGTGTTTCAGAAGGTCCAAGTTTAATTGTCCTTGTGTTTTCCAATCAACAGAAAGGGGAATGCATTTCCTTCTTCTGGCCTTTCTCCTAAAGCTCTGAAGATATGAAATAAAGCAAATATCAGTGAAACAAATAGCTGTTGTGCTTAGCCTTGGCTGCCCTGGATGTGTAGGATAAGCCTGGAAATGTGAGTGTTGCGCTTACAATGTTTTTCCAACAAAAGAGCTACAGTGGACAGAGAGATTGGATAATTTGATGCCCTGGCATTGCAGAAGTGAAAGTAGTTGCTATTCATAGAAAACCATTGCATTCCATATGGAGGGTATATTTCTAAAATGTTCTTCTTGTATGGTTACAGAAGCAAATTAGCTATTTTTAAATCAGTTACCCACAAGTTCCTAACTCTTGAGAGCTGCACTTGCTTTTAAAGGTCTCTGCAAGAAGGGACTGTAATTAGTGATGTCATAAGAATGGGAAAGGCCAGCATTTCCTGTTCAGATCATTGTTACAGGTTTAAACTTTGTAAATATAAAAAATCAGCCTAATGGGGAAATGAGAAGTCTTTGTCCCTTAAAACCTCCAAATGGAGTTTCCACAGGGAGAAGGTAAAAAGTCACAATGGTAGTGGTGGACATCACCTTGGCTTTCTATGCCTCCCTGCAGACAACCTTTCCCGGACATCCCCAAAGACAAAATGCGCTCTAAATATTTTACAACATTCATGGGAGCAGAGAAGGAGGCAGAATTGATCCTGAAGTGTGGAAATGATGCTTGCTGGATTAACATTCTACAAATTGTCTACCTTGTTTTCTTTTGGCAATTAATTTTCAGCCAATCCATAGTGTGATGCTGCATCAATGGTGTTGTGAGAGATGCAAAACAGTTATCCAACTGCCTAGATCAGGGGTCTTCAAACTTGGCCCTTTTATGACTTGTGGACTTCAACTCCCAGAATTCCTTAACCAGGCAGACTGGCTGAGGAATTCTGGGAGTTGAAGTCCACAAGACATAAAAGGACCAAGTCTGAAGACCCCTGGCCTAGATAGATGTTCCACCTAACACTGAGAATATAAGAGAATGACTGACTCTCTATCCCACAGTTCAGGAAATCATGTTTGGTTGGTTCTGTTAAACCCCATCTTTGATTAAAGACTTCAGCACTCAGACTGCAGGGCTCTACATAGCAGAGCAAAAATCAAAGCAACTGGTAATATTTCATCTTACCAGCCTGTAAAGCTGATGGAAAGAAGCAAGCACGGGAGAGGGGGAGAGACCTACTTTAATACAAGGATAAAATATGGGTGGAGGAATGTCTCAGAAAAAAAAACCCCAATATGTGCTGGAAACATCTGGTAATGTTCTTTGATTTGAATAATCTGGAAAAGATCCACTGGGGAAATACCTCTCTAAGATAATATAAAACTTATAGGCCAGGATTTTGGTTCAGATTACCTTGCTTTCAGGGGTGGTAGTCTGCTTTATATATTCTGATATTTGGAATATGTCTATTAATTATATGGCAAGGAATTTGTCTCTGGTTTCTCTCTCTTTTTCTGGAAATATTAGAAAGGGAACATTTTTTTTCCTATTTCGCAGAATTTTGATTTAAATGTTTTGCGGACTAGCACTTGTTTGGGTAGTCAGCCAGTGTATAAAAAAAGAGCAAATGTGTATTTTTTTTCTTCACTTAAGTTCTGAGAAAAAAGAAATGAACTTATTAAGCAGTGTTCGCTATTAGATGTGTACTGTGTTTTGTGACACAGAATGAAAGTATATTATATTTCTGCTACGGTAAGAAACGGAGCAGTTAACAGAACATGGGCTAAATTGAAAAGATAGAATACTATATCAGTGACATTTCATTCTTTTATGTAATGGTATGAATGCTTTCTTAAGAATTGGCCAATTTTCCTTTTCATTATTTTTATAAAGTGGAATATATATATGTGTGTATGTATGTTCATTTCAGCCTACCCAAGGCTTGGAAGAATAACTATCTTTCAGATGACAGAAAGAGAATATCAAACAGAACTTTATTTCTGTTATATAGACTATATAGACTTCAAAGCTTTTGACTGTGTTGATCAGTTAAGAGTTTGAAAGTCTCTCGAAACAATAGGTAAAGCCAAGCATCTGATTCTTCTGGGGGAAAAAAAACACTACAATAACTTGGAAGCCACAATGGAAATGAGAATTTGGTGACACCAAATGGTTTATCATCCCAAAGAGTCACAGGCTGTATTAAATCATCACACCTATTCATTCCATACATTTAACACATGTACTGAAGATCTGGAAAAACTGAAGACCAGTGGCAAAATCAATGGAAGGATTGTCAATAACCTGAGATATGCAGACCAGGCTACCTTAGTTGCAGAAACTGAAATTGATCAGGATTTAAGATTGCCCATTCTAAAAGGAAAACAGGAAAATGAACATGCTGAACTTTTTTTGAACATCAAGAAAACGCAAATCAAGTCTATCAGAAAACTACATGAATTAAAGATTAAACAGTGAGACAACAAAAGTGGATGATGATGATGATGATAATTGGTTACACACTCAGCCAATGGTTTAGACAGGATTTGGAGTTTTTATCCATCTATTGAGTCCTTTCCAAAGCAAATGTTTCATGGTATTAAAGGTAATATCACTGGATGTAAGCTATTTCAAGTCAAGCTGCCTTTTTCATGATTTACTATTATGTCATCCATGCACTCAACTGATACATCAATTTGAGCTGGGCAGAAATCCTCTTGGACTAGATATCCATCTATACATTCAAGGATAGCTATGAATCCGGGAGGAGTCCTTGATCATTCTATCTTCTTGGGTCGAACATCAGCCTTTTTGTCCCTTCCAGACAGTCAAAATCTCCAGGCACCAGGACATAACTCCACAGCAAAGCTCTGAATAGCAATTTATAGTTGGGGATGATCAGTCAATTCAGGTAGTCCTCAATTTACAACAGCTTATTTAGTAACCGAAGTTACAACAGCACAGAAAAAGGTGACTTATGACTGTTTTTTGCACTTATGGCCATTGCAGCATCCCCATGATCATGTGACCAAATTCAGATGCTTGGCAACTGATTCATATTTATGACGATTGCAGTTTGCCAGGTCACAGGATCCCCTTTTGTGACTTTCTGACAAGCAAAGTCAATGGAGAAGGCAGAGTCACTTAACAACCCTGTTACTTACTTAACAACTGCAGTGATTCACTTAACAGTTGTAGCCAGGAAAGTCGTAAAATGGGGCAAAACTCAGTTAACAACTGTCTCGCTTAGCAACAGAAATTTTGGGCTCAGTTGTATGATATTGCACCCCAAATGCAAGAGCAAGTCAAAATACAGTAAACAATGCAGAAAAATGACTGGCTTAGTATAGAAAATTATTCTCTTGTTCTCTGGTTTCTTTTCCCATTCCTCTTACAGCAGGTACTAAAATAACCTAAAAAAAAAAAAAAGCTTTATGAAAGGACCAGATAAGTTAGTACAGTGGAACAGATTTTGAGAAATTTATCGGAATTAAATTTCAGAAAACTACCACAAATGGCCTCCAAGAGTTGAGCCAGGGAATCCATGTGGTGGGGCTATACCAGGAGTGAAAACCAAGGAAGTCCTTGTTGTTAGGCAATTTCCCAGTTCCTCTTCTGGTAACTTCTACAATTGTCTTTGAGGGAAGTCTAAGAGTATTTCTTAGTCTAAGACTATTTCATTTTCTTGGAAGATGTTCCATGTTAATTTTTAGGGAATTCTCTAGACAAAGAGTGACAAAGAGAGTTGATGCTTCCCAGCTGTAGACATGATGATGCACAGATGCAAGGAGAATTGTGTCATGGTAAGGGAGAACATTTATAACATGATAACAGAAGCTATACTGGGTCTGAACTGTCCTGTCATCATTCTGTTCTTGTACTGACAAATGAGGTCCTGTAAGCTCACAAGTATGATATGAATGCAATAGTAGCTTCCACTTTTATTCTCTTATTTAGGGGAATGCTAATTCTCTTATCTTATTTAGGGGAATGCTATAGAAGTGATTTTTTTTTCTTATTCAAAGAGGGGGAAAGAGAAGATATTTTCTAGCAATAGTACATTTGGTGTCCTCCAGATATATTGGTTTAAAACCCCAGAACTTTTAGTTGAATCTGTTTGAGGTACAGTTTCCCAATGCAGTTAAATGCTTAATTGTAAGAACAGAAAAAAATATCTAATTGTTGATCAGTTACTGCTATTAATACATAGACTCTTCTGGGTGCAGTTGAAAACAAAAGCTTCAGCTCATTTTAACTTTAAGCCAGAGTTTTTTTGTCATTATAAGTATTATATTACCTTGCAAGAACTGTTCCCCAAAACGTGCATTTGGAGGGTTAGGGCAGGGGAAATATGTTCATGTTTTATAGTTGTAATAAACTGATTTTTTTGAATGCACAATAATTTTCTCTAGTTTACAAAAAGTGTAAGATAATTTCTTTTATCTACTTAGGGAAATATATCCTGCAAAGCAAGAGACAGAGAGTCACAAATACACATAATTATCTGAAATATTTACTCAGTATGTTTCTTAGGGGAAAGATAGCGACCTAAGATTAGGGCTGAACATATGCTACAATTCAATGAAAAAGCAGAAAATATTTCATATAAAAGTAGGTACAGAATTCTTGTTCCTGCAAATTTATATTTTCATTTAAAAAAAGATTTACTGTATTATGAAAACAGTGATATTATAGTTAGAACTATCAACAGTGGGAATTAAGGTTCTTATTCTGGCTATGATTTGCAAAACCACAATAGATTATGCAAATAATAAAAGCAATTATGCACAGATTGTTGATATTAATATAACAATATTCATTCAGATGGGTTTTCTTTGATAGCCTTGATTTTGTGAACAGCTTTGAATTATTATTAATTTTGCATCTAGCATTTGTCCAGGCTAGATTTCATCTTCTAAATTAATAAATGGACAGCCAGATTTAAATTTCTTAACATGTGGCATTAGAATTCACTTTTTGCCACTGAAAACCTTAATGCTTTAATTTAATACTTATTTCAAAAGAATTAAATGTAGACGAAGCCCTTGCAAATTAGGGAAAGAAATTAGATATGACATCTGATTTCTGACAAGTTTTGCCCTTGACTGATTTTTCTGATGGCCAGAGCTCCATAGCAAGACTTTATGAATTCTACTAGGACGTCATCTGATCTGTACCTTCCAAATCAGGTGTGTATGTGTGTGTAAAAATAAATTAAAAAGTAGAAATATTTAAGATAACAATGGAAGAGGAATGTAGTGGCTCAGGTGGTTAGGATGCTAGGCTGGAGGTTAGCAATCCCACCTTCAAGATCTGAGTGCTACTGTTTGGCAGGGTGAGTTCCCATCATTTGCTCCAACTCCTTAACAGGGACATGAAAGGAGCCCCCACCGGTGTCCCCCCCCCCGAGGCAACAGTGATGCCACTTGCTAATCCTTTTAACCAGGAAGTGTCTTAAAAGTTGCCTCCGACAGAATAGGATGAGGGGGGAAACAATGGAAGAAATTTAATAAGAGAAAAGTAGATTAAAAGAAAATGGGATGACCGTTAAAGTCCTTTATACATGGGATTATAGGATAGCCAAAACATGAGGTGAGAGAATGTATTCGAGAATTTACCACTAGGTAGATTAGATAGGCAGTAAAATAGCTGCAGAACAGGAAGGAATCAGACTGACATGAAATATTTACAGATTCAAGTGCAAGGGCAGTTCAGTGTTAGTAGCTATATGATAGCAAATAGCAAACCAAACTGTATGGCTTGCAGATTGAAATAAGTATCCTAGCATTCTTTTCCAAAGAAGGGAGATGCAAGAGCAAACCAAATCATTACATTAGATGCTTACGCAAGCAAGATTTTGCTTAAGGTCTTACAAAGATGACTGCAGCTACTATAGAAAAAAAAAAAAGACAGATAATCAGACAGATATCAGAAAAGGCTAAGGGACATAGATAAACTTACATTTTGCAGACATGATGGGAACAAGATAATTTAATAAGGTGGTTTATTATTGCTTTATTGAAAATAACAGAGCCTTTTATTTTGCTGTTCAGTTAGAACAGGGGTGTCAAACTGCCCGCCCAGAGGCCGGTTTCATCATACTGAAGCTGCGCCCACCCCATTGCTGGCACTGGCAAAACTGGCCCAATACGTTGCGCAACGTCACGTGACATCACGAGTTTGACACTCCTGAATTAGAATGTGTGGACTATACTAGGGATACGCAATGAGTCAGAATTATAAATAAACAACTCTCAGAATTAAACTTAAAGAAACAGAATGATTCATAGGGACAATAATCCTTAACTTTTAGGGGGAAAAGGTCTATTATAAGAATGACAAGACTGGAATTAAAAGTAGATGTCAAAACACACAATTGGAGAGCAACCAAAGATGCCACTTGTTGACACAAAGTTAAGACTTAGAAGACCTTGCTACAAAAGGGAAAAGTGGTTAATCTGAATTAATGTCAGTCTGCCTGTTTACTGAATTTAAAATTGATAAAGCAGAAGTGAATGTGACTTCTTCAGCTCAAGAATAAAGATGCATATAGAAGAAAGAAGACAGCAAAACAATGACAATCTTAGACAAGATAAAGCAGGATAAGGACACTTCTGTGATAATAACATTCAGAACATTTAAAGCAATGGCCTTTCTAGTGACAATGTAGATGAATATAGTGAAAAATAAAGAAAATAAAACAGTTTCAAATTATGTATTTGGAAACCGTTTTACACCCACATACAGTATGTATACAAACCCGTTTAAACTGACATCTTTGGAGAGAAAGTACATTTCTTTTAAAGTTATTTTCTATGCAGATCAATGCACAAGCATAAGAGATCTGTAACTGAATATTTATGGGGAAATGTCTAACTTCTATTCTCGCAGGATTTTCCCCTTTTATGAAAAGGCAAGCTTTTACAAGCTAGCATACAAATAGATATCCTGATCTCAGTGAAAATTTCTATGCAAATAAGCACTTGCTAGAAATGAAGATACAGGAATCCACACTGCAATGTTCATATTGGAATGTACAATACTCTTGAAAGTCCATGTTCATTACAAAGTCTTAACTTATTTTTACATAATTAGAATTGGACAACTGTACAGTTAGCTCTGGGGAGTCTATTAGTGCTGTTCAGTTCAGACCCAATTTGAGTAAATTGATTTGGAGATGCTGACATTTAAGATTCAAAGACATGATTTTCTTCAAATCTGGGACTCAAGATCTAAGGGTAAAACCAATTCACTTTGAGATTTAATCTGAAAAATAGATTTTTCCATAGAGAAAAATACAAAAATGCTAGCAGATACTTATTACCAGTGGTGGGATTCAGCCAGTTCGCACCAGTTTGGCAGAACTGGTAGCTAATTTTTTGTTGCCCAGGCCCAGAATGGACTTCTGGAAGCAGCATCCACACAGAGAACCAGTTGTTCACATATTTGAATCCCACCAGTGCTTATTATTATTATTATGGTTCATTCCATAATCAGCCAAATATTTAGACTGGATTTGGCATTTTTGTCCACCTATCAAATCCTTCCCAAGGAGCTGAGACAGGCATTTGTTGTTTGATAGTGTCAAAGGTACCATCACAAGATGTAAGCAGGTCTCCAACCTGTAGGCCATGGCTCACTACTAGGCCATGGCCTGCTGGCCACCAGGCCATGGGACAGGCTGGCCAGTGAGCGCATGTGTGCATACATACACTCCCACTCACGCTAGTGCTGCAACCGCTGGGCACAAAAATGGGACACTGTGCTGCAGGGTGCAAAAATGGGTTGCCGCTCCTCGGGGTGTGAGAACGGGGCACCGTGCCATGCAAGAACAGGGCAGAGCTAGCAAGTATCATGTGGGTGCTAGCGCTGCCCCATTTGTGTCGCATGCGTAAAATGCTGCCCCCTCCCTTTCCCTCCATTCCGCCAACCAAGAAAGGTTGGTAATCTCTGCTCTAGACTGCATAATAGAAAATGTCCATGTTAAATATAAGTAATATATCAATCTGTTTATAACAGGGGTGTCAAACTGCTGGCTTGCAGGCCAGTTGCATCATATGGAGGCCGTGCCCACCCCAGCTCTGGCAATGCAAAAAAAGTCACATCACATGATGCAGCGAGTTTGACTCGTAGTTTATAACAATCTCTCAACCCAATGCAAAACCAATAGATAGATAGATATGTTGTAGAAATGAGAGACTTGAGTTAGCTCTTTTGGGAAAGGAAATGGTTTATTGCACAGGTTCAGAGAGCTAATCACAGCAAAAAGGGACTGAACCCCGAACAGGGGCATGGGTGAACATTCTTATATCCCTTAATACGTATGTATTTCCTGATCATGAAATATTCCATACATGGTTATATTCTATAGTTCCTTATTCTAACATAGGAAAACTACCAAGCAGTTTGCAATATATCATGTGCATAGTTAAAGCAGGATATTGGGCTGATCTGGCACTTCTAAATTTATGTGTCGTCTGGTAGACAGGAAACCTCCTTTGCACCCACAGTTTCTGTTAGACAATCAGTATTTTTCCAGCTTCCCACTTTAGATAGACAGACAGACAGACAGACAGATAGATAAATTCAAAATTTTGTGGCTGATAAAGAGTTAAATGGGAGACTAGTATAGCTATTTCAAGTTCTTATATATATAAGAGATGACAGCTACTTAATCCACAAAGCCCCTTAAAGAATTCCCTCTTCAGCATATTCCAAAATGAACGAAAGGACCTACCTGATTACTACCAGGAAACTGTTCAAAAAACATGAAAATAAAAACAGTTGATGGAAGAGGAAAGGACCATATATCAGCTTCCATATGATCCAGCAGAAAACCTATGATATTTGAACCATAGTATTTAAATCTCCAACTTAAAAATAAACTTTCCAAAAATATTTAAATAGTAAACCTTACTTTCCCGTTTGCTTCCTTGGGATGTCAGGCTTGCAGTGACACTGAAAAATTTGGGTAGAGAGGTTGGATTAAAAGACCTCCAAGGCTGCTTCCCACCTTATGATTCTACTGACTTTGCAGGGGTGGTATGGTCAGCTGCAGCTGATAACATCTTTCTTTTTTTTTTTTTAGGTGCCAGTATATTGGTATATTCACTTTTGGTGAGATGGGCAGCTATATAACTTTGATTAAATTAAATTGAATTAACAAACGAACAAGCAAACTAGTTGGATGAAAAGTCTGAGAATGACGCATTCATCATTGATGTTGGCTGGGTAGCATCTGGGCAGAAATATTCAGAAGAATGAACATTGACTTGTTGTTAGAAAGAAAAGATTGTCATCTCTGTGCCAGGACTTGATCACTTCAGATTATGGCTCACTGAGAATATTCTGTTAGTTAATTAAAAGAAGTAGCAGAGGCAGGCTAAAAGAGTAAGAGTAATAAAAAATTATTCAGTAGCATAAAAGGCATTTTTCTATATCATTTATTTAATTCTTTGAGGTATTTAAAAAGAGTGGTGTGTAAATATGTAAAATAAATTTTCCCTGTTGGTTTGTGAAGTGACATACTTAAAATGATCAGATTATTTGCAAAGCTGTACCTGCTAGACCTGATTTTAAAAGGCATTCAGTAAACTTAAGACGGCAATACAAAAAGAAATATAGGGTCTTACAGCATCTTAAAAAGCAACAATTTTATTATGTCATGTCTTAATGCATTAGATTCTATTATATATAAGGCATGTAATGAGATGAATTTGTCAAAGCAAACTTATGGCATTCTCTCCAAAAGTGCCTTCCTGTTATGTTGAGACTGCCACTCCCCAGAATTCCCTCCAGTTGCCTACATTGGCTTGAATTCAGGAAAATGTATATTTGTTAAGCACTGAGTTATTATGGAAATATTCAGATTTTTGTAGAATGTTTAGGCTTAGAAAACAAAGTATTTCTAAATTCCTTTGATAGTTCAAACATTTTTAGATACTTAACATGGAAAATATGGCTTATCTAATGGCCATCATATTAGATCACTACGTTATTTTGACTGACATATGTTATATTAGAAGGTCACGTTTGTTGATTGTCAACAATAACATATTTTCTTTCTTTCACCTCTTCCCCAGGACAAATAATTCAGAACGCTTTGGAGTATACCATTAATTTCATTTGTTTCATTTGATTTCCGTTATCTTGCAGCTGCTTCCAATTAAAGCAGTTTAACTTCATTTTGCCTAATGATCTTATTCTGTCAAGTCTCATGGGCTCCTTACAGTATCTTCTTAAATAATGTGTTCGCAGCTACTACTCTGACCACAAAATACAAATATGATGAATAATTCTGAGACTAGATAGGAATAATATAAATTAATATATTAAATGGGTTATTAACATCTTAAGCTTTTGGAATTCATTTCATAGGAACTAGCTTGACGGTGGATCTGAAACCATTTATCTTGACTTCCAAATTTAACTGTGGCTCAGTTAGTTTTCCCACTGCAATTGATTTTCAAATTGGTAAAAAAAATTGTCATCTCTCGATTACATTCTAAAGGGTTAATAGTACACATGATGTGAGAATAATGTATTTTGATATGCAAATAATTAAGATTCTGCATGCTTCAGAAATGATTTCAAAGAGGTGTATCATAACACATAAGCAGAGGGGTTATATAAAGTAGCCAATAGCCAGCAGTTCTATAAATTTTTAGGTTTGGAGAGTGGGAACTTTAAAAAAAAGTTTGTTTAGGACTGCAACTCCCAGAACACCAACTCATCACCTAAACTCCTAAAATAGCATTTCTTGAATCAAGAGATGTCAGAGCATGCACAGTTTTAGTGCGCTGAGGTAACCCAGCATTACAGAAGGAAACGGACAAGAGAGAGCACAGCAGCAAAAGCCTTCCTTTTATACTCAGACTCTTAAAGGGATACACACACCGGCTGAATCATTCCTATTATTGCATCATCCACTTTACATTGCATTACATCATTACATATGTTGTTTAGCTATTAAATTATTATCCTGACAAGAGAGCATTTGCAACAACATAAGAGTAAATGAAAATACATGACATAATTTTAAAAGAAATGTATTTATTAATTCAAGTTGTATGGTTGCCCATCTCAACAAATGATCCTGGTGGCAAAGAAGTGATGCTGGATAAATAAATAAAAGGATTTTAAAAAACATAAAAGATAACTTCTCAACTGAACTGGAAACAAAATCAAGACAGGTCAGGCGTGTATTCTATAACATGAAGCTACCAGGCCAAAGTTGTTTTTGTTATCATGCCAAAAGCATGTTTATAATTTTTAGAATATTTTGTGGGCATTCTCAATAAACCACAACTGAGACTGGGGGGAGGGAGGAGGGGGAAGATATTCATAAATTCTCTGCCATGTTTGATGTGGTTATGCACAAACCACCCATTCTCTGAGGAGTCATCTTCAATCTTCCATTGCTTTCCCAGAAGTCTACCAAGTCAATTTCAGTACAGTTTATCATTTCTGCAAATCTAATTAGTATGCATGTCTTGGGGTTCAGGCAGAAGACTTCAATATGGAAATCCCTGACTTTCAATCTTTTACTTTCTCTCACAGGACAAAAAGAACAATTATTAATTGACAGTTAATATTAGTCCAAAAGAAGGCTAAATAAACCTAAGCAATACTGAATTGAGTAAAGAAGTTATATGCATAAATAATTAAATATTTATTTCTTGAAAAATACTGGACTGCTTCTCCTTATTGATCCTAGTGGCAATTGTTCATTGCTGTTTTCAGATTCTATTTTCTCTTAAGCTATCATATCCCTACTCCATACATACATTCATTCATACACACACATACACACACACACACACACACACACACACAAACACAAAAATATATGTATGTATTGCCAAATACGTACTATCAGTTATATCCTGGGCACTTAGTATACTGTTTATGCATTATACTTTTTCCCCCCTATTGACTTGGTGTAAATGGGTAGTGAAGCTTCCATTATACCTGCATATTTGTGCTAGTATAAACCAAGAGAAAACTGTCAGTTTTGATTGCTTCTTTTCTCCCGAGGTACTGAATTGGGTAACAAAGGCATTGTGGGGTGTTGTCAGATTATGTACCTCAAATTTATTACAACATTGGGGGGAGGGCGGTTGTAGCATCTGTAGCGCAAACATGATAAGTAAAAATGGTCATCATCAAGCTCTGGTGTGAAATTGATTTTTCAAGGCTTCCTATTTTCATACATAAAACACCGCTCATGTTTTGCATCAAAGCACCTCACCTTGGAAATTTAGATAGTCAGAGATTGATACACTTTGCAGCTTGAAACAACAAATCTTAATTTAGAATTGTCAGATAAAGTTCTTGGGGGGGTAGTACTAACAATTGTTTCCTTCTTATGACATATTGTACACACAAATGCCCTTCTCCAAAGGACATAGACATCAGAGCCAATATAAATGTCAAGTACCTTGTCGGCACATGCCAAGATAAACTTCCTAGAATTGCATCTGACGACTGCATTCTCCAGGTATTTTGGGCTTCAGCTCCTACAGTCTTTGCCATTGATCTGATTGGATTAAATTGGTATCTAAAACATCTAGAATACATTGGGGCTAAAGGAATTTGTATAACGTCTAACATGGAAGGGAGGATTAAAAGATTGTAGCTATCTGTTGAAAAGAAAGTCAAAAGTCATTATATTTCATAATATTCATTTTCTTCCTTTCTTTTTTCTTACTTTTCTTTCCCTTGTTTTAGATTTGCCCTTTACTTTGTGTAGAATTCTCAATAAATACAAAAGATCTGGAATATACTTAACTGCCTAACTTAAACTAACTCCCAGATGCTAGACATACGATTAAACAAAGCATATTAGAAGCCTTGCTGGATCAGACCAATTATTCATTCATTCCAGTATCTGACTACCATAGTAACAAATTACAGTATACACTTTCAAGAAATCTACATGACAATCTTGAGTGCAACACTTATCCTTCTCTGATGCAGAACTTAATATTCTGAATCAGGAAACTACATAGTTCCATCAAGATAAATGTCATGAGGCTCTCTAAGCTTCTAGATTCATCCCAGATCCTGGCTACCACCACACTCGTATTACTGTGTCAGTCCTTCAAGGGAGGCCAGGTCAGAAGATAAACTCCACAAGGAGTATTAGGGTGTTATTTTTGCAAGGTATAAAATCAGACTCTTTCTCTCTTATACCAAACAGAATTTCTTTCTCACCCTCGCCTTCCTAGGACTAAGTTGGCATCTACGCTGCATTTGTTACATTCTTTTTTCAAGGTTATTTCTGTATGCCTCTAAGGATTGTCAATTTATTGTACATTATTTATTAGGACTGCATATTTTGAATTAGCTTGTAGAATGCATCAAAAATTTTGCCTTCAAATTAATTTTTATTAGCGTTCATTGGGGAATTCTGAAGCAGTTTCAGAATGGCTTACTTCAGAATTCCATGGGTGTCTCCCAAAATCCTCGTTTTCCAGATCTGTGATAAAATGGTTCTAAATATTTATATAATACCCACTGTATGTAAAACCAAAATGGAAAAATATCTTTCCATTATTGCAGTATTCTTTTTTTTTTTTACAAACTCTTTAGCACTCTGCAGAGAATGCAAGGATATCTTGTCAAAAGGGTTTGTACCTAAGAGATAAAAAACAAAAAGAAAATGAAATTTGGAATACTGATGAAAACTAGTTGTTGTTTTTTTTTTTAACATAGGCACAATCTTTAAATTCTATAATTAATTTTATGGAGCAGATGGAGTCAAAACTGAAGAGATCATTCTAGGAGATGGAAAACAAGCCAAAGATTGATTGGCTTTATGGAGTAGTCTTTCCCTCCCAGTCCTTCTTGTCTTATGTGCTACAGATAAACATATTAACTTTATTTGTCTTCTAGACACATGAACAGTGTTTCTTAAGCTTTTAATATTCCCACTTTTCAAAATTACTTCACCGCTTAAGTCATTTGGAGTTTTTGCTTTTGGACTGAATTCATCTCTCCAATACAGTGTTAGGACTCTAACGGGAAGATGTTTTACCATATCAGAAGGAATTCTACATCTCTATGATCTGATGATACCATTAGAGGTATCATTCATTCATTCATTCATTCATTTATTATTCAATTTCAGTAATCTGTAATCCACACTGGAAAGCAGCAATGAAACTCTAGAAAACTTCTGGGAGGCCCGTCTCCCATTAGAAGGATTTGTCTTCTTCACCTTTCCTTCTTGGCTCCTGAGCATCAGCCCACTTATAGGTATTTTAAGGGCAATGGTGGTTTGTTTTAGAAGAAATTAAATTCACAAGAGTTCTGTCTGTTTTCCCTTTGAAGTGAGGTAGAGTAAATGGGACAAATTCTAGGTTGCTTGGACTTAGTTATTCTAGGGAAGTGGAAACAGTGGTTCTTTGAAAGCGCCCTTAAATATTTCAACTCTTTGAAGCCCAAAAGGCAGGCATTTTGCTTAGAACCATAGAATAACCCATTACCTTATGTTTAAAGGCATTGTGGAAAGCACCTGGATACAAAACTGACGACATGTTATGATACCCCTTTGAAAAGCTCTCGTTATTTTTAATTCACGAGGTTGAACGGTTTGGTGCTGCTACCATCCATTATGGATTGTTTTTGCAAACAATACACAATATGGATTGAAATAACATCACAGTTCATTTCGATTCTCTCGTGTACAAAGTGATATTGAAGTGATTTTTTCTTTCCTCCCTCAAGGACCAACAATAACTTGGCAGGACACTGAGTGAATATAGTTTTTTGCAGGCTTTCTGAAAGTCAGCTAGAAGCTCATTGTTTCAGTATTTTGCAACGGGCAGGAGTGAAGATGAACAGCAGGTCTGCCACAAATTGCTTTGGAAGGATTGGGCAGTGGGAGCAATGCCGTAAGTATCCTGGGACTGAAACTCACTTCTCTTTCAAATTAGATGAAAGTCAAACCTGCTTTTCTGCCACTGCATTCACTGCGTTGCTGTGAAAGCCTGTTTTGTTTCATTTTTGTATGTTGCAAAAACAATTACAATGCAGAAATCTATTTGTACACATGATATGCTTCTACATTAGATTTTTCCTGGAAAATAACTTTTTTTTCATAGGGGATTTACATCATGAAGTTACTCCATACTGCTCTTCCTCTATGTTTCCTATTCTTTTTCAGAATCTGCTAAAATGCCAAAATCCACAAAAGGTCAAGTATATTAAAGGACTACTGAAACCAAAGCTCAAAAATATGTCAGTTCTAATTAATTTTAAGGAGTATAATAAAATGTGTGATGAGCCTGCTCTCTCTCCTGTCCTCTTACTAGCTCTTGAATAGTTTCATGCCCACATTCCCACTCATCTATGCAGACACTTAAATAAACTCTTTATGCTAATTCTGTGTGAAGCTTTACTGATAAAGCACTGGAAATGGTTTTGAGAAAAGATGGTTTTGATTCTAATAAGAGTCGGTGTTCATCGGAGAAAGGCGGAGATGAAAGTTATGGCTGGCATCTAAGAAGGCTATCATGAACTTAGATCTAGTAGATGTTCAGAATATACTGTTGGGTATAAATCACAGAAAGGGCAATGTGATCTGAAAAGAAATCGGGCAGTTCTTATACTCTTGGAGGATCACTGGTTCAGGGATGGTCACTAGTCCACAAAGGAATCATGGGTGAGGCCCAAGAGAAGACTCAATAAAGAAAGAAATCATTATGGTAACAAATCACAGATGGCATGCCAGGGGTGTGCCAGAAGAAAGATGGAAGAAAATTTTATCTCTTGAAGGCTTACCAATTGGATCATTTGCCAATTTATCTGACTGAGAGAGGTGGAAAATTGCCAGTAAGTACCATCTTTCTTTTTAAAAAAAGAAAAAAATAGGATAGTTCTAGTATTGAGAAAAAGAAGGACATATGCTAAGTACAAACTGTCAAGCACAGGAAATCAGGAATCAAGGCAGTTCAAAAGAATATATAGTTTTATGGCATGCTAAAACTCTACAAGAATCTGAACTACTAACAGTCAAAGCAAGTTGATGATAGATAAGAGTTTAATGGAATTCAAGGTGGGCTGGACTTAGATCTTTTGTGGATACGAGGCTGATGGCATATTTAACCCCTTACTTGCGCTCCACCTGGTCATCTTCTACACACATGTATGTTAAGCACATATTCTAACTTTCTGAGATATACATGCTTACAGATATGGTCTCACTTCTATGTTTAAACTATCTGAAGAGAAGAGGAGGGGAATTTCTTGTTTAATGTCTATGGAGATTTTCAGTCATTCAGGTGATGGTTGTCCAAAGATGCTTTTTCAAGCAGCAACTGGACCTTCTTGTTCTTCTTTGAAGATGTTTCACTTCTCATCCAAGAAGCTTCTTCAGCTTCTTTGGCTGCAAGAGATATAAATCCTTCCATTCCCCACTATCCAGTCAGAGCTGAAGAAGCTTCTTGGATGAGAAGCAAAATGTCTTCAAAGAAAAAACAAGAAAGTCCAGTTCCTCTTGAAAAAACACCTTTGGGACAACCATGACGTAGATGATTGAGAATCTCCATGGACATTTAGCTATGCACTTTGGGATGAACACCCTTTGAATGGTATGGTAGTATGAACAGAAAAAATTGCAGATTACAGGAACCATTTGCACTTCAGTTTGAGATGCAGACAACACAGACTCATCCACGACAGCCTGAGCCTGTGTTCAACAGTGAAGGGACACGGGATAGAAAACATCCTGCAGAAAGTATAGCTCCACAACACAGTCCTTTCAGCAGTTCCCAGAAGGCTCCACACCCATTTGCACTACTCAGGTGACTCTGAGGACACAGACAAACCTCCAAGTGGTGTCAACAACTCTCTGAAAGAATGCAAATGACCAGCTGTCTACAAGAAATATAAATCCTTCCATTCTCTACCATCCAGACAGAGCTGAAGAAGCTTCTTGGATGACGAGCAAAACATCTTTGGAGAACAGCAAGACAGTCCAGTTGCCTCTTGAAAAGGCACCTTTGGGACAACTTCTTGGTTACTTTATATGCGGTGCAATTAGCTGTGGTTGAAGCTGGAAACTGAAAACATTCTGCTGTTCTCTGGGATCTGCTTTAGTAGTAGTTTGAATAAAAAGGGGAAAAAACATTGAATGCTGTTTTACATTATCTCTTTGAATCAAATTGAACCCCTAAGCAACTTGGTGACAATGCAATTCTGTAAAGTAAATTCTGTAAACTCAGTAAATTCTGTTTACTGAGCAGTAAATCCCACAGAGTTCCCCACTAAATTTGGAAATACTTATTCCCAGGTAAGCATGCATAAAATGCTTGCACTGATGCACTGGTGATATTACCTAGCTGGGTAATGAAATATCTGTAAGAAAATAAGCTTAAAGAGCACCAAAAACTTTGCAAGACTTGTTATGAATTCATCAGTAAAATTGGCAATGGCAGAATACAAATAATGAAAAATTAAACTCATAAATCTCTAATCTATAAACATATATGTGATGCTAACCTTCAAGATAATTCCTTGCTTCTCTCCCACATTTTTTATAAATAAAAAAGTAAGAAGAGGTTTTAAAAAACTGAATTAAAAATACTGCTCAATATTCTCTAGAATGTGTTCAATAGCATATGGGAATTTTGAGCAATTTTTAAAGGTTCACAATTTTTTTAGATTCTTTCAACTGCAATACAGCATTTCCATGTACATTTGCTGTAACCTCTGTGATAATACCATTATAGATATTACAGAAGGGATTTTAAAATATACATTATTTGAGAAACTGGAAACTTACCTAAAATTTTATAAAAAATTGCCTTTAGGCAGCAAGAGTATCAGGGGAAATTAATAACAATTCTATTCTATTCATGGAACTTTTTGTCAGTATAATCACAAGGGAGAAATAGATTTGCACCAAAAAGCCCAGGAAAGTATATTCTAGGAAATATATAATATGACCTGTTTCCCAGACTAAGCTAAACATAATTATAATCTTGATATCAATATGCAGTTGACGACACTACTAATATAATAAAAAGAAAATAAGAGAATAAAACTTATTTTGTCAGCAAGGTTGAGGATGCAAGGTTGGTAAAAACATTATTCAAACTCAGCATTTACTACGCAGATATAATCAACAAGTACTGCCAGTGCCAGTACTAGCATGCCAATAGGTGTTAATTAAATTCAAGAGAAAATAACTGCAATATGTTTTGTGATTTCTACAAACGCATCTGCATAAACCAGACATTTAGGTTTCCTTTTCCCTTTTGTTCTCTCTTTTTTATCTCTTTATTTTCCAAAAGGGACTACTATTCTGTGCAAAACAATGTTTTTCACTGCTAAAAACTCTCTGATGGACATCTTGCAATGCAATTTAATGCATCTTTAAATGAGGCACAGTACTTTTTTTCTTTCATATAAGCAATTTTACAACTCATCACCAAAACTTTTTATGGTCAAAATGCCATTCTCTCTTCCTACAATTACTTAAGAAGCTGGAAAAAAAAAAAACATTTCTGCTTTCTCAGAGCTGAAATGAAATTTCTCAGAAGATATGCAGCTGAGAAGGTTTCTGAGACTCTTCTGTTTCTCACAATGCTTCTTGCCTTTTCAAAAAGAACGTTCATTTGGAAGAATTGCTTCAAGTTCCTCTCTCTTTTTTTGGTAATGGTACACATATTTTTCCCCAGTACTAAGTCTAGACCAGTGATGGTGAACCTTTTAGAGACTGAGTGCCCAAACTGCAACCCAAAACCCACTTATGCATTGTCGAGTGCTGGGTGGGTGTGGCCCATTGGCTGGGGGTGGCCAATTGGGTGGGTGTGACCAATTGGGTGGGCATGGCTGCAGTGGTGATGGCAGACTGGGTGGGACTAAAAAGTTCAATCAATCAATTCCAACTTTGCAAGAACTTTTTTTTCCCCGCGAGAAGTTGAAATTGACTGATTGAACCTTTTCTTTTCTTTTCTTTTTTGCACATGGCGGTGGAGGCCTAAAGCGAAAAGCTTTTATAAAACCCAGCTGAAGGCCTAGGACTGGGGCAACGATGTGCGTGCTCACAGAGAGGGCTCCGAGTGCCTCCTCTGGCACCCGTGCCATAGGTTCGCCACCACTGGTCTAGACTGTTGTAGAGTGTGCAATATAATGTTCAAATTTTTTATAAAAAACAGCATCATGGAAGAATAATGCTAGGCTGATGTCATTGCTAATTATGATAAATATTTTAAGAGATTTTAATGTTTTCCCATTAGTGGATAATTTTGAAGAATGTCAAGAATGTCATTTGTGCACCACATCTTTGATGCAGTAAAAATTACTCTTTACCAATATACCTTCAGAAGTTGTGAGAGCTCTATCACTGGAGGCTTTCAAAAAGAGACTGGAAAGCCATTTGTATGAAATGATATAGGGTCTCCTGCTCAAGGAAGGGGTTGGATTAGAATACCTTGGAGGTCCCTTCCAACTCTATTGTTCTATGTTCTATGTTCAATATACAGCAAAGACCTTGATCATAGTCCAGATTTTTTTTTCTCCCCTGCAGTCAGCAATTATCATTATTTCATAAGGACCAGAACTATTGATGGGCTGAGGGAGGAGGGTTCATTTCAAAATCTGAAACTTGGCAAGAGTGGACCTGCAGACATTTCTAAGAATGACTTTTTCTAAATTGGAACAGGGGCTTCACATTCTGTCTCCAACTTGGAACTCTGAGAAGTTTATAGTCTCTGCCATTCATTGATAACTCTCTGATTTCAACCTATCTCATTATGGTGTCTTGGTGGAGGGAAAAAAAGTGGAGGAGGGAGTGTTATACATGCCACCTTGAACTACTGGAGGAAAAGACAGATATAAATCAAATAAAGAATACACTCTCTCCCAGGAAGTCTTGATTTATAGCTATATTTAAGTTTCAATTTTTTAAAAAATGAGGTCTAGGTCAGCTTGACCAACTAGGGAATTTTGCCATCAAAAATCAAATCTATATGAGCCTCTTCTATTCCAGGTACTGTACAAAAAAATTATTTTTACACTGACAAGTGGATAAAGCCTTCAACTACCTTCTGAGGGCAAAAGTTGAGAGGGTAAAGAAAAGCTATACTTTCATCCAATGTATTAGGAAATGGTTACTATTCTAGCCTTGCTGCCTGTAGTGGATTCTGCCTAATGATAGGGTTAGTGTTATATAGCAAACATTGCAGACAGCTCTCCCAAGATAACTGAAACTTTGTCTGTGTATGGCTAAACAAGGCTACCCAGCCTATTTATTTATCACACTGGTTCTTAATTTGGGATGTAGTAGATATATGTGGAATTGTAAAAAAATGTTACAGCTACACTTTACAAAATGGATGCCATGAAAGGTGTAACCAGTAACAAAGGCCAATTTGTTAGACCACTATCTCCCATTCTTTTTAGCTTCTGCCCTTGAAGGATATTTGTAAAAGAAGTGGTAGAGCCTGGGAGTGAAGTGAAAAGAGGACTCAGCTTAGAGCAGGGGTCTTCAAACTTGGCCCTTTTATGACTTGTGGACTTCAACTCCCAGAATTCCTCAGCCAGGGATGCTGGCTGAGGTATTCTGGGAATTGAAGTCCACAAGTCATAAAAGGGCCAGGTTTGAAGACCCCTGGCCTAGAGTCTCTACCTTCCCACAAGATGTCTCAGTCCAACCCCTCTTGAATTCCATTAACCCTCATCTAGCACCAAAATAGTGCTAACCATTAGTTGACTAGATTCCTGTACATAGGCATGAGCAATAAATCAGCTTTGTTGGAATTTAATGTATGGCTCTGATCTGACTGACAATATTTTTGTCCTTTGCCCTTTTTCTCGGTAGGGGAACCCCTTCCAAATAAAGCACTGTTCCATAGTTTTCAGCTAGATTTATTTTCTAAGAAGGATATGGCAAGAACAGAAGCATGATGCTGAAAGACTGGTGCTTTGTTTTGCAATATGACAACGTCTCCATCATATTTTTTAAGTAAAAAGTCAGGAATGCATACCAAGGAAAATGTCTAGCATTCATAGATATCCTAAGTTTATGACATTTCGTTGTCTTTGCTTTTGTTGTCTGAAGCAAAGATTTTTAAATGGGAAATATAATCTGAAAATAGTAAACCCCTTTGGGATATCTTCTCCATATATATTATAGCTAGATGTCAAAAGTAATCATGAATTATTGCAAGCAAAGAAGATTTCATTAAAACATGTGAATACATGTGCAATTTTTTCTTTTATAATGTGCCCTCAATAATGTCATGATGGGGGAAAAAGGGACCGAAAGTTAATAAAAATTCAACACTAAGGTCAAGTATCAAATTGTTTCCCAGTCTCTCTTAGCGCATATAAATATTAAGTACATTATAAACCTTTTAAAATGAAGCCTATACTTTGTTGCTTCCATCTGCAGACAGATTAAAATAATGATTGATGCTTAGCAAAAATCAGTCTCCAGGGTTAAGACAGAGTTGGTGCCAGGTATTCTTTTCTTGATAAAGAATTTCAATACTTCTATCTGTATTACCATTTCTGAGTTAAAATAGTGGGTGATTAGTTCACCAATTGCTCAGCTGGGCAGTGGACAGCCATCTGGAGCAAGCAAAAATTCATAAATCAGGAGTTATGATCAAACAACAGTCAGGATAAGACTTGGAAAAAAGGCATTCAGGATGAGCTATCAAATCAGAATCAGAGAGCAGGTTAGGATTTCATACCAAAAGAGATACCAATACTCCAAAGATATGGCTAGGTTTATGGCAAAATTTGTATTGAAATAAGAAGCTTCCAATATTCCTTCTAGTCTGAGAAGCCAAATGCCCTTTCCACTTAAGAATTATCCATTCATCACTGACAGGCAACTGCATTAGAATGTGATTTGTTGATCATGCTAAAAATCCCTATCCTGCCTCAACTGTGTCTATTTCAAATGGCCAAATAGTGCTGTCCTGATCATGCACATGTAGCATGTAATAAGTCTAGCGATTGATTGATTCTTCTGGAATTTGCTGCCCTTTCCCTTCAGTGTATCACAAGCAAGGAAAACATTTAACAATTACAGCAGTGCAGAATTCATAAGGAACATTTTAACTGCTTAATTCTGACCACCATGTCTAGGCCTCTTCTTGGGTCTCTCTTCACATATTCTTTTCAGTCATCACCTGAGCTGATTAAAGTTTTTTTAAAAAAAAAAAAAAAAAAAAAGCTTGAATGCATGAAGATAACAGAATCATTTAGAACTTATTCTCCTTCCTTTATGTAAACAACAAATGCTTTGTGACTTGCAAGACTGATGTCAACCCTTTGAAGTTGTCTGGACAAGAAGCATAAATCATGAGTAATAACATTGCCTTTGTTGTAAGGTGTACAATAATAGAATCTTACAAGTCTCAAAACACTTCTCTCCTCCTTTACTTTTATTTTCCAGAAAAGTAGGAAGTGTCTATGGAGATTCTCAGTCATCCGGGTCATGATTGTCCCAAGGATGCGTTGTCAAAAGGCAACTGGACATTGTTTTTCGTTGAAGACGTTTCACTTCTCATCTAAGAAACTTCTTCAGTTCTGACTGAATGCAGGAGGAAGGATTTATATTCTTTGCAGTCATCCGGTTGTTAATGAATGTAAATCCTTCCATCCTCTTCAATTCAGACAGAACTGAAAAAGCTTCTTGGGTAAGAAGCAAAACGTCTTCCAGGAAAAACAAAGTCCAGTTGCCATTTGAAAAAGCACCTTTGGGACAATCCTGTTCTATCCCAGCCTATGGCCGTCCTTGTTAAAAGCACAAGGACCAAACCCTTGTTGAGAAAATAGGCTGGAGACTCAAAACAAAACAAACCTCTTTTAATATGGGTAACAAACCTGCCAAATAGTCCAGAAACAAAAGCAGCAAAACACAATCCAAATGGAGGAAATTGTCCACACGAAACATGATGCAAACAGAAAAGTAGTCACCGGCAATACTAACAGAAGATGATCCCATGAAGTACTTTGCAACGGTTGCCTTCAGTAACCAGCACTGCCCACACCTTCCCTTTTTTTATAGCAGCCCCAAGGCGTTGCCTCTCAGTGCCTTCTCTTCCTCCCCTGGAGTTCTTGTATTGACTGCTGCTGATCTGCTCTCGCTAATTGCCGGCGTTTACAAGCATCAATCATCATGTCCATCAGGTATGAATCCTCCAAGTCTGACTCATTCTCCCCACACAGCTGAGCTTCATCAGGAACACGACTGGAGGGCCCAGGCTCTTCATCAAACTGTGAGTCTTGTAATTCATCAGAGCCTCCCTCTGACCCTGATGGCCCTTCAAATGCCTCCTCCACTTCTTCCTCAGATTCCCCAGACTCAGCTGTTGGGAACACAGACTGGCACGGAATCACGACAAATCCCTTCTGAAATGCTTCTCATGCATCTTTTGGTTCTGTGATCTGAGAATACCTTTTGCATGATGGCTGTCTAGTCTGTGGGTCCTCCTCCTGTCTCCCAAATTCATTCCCATGTACCATTACAATAACGGTAAAGTTCCACTTTCTTCCAGATTGTATTTGACTCCTAGCTGATCTTAGCAACCCAGTGAGCAAACCCCTGGTGTTATTGCCTCTTCATAAATGAATAAAGAGGAGGGCATAGTGGCAAGCAATATAGATGGATGGAATGACAATAACAACATTGTACAAATGGCTTTGGAACAGATCCAGAAACAACATATTTCCTTAGAACATTTAGAAGTACAGTATTTTGGGATTCTGCAAGATCCAGTTTTTGCTTGGCATTGGATAATTTTACATATACACATACAAACTTGAACATGAAAACCTATGTTTCCCCTAGAAACAAATCTAGGGAAGAGTTGTCAAATTAGTCATACAAGGGCAGCAGACCTGTCAGCTCCATAGACTTGTACTATGTTATTGTGGGATACATATC
This sequence comes from Crotalus tigris, assembly GCF_016545835.1. NCBI lineage: Eukaryota > Metazoa > Chordata > Lepidosauria > Squamata > Viperidae > Crotalus > Crotalus tigris. Next base: position 542,999 of record NW_024096858.1, on the reverse strand, counting down.
TAAAACCAGGGAATCAATATGCTGTTCCCCAAAGCCTTCTGCAATTCTGAAAGCAAAGCTAAACTTTTGCTCTGCCATCAGTTCAATGCCCCTTGTACAATTCCGTGACCACATTAGAGCATGCTGGCTTCTTGGAAACTCCCATTGCCCTCGAGCTCAAATGAGAAGTTACACTGAGAAGATAACAACATAGTATTAGTGGCAAGAAGCAAACAAAGCACTCTGCAGTTCAGTGATTAATCCCAGATTGCAGTGGATGGCACATACAATAAAGCTATAGGAAAAGATCACTCACAAAGCACATCTGCCTGACTGCACAGAATACATGCCATCATAAAACCATCCAGGGAGTCATCTTCAAGTTCTCTCTCAAGACCCAGGGCTTCCAAATAAATTGGACACTGTATTATATTCTTTCTTTAGGGTCTGCAGGGTTTGTATCTGAAGCACAATAAATTAAGAAACAAACAAACCAAGAATGGAGCCAATGCCAAAAGAAAAAAGAATTGTGGTTCTGAGACAAAAAAAAGTAATAAAAGACTGCTCTCTTTGAAGCCTCCCCTCTAGCTTCAGTCATTTTGCAGAACTTTATTAAAACAGCATTTCTATAAAGGAATAGCTTGAGAAGGAAATAATAGATTCTTCCCTCCTTTAAACTAATAGCAACCTCCCTTCTGTCTCATTATTCTTCTTTCCAAAGTATGTATCCAAGAGGAGTGAATTCTGTTTTGATATTTTGTTTTTACCCATTAGAGATTGGGAAGAATAAGTGGACAGTGACATTTTGTGATAGTGCTGCTAAATTTCTACAGAATAGATTGGCCAGCAAACAACCAGAACTGTAAACAAACCAATCCCATTACTGAAGAGCCATTAGCTCTATAGTGAGAAAGTAACAAGCCTGTTTTTTTGTGAGGGAGGTAATGGAGCTACACATTAATGCTGTTCCATTTGGCAATTTTCATTTATTTATTTGGGCAATATTTCTGGGAGGCTAAAAAGTAGGGGGAAGACAGCATAGAAAGAACATCATATTGGAGAATTCCAAATTAAACAAAAAAAAAACATTTCTCTGCTTGATGCAGAAATATTTAATTTTAAGATAATCAGTTTAATGGATACATGACAAAGAAATGGAACCTTTGTTGTTTATTTTTTTAAAAAAAAATCTTTAAATATGCCATTTTTGAGAATTTTATCCTACTACAGTAAATCTAAAAACAGACAGAAGAATAGAACCATATTGCTCAGCTCTCAATAAGTAATAGGATGCCATTACAAATGATATAAAGATTGATCCATAGGTTTAAGTCCAATTCTAATTCTAAATTTTACCATTTTCTTTTTGCATTTTTTCATTGTTGCATTTGTAATATTTTGTTTTGCATCTCTTATTTTGTGATACACACACGAGAGAGACGTTGCAATGAGAAGCAAAGGGATTGTATAGATGGATTGTGGAAATCAGCTGTGATGAGTCTTGAGAGCCACAACTTCATTATTGCCCTTATGCAGTGCTTTTTTTGTTAAAAAAAAAAGTGTCAGAACTCACACCTGTCATACAACCCGGCGGAACTCACACCAGTCATACAACCCGCCTTGCCTACCCTACAAGGTTCCATCCAAAAAAGGTGCCGAAATTCCGTTCTGAGCGTTCTGTGACAAAAAAAGCCCTGCCCTTATGACATAAGAAGTTATATTAAACTAAGTATTTTACTATGCATGGAGCACTTAATATTGCAACACTGTAAAAGCAATTCACACTGAATAAGTTTCAACATTAAGTCAGCTCAATGAAAGTGTTAACAAACTTTCAAAAAGAACAATGCGTTATCGAGTTTATATTTGACTGGAGGCATTACAGATGTTTCATAGGAGAAGATTTCTAAATCCAAACTGAGCTAATGCTAGTGTTAGGCTAATTCAGAATGACAAAATGGCGTGTCTGCTCGCAAGTCCTGTAGTATAGTTATTTCGGAAAGATTGTTAAGTAAAGCAGAAGAGGAAAGAAAACAGCAGATATTCAAACCATGTAGAGATATACAAATTAGATCCTATAGGAAACTAAGATAGGGGAAAAAGAAATAAGCATGTGGTGAACAATCTCCCATTACTATTTTTTTAAAGTAATTCAACATGGATCTATCTACCATACACTAGGTAAAACATACTGAGTTCTTAGGGTGGAAAACAAAGAAACTAGACATATTGATAAAGCTGAGGAAAAATAAATGTTATACTGGAATTTTAAGGATTTTAACACAATAGCATTTCCATACGTAAACTTGTATCACATGTGTGTGTTTAGAGAAGAGAGAGGGAGAGACATTCCTAAGGAAGTAAAATCATAATTCCATAGGCAAACCATGCAATATTATTAAGGACTTTGGAGCCAGAAGATAGTAGCAAGTAATTCCCAAGAGGCATTGCAGTGTTCTTTCTTTTCTCATCCTTATTTTAATTCGGGATACCAAAACAGTTTAGGAATCCTTTTAGTCTAAGGCTAGTGGCTGCACACACTGTCCCTGCACCCTTTTTGTAGTTCCCAGAAAACAACAGTGTAAAACCATGAATCGATTGCTTGCCATTTTTCAGTGGGAAAAAAAGGAGGGAAATGAAAATTGTTTTAGATTTAAAACTGGTTGTTTGGGGGATGGAAGATACTTTGAATTGTACAAATCACAAAGTACATTTTTGTAAAAGCGTGGGTTATTCTAAGAATATTTGGATTAGCTTCTTTAGGCAAAGAATGAACACTTTGGACTCATACGCCTCCATCTGGCAGGTCTCTGTTTACAACCCTAAAAGAAACAATATATTCTGCTTTCCCAAAACTTAAAGAATGCCTTTCTATCCCCAAATTCCAACCTTGCTATTTTGCTCAACGTTTTGCTCTCATAAACTGTCTTGTTGATTCATTGCTTTGTTTATATGGTCTCTGGCCTTTCAGATATTAGCTCAGCCTATATCACTCAGATTTTTACCGTACAAATCAGATGGCGCAATTATGGCCTTCATTTCCTAAAAGTGTAACTCTAGTTTCAATAAACAACAGTTAGAACAGACTTTGTTCCTTTTCATGTTATTTCAGCCTCAGAAAGTAAGGTCTTTTAAAATCTCAGATGCTGCCTGGAGACCCAAGACATGAAAATAGATATCTGTTCTTATGTGTGCAAAAGACATAGTGCAGTAAAGAAAAATCCCCATAGTTGTGATTCTTTGGGTGAATGCCATTACAGCAAGAAAAAATTCATCAGGATTGAAGTCACTGACCTAAATAGAGAATACTTTATTACTGATTGCTGCAACTCCCTCCTGCTGTCTCTTCCTTCAGCTAGCTTGACTATTGCAAGGGAAAATGTCTCTGAAATCAATGTGGTGTTGCCTCCCCATCAAATCAATACCATAAAGCTTTAATTTACCATTGCATCCCTCATACAGAGTGAGTCCTCCTCAGCAGAATTTAAAGGGATTCACTTTGCCCTCTAAAAGAAAGTATTTCTGATGTGATAGACTGAACTCAAAATAAAGAGGTGGTAACATATTTACTTTCATTTAGTCTGAACATGCAGGTTCCAACTACTACTGGTGAGCCCATCTTTATTCTTTGATTTCACCTATTTAAAACAGAAATTATTTTGTATTTCTACATGTTATTATTGTAAAAATTCAAAGAAGTGCATTTGTCCCAAATATGCTTATTTTCATCCTAAATAGATGTTGTTACTTTTTTCCAGAATATTTTTGCTTAGCAATCTTTATCTTATAATGTGTTTCATTTCATCTTTTTCTAAATCCGGAAGTAGAATCTTCTTAGAACTTAACAGTAGTTGCTTCAATTCATTTATCAATACATCCTTTTGTTTTTGTATGGCTTTCTATCTCTTTGATGCCAAGGAAATAAACAACTCATAAATGTTTTACAGTACTAGAAACCCATATTGTAGATAAAAATACATCAGAAGCTAAATTGGATTGGAAGAATTTCTTTTGTTCAAGCTGACACTTCAATTTAATATATACTTGCAGTAATAATAAACCATCAAACCTCTAACTTTTTGGTCTAGAAATATTTTCTTACATATAAATTGACCAATAAAATCTTTATTATAGTCACAGGCTAGCATAAGAAGGGTGAGGTACAGTGAATTAAAATATATATATGATCTAAAATTATAAAAAGCTAAAAGATATAAAATAGAAAGTTTCAATGAAAAACAAAAGTCTAAAAGCATCTAAAGGGAGGGGTAGGAAGTATTAGATGAGTGTAGAGGAGTGTATGTGGAAGACTATATCTATCAAACTATAGAGCACTCTAGTATAGCAAATTAGATACTGATTAAGTCTAGTTTATGGTACAGGTCATCATCTGCATTATCACTAACAATTCTTGGATTATGACATAGATAAAACCTATGTCTTCCGAATTTAATTAGTAATGGGCTAGAGATCATGTCTCTTCTTGAGAAAGATTTCTGAATAGAAGAATAACTATATTCTTTCTATGAAGGATATTTGTATCTCCATTCATTTGAAAAAGAAAATAATAACATATAATCTGAAATATTTAGGGACTTTGTGTGAGGCAGAAACAATCAGATCAACTTTTCAAGATTTCAGTTACAGTAGTTGTTTTATTGTTCATGCTTATAACTCAGGAATCTTCTCAGACTAGCAGCTTGCACTTGGGTCAGATTAGATAAGATTCAACGGCACTCAAGGGGGGATTAGATTTCACCCTCTTATGCCCATGTGGGAATTCCAGGATAATTCCCTGTTTGACTACTCCCCCTAGCCCAGTGGTGGCGAACCTATGGCACGGGTGCCGGAGGTGTCACTCAGAACCTCTCTGTGGGCACGCGCACCATTGCCCCAGCCCCACCTTCCCCCGCAGCCCCCTCCTCACCAGCAGCCCCCCCTGGAGGAGAGTAGCCCCCGGGCATGGCCCACACAGAGCAGCGTGGCCAAGGACATGACAGATGGGCAGCAGGGATAAGATTCCGCCCTCGCATCCCGTCGCAGATGATGCTGCGGGGTGCAGGCAGAGGACTTGGCTGCCATGGTGCTGCAGGGTCACTTGGGCGATCTGTGGTGGGCTATGGAAGCGGTAGCTGGCCCTGCAGGTGGGCAGGGCAGGGGGCAGAGCTAGCAAGGGTGGGGCATTTTTTGCACATTCAGTGTCTAAAAGGTTCGCCATCACTGCCCTAGCCTGACCAGTTTCTCTCTGATAGTTTGCCAAAATTCTTTTTGCATAGTCTGGATTTATCAAGCTTTGGTGAAGAAAAACCCAGTCATATCTCCAGGGATCAAAAAAATCTCCTTTGGCCATTTCAAAAAATAATTGAAAGAAATCATGACATGATTGTGAATGTTATTTGTTGCAAATAGAACATACTAATGACATGGATTAATTGGATTCTCCTAGTTTGGTTTCTCTTCTCCCCCCCCCCTTAAGCAGCACAAACAACAAGAAAACACCTGTAAATCACTCTTTTTGATATTTATTTATTTGTATTCTGCTTTTATTATTTATTATTTTTACAAACAACCCAAGGCAGCAAACATATCCAACATACCTTCCTTCTTCTGTTTTCCCCGCAACAACAACCTGTGAAGAGAGTTAGACTGAGAGAGAGTGACTGGCCCATGGTCGCCCAGCTGGTTTTCAGAGCTAAGGCAGGACAAGAACTCACAATCTCCTGCTTTCTAGCTTGGCGCCTTAACCATTAGACCAAATGGGCTCTTTGATGACGGGATAAGGATGGAAGAGGAAGGAGGCAAGATTCTATGGCTAGATAGACTGATGGGCTTAGCTGTTTTGTGTCATTGTTTTACGTGATTGAAAACATGAAAAAAAAATGAAACAAAGCAAGGTTCAATCATTTCTACCAATAATACAGGATGGCAACTTAAAACAGAGTACTTTGCATGAAGTATAACATGAGGTATGTTTGTGATTTAAGCCAGTACTGTGATCTAATCTTGTACTGGATTCACAGATGGAATAGGTTTGGGGCATAAGAAGTAAGCTCTATAGCAGCGGTTCTCAACCTATGGGTCGCGACCCCATTTGGGGACGATCAACCATTTTTCGGGGGTCGCCAAAGGTGGCGATCCGCCATTTCCTCCCCTCAGGGGGCGGCGCCGCGCATGCGCAGAACATTTGTGTGACGGGGGTCGCCGTCACACAAACGTTGAGAACCACTGCTCTATAGGACTAGATAAAATTACAGTAGCCTCTTTTTTTTCCCTAAAATGTTCCCACAAGTGCAGGGTCATTTTTTTCTCCAGATCAATCAAGTGTTGATCCATTGGCTGTGATAGAAATTGACTGACTGGCTTGTCCCATGAGCCTGATGTCCTGGTTTTAGAGAGAACGAGTGGCCCAAAGTCACCTAGCCAGCTTTCCTGCCTAAGGTGGGACTAGAACTCACAATCTCCTGGTTTCTAACCTGGTGCTTTAACCAATAAACCAAACTGCTCTCTTACAGTAGTCTCTTGTATTTCCAGGCAGCCTTCTATGGTTTTCCTTTCAAAATGTTTTGGTGGTTCAAAAATTCAGTTGGTAGCACATTATACATAATGCTGGAAGGGATTATAGGAACTGTAGTTTAACTCATCTGAAAACAGTACACCAAAAATTCTACTGATCTCTCTGGGATTTCAGGCACACTTGTTTAATCTCTCTAGAGATATTATTATGCAAAGATATTACTATGAATATGAATATTTACTTTTATGCTGATTTTTAAAAGAAGAACCTATTAGTGCAAGACATGGATACATATTAACAGTTGCTTTTATTTATTCTACCATGTGGACATTAAGATATCCTTTTTTAAAAATAAATCCCCCCAGATATGATTTCTGTTTCATAACTCATAAGGTCATTTTACTATTTAACTTTTGGAAGAAGGGAAGGGAAGGGAAGGGAAGAGAAGGGAAGGGAAGGAAAGGGAAGAGAAGGGAAGGGAAGGGAAGGGAAGGGAAGGGAGGGGAGGGGAGGGGAGGGGAGAGGAGGGAGGGGAGGGGAGGGGAGGGGAGAGGAGAGGAGAGGAGAGGAGAGGAGAGGAGAGGAGAGAAGAGAAGAGAAGAGAAGAGAAGAGAAGAGAAGAGAAGAGAAGAGAAGAGAAGAGAAGAGAAGAGAAGAGAAGAGAAGAGAAGAGAAGAGAAGAGAAGAGAAGAGAATTTGTTGTAAGGGTCAAAGTACTAGCTGATTCACCAATTTCTTTATTTTAAAATAACGCCGTGGTGGCACAGTGGTTAGAATGCAGTACTGCAGGTTACTTTTGTTGACTGCTGGCTGCTAGCAGTTCAGCAGTTCAAGTCTCACCAGCTCAAGGTTGACTCAGACTTCTATCCTTCCGAGGTGGGTAAAATGAGGATTGTTGGGAGCAATATGCTGACTCTGTAAACCGCTTAGAGAGGGCTGTAAAGCACTGTGAAGCAGTATATAAGTCTAAGTTATATTAAACTATTATTAAAAGCTGAGGTCATATAAGCCAAATTGCATCAGAACTCAGCAATCTAAAAGGCAATTCTCTATCCTGAATTGTCCTTCTCTTCAACTTTTATTTTCTGCATTACAAAAACTATGTCTTTGATATAGTCTTTTTTTCCCCTAAAAGGGCAAGTACAAGCTGGAGAGCAGTTTAATGATAAAATAGAAAGAGGGGAAGTTTTTATATATTATTTATTCAGGTGATATTTATTTTACTGTTCCTCTGGGTGCTTAAGATGGCTTAGAATGGAATTTTTTAAATCATAACAAGAACCCTTCCAGGTCTATATGCATAGAGATGGAAAGATTTCCCTTATCTGCTATGGAGGAATGGTTGGTGAGGTTGACAGATTTTGCAGAAAGTGATAAATTAACAGATTTCATATTTTCTATCTTCAGAAAATTCTTTCCATATCCTTGGCCCCATTACTGCGCATGAAGGCAGTTGTACAGACTCTTTTTTATAAATACAGAATCGGATACAGCTAATCTTTTTCTGAGCAAAATAGTGATTTCAGGAATGTTTGTTTAACCATTGCAAATCTTGGCCCAGAAGAACTGATAATGATCTTTTAAATATTATCTAAGACGGTATTTCTTAAACTTTCATCTTTCAGGAACCCTTCCCACTTAAAAATTATGGAGGAGTCCCAAACAGCTTTTGTTTGTGTGTGTTATACTTCATATTTTTCCATATCAAAACTTAAAATTGACCCATTTGTAGAATATGATTTGTTTATCAAGTCATGTAAAAATAGCATTTTTAAACCCTTTTGAATTTTTAATATTTCTGAATAAATTGACCTAAAATGTGATCTGTTTTCTATGCACATCCTAAAATTAGATAAAGAGAACCCAGCTAAACAAGTGGTCTGCTGTTCATTCCTCTGTGCCATTGCTGGTCCTCACAACTCTTTGATGGGTCTTTAATATGTATTATTTTTTAAAACATAATTGACTTTTATGACCCTGAGAGGGCATTGGGGGATGCTCAGGGGCCCATAGATCCACACTTTGAAGAACACTGCTCTAAGACATCACTGTTTTAATGCTTCAGGATATCTTCAGAGTCAACATATTAAGAATACCTTCTTTTAGAGCAAGGGTCTTCAAACTTGGCCCTTTTATGGCTTGTGGACTTCAACTCCCAGAATTCCTCAGCCAGCATGCCTGGCTGAGGAATTCTGGGAGTTGAAGTCCACAAGTCATAAAAGGGCCAAGTTTTAAGACCCGTTTTAGAGGTACTGCAATACATATTCAAGAATATAATATTACTTTCTACTGGATTTCTTTTAGCATTTATTTCACTCCAGCCAGTTTAATTGGTTTAATTCATTTTCCTGGCATATTGTTAATCATATCACATTAGCTAAATTTTCCTGTACTTCTCCAAACTATTGGAAACCCTTTAATATTTAAGTTTGTTAAGTTATTATTATATGGATCAGAATATATTAGACTGGCATTTTGAGACTGTAGTAAAGTGGGAAAGAAATAGAATAACATAGAATAAAGAAGAATAAAGTAGAATAATAATAATAATGATGAAAAATCACTAAAAGCAAAAATCATGTGTCTGAATAATTTCTGAAAGAAAGCTGTGTTAGCCAAAAGCTGTATTAACAGTATGTGAATGACCTAATGCATATTTAGAAACATTGTATAAAAGTAAAAACTGCCTTCATTGTATTCCCATGAGAAATGGACCTAACACGTGAGAAACTATCTGAATGTTACACAAAGTAGATTCCATATACAACGTAAGATTCCATCTATGCTTCCTTTGTTCCTGAGAAAAAGAAACCTATAAAGCTTTAGTTTAGACCCTCCCCCTTGTTCAGAAATTTGTTGATTGCTAAATCACTTCTGAACCTTTTGCGCAAAAGTAAAAACCTCTCTTTCACCCTTGGAATTCATAAAAGTCTTTTATTTTTTTAAGGCTTTTATTTTTCCACAAGAATAGCACTTTTTTATCTTTCTTTATGGCCTATTTTCATACTTCAGGAGCATATACTGAAGCCCATCCTTCAATTAGTCAACTTGCAGGCTGGATGTAGCCAAATGTTCATTTCCCAAAATACAAATAAATATATAAAAATAAGTAATGACTTAAATGATATATCAAAAGGAATTATCTTCCATTTATCATTGAATGCAATATCAACTCCACAGCAATTTTATCAAGAAGAAGTCTTTTCCATGAATGTAATAACTAAGACAACAAAGATTAATGCATTTTAGGAACTCAAATGTTAGGCATTTTACACACCTTGCCAAAAAGAATCAGCCAAGCTACTGTTGAAGCATTCAATCTACTGCTAAAGGAATTCCCCATTTTGTAAGGGCATTTATAAAATGGAACATGGAATTTGAGAAGCAAATATCAAGAGTCAACAAAATAGTCAATGTGTAAATAAAGTGCATTAATTTGGAAGTGAACTTTGGTAGACTAGAATGGCCCACTTTATAAATAACTTGCATTGTTATTTATAAAACCCACATTTTCATTCCAAGGACATGAGGTGAGAATAGTTCCAACAGCAGTTTTTCGGAAAAAAAATGTAAGCAGAGATAAAGTGAAATAGGGCAACCACAAACTAAGAAGTCCTGATTTGGGGGAAAAAAATATAAATTAAGGAAGAACATGGACTCTAATCAACTTAAGATAACTACACCCCCTCTCCTGCCATCCTTGGCTCTTGGTATCTCAGGGTCTTCTGCTCTCACTAGTCTTATCCATGGACTAAAGAGTCCAAACAGCCTAATTTTAGTGCATTTCAAAATGGATTCAGAAGGCAGAGAGATAGAAAAACTGCAAGAGTTCCAAGGCTTAAGCAAATCTTTTTGAGAAAAGTTTCCATACCTGGATTTGAGAACAATAAATTATTTAGCTAATCGCTTAAGGGGGAAAAAATCTAAGCTCTGCTCTGTAGGTATTCTGCTCCACTATTCCCTTAAATACTTTGTTGATTTTCTGAGGTAAACTTTCTACTCTCCAGGTAACCAGAATTGATTTGAAGAAGACACAAACATCAAATAGGAGGTATGCTTCAAACAGAAATAACCAGGATTCTTAATGGCTTACTGGCTCCAGTTACCAGTAGCTTTTTATTTTAATCTTTTTTTATCTCGTGGCCATTTGAAGAAGAAAGTACCTTGCGGTTTAATTTGGGCTCTTTCTGCTTTGCTTTTGCACAAGAATAATTATCCAGAATTTTGCCATGTGTGGTCATTTCAAGTTCATCATAAGAAGCTGATATCCTCCACTTTTCATTTTTGTTTTCAAAACTCAATAGGAAACAGATTTTACCACAACCTGGACACCATTAGATGACAGGAGAGAGAAAACAAGAAAATTCAAATGATCATCTAGATGCTTGCAATCTAGATTTGGCAAATCAGATAATACAAGCATAAAGGTTTGACTGAATGTAAATGATAATACAAGCATAAAGGTTTGACTGAATGTAAACGATTCTATTAACCTTCCATACAGCCAATTAGCATTATATGATTTTCCCCCACTTTGGGGGGCATCCTTTTTTCTTTGCTGGGCATATTTTTTTGTGTGTGTCTGAAATGTTGCAAGTAAGTGGTTCAGAACTGGCCTTAGGCCTCAGATGTGAGCCAGAAGGTTACCTAGCAACCTTCTAAATCAGCCACGCAAAGTATATAGCCCCAGCTTGCTGGTTTCTAATAATTCAAATAAGCTCAGGGGGAAAGGGGTGTGGGTGGGGCACTCACCCTATTATTGGCAGTGCCAAAAAGACATGGTGGTGGAAACCTTTTCTTCCTGTTCAGGGCCACTTTGCCTCAGAGAAAAGCTGTCTGGAACTCTTATCAATAGCAGGCCCAGCCAGTTTAATTGATGGATGGGTCTAGAACTCAACCCACACTCTCACTCTACAACTTCATACACACATATTTGTCTGTTGTCTTCTCTTACAGACAAACACTGTGCATTTCATTCTCTTTTCTCCACACTGCCCACATCCATTCAATCTCCTTGCTATCGTCTTCCTTTTCCTCTCTTTATTCTGCAATCCACTATCAGCATAAGTGGCAATTAACCTTTGAAGTAAAAGTCTTCATTTGCACAGATGGATTTTTTTTTTTTTTTTTGGAAGACTTATTGACCTACCTGAAAGGGAAAAGGTTTTCAGGAATGTCAATAAGGATAGGGCAGGATTTAACTTCATTTGCCTTTTTTAACTGTTTGGGTCACTGTTATCATTTGAATTAATACCATATTTGAAATATCAGACCAGTATTGGTCATGGCCAAATTTAACTTGAGTTTTAGTACAATTTTATATTCCTGTTCTGAAGACATCTATTCATATACACTGTGCTGTATCTATTTTTCCAGAAGACCTTGGCTTCAACTAGGATAGGATGAGTCAACTATTGTTACTATTGTCATTTTGAATCAATCCCATACAGGATAAAGGCCTATTTCTTAAAAATTATGGGTGATAATATATCACACTCATTCTGTGTGGGCTAGATTTCTCACCTAGGGCTTAGAAAGTGACTTAACTCAAATTTATCCAGCCAGATGTTACGTATAAGAGACAGATAAATTCTTGTCCAGTGCCTTTAATCAGTAAATCGTCCTGGCTTATTACAAGTGTGCAAATGAAATTGTATTCACTATAAAATAACTGAATGTTTTAATATGTGGATAAGGGTTTAGGAAACAGAGTTGTGCTGTGAATTTTTGAATCACTTCTGAAGTAAAGCAATCCAGAATAGTTTTTAACTGAACCCCATGTGTAATATATATCTTTAATAATTCATAGTCTTCCTCAGACCTTCACTTCCAATTTTTAAGTTGGGTTTTTCATTGTCATGCAGAGGACAGTGCTGCAGCAAGTATGTTAAAAAGATAAAAAGAGGACCTTTGTTCTTGCAAAAAAAATGCTTGGATAGCAAGGGAGGAAGGGAGATTACAGAATTTATAATATTTATAATTATGGTTATTTAGAACACTCTACCCTGTAGACAAATTGCAATTGCAAAAATGGCGCAGGGACTCCTAAGAATCAAATTATATCATGGGATAATCAGTGAAAGAAAGCAAACCATTTTTTTTCTTAACTGTTTAGTCTTTCCACCTTTCTTCAAAAGAGTGCAATAGAATACATTTATCTGCCCATGTCATTGGGAATAAGTACGGCAATAATGAGCTATACACAGAAGTTCCATCCATTATTTTCATGGCTCATAGAAAAAGATAGCAAGCACTTACGGAAATTTTATCTTTTAAGTGGTTTACTCTATTATTATTTTTTTTACATATGATGGCACTGTGGCTTTAAGAAAAAATATCTTCCTCCGTTTCCTTTGTTTTATTCATGGCCATCTTGGGTTTTAGAAAAGCTTAGTTCAATATTTTTTTCTCCCTATTCCCTATCCTTGAATTTTTTCTCTTGTTATCCTAATACATGTTCAGTGGTGAGGGGGTGATGTTTTACGCAGAATACTTTCATTTTGTAAATAATCATTTTCAGCTTATCCTGTTGCCATTTTTTTATTTTCAAATCCACTTTTAAATTTTAAACAGACTAGAATGGTTCTGTTTTGACTACTCCTTCTTTCTCTTTCCTGGCAGTTTTCCAAGGATGATTCCTCATTACCTAGTTTGTTACGATTTTATGTAGGAGCAGATCTGACTGGGTAATAACTTTATGAAGATTATTCACATGGGTAAAACCAGCTTACACGGATTTCATCATGAATCAGATTTTGTTCCTGTACCAATTTCATCATGAATCAGATTTTGTTCCTGTACCAAACAGCCCATTTATGATATCGCTGAAGTTAAATGGCCAGTTGAAGAGAGACAGCAGACAATTAAAAACGAACAAGTACTGTGCTTTTTTTTCTCACTGTTGAAATGCTGCTGAAAACATGATGCTTCTTGATACTGCCAGAAAAGCTGTCAAAAAACACATTTACTACTCTTGGCTCAGCATTAGTTACTGCCAAATTTGAGATCTCTGAATATTATAGCACTACTAATTACCAACTTTAATACTTCATTTACAGAGGTAGTCAGAGGGTTTTTTTTTTTTACAATGGAAAATAGTTCTACCATGCTAATTATGAGTTTCAACTTTTATAATTAAGCTAACCAGAGAGTAGGACAATTACAAGAGTGTTATATATGAATAAAAATTGGCTAGCATTTTTTTTAAAAAATGTTTTCATTTTACAATATGATACCAGCATCACAGCAGAACTCTGTGGCCTTGTCTATTTTTAATAAGATCAACCTCCATGAGATGACTATGGATTATACACCATGAACACCATCAGAGGTTTACATGTAGCATAACCTTAGGTTTCTGGGACTACAGAGAGTCTTTTATGGATTTTTTTAGATAATATATTTCTTATTTTCTTACAAACCCCCCCCCTGCATTACTTTCTGGCTTTGGATTTATTTCGGTTATTCTCTAATTTAAGCTTCCCTTGAAAATAATAATTTTCATTTGCTTAAATTAGTCCTCTCATCTCCTTCTCTGTATAGAAAATACATTCTATGTGCAAAGATAACTCTACTTGATTTCCACATTTGTAGAAAAATTACAATTTAGTACTCAATGACTAGAATGAAAATGAAACACCATCTGAGAGTATGAAATTTCCTCCAACCTGTCCTCCATGTCACAGTATTTCTCTATATCTTTACTTCATTTTTTTCTGAATCTGTCATGAATTATTAAGTCAGACATGCACTTTCTGCTTGTCCCATTCCTGATGGAAATCACCCACCATTTCTTAACATACATGATACATACATGATGTCATCCTCCACCCAATTCCAGTTCAATTCCTCCTAATTACTTTATACCAAACTATAACAATCCCAGGCTCTGATGGCTTCAGCACTTAGCACACCTCTCCACTAGTGGGTTATTATCCTTTAGGACAGAGGTCCCCAACCTATTGGGCATCAGGGACCAGTTATGTGGAGAGAGATTTTTCCGTGGACCGGAGGGGATGTGGTTTTATGTGCTGCCTGCATCCTGTGGATGGGGCTTTCCTTGTTTGTGCGGACTGGTTGCTGGCATGCTGCGGCCCTGTACTGGTCCACAGACCGTGGGCTGGGGATCCCTGCTTTAGGACTATTTCAGAATAACAGAATAAAAGAGTTGGAAGGGATGTTGGAGGTCTTCCAGTCCAACCCTCTGCTCAAGCAGGAAACTCCATATCATTTCAGACAAATGGTTGTCCAATCTCTTCTTAAAAACCTCCAGTATTGGAGCACCCACGATCGAGGCAAGTTATTAAATTTCATCCTAGACTGCTGGGTGACTATATTCTCAGCTAATCACTAGTTTCTTTTTTTTCTTTTTGTTTTTCTACCAGCTGATCCAACAAGGGCCCATAAAGACTGGTGTCAAATGAAGTCTTCTGGCCACCATTTTTTCCCACTCTTCTGCCAGTATACCTCCATTTCCATGTTAGCCTACAATTGGTGAACTAGTCATAGCCAGACAAACATCCCAGCAGGCCTGCACTTGCCCACTTAGATAGTAATCAGGAGTCCAGAAGGATACTCAAGTCACATATCTATTCCTTCAGGGGTACTGTCTCCTTGTCCAGAGTTAACATCAGGACTGGAGAACTCTTAAACCATACTTTATCTTGCTGTGATTCAATCAGTCTGTTCAACTCATAATGTAAAGGTATGTAGGAATCACCTTTGAAGAAAGAGGAAGAGAAGAATTGGTGGTGGGGAATAGCAGTTGCATCCTTCAGGGTGTTCCTTAGACAATGGTCTAATAAAATTTGAGCTCCAAAGTGAAAGCCTTTCAGAAAAGATCCTCTCTAGTTTAGTGAGAGTAAAAGTGAGAGATAGGTAGGGTACTTCAGTTTTGCAAGAGTCTGTTAATGTAACCTCACAATAAAGATAACGCTAGTACTCCTGGTTGTTTTTCTTATCTGGACCCTATCTCAAAGCTAACACATACAGACCCTACCAGCATCCAGACAGTAAGTCAATGCTTCCAAAGCGCTCCTGGTTTAGTCTCAGATAGATATATAGTATTAAGTATATTATTAAATATCATTTGCATATTAAAGATACCTCATCCTGAAACAACAGGTAACTTTTTTTCAACAGTTCCATGTAGGTAATAAAAAGTATTTATGTTGCTGCTTGATAAATAGAAAGCATGTGAAATGTTTTGAAATCCTATGCAATCAACTGTGGATTTTGTTCACACAATTCCCTCATTCTTATAGACAACACCATGTGCAACAGCAGAGCTCAAAAGATTTAATCCATGAAAGAAGATTGTCTTTTTCTTCTTATTTTTATTAGTACTTTGTAATCAGCACATTAGCAGTTGTGTTTTGCTTTTACTAAGTTCTCAGATAATGCACTCTAGATAATTAATCATTATACTTCTTCATAGGCATAATTACATTCACATTCTCACTTCCCCCCCCCCACTTCAATTTCACATGTATGCAAAGAATGCTTAGGCATGTTTTTAAAAACTAATTAACATCTCGAGTATGTGGGGATAAAAGGCAATCTAAACTGATTTATTTTAATTAAAACAAATAAGTGAACAAATGAAATAGGAAGATGGACAGAAACATGTTTAGCTAGATTCAAAGTGGCTTTTTGTTCCTTTTCTGTTCTGCTGTGGGCCTGGCACAGAAACTGATGAGTGCAAGAATAAACAGAGTCTCTTGGGGTTTTGAGGAGATAAATAATTGAAAATGGCAAACCAATCGGAAAAGAATGTTACGTGTGAGAGAGAAAGATGAAAGTAAGCTGCCAAGAGCTGAAACACCGCAATGTAGTACTGTGGCTCCTCATAGAATTAGGAAGAACATCCAACAACTTTGTTTCAGCATCAAGTAGTTCATGTTTGAGAAGAATAAGACTCTAGAAAGCCTTTCTCCTCTAAGTGCTTCTCTCTTGTAAATTATCCATAAGGACCTGATCCAGTTGTAAAGGTAAGCCAAATGGATACATAATTAATTTGACCAAGCTGACATGTTTTTACTTTGCCTCAAAGAGCAAGCCTGTTTTGTTTATTTGCTGAAATGGCTTTGTAATATTCTGCAGGGTTGTGCAGTTTCTTCAAACCTGAACAATGTTTTACAACAGTAATGAAGCTTCAAAGATGGTGGAATCAAAGGAAACATCCTTCTACAGCATCAGTGCCAGAAACTGATGCCTTTCCTGGGTGAAAGAGACTTGTTCTATGAACTCACAATTAAATATTCCTTCAGATTAAAGCTCAGTTCCTGTAGAGATTCAGTCATGGGGATGTTTGGTTTTTGTTTTTTCCCAATCTCCTAGTAATGCAAAAGTTGTTTGCTGTTGTTGCCTTCTAAAACATTTTTTATTCCCTAATCTAGCCTACAGACCTGGATTTTCTAGTGAAGGCCAATTTAAGTAATAACCAGGTCCTATGCTATTTAACAAACAAACCAAAAAAGATTAGCCAAGGACACTAGATACTATTGCTATCTGTCTAGGGAAGGCTGTACTGAATGGATCTTTGATTTGATAGTGCATTGTTCATACTAACTTAGACTCATCTGCACCTGGAATTAAGAACAGAATTTCCAGATCAGGAACAAATTCAATATTTATTTAGAGATTAAAACTGTTTTATGAAAAAAATTACCCAGCTGCCTGATCTAACCTAATTTTCCCTATACTTATTTTTCCTCTTTGGCATCATCAAATGTAGGAGCATATTCCTCAGCTGCAGTTTCAGCTTAAGCCTGAAAATAGAGAATTAGGACAGAACGTTAGCAAAGAAAGTAAACATGGAAGTTCCCAGGAGAACATTGCTTGGGGAAAAAGAGAAAAATCTAGCAATGAACGCACCTTCCCAGGAGAGCTAACATAACTCCTGGGAAGTTATTGTGGTTGTTCACTCAAATTTATTGAAAACTACTTAGAAAAAAAGCCTGAAGTTTTTCTAGTCTGTGAAATTTCATTAGAATATACCCACACACATACACTCATATACTGTACATACAACAATATGGCAATACTTCATCAGTACTGTAATTAAGAATATTCCTCTTCCAATTACATAAATACATATTAACATACCCAACAAAACACGCAGAGTAAAAAGAAAAAGGTAAATCCAAAGAAATGCATAAGAAAAAGAACATAAAAAGCTAAATCTTATTTATATATTTTACCTCTCCAGATTTTTCTGTCCTTGCAAATAATTTCTGCTTCCACTGCTTCCTTTATTCTTTAAATTTCTCATTGAGTATTTAATCAATTCCATCTAACCATGACTTAACTAATTTATTCAAACCATCTCAATATATTCCATTTGTACTTGTCATTCATTTTTGCATTCAATCAACATTTATTCAGCATCCATTCATCCTTGTCCTTTCACATCTTGTTTTACCAAACATTTGTTAAGTACTCCATGCTGATTGTGTTCAGCCTACTTTTATGTTTCTCCTGAAAGTACTGTCACTTTCATATAATATAACAAAATACACAGAAATACACTCTTACACATAGCAAGTTTCTCTTGGACAAACATTTTGCCTCCAAAAACATTGTTCTTCATCACAGATCACATGATAGCTTTTCATCAGCACTAGACATCTTAAAATTTCTCCATTCATTTCCCCATCTTTAGTAAATGTTTCATCTCTTTAAAATAGGCCAGATCAGGAAACAAAGCAAGGATTTCAGGAATGCTACTTTACAATTGTATTGTGAAATGTTGCCAAGTATTTCTTTGTCCTATCCTGTAGCAAACAAAATTAAGAAGAGGTTGTTTGAATTTCTCATGTCTTCTTTCCTGACTGAGTTGTTGTTTACCTTGTCTTGTCTGCTCTTGTATTCCTTCATCAAGAAGAAATCATACTTATGCCTTTACACCATGATATACAGAATCATCCCCTTTATGGATTACTGCCTTGTCGTGGCGAAGGGGCTTGTGTAACTCAATGAAGCTATAAGCTATGCCATGCAGGGCCACCCAAGATGGACAGGTCATAGCAGAGAGTTCTGACAAAATGTGATCCACTGGAGAAGGAAATGGCAAACCACTCCAATATCTTTGCCATGAAAACCCCATGGACAGTACTAAAAGGCAAAAAGATATGACGCTGGAAGATGAGCCCCTCAGGTCAGAAGGTGTCCAATAGGCTACTGGGGAAGAGCAGAGGGCTAGTACTAGTAGCGCCAGAAAGAATGAAGCGACTGGGCCAAAGCCGAAAGGACGCTCAGCTGTGGATAGATCTGGTGGTGAAAGGAAAGTCCGATGCTGTAAAGATTTTTTCTCCATAGGAACCTGGAATGTAAGATCCATGAATCAAGGCAAGCTAGACGTAGTCAAAAAAGAGATGACTGAACATCGACATCTTAGGAATCAGCAAACTAAAATGGATAGGAATGGGTGAATTTAACTCAGATGACCATCAGGTATACTACTGTGGGCAAGAATCCCTCAGAAGAAATGGAGTAGCCTTCATAGTCAATAAAAGAATAGGAAAAGCAATACTGGTATACAATCCCCAAAATGACAGAATGATCTCAATTCGAATCCAAGGCAAACCATTCAATATCACAGTAGTCCAAATCTATGCCCCAACCACTGGTGCTGAAGAGGATGAAATTGACTGGTTCTATGAAGCCCTACAGCACCTTATAGAATTAACAACAAAAAATGATGTCCTTATCATCATGGGGGATTGGAATGCTAAGGTAGGAAGCCAAAAGATAACCGGAATAACAGGCAAGTTTGGCCTTGGAGTTCAAAATGAAGCAGGGCACAGGCTGATAGAATTTTGTCAAGAGAATACGATGGTCATAACAAACACTCTTTTCCAACAACCTAAGAGACGGCTCTACACATGGACATCACCAGACGGTCAACATAGAAATCAGATTGACTATGTGCTCTGCAGCCAAAGATGGAGAAGCTCTGTACAGTCAGTAAAAACAAGACCAGGAGCTGACTGTGGCTCAGATCATGAGCTTCTTGTTGCAAAATTTAGGCTTAAATTGAAAAAAGTAGGGAAAAGCACTAGGCCACTCAAGTATGAACTAAATCATATTCCTGATGAATATACAGTAGAGGTGACAAATAGATTTAAGGAATTAGATCTGATAGACAGAGTGCCTGAAGAACTATGGATGGAAGTTCGCAACATTGTACAAGAGGTAGCAACTAAAACCATCCCAAAGAAAAAGAAATGCAAGAAAGCAAAATGGCTGTATGAGGAAGCTTTGCAAATAGCTGAGGAAAGAAGGGAAGCGAAAGGCAAAGGAGAAAGAGAAAGATACACCCAACTGAATGCAGAATTCCAGAGAGTAGCTAGAAGAGATAAGAATGCCTTCTTAAATGAACAGTGCAAAGAAATAGAAGAGAACAACAGAATAGGGAGGACCAGAGATCTCTTCAAGAAAATTGGAGATATGAAGGGAACGTTTCATGCAAAGATGGGCATGATAAAGGACCAAAATGGCAGGGACCTAACAGAGGCAGAAGAAATTAAGAAGAGATGGCAAAACTACACAGAAGAACTATACAAGAATGAGCTTAACGTCCCAGATAACCACAATGAGATGGTCACCAACCTCGAACCAGACATCCTAGAATGTGAAGTGAAATGGGCCTTAGAAAATTTGAGCAACAACAAAGCTAGTGGAGGTGACAGTATTCCAACTGAGCTATTCAAAATCTTAAAAGACAATGCAGTAAAAGTGCTACACTCAATTTGCCAGCAAATTTGGAAAACTCAACAGTGGCCACAGGATTGGAAAAAGCCAGTTTACATTCCAATTCCAAAGAAAGGCAATGCCAAAGAATGTTCAAACTATCACACCATTGCACTCATTTCACATGCTAGTAAAGTTAAAATCCTACAAGCTAGACTCCAGCAGTATGTGGATCGAGAACTACCAGAAGTACAGGCAGGATTTCGAAGAGGTAGAGGAACTAGAGATCAAATTGCCAACATACGCTGGATCATTCTGCTTCATTGACTATGCTAAAGCCTTTGATTGTGTGGATCACAACAAATTGTGGCAAGTTCTTAAAGTGATGGGAATACCAGACCATCTTATTTGTCTCTTGAGAAACCTATTTGCGGGTCAAGAAGCAACAGTGAGAACTGGACACGGAACCACTGATTGGTTCAAAATTGGAGAAGGAGTCTGGCAAGGCTGTATACTGTCGCCCTGCCTATTTAACTTATATGCAGAGCACATCATGAGAAAGGCAGGGCTAGATGAATCAAAAGTTGGAATTAATATTGCTGGGAGAAATATCAACAACCTAAGATATGCAGATGATACCACTCTAATGGCAGAAAGTGAAGAGGAACTAAAGAGCCTCTTGATGCGGGTGAAGAAGGAGAGTGCAAAAGTTGGTTTGAAACTCAACATTAAGAAAACCAAAATCATGGCATTCGGCCCTCTCAATTCCTGGCAAATAGATGGGGAAGAAATGGAGGTAGTGACAGATTTTATTTTTCTGGGCTCTAAGATCACCTCAGATGGGGACTGCAGCCAAGAAATTAAAAGACGCTTGCTCCTGGGGAGGAAAGCTATGGCAAATCTAGACAGCATACTAAAAAGCAGAGATATCACCCTGCCAACAAAAGTGCGTATATTCCAGGCCATGGTTTTCCCAGTTGCAATGTATGGCTGTGAAAGTTGGACCATAAGAAAGGCTGAGCGCCAAAGAATTAAGGCCTTTGAACTATGGTGCTGGAGAAGACTCCTGCAAATCCCTTGGACTGCAAGGCGTTCAAACCGGTCAGTCCTAGAGGAGATCAACCCTGACTGCTCTTTAGAAGGCCAGATCCTGAAGTTGAAACTCAAATACTTTGGCCACCTAATGAGAAGGAAGGACTCACTGGAGAAGGGCCTAATGCTGGGAAAGGTTGAGGGCAATAAAAGAAGGGGACGACAGAGAATGAGATGGCTGGATGGAGTCACTGAAGCAGTAGGTGTGAACTTAATTGGACTCCAGAAAATGGTAGAGGACAGGAAGACCTGGAGGAACGTTGTCCATGAAGTCGCGATGGGTCGGAAACGACTTCGCAATTAACAACAACAACAATACAGAATCATCTACTTACTCTACTTTTTCATCATTATAATTACAACCATTCATTCTGGGTTTTTTCCCTCTAAAGAAGAACTTCTATCTTTATACACGAGTTTTCCAATGCATATTCCTTGTAGCATCAGACAACCTGTTTAACATTTGCTACAAATCTTTTGGCTATTTAGGCAACAATACCTGAATACAAAAATACATATACTTTCATGTCCCCAACCAACATACTTTAACATTTTTGCAAACATTCAATATGCATTTTAGCATACATTAAGCAATTATTAATCCCCTGAATGACTAAGTATAAAACTATAAGCATTAAACTGCATTGCACTGTCCAAATTTTGTTTACTGTCCCTTCTCATGCTTACATTATGCCAAAACAGGCAAACTGAACAATCTAATTCCTGTTGTAGTTTTTTCATCCACTCTTTCTACCTTTTCCTTTGTATGGGGGGATAATAACAGCATTCTTCCAATTATCAGGCCTAGGTGAAGCCTTCACATAGATTAAAATTTTGCCCAGCACTGCCTAGGCAACCATATCTGTATTTTAACATTTTTGTAGTTACATTATTTGTGTTTGCACAGTTTTACCATTTCTCAACATTCTCACAGCATGTATTACAACTTCTTTTTCACCTTTTTTTTCTTGGATAATAATATGCATCATGTGTATTTCAGTTCAACAAATTATTATTCCCATTAAAATCTCAAAAAAATTCCAATATTTTCTCATTTCAGTTTCATCCCAATCATTTCATCATATTGATTTTTAATTCTTTTCACTCTGCTGGAGACTGCTTGTTTTGCTCTCTTTAGCTATTTCCAAAACAACTCCTTAATTCAAAAAAATTCACTCTGAGTTTTCTCTCTTTTCACTGAAGGGTTCTGAAACAAAGGAAAATTATTTAGTCTAACTGTTGCTTTCTTGCTTTTTGTAATCAGCTTTTGCATCAGAGAAATTTCATGCAAGCTTGGGAAACATGTACATGGATGGGATATACTGAAGGAGGGAATAAGGGAGTGTACAGGAATGATTGATGTCTTTCTTATGATGTAATGGCTCTGTTGTCTGATTTTCATTGGCTAACAAAGTTTGTAAAGCAATGCTACCAATTTTCTAACGCGTGGCACTTCTGGACGTAACTCTGCCAGCATTCCAGACTGTTGGCCACCCAGCTGCTTAATTTGATCAAATAAAGAGCTGCTTGATCAAGAAGTCTCCACTTGGGTTATCTGATTAGATTGATATGGTATCTCAAGTTCAAGTAAGGGACTGAGACCTTACATCACTTTACGTATTCCTTGTTGTCTTTGATTGCATTATTTCTGCTGTCATCCTTTTGAAATAGACCAGGTAAGAAACAGAGTCCAGTCCACAAGTAACCCTGAAATCTACTTCATTGATACAGGCCATACCAGCAGGATCCTGAAAAACAGTCGTGTTTTCCTTTCTTTCCTTCTTACACCCAAAACTGTCAAAGCAGAGTTACTTTACATTTTTGTTTATTCCCTCTCCAAAGACATTTCTGTAGTTCTCTATAGCAGCTACTTTATATAATTTGATTTGCTAGTACTTTTGACAATATATATAATGGGGTATCAACCCATACTGATGATACTGACACCATGCTGATGAACACCCAGAAGTCTCATGTAGATGTTACATAAGAATGGGGAAAGTGTTAGGCTCAGTCTGGCCCCCTCTACCAACACAACTGGACTTGGCAACGGAGAAAAGAACAAGAGCAATAAAATGCCCTCTATTGCTAACTCTTTCGGAAATTGTCCAGAAGGATACCCTGACTGATAATATTAAAAACTGTCAAGAGATCAAGCAAGACCAGAAAAGTTACACCAGTCTACCCTGATCCTGAAAGAAGTCATCAGATCTCTTGAGCAGCAGCCGCACCACTGTAACCCAAAAGGGAGGTTTGGACCTGCCAGCTTTTTTATTCATTAAGGAAGTAGCCCAATTACTTATTCTATATTGTCTTATCTCTTCTATTCACTCCTGTCATCTAACAGAGTATTTGTTCTGGTTCTAGATCTTATTCATAATGATGGAAACTTTTCCCAGATTTCATGTCTGGTTCTTCATTACCATGAAGCATAATATACAAGTATCACTTACCTATGCATTTATATAAGTGTCTTGGCAACGTTTCGACGAAGTCCCATTCGTCATCTTCAGGCTGGTGTTTTCAGCTTCATGCTTTGAGCAGCAATGTGTGGTCTTAGCTGTTTCTTCCTTTTAACTGCCAGTGGGGTATGAACTGATTGGGTGGGAGCTTGGCTGTGTTCTGATTGGGTGGAAGTGTGTTCTGAATGGTTAGGGGCTTGGCTGTGCTCTGATTGGCTGGGGGAGTGTTCTGTTTGGTTGTGCTCAGGTTAGTCTGAGTTGCAGAGGGGTTTAAGATTTGGGCTGCCTTGCTATTTTCTGGCTTCGCGTTCGTGGTCGTGTCTCCTCTTCATGGAGGTGTCAGTTTGCTTCATGTATGGATTGGAGGGGTTTAAAGTGGCTAATGATGCAGCTGTGGTCTGGCTTCTGGTTTGTGGTCGTGCCTCGTCATCGGTGTGGCTTTGGGTTTGTTTGTTGCGTGGATGTGTGGTGGTGACCTCCTGTGTGGTTTTTGTGAGTGTGGGTCTGGTATCATTTTTTGTGTTAGGGAGTCGTTTGTCAATAAGGGCGGGTTTCCAAATGGCTGGTAGGCGGGAGGTATCATCTCGCTTGTTCATGCTGTGTGGGCGTTTTTCTATCTCGATGGCTTCTCTGATTATTCTGTTATTAAAATGTTCACTTTTGGCAATGGTTCTGGTATTTTTAAAGTCAATTTCATGTCCTGTGGCTTTAAGGTGTTGGACCAGGGAAGATGTTGGTTCCTCTTTTTTGACTGAGTTCTTATGTTCTTCAATGCGTGCACTTATTCTTCACAACATTCTTCTGTTGGTGAATGATACCAGACCCACACTCACAAAAACCACACAGGAGGTCACCACCACACATCCACGCAACAAACAAACCCAAAGCCACACCGATGACGAGGCACGACCACAAACCAGAAGCCAGACCACAGCTGCATCATTAGCCACTTTAAACCCCTCCAATCCATACATGAAGCAAACTGACACCCTCCATGAAGAGGAGGCACGACCACGAACAAGAAGCCAAAAAATAGCAAGGCAGCCCAAAATCTTAAACCCCTCTGCAACTCAGACTAACCTGAGCACAACCAAACAGAACACTCCCCCAGCCAATCAGAGCACAGCCAAGCCCCTAACCATTCAGAACACACCTCCACCCAATCAGAACACAGCCAAGCTCCCACCCAATCAGTTCATACCCCCACTGGCAGTTAAAAGGAAGAAACAGCTAAGACCACACATTGCTGCTCAAAGCACGAAGCTGAAAACACCAGCCTGAAGATGACGAATAGGACTTCGTCAAAACTTTGCCAAGACACTTCCAATTTTATGCGGGAGAAAACCCGAACAACCAAAGACCTACATACAAATACCCGCGAAAACCTCCATATATATATATATATATATATATATATATATATATATATATATATATATATATATATATATATATATAAAGATTTTATTGGGGTTTTTTTCATCAACATATGTTATTTTTTCCAATCAACAAGTTGTCTGGTGTTTGCTATGCTAATACATGTTCAATTCCTAATCCTTCATTCTTTCCTCTAGCCAAGAATAAAATAGGTCGCAAATTTGATAATAGTCTGTATCTTCTTTATCTTTCAACCTCATAGTTAATCTGTCCGTCTCTGCACATTCCAATATTTTCCTGATTATTTCTTCTTCTGATGGCAATCCTTCATTCTTCCAGTATTGTGTAAAAATTATTCTCACTGCTGTAGTGATGTGTAAGATTAAATATAATTTCTGCTTATTAGTCTTTTCAGGCATAATATCTAGTAAAAAAAGTTCAGGTTTAAAATCCACTTGTTCACCCAATATTTTTTCTAACCACATATGTATCTTTCTCCAATAGGCCTTTGCCTTACCACATGTCCACCAAATGTGATAGTACGTGATAGTATGTGCCTTCTATTGAGGTGACACCATTTCATAGATTGTGAGTTTTCTTTTCTCTTTCATTGATAATTAAACCTACATGTATTCATTAATTGTATTTCACAAGATCAAACCACTTCTATACATTCTACCACAGATATATAACCTAGTTCTCTTTCTTCCATTTAATTTGTTAATTCATAATTTACTTCTTTTATATTCTAAGTCACAATCTTCTAAATCCTATGATCAACACTAGATGGGTGCACAGATAATAACATCTGTCTCCAACTGAAGTGTTCAGGTAATGATTGTAAATTACATAGAGGGATAACTAGCTTAAAGGCCTTAGTTGTATCCATGCCATATGTAGCTTTCCCTGTTAACAATAATAATAATAGTGCCAGTAAGTTTGGACATACTTTAAGTTTGCCACAAGTGTAAGCACAGTTCAATTTTTCTTCAAATTTTTCTATTCTAAGATCTCTAATCTAGAGATTGCCTTACAAGCCAACATACTGTTGCATGCAATGCATTATGTCAAAGGTACTCAAGGTATGTTGGTCCATGTTCAAAGGCCTGTCACATTTGGATTTACATAAATGTGTTGCACAACTGTGCAACATTACTAGAATGTCCCTTACTTAAATCTGAGTTTGGTTGAAGCATAAAGCAACAATAGATATAAATTAAGAAGAAACAGAAAAGTATATAGTATATTGTTGGATAACATTCACCAATTATAGGAAACCTAAATTAAATATATCATTCTGTTCTGTGCAGTTGCTTTTTCATTCATGCATGCATTGTACTCTCTAGGAATTTCTTTTTTTTTTAGAATTAATACTTGAATAAATGTTTTAAGCAAATTCATTCTAATTAGGAATATGCTGCTTTATGTGAAATTTCTTAATAATCACCCAAAATGTATACCAGTTGATAAAAATGAACCCTGCATTTTTCCTTGGTTATTAGTAAAACCCGTTTTCAGCAATATACTGATTGGCTGAAACTGAATGGCTCCCATTGAGTTCTACTTATGGATGAGTTCTTAATTGCCAAAATAGATGGGATATTAATGATATTAGTCTTGCATGCTTTTCTTGTAAAATTGCAGTTTGAAAGAGGATCTAAAATGAGATCACAATGGGAGTGAAATGACAAAGCCACCAGTCACCCATCCTGCCACCCCACTCTGGACCACACTCTTTGCCAACCACGGTGATATTTAATTTCAATAAAAATAAAATCTAAAATAAATATAGTATGAACTCTGTACCAATATCTTGTCATTCCTCCAAAGACCTCCAAGCTTGCAATAGGGAACCTTCAAATTGCCTATGCAATATAGGATTATGTTGCATATATAGTGGTTGCAGAAAAGGAGTCACAAACACAAGCATATAATTATGTAGGAAATCCCTCTCACCTCTGATATCCTGCAGGCTTTAAAACAAAACATTTTCAGCAATTGCTCAGCATCATGGAATATAATAATTGAAAATGTTCAGGACGGGAGGTTTATCTGGATCAGCAATGCTTGCAACAGTTCCTGGTTTCTTTTATTTTAAAACAGCTTGATAGCTCTTGCAATCTTCCCAATAACCTTTCCTGCCCTAGTTGCTGAATGAATGTGACCGCCAGAGCCAGAAGGGCACAGGCAATGTGTGTGGGTCTTTTTACAGCGTTTCTGGCGGAATTGGAAATAAGAAGCACCAGGAATGCATTTGCACTGAGGAGAGTTCAGGAACAAAGCATGCAGAGGAGGAAATATATAAGCAGGGCAAAGAGAGAATAGCAAGGCAAATAGGAACAGCGTTGTCAGAAAAAATGGCATGGGAATGAGCACGCCCACACCAAGTTGGTCAAGAGGTGAGACAGAGGTATAAGCAGATCAAGCAGTGGATGGTTATATACTGAAATGTTGACAATTCAGGGTTTGTTTGTTTTTTAATTTTAAAATTAAAAAAACAGTTAAGCTCCTTTGGCAAGCTTAACTGTTCAATAGGATCGTGGTTTGGGGAAAGAAGACATAACTCTTCTCGACATCAGCCCTCCAAACTCTCAGTCTGTGGCAACTAGACTTTTAAAACACTTCTCTTGTTGCCAATTGGAAACATTTTAAAAAGCAAAACTGCCATATATGGAGGCTTTCCCGGGAGCAGGATTGTCATTTGCTGGAGATATTTCTTAGGCCAGATCTAAAAGCTCCTAGTTTTGTCCCTGGGAGAGCTTAGATTAAGAGGGAGGCAGGTGAATTTGCAGATTATATTCTTCTACAGTAAATGTTGTCAGAAATGATAATTTGGAAGGTCAGTATGACAGAGATGGATATGAGAGCCCAAGCAATTTGTAAGCTCTATGTAGAAACTAGGAGGGAAATCAGTGTTGTTTGCCTCCAGTGCTTAAATAATAATCTTCATCTGGTATATAATAATTGGTTGGTTCAGATATAAAAGAATGGGGTACATCAGCAATTAGAGCTATAAGAAACTATGGAAAGTTATCTATGGGCATTCAATTTGACTTTTTTGTGGGACAAAATATTGTGGCTGAGTTGTAGCTAACTCTGGTGTTTTGTTTTGTTTTTTATTTTCAATTTATTTAAAACATTTATATACTGTAGCTGCCCATGAACTAGACCAGCACACTGGCTGAGGAATTCTGGGAGTTGAAGTCCACAAGACATAAAAGGGCCAAGTTTGAAGGCCCCTGAACTAGACACTGGGTGGCTCAGAAACAAAAAAAATAAAACAATCCATATTTATAACAAAATAAAAAAGTAAAGGTTTTGCACACAGGATAGAAATTGAAAGCGTTAAGATCCCAATATAAGGGGAAGATTTCAAGTTGAGAAAGTTCTAAGGATGTCTCCTCTGGTATTGTGAAAACAATGAATATGTTATTTCTTATAGCTGGTATGATGCCCATTACAGGTAGTCTTTGACTTATGACCAAAATTTAGGCCAAAATTTCCATTGCAAAGCGAGACAGTTGCTAAGTGAGTTTCACCTCATTTTATGACCTACAGTTAGTAACACCATTATTAAGTGAATCTGGCTTCCCCATTGATTTTTCTTGTCAGAAAGTCGCAAAAAAATGATCACGTAATCCCCAGATACTGCAACCATCATAAATATGAGTCAGTTGCCAAGAGTCCAAATTTATGCTGCAAGGGTCATAAATGTGAAAAGCAGTCATAAGTCTCTTTTTCCAGTGCTGTGATAATGTTGAACAGTCACTAAACAGATAGTTGTACCAATATACAAGGGGGTGCCATGGCTCAGCAGTTAAAGATGCTGAGTTTGTCAGCTGGAAAGCTGACAGCCTAGGTCTGAGACCCAACAGGGTGAGCTCCCATTATTTGCCCAGCTTCTGACCACCTAGCAGTTCAAAAGCATGCAGAATGTGAGTAGATAAATAGTTATGAGTATAACAGCGTTCCATGCACCTTGGTGTATAGTCGTGCTGGTCACATGAACATGGAAGCATCTTTGGAAAATGCTGGTTCCTTTGGCTAAGAAACAGAGATGAGCACCGCCCTCTATAGTCAGACATGACTGAACAGGGAAAACCTTTACCTTTACCACTATACAAAAACATGCAGTTGGCCATATATATAGAAGCTTTTCTGGCTGCTTCAGTTGGAAATCTAATTTTGGTTTTCACATTAAAATAGTGGTTGCTTTTTGATGTGTCTGGTATATATTTCTCGTTGTATCAATGTAAATGCAGGCTGCAACCCATCATGTTTTGTTTTAGTAAAGTCCTGCAAACGAATAAAAGGGGAATTGTTGTAAATTGAATGTTCTATCTCTTCAGGCATGAGGCAAAGACTCCAATTTATTTGAGCAAAGATTGAAAATGGCAGCGGAAGAAAAACAAAAATTGCACGATAGAATAGATGCAAAAGTTTAAAGAAACAGCCCCAACACAACAAGGGAATAAACTATGGAACAAATCTATAAAATATACCCATGGGATAAAATGTTTAATAGATAATATACAGCTTCATTAATAATTACCAAAGTAGACAACTCATATACTAATAAGTGCTGGAAAAAGGAACATTTTACAATTTAAAGAAATTGAACAGTATTGGGATGAAATACATAGTACTGTTCAGAGAACTTTAGAAATAAAATTTGAATGAAACATATTAGCAAAAATATCACAATTTTATATATATTCGTATATTCAAAAAAAATCACAATTTCCTAAGAAATATATTGATAACCACAAGGATTAACTTAGTAGAGCATTGGAAAAGAGATATGTACTGACAATATCAGTCTAAGAACTTATACTTGGAGAATACACAAAATAACTAGTATAACAGAAATTTCACCAAAAATTAACTAAGAATGGCTTCCATGTATAATACAAACTATATAGTAAAGTAAATCTAACCATTTAAAGTATGATTTTTTAAGGGGGGAAAAGAATCAATCAAAGAACTGAAATAAATATATGATAATTTTAAATGTTTATAAATATTATAATATTGTACCAGTCAGAGTACAACAAAAAGCAATTTAAAAACTAAATAATTATCTGTATTGTTTTTAGTAGTTTTTCTTCTTTCTCCTTTTTTGTTCGGGAAGAAGTATATTATTCAAGGATTACACAGACACACTCTAAAAAGGAGAAAGAACTTTGACATTCAGCACAAAAATTCAAAAACACCTTTATTTTTTTTATTTTATTGTCAAAAATAATGTTTCGTTTTTAGGATTGATTTTTCATCAGTGATATGCTAAGCACAGCCTATATAACTCTTTGTCCACTTACTGATATTTTATCTTTGCCTCTCATCTTAAAAAAAATAGAAAATAAAATGGCACTACAAAGACAAAACATCTGTTTGGATAAGATATTTGCCAGGAACGTGTGTTTGTGTGTGTGTGTGTGTGTTTGTGTTTGTGTTTGTGTGTGTGGGTGTGTGTCTATTTGTGTGCTTGTGTTTAAATGCTGTCACTATCTGCTGTGGGTCTTTTCTAACACAGATGTTATCTGTCTGAAGGCAAAGTATAAGTTAAATAATCTTTCAGGATATTCCCTCAAGTACAGCAAAATTATATAAATGGTTAGTCAGAAGTAACTGCCATCATATTCCAGTTTTGGACCTATTTCTATGAAATAGTGCCTGACTGGGGCTTTAGATAATGGTTTTATTTATTGGTTTGATGGTGAGAGAATACAACTAAGAAATACTTTTTTTCTTTCTTTCTTTCTTTTTTGTTTTGTTTTGTTTTGTTTGTCTGAGAGTCAGCTAATACTTCCATTACAGATTAAAGATTTGGACTCCTTATGTTGTTATTTTCACACTAAGCTAGAAGCTACAATCATACCCTTTGTGCTACAGTATGCTGAATCTTGCTCTCTTCTTTCCTTTTAACAAAAAAAAAAAGGTGTCCTTCTATTATACCTTTCAGCAAGAATGGAAGAACATCTTTAAAATTCTACTCTAGGTGCAGGAGAAATTATACTTATCGTACTAAATGTATAATTGGATGAGTGGGGTGCCTCCCTCCTTCCCACCCTTCTTTTTACATTAAAAATGCTTCTTCATATAGAAATTCTTTTTTTCTTTGCAGAACTTTCTAGAATGATCCTATAACTGTGCCACATTGTTTGATCACCAGGCAATTTCAGAAAGAATTGCTGATTTGATGTACAAAAAGCAGAATTCTACACTGTTAAGGCGCTGCATGAGGCATTTTTAATGTGAAAGACTGTCTTAACCAATTTGGACATTTAATAACGCAAGAACTACTTTCCCTCCCTACTGCAAATTTCTAAAGAAAATATCCCCATCTCTTTTGCTCCTTATGTTTCACGCCGTGTACCCTAGAAAAACGAACAAAAAGAGAAAATCATAAAAAAAATAATTACAGTATTATACATTTTAATTCTTTGGGAGATATTACTGACATAGGTTGGAGACATTATGAGAAAAATGTCTATATTTTTCTGCCTGCTAAAATTAGGCAGTTCATAAGTCCTTGGGTTACTGCAGCACTTGGAACCAGAATTTCCATCATTAAGCAATGCGGTTGTAAAGAAAGCATGAAGCCACATCATTTAGTGATAGCAATTCCAGCAGTCCCAATTCCTGCTGTTAAGTAAAGACCACATGGGTCATTAAGTGAGGACCTTCCATGATGGCCACTTCTGACTTCCTGCCAGCTTCCTTGTTGACTCTGGTAGGGAATGTTAGAAATTGCAATTGCATGACCATAGTTCGCTTGTAATTGCTGGAACTGTGAGGATCCATTGTAAGTACAGTTTGTTCAGTGCCATCGTAACTTTGAACAAGTACTGAATGAATGAACATCACCCAAGGATTACCTTTAATTCTTGTTCAGAGTTGGGCAGCCTGTGAGTATAATACATTATTATTATACAGACAACAGTGTGAAATCACAGCTGACAATTCTTTAACTGGTATTATCAGTTAACATCAAACAGAAACATTTTTGTTTATTAAGACATTTAATGTGCCTTGGCAATTATTATTTATAGTTTTGGCATCTTTGAAATACCTGACTTGTAACTTTCTCTGCAAACTGCACCATTTTAGTTGACTGCCAAAGCAAAGCTTTGTATGGCTATTCAGCAGTGAGCCATGCTGATTTCCAGTTCGGACAACAATTTTCCTGAAAGAAATCATAAAGTCACCAAGATTCAAAAACACTTATACTTAACAGGAGGAGAACTAAGTAGTGAAGACAAGAGAGCTGCTATACTATCATAAATGCCAATAGAGATGGCAGCAGCCATAAACTCTCTGTTGGTAGGAAATTTAAACGATTACAAGGAAAGAGTACATTGGACAATAAATAAATGCAGACTGAAAGCAGGTGGAGTGTGAAATAGGCATTCAGTTAATTCAAGGCAACTCCCTATATTCCACACTCCTTGTTACATAAAAAAAGCATACACTATATTTGGATATACTCCCCATATGTCAAGTCAGTAGTTTAATTGGGTAATAATGTGACATTTTGTCCTTGGGTTCTGAAATTTGAGTTTAAAATAATATATGGTGGTCAAGTGGATAAGAAGTGATTGCTCAAAATGGAATCCAGACAAACTGAGATTGGGAGAGGATTAACATTCTTTGGGATTAACTATTTTGAAGCATCTACTGCTCAAATTAAAAGCAAATGGCTACAATTTGATCTAGTACATTTTGAGAAGCAGATCAGACTTTCCATGAGAGTTGCAGATCACAATTGCTGAGTTTGTATTGCTGATTTTCCATCTTTGGATCAAGTTTTTTAATGGGACAAATATAACTGAGCAATTGTGATCTGCGACACTCATGGAAATTTGAATGCCTTTCCAAAAACAACCTGACATAAATTTTCAGCAAGTGCAAATATAAAGAAGAAGAAAAAAAAATCAAAGAAGCAAATAATCTCTTGGAAAAAATGTTTATCAGTTAAAACAATGGAACTGTGTGAGGATTCTTTATGGTAATCACACACACATAAGCTATATGAGGGCTTTTTCATTCTTATATTTCAAAGTTTCCAAAGGTAGACCAGATCAGGAAACTGATTTCACAGGAAGGCTAGAAGTATGTTTCATTAAAATAAGCAGTAGAAACAGAATATTCCAAGTCCACATGAGTTTTCCCTTCCATCCTTGTTATACCTAAGAGAATCAGGGAGATCAGATCTCTTTCTAATAATGTCCTTTCTTCCTGGGCTCAACACTTGGTTCTCAAACTGTTATTGTCCTAATGGTGGTTACTCCAAAATCAAGTCTCCGTATTTCCCTGTACAAATACAGAACCCTAACCCTTCTTCTCACTGTCCCTAGTTTATTCTGGATAAACTGTCCCTTAGTTTATTCTGGATAAGAACAAAATTACTTGATCAGTCACATTAACCAGCTTGTTGCAGTAGGATTCTTCTTGGGCCTTGGTTTACTTAGCCATGTCTGGTCCTTAAACTTTTTAAACCTTATTGCCAGACCATTGATTCCTGATTCCTGATGGGTAATTGCCCAAGCTTGACTTGGAACAGTCTTCTGCTCTTGGTCTTGATTGCCACTCTTTCCCGAGTGATTGTCTTCAAGCTATAAGGCAGAGTTGCTGCCAAACTCCAGACCCAATTCCAAGCTGAACTCCAAGGCGAGATGTTTCTGCACATCAAGCCAAGTTCTACGCAGAGCTTCAAACCTGGTCACTGCTGCTCACTGACCTGGCTGACAGATGTTTAGGACTTAGTAAGCCTTACTAATTTATTTCTAATATTGCCTCTGCTTAGTTTTCCCATCTTCTTTTTTTTTTTTTTTTTTGGTCCTCTCACATCATCTTTTTAGCCATCCCTTCCTTTTATCTAAAGGGCTTCGTGGGGTGCCCAAACATATTAGGCATGGACAATATTTTGTCTTTGAAAAGACCCAGGCCAACCAGGGCGATAAAGAGATGATGTCCCTTTCCTTCAAGGCATTAGCTGGCCAACCATAGGGATAGGAATATTGTTACTGATGCAAGTGAGGGTGGGTTGCACTTTTTAACCTCCTCAGAAGAGGGACGTGGAAGATGTTTGGGTTGATAGCATTGGATACATAGCTCCAGTCTCTATGCTGGAGGATTAGCTGAATTGATCGTGCTGTTCTGGTACAACTTTCAGAAGGATTGATTTGGCCATCCCGGCCAGATTGGTCAAGCTGGAGGTCAGCCCGTCTCTAGTGAAGGCTGGACTGGTTGGCTCTAATGTCAACTGGATTGGAGGACAGAGGAATCAGGCAAAGCTCAAGAGCCCTTAGCACAGCCTCTCTGTGGAGAAGAACCGTTTGAACTGACAGTAGCTGTAATTGTTGGACCACTGTGGTGTGGTTCTTTTGCAGCAGGGAGAGCCCTTCTGAGCCAACAGCAGTTGCTACTGCACTAAACTGGATTCCATTTCTCTCTTCCAAGATAAAATAATAGGGGTTGACCTAGAAAGCAAATCTCCAGGAGAATGGAAATTAAAAAGAAGAAGAAGCTCAATGGCAATAATGTAACCAAAAACAAACAAATGTAACCATATTAATTATTTCTCAATAATAGAAATTTAAAAAAAATCTTTGAGCCTTTCATAAAGGAAACAGACTTTGAGTCTTTTGAGGAAAAAAGGCAGATCAGGAAATAAGATGGTGGATGATTTAAGATCGTGATTAAGGATCATTTAAAGTAGGAGAGGGCTTTAGCTGCAACCTTCAAGAAGAGAAAGAGAAAAATCATGGTGGTAACACTGCTGTGCAGGAGATAAAATAAAAGGATGCTGAGCAACTCTATGTTAGGAATATGGATCCAGGATGTGACACAACAACTTCACATTCTATGACTTACCCAGTTAGATGGCAATTGTCGCTTCCTTGTAATGATACTGCAAGGAACAACTACAACCAGAATTTTGTTGACTTGAAAGATAGAAGCTCAAGAAGCTGGGGCTTTGGGAATTAGTTCCCCCCGTCTAAAAAAGAGGGAAAGGATAATATTGACTGTGCAAATACTGGTACTACTAAACAAGGAAGAATTAATTTCTGAGTCCATGGTCTGAGTTAGGTCGATGATTGAGTCCTGGCACAACATAATTGCATCTCAGAAGGATTTATTTTAAAAGTATTTGGTTTTAAACTAACTCCTCTGGCAAATGAAAACTCCAAACACCTCAGATAAAAACATATTTGTATGGAAAAAAGTAGAAGTGATGATTTAATGAGCCTATTAAACCCTTTAATGGAAAACCCTTTAATGGAAAAAAAAGAATATAGGTTCAGGAGTTTTGTCTATTTATTAATTCTTAGAATATGTGAAATAACAAGATGAAGATGAACTCTTAATACAGGGAAGTAATTATGATTGAATAGTTACAGTGGAGACCTGGTGAAAAGATTCCCATGACTGGAATATAAATTGAAGGATACAAATAGTTTAACAGAAACAGAAAGGAAGGAAAATTTACCCTGTATGTTAAAACTATCAACTTCTGTTAAGAAATCCAAGTGAATGAATTTGGTAATATTCTAGGGAGCACTTGGGTTAAAATAAGTGGAAAAATGAGTCAAAGCATTCATCCAACCGAGGAGAAGATATAGATATGTTTTCCAAAATCATATTGCAAAATCTGTCAAATGACAGGGCCCTGTCAGACAGCAAACTCTGCCAAGTATGGTCCTTCCAGGAAATTTCTTTTTTTTTTCTTATCAATAAATTTATTCTTCAGAAATATTCGGCTATCTTGCCTTGATGCAAACAAACAGGAAGACTTCCTCCAAGAAGTGGAAGTAGCAGAAACACTGAAGAAAAGGATCGTGTGATTGTGTAACAATACAGTTCTTATGATACCTTGTACATTTACATCACCTAGTGCACAGCTACACTCCCTGGGAGGATTCATTATTGCCTTTTTTATGGGCTGAACGTTAC
Organism: Crotalus tigris; assembly: GCF_016545835.1. Taxonomy (NCBI): domain Eukaryota; kingdom Metazoa; phylum Chordata; class Lepidosauria; order Squamata; family Viperidae; genus Crotalus; species Crotalus tigris. The sequence goes on along the minus strand of NW_024096858.1, from coordinate 506,927 downwards.
TAGTTGAGAACTGCATATCCCATAGGATTTACTCATTCCTCTAAATATTGTTGAGTATTGAGATTCACAGGAAATTACTTGAAAGCTACATGTATTTGCTCTTGGCCTGTAAATTTGGGAGTCCTGATGTAGTTGAAGAATTTGACTAAGGGAAATACAAAAAGGGTGCTTGGTGGATAAAGTAAAAAAAAAAAAGGATTAGATGGGTGGAAAACCACATTTCAGAAAATGCTTGCAGCAAAAAAAAAAGAGGAGATAAAAGTACTGTATAAGGAATATATAGATAAAATTAGTTACATAAAAGAATAACAGAATTGTGAGGGACCCTGGAGATCTTCTATTCCAACCTCCTGCTCAAGCAGGAAACCCTATACAATTTCAGACAAATGGTTACTCAATCTCTTCTTGAAAACCTCCAGTGTTGGAACATACACAACTTCTAGAGGCAAGTCATTCCACTGATTAATTGTTCTAATTAATTCAGAAGTGTCTGAAGATGACTACTAGGAGCCAGCAGAAAGAACAGAATTAAAATTAAATGTGATCAAATGATTTGGGCTAAAACAGAAGGGTAGGAATGCTGGAAAATGTTTTAGAGTTCTGTATGGTAGATTTTTGTACGGGAATGATGCCACCTTGAGCACCTGACTGAAAAAGCTGTAAATCATCATCATCATCATCTGCTACGTCCGATATATTTAAAGTAAATGCTATAAATATTACTGCTCAAGGAGAAAAAATGAAATGGATGTCTTAAATGTCCCTGAAGCACTGAAGAATTTTAAAGCTGCAGTTGTAGATGGTATAATCTGAAAGCTATTAAAATACAGATCCAGTTTGCTTATGGAGCGGCTATGAGATTGGTGTAATATGTGTGTGAAGGCTTTATCTATACCTAATATTAAGGCATGACTTTGTTCTTTTTCTATATAAAAAAAGAACCAGCAAGATTGAATCCAGAGACTACAAGGGCTTTAGTTTGTAAGTGTGTCTAGTTAGATGATTGACAGACTACTAATAGGGATGTGATAGGAATCTGGGAAGTGCAATGCGGGCATGGATTATATAGATAAGATTTTTGTTCTGCAGTAAATCTTTAAATGGGTGGAAATGTTTTGGTTTTCAAAAAGCAAATGATAGATTTGCATCTTTTATGCAAATATGGAAATGAAGAGTGGGCGCAGAATAAGATCAGTATGTGACGGACGTTAAATACATGTGGCTTCTCTCTTAGCATAGAAACCTGTAGTTAAATCTTCAACCCAGAACGGGACTCTAAAAAGTGATTTCCTGACTTTTTTTTCCTGGTAGATGAGGTAAGAAAAAAATATGCTTTCATTCATTCTAGTTTGGGACAAAGAAGAAAAACCTGGCTACTTGCACAAAACAACCATACAGATATAAAGACAGTCTTCTAGAGCAGGGGTGTCAAACTGGTGGCCCATCGGCTGGATGTGTCACATGTAGGCCATACCACCCCAGCTCCTCAAAGGCAAAAAACGTTGTGATATGTCATGATACGTCACGTGACACGATCGAGTTTGACACCCGTGTTCTAGAGGGTCCACCAACCTCATCAAGATACTGAACTCATTGAGTTGAATCTCCTCAGACCTATAGGCAATGTTGCTCAGAGCCTTCTCCCTCAAGCTGAGCAGTCTTCTTAATGGTGGAATACATTTCAAAAGCACAGTATATAGTTAAACAGCTCTCTCCTAACTCTTTTTAAAACGCCATCAATGGCAGCCATCTGTACAGAAGTCTCCTACAGCAGTTTCATTTAGTCTCTTCTTGTCTGCTTGATATCTTTTTAGGAATTAAATCTCTTACAATCTAGAGGAGACCAACCCAATCCAGTCACTTCCCCTCTTCCTTGCTCTTCAAGCCTTGATTCTCGCCAAACTATTTAATCAGCGATTTCCTTACCAGTCAAACTTCTCCGGCTCTCTTTCTTGTTAGCTGAGCTACCATCTTATATCACGGTGTCTTTTGCTCTCATCAAGAGGCCTTTCTCCCTTTGTTTATAGTAATATAAATAATGAAATAAAATAGTGTTTTCACTTCTTGCAGAAACCAGAATTCCAAAGATGGTTCCTAGATGGTTCTTGTGGGTGGAACAACGATGCTGACTGCTCTTTGGCAGGGATGGACACAAGGATATTTATAGCTTATATAGAAGAACATGCCACTGAAAGAGTATAGTCAACACTTTTAAATCTTCATTAGATGCCTAGGAGGGAGACAGAATTGTAGAACAGACCTGGAGAAACAATTTACCCTATATCATTCTTAATAACCTTCACATTCCATGTTCTGCCATTTAGATAAAGGAGGGAATCAACAATTCCCATCCACCCTCCCTCACTATTGTCTAGGCTACCTGCGACTGATATTTCTATTTCTTTACATAGCTTTAAACATAGCTTCACATAGCTTTATATCATTTCACCCTGATAGCTTTAAAGCTATCCAGATGCAAGAGATTTAGTTCTGTAAGAAGTCAGCACACTGCCCCCCCAGAGAATGAAATATTTTGGGGAATATTAAAGAGGTAAAATATTATATTTCCCCTAAAGGAGAAATGGAGAAAAATCTTAGGCAGAAACAGCTCCCAGTATACCTCCCTCAGGCAGAAACTGAGGAGGCCAACTTTTAGAAATGCAGATTTTCTAATCCATTCAGGAAGACTGAGGCCACAAGGCTGGAGCTGATGGGATTAGAAAAACAAAGACTCCTAAAAGCTACATTCCCCACCCAGCTCCAAGGACAGGACAGGACTTCAAAGATACAATGGGAGTCAGGCAACAATAATTAGAATACCAAAAGGGCACACTCAAGCACAGATCAAAGTACATTGCACAGGAACAGGCACTTCAAATACAAAGCCCCAAAGAAGGTTTAAACCCCACCCACTCTCAACTCCATTTTGTCAGCCACCACCAGAAACATGCTGCTGTCACTGAAGTTTCTGGCAACTAAATAAAGATACCTCCTTTCCAAAATGTGGCCTGCTTTCAGCTCATTTCTACAGCCTCCTCCCAGCTTGGAACAGGACCTGATTTTTCCTTCTGACAGTTCTATATGTAAGACATTGTATAAGAAAATGAGGACAATAATATGAAAATATATATAGGACTTTCAGTTTTGTGCGGTAGCTACCGGTCGCAGGCTTGCGGATTCTCCACACCCCCGCGGCTAATTTCACCCTGCCTGGGGATCCTAAATGGGTCTAAGTTGCCCCAGAGAGGCAACGAAGAAAGAAGGGTGCTCCAGCAATTCTGAAACGGCAGCAGCCATTCCGTTTGACTTGGGGAAAGCCTTCTAACCCGACAGAAGAAAGGCTGGCCCTATTGCATCGACCAGCCCAAGCTACTAGCAACTGAAGTCTAAAAGCACTAACCAGCATAATTGTGAACAGCATGCTTGAAACTGGGTGAGGAATTCAATCTTCTCTTTTCTATTTTACATTTAATTTCCTGGAAAAGATCCCCAAGAAGCAAAATATCTCTGAAAGGGAAGGAGGGGGGATTTCCTCCCCACCCTTATACTAATGGAAGTGGTGAATTAATCTTTTTATGGAGGATCAAATATATGGAAGTGAAATAAATATAAAACCTGAAACTTAAAACTTAAATCTGGATAAATCTAAAATTGTTTGAATGGTTAAGACTCTCATTCTAAAGATAATTGTTCATTTTGGAAATTGAAAAGCAAATAGTTGCTGACACCTAGTGGCAGATGAAGACTATGAGAGCTATGACTTTAATATAAGACTTGGCAAAATCTGGGAAAAGTTAATATGTGTTTGTGACCTTCAAAGCTTTAACAACAAAGAATAGCTGTGATAAAAAAGACAATAATCTGGGCTGTAGACAAAGAGAGAATTATAAATTTCAGAAAAAAATATTTTTGGAACTATTTGGATTACAAATTTCTATCTAATTGGGACTCTAAAGCTATTTGCAGAGAAAAGAAAGGAAGAGAAAAACTCAAATTCTTGGCTATCATGAATCAGAGACATGTAGAAAGAACATATCAAGAAAACATAAATACTTCACAGGAGGAGATATATAGTATACCGCAACTAATTCAAACAACAATGACTTTAAACCACAAAGAAATCCAAAACAACTTTGAAAATATAAATCAATCTATTTCCAAGTTAACTCTATGACAAAAAAAATTCCCAGAAAACAACAACAGAGAAGGAGCAGATAAAATAGATAAATGGATATAGAATTGAGAATAGAGACTTAAAGATGGAACTTAACAAAACAAGGAAACATGATTTAATACTAGTGGAAAAAAATTCACAAGAATTGGAAAAAACAACTTATCCCTTAAGACTACAAAATAAATCTGAGGACAAGAAAACAGATTGGATAAAATGGACTGTAGAGATGTCAGGAACATCGGAGAGAAAGGAAATGAAGCAGAGAGAAAGAAAGAAAAAGATTTTCAACAAACATGGAAAGACAGAAGTCCCGTACAAAGAGACTTCTCCTGATTTACTTTTTATATCTACAGCAACATTTATGAACATACAGAAAAACTTTTTGATTCAGCAAAATACATTGATTAAGAAAGACACTGGGCAAAAGAAAAAGACTAAAGTGGAAACTACGAAAATAGATAATGGGACTTACCAGAGAAAATACTTAAAAAAGAAACATTTGTTTGAATATGGTTAAAGAAATAGAAATGTTTTGGAATATATATGTCACTCTAAGAGGGATGAATTCCTTAAGTATAATATAGTATGCTTTTTTCCCTTTTTTATTCTCTTTCTTGATATGAGTAATATAAAAAAGTTGATAACTTAGATAAAGGAAATGTTTTAGATATTTAAATGTAATTGAATTTAAGAAAATTATAATGAATAAAAAATGTTTTGAATAAGAGTTAAAGGACTAGATGACTAGATGTATTAAATGGAATGTCTAAAGATTAAACATATTTTTAATTATGGTTAAAAAGAATAAGCAATTTAGGAAATAACTACATATTAGCTTAGGAGGGATATATATTTTAAGTAGTATGTTATTTTTTGTTTCTTTATCTTTGTTTTTCTTTCTTTTTTATTGTTTTATCTATTTCTTAAGAAATGTAAAAGTGTGAGATGGTTCATATGGAAAAATAGAATTAAATTCTTAAATGAATTAATTTTTGAGAAAATCTTAACCTGTAAAAATACCTAGAATTTGGTGAGAGAAACAAATTAAAATAAGGACTGTAACAGGATCTATGATAAGGCAACCAGAATGATTGGATAGAAAAGAAATATTATACTGATGTGATTATTATTTTTAGGACTATTTGGAAAAAATATATATTTAATTGTTATCTATCAAAACAATAAGAATTGTATTAACTCAATGTTTCCAAAAGAGGATATTTTGGGAAAAGAGGAAATTAACTAAAACTATTATGTGGATTATGGATTATAGAAATCAATTGTTGGTGATTGTTTTACAAATGTAACCCAGACAACACACTGTTCACCAATTAAGTGATTTATGTTTTTAAAAAATCAATAAAATATATTACAAAAAAATAAATATGAAAATATATAGATTGCTTCAAAATACAAGGAATTAATCAGGCCTGGGGAAATCACATGCACATTTCATTATGTCCATAACATACAATTGATTCTTGACTTTTTTTTTTTTCAATTATTGTATCTACTAGGGCTAGGCAGTTTTCAAGGGTGCCAATCCTATGCATAGTTAGGAGATTATTACATTTACCCCTCTCAAAGGGTTTACTTTGATTCTTTGTTCTTAGATCTAGTATATATTTCTACAAACAATTAAGAGATCAGGAGGCTATCACAAATAGAAAAAGGCAGTTTGATCTGAGTGTCATGGAAAAGCTTCAGAATGAATTTTATTGCCAGGGAGGAGTGAAATATTAGTGAGGTATTCTGCTTCAGATTCAAAATCAAAGACCTTAGGGAGAGGGAAGGTCTGTGATGCATTAAAAAAATTATAGAGGCAAGAGATAATTAATATTTTAGTTCATCTGCCTTATTAATAAAGCTGTATATGCCTGAGGTAATGACAGGAAGTAAATGGATCTACAAATTTCTTCAGATCAATGAACACTGACAACTTCTTTCCCTGATACCTTTAAAAGTTACATGTCTTAACTGCTTGTTTGCTATGCAGTTCCTTGGATAACAAGGGAAGGAAGGGGAGGAGGTGTTTTATTTAGTTATTAAGTTTATATAGCAATTCAGTGTTTATGATCAACATCCACACCAGCCTGTCAGATAACTTTCCCAGAGATTTCCACACTCACGTTCTCTCTGTCTGGACTTTTGGGGTGCCTATTTCCCCAGGCAGAAGCTGGTACTTACGTTGCCACCAGAACAGGATTCTCCGTTCTGCAGAAGTAAGTTTTCAAATCAATTGGCTTAGTTTTCCCCTTTTAACCAAGATGATTGATTCAAGTGGTTCTGCAATGTGTGGGGACAGGTTACAGACCCAACGCTGGAATATCAAGAAACGAAGGAGTTTTATTTTAATAAAAGCAGCCCATTCCATGAAGCCGAGAACTACATTATCAAACCAACCCTCAGTAATCTGTAAACAGGTTGAGAAAGCAGAAAGACAGCAAATACAATGTAATGTTTAGCACTGAATGGAATTTTTAAACCAATGTTTCCAATCAACCAAATCTTACTACAGTAGTTCCTATTTTCCCAATAAAAGTTAGTCCTCAACTTACAATAGTTCATTTAGTGACTGTTCAAAGTTACAATGGCATTGAAAAAAGTGACTTATAACCTTTTTTCACAGTTACGACCTTTGCAGCATCCCCATGGTCACGTGATCAAAATTCATTTGCTGGCCACTGATTCATATTTATGACATTTGCAGTGTCCTGGGGTCACGTGATCCCCTTTTGCAACCTTCTGGCAAGCAAAGTCAATAGGGAAGCCAGATTCTCTTAACAACTGGCTTATTAACTTATCAGCTGCAGTGATTCACTTAACAACTGAGGCAAGAAAGGTCATAAAATGGGGCAAAACTCACTTAATAAATGTCTCACTTAACAACAGAAATTTTGGGCTCAGTTGCAATCCTAAATCAAGGACTACCTTTATTTTCTAGGATTTAGACTTGACACTTCAGGTTCAGTCATAATAAAACTCTTTTCTTCTAGTCCCTGATTCCCACATGGGATCCAAAACTGAGAAGAATAACGATTATTTTGTAATTTCGTTCCCTCTGAATTTCGCTTACTTTCTTCTCATTGAATAAGACAGTAGGTATGATCTGACAACTCATCAAGGTTCCCAAGTCAGCCAGCAAACTACTCAAAATTAAAGATCCCCTTCATCTAGCACAGGATCAAGTGGAATTCTTTCTCTGATTGACTGTTCTAGCCCATAGACAATGTACTTACAAGGATGATTCTTGCTGAATGCAGAATTCGCTTTTCTCTGAGGTGTTTCGTCTCTTCAAACTCTCTGTAATTGTCAGTAATTATTTACATCATATTTTCAAACTCAGAAAATGGGCCAAAGTCCTTTTTAAAAGAAGTATGGCTATTTTTTTAGGGTGGGTTTTGGAGATGGGGGTGGGAAAAGAGATTGGCCCTTTAAGTTTGCTTGTATTTTGGATTAGGCCAAACCTTCTCTTTTATTTTCAAGGGTAATTGTCTCTTCCTATCCTCCTGTCAAGAGAGACTGTTGTGCAGAAAGAGAGAACTCAATGCCAGGCAAGGAGAATGACTTCCCCACCACACACATTTGTTTGCACGTGGTCTCGCTCAGTCGGGGGGCCTACCCAAGAAACAAACTTTTGTGATTTTCCTCTTTACATGGTTTCCATTGCTTATCCTGCAATAGAGGCATTAGTAAAATTCAACACCCTTGTAAACAATTCATTCAAACTGTAATTCTATAGAAGCATTTGAGCCTTTGCTGTGAAGTTTTAAATGGGTCGATTGAGTGAGAAATATATGGGGGAATGGTTTCTGTAAGCTTCTTCCTTATCGAATAGATATCTGGATGCAAATACAGATTTCAATCTCCATCTGGCTGAGTGGAGCAAGGCACTCTGGGGAATTTTTTTTCATGTTAGCTTTCTGAGTTTATAATGTGACACCTATCAAAATGCTTGACAGGAGCAGCCTGGTTTATATATTTATTTTACCTCAGCTTTGTGTGCCAAATAAGACATAGGCAGACTCACTATAGCCTGAAGCTCTGCCATTTTTTTATTTTTATTTTTTTAACAGCAGAAAAACTAACCTAAACCCAAAGCCCCTAAGGTGACTAAAGAATGTAGGGGGGGGGGGTTGCTTTTGGTTTTCACTAGAGAAAGAATGCCATCTGCTGGACTCATGCTCTACCAGCTGTTTTGAACAGATGGTTAGGGAGGATGGAATTGAAGCACTTTATTTCCTTTTCTTTAAGAAAAGCCGGTTTGTCTTCTTCATAGATAGGTACTGGATCAATGACACCAAGCTGGCCTGCCTCTAAATAAATACAGAACTGTGGAAGAAATGTTAGCACATCAACAGATCTGAACCTTCAGAGCACATAAGCTTTATTTAATGTGATCAGGTCGTCAAAGAGTTTTTAAATTGCCTTCAGCAAAGACATGCTACCATTGACTGACTCTCTCACTCTCCTCTCCCTCCCTCCCTCCCTCCCTCCCTTCTTCCTCCCCCCCCTTTCATTAAAGACTAACATTATGGGACAAAGAGGAGAAAAATAGCTAACTAGCTTTTATATCTTTGAATGAAATGACGTTGAATGTTGGTGACCTAAGGGAAAAGGGAAAAAGGGATTTTAATCATCTTATACTTGAATTAGTTTTTGCAAACTGCTGTTGTCTTATATTAACTGTAGCCGTAAAATGCAGACTGTATAATAAGACATGCATTTTCTGATGCTATAATCTGAGGATCTATTGGTGCTACAGCAAGTCTCTTTAGCATATGATATTCTGGGGCTAGATAGTCCATCAAATTCTAGAAAGGGTGCTATCAGAATTCTATTATCTCAAAGTGTACAGTAGTAATCTTCCAAAATAGACTCTATTGTGGCACAGATTATAGTAAGGAATGGAATCTACTGCATCTATTGTTCTCTTTCCCTCACACCTACACACAACTTGGCAAAGTCTGCAAAACTCTGTTCAAAATTTTCCTTTATTTCTATAAAGAATTAAATAGAACTCAGGATTTAAACATTTCCTATTGTGGGAAGTCAGCCCCCCCTTCCAAGAAAGAAATATTTTTGGAAATATTTAAAAGGCAGAATATATTTCCCTAAAGGATTTTAAAAACAGAAACCAACCCCGCCCCCAAGTCTCTCTGTCCCAAACAGGAACCAAGTCTGCAGAAATGCAGATGTGATAATCTTGTCAGAAAGACTAAAATCAGGAAACTGGGATTAGGAAGAAAGATCCCTAGAATCAACACACCAAAAATCTAAGAGTCATCAGCCCCAGCCCCAGGGAAGCAGGATTGACCTTTGGGACATAATAGGATTAACCACCCACAATCAGAATACCAGAAAGGCACACTCAGGCTCAGGTCAATTCCCAAAAAAAGGCTCAAGAAGGTATAAAAACCTACTCCCTACATGTGGTCGCTCTCTTTTCTTCCAGAGCCATCTTTCTGGCTGGCTCTCCTCTCCAATAAACTGCAACCTTCTTTCTAAAGCAATCACCATGTTGTTTATTCCCAGCTTGGACTGAACCATGATGAAGACTTTTCCTTCAACACTATGTAAACACTGGCCTACAAAACAATTTGTAGGAGAAGTGAGATTATGTTCCTTGATGCCAGCACCTCCACTGCAGTTGACTGGAGCATTGTAAGAGAAGATATATATTTTAATGTAGAAGCTCAATTCCATGTTCATTTAAAAGAGCTTGTTTCCTCCCTTGGTAAGGTTATACAGGGTGAATAACACAATGTATACAATATATACAAATATTTACACAATATATGAGCAAATATAAAAATGGAAAGGTCTTTGTTATTATAGTCTCACATATGAAAAAAAATTCTTTTCCTAAAACATGCCAATTTAGAACAATCAATCATATAATAAAGCAACATCCATAAGAACCACTACTTTGAATTTTCTCCAGTTACGAATATGGTAATATTCTAAAGTCAGTTGCTCAACCTCTTTCAGAAAACATAAGGAAGCCAAAGTCCTTTGCCACCTAGGCTTCCTTTCTACATATTGTTAACTCTGCATACACTACTTCTCAATGTCTTAAGTTGTCTTGAAGGAACAAGTGCCTTCCTTTTCTATAAACAAAGCAGAAAGGAATATGCTGAAAAATACAATTAAGTCAGTGGTGGGATTCAAATACCTGAACAACCGGTTCTCTGCATGGATGCAGGCCTGGACCTAGAATGGACTTCTGGAAGTGACATCTATGCACTTCCTGTGGGCCATTCTAGGCTTGGGAGGCCTCCTCCAAGCCTCCGAGGCCTAGAACAAATTTTTGGAAGTGATATCCACATACTTCCAGCGGGCCTCCCAGGCCTAGAACAGCCCACAGGAAGCAGCGTGGGTTCAGCCGGTTCTCCAGACTCAACAAAATTTAGCTACTGGTTCTGCCGAACCAGTGCGAACCAGCTGGATCCCACCACTGAATTAAATTATAGTAGCAACTTTTGTTTGTACTGCTATGCAAATATCAAGTGAAAGAGGCAAAAACCTTCCAAACAATGTGATTTAAAAAATACAACAATCTAGTCTCTAAAACATTTAAGCTGGAATGAATTTACCCAGAGAAGATTATCCAGAGAACGTGAAACAAACATGGTGATTGCTGACTAATTATGTCACTTATGTTTAAGGAAATGTTATTTTATTGTTTGGCTTTCTGAAGACTCCTGATCTCACAAGCATTTAGCTTCCACTGTCATTTTAATCATCTCTTTTCAAAAGTTGATTGCAACTCTTTAGATATTTTGCTTCATCTGGTATGATAATTATAGGGCATCAGAAAATACAGACAGGGGTGGCAGTTTCAGGCCTACTGAGAAATAGGAAGAAGGGTTATGAGCAAGTACTTTATCTCTGTAACCCTTTAAGTTCCTTTTACACTAAAACAGACATGTCAAACTTGTGACGTCATGTGACATCGCGCAACGTATCGGGACAGTTTTGCCATCGCCGGCAGTGGGGTCGGCATGGCTTCTGGATGATGCCTCTGGCCTGCGGGCTGGTAGTTTGACCCCCCCCCCCCCCCGCAGTAGAATATGTCCAATAGGTTGGGTAGAACTACTCCACCAAAATAAAAACTAATTCACATACCATGTTGGGTGCATGTTACTTATGTATGTACATCAATCATTTGAACTGTGGATTATCTGATTCTCCTAAAGGTATCATCATGTCTAACTCACATAATATATGGATGGAAAATCTGCAGCCTTTTAAAACTCTTATTGGGGCCCAAGAATCCCTTATAATTTCCTTATTGGGAAAAAAAGGAAAAATCTTTGGGAAATTTTGTCATGACACAGTAACTTTTTGTCACTTATCCTTCCAACTGTGGCCCTTGCCAGTTGTGAAATATTAAGAGTAGTCAATCAAGGTTACCCATCACCCCAAGCACAAAGCATAGCTTTCAGAATTGAATAGAAACCACTCCAAACTTTTAGTTCAAAATGAAGTGCAATTTGGATCTCCCATTTCCCAAGGCCTCAATACTTATTTAGTGCATTCAGTTCTAATACCAATAACTCATCAGCAGCTTCTGTGCAGCTGTTGTTTAGGCTATTCTGCTGTCAGCTAAAAGCAGAAGTTCTATTCACTATCTACATTCCACAGTAAATGTTGCATGCAGTAGTTAAAAGTTTAAAATGACCCACTTTGAGATTTCAGTCACCATATATATTTTCTCTTGATAATTTGAACTTGATGTTTCTTAGCATCATTTTAGTATCCATGTATCTGGGTTTTATGTGGGAAATGTACTTACTATAAAAGGAAATAGGATTATAGCCTTCTGTCTGGCTATACATGGTTACTGTAAAGAAAAAAATAAATTAAATTGTCTTTGAGCCAAGATTGGCTCATGCTGATTTACAGCATGAGCCAATCTTATACTTTGCATAAGACAAAAATGGTAGCATTGTCTTTTTCTAATACATAACTTTGGACTTCCCAAAGGTCCACATTCAAAAACTAAACCAGATTTTACTTGGCTTAGCCATTTAACTGGGCAGATATTGCCAATATGGGACATTTTTCCAGTCAGTTTGTCCATCAAACTAGATAAGTTGATCTTTGTTCTTCCTTGTCAATTTCACACTTCCTTTTTCTAGTTGGTTTCACAAACCAAATAAGAAAACTGCAGAAATTTGTTTTGATTCATTTTTTCAACATTCTATTTCATTAAAGAAAAGTAGAGCAGGTAGCAAAGAGAAGATGTATATTTTTTCTATCCCCAAGGCTATCACAGTTACACATACTTTTGATTTATGTGCCTCCCCTCCAAATTGTAGATATTTTATACCATTCCTCTTTATTCAGGAGTTTATTTGTTGTTTGGTTTTTTTTTTTTTTTTTTTTTTTTTGGTTACAAGGAGGAAAAAAAGATTTGGAAGTAACGAATATAGCTCAATTGGGAATAAATCACAGTGCTACCTTGTTACCTGCAATGAGGCAAAGTGATGGAACAATACAAATTTGTCCAGAAACACCTTGGACCAATCACTCTCTCAACCAAACTCACCTCAGAGGGTTGTTGTTGTGGGAAAAATAGGAGGCGGGAGGTGTGTTGAATATGTTCACTGCCTTGAGTAAGTTGTAAAAAAATAATATAGGTGGGATACAAACAAATAAATAAATAAAACCATGAGGATTTTTTTTAAAAAAAATCTATTTACTTCTTCAGATTCCCCACTAGAATCTCTCTAGGCGTTGAAATTGGCTGGGGTGTGCTTCTTTACCTGTCTTTGCCTTTGACCAAATATGAAATTTCTTTTACATGATGTCATCCGTTTTCTGTTTCTTCACGGTTTGGTTACAATATTAAAGTTCACGTAATTTGCTTCTGTGAACCTGCAGATTCCCACCCACATTAGTACATAGACTGTGAAGGAATATATCTGAACATTCATATATGCGATCTGTCTGCCACAGCCAACCTCCTTCACTGTTTACCCATATGCAATTATACGAGTGGACATGCATGTGGATGTTCTACACATCTGTATATGTACTATGATATAAATGTGGAGGGTGTGCATGCACACACTTTTACACCCATCCCACAGGCCACCATTTTGACACCCCTGATCTAGACCACAACTTTAGAGATTTGTAGTTTTATTCCAGATTTTTCCACTTACATGGATTATAATTGTTCAATGAAAAAAAGTGACATGAGATAAAAAATAGACTAACAAGATCAACACAATTCAGATGCTCCTTAAAATGGCTACAATGAGTCATAGACATCATATATTAAAAGATCTGCAACAACTAGAAGTCTCTCTTATGCAGTAAAACATGATTTCTCTAATTCTTTATTTCTTTTATTGTTTTTATATATGAGGATGATTAAAATTAGAAAAACATTATGGAAAATGATATTATCAGGCTATCACACAGTTACAGTAAGTGTGTATACAAATACTTATATTCTGCTAATTAAGGGAACAAGAGCCTTGCTCTCTTATTTTACTTCTTAGATTGTCTAGTAAAACATAGAACATAAAATAATAGAGTTGGAAGGGACATCAGAGGTCTTCTAATCCAATCTCCTGCTTGAGCCAGAGACCCTATACCATTTCAGACAAATGATTGTCCAATCTCTTTTTCAAAGCCTCCAGTAATGGAACACCCACAACTTCTGAAGGCTAGCCAATTCCATTGGTTGATTGCACTCACTGTTAGGAAATTTCTCCTTAGCTCTGGGTTGCTTCTCTCCTTGGTTAGTTATTTCCCAACTATTGTTCTTGACTTGCCTTTTGGTGCTTTGGAAAATAATTTGACTCCCCTTATCTTTGTAGGAGTCCCTCAAATATTGGAACCCTAGTCCTAATTTTCATTAGGCTACACATACCCAATTCCTATAACTATTCTTCATATGTTTTAGCCTCCAACTGAAACATACCTACAGTACTTTCTTCCCTAGTATGAACTGAATTAGGACATTCCAATGCAATCTACTTCACTCCACCCATCCATCCATCCATCCATCCATCCATCTATCTATCTATCTATCTATCTATCTATCTATCTATCTATCTATCTATCCATCCATCCAGGACAATAGTTTGCAAGCCTTAATGCCAGATTGCCTCTTTACTGTATAAGACATACAGTAGTAGGTCTATATAATGCAGAACTTTCAGATCCAAATGAATATGACATGTTAATCAGTGCTCACATGGCAAAAATGCAACATAAACTAAATATTTATTAATTGCCAGTTAATATACTTAATAAATGAATTAGATAAAAATCAATTCACTGTTTCTAATTAGTAACAATCAAGTATTAAATTACACTATTGGTGGTTAATAGTAGCAGCAATGTGTTGCAGTAAAAGGAGAAAATACTGAAACACCACGGCTGCAGACTCTACCTGTCTGTTATCCTCACCTCTGATTTGTTCTGGCAGCAACTAGTACAAACAAATAGCGGTGTCACTGGCAATGTTCCCTCTGAATGTCTGCATGACCAACACTGGCACAGTGCCTGCACACGAAACAAGTCAGCAAGGCAAGATGGGTTGCGGTTCATTTGAAATCTCTGATATAATCCAACATGGTGGTTTAGTTTATAAAGGAACTCTCCAAGCCAGGAATTCAAACAAAGAAGCAAAGTTACTCTACTAGGAGAAAATTGTATTTTGGAGATTGCATCATCTATTTCCACTTATGAGAAGTGGAACGGGGAAAGATAGATGAGTGGGAAGGATCTCCACCCGCTGTCCCTGTGTCTGTTTCTAACCTGGCTGGTTGTTAGTAAAATAAAACTCTTGTGTTAAGAGACAAAGGGAATGTTCTGTTTCTCCCTCCTTTTATGCTTTTTCTCTCTCCAAAATGTACAGAAATGAGACTTTTCTCTCTTTGTTTATCAATCTTCTTTTTCCTTCAAATAGAATGAATGCCTGTTGGTACTCATTGATAGCTGCTTCAGGCTATACTCTGCATACATAAAACTCTGTAAGACAAAGGATCATTTTATTCTTTTTAATGGGACATTCTGCAACTTAATTACTCTGCATTCTTTCCAAACTCTGCTTATATTCAGAGTTTTTTACAAGGCTTTCTGCTGAATCCAAATCTCCAACATTATTATTATGAGTACCTCTAGCGTTAGGTGGGCAAGTAGAAAGAATCTTTATAGGACAAGATATAATCCAGCGATAAAGCATAAAGCTTGCTTGAAACAGATATGTGTGTTTTGCATACATAGCTCTGGATACAGTTAGAACATTTCTGCAGGAAATTCTGAGAGCCACTGCCAGTCTATATTGATAATACTGGATTAGATGAAAGAAGAGTCTGCTGACTCAATAAAAGGCAACTTCCTCTGTCAAGCTCATAAAGTCTAAGGGAAGTAAATCCATATTTAAAAAACAACGTCCTGCAAAACATGCAACATGATTTTTTTTATTCATGCTCCAAAATAAGGGAATAGAAGGAGAATTCATCAAATCTGCAGATGACAATGAGCTGGCAGGAATAACCAACACCCCAGAGGGTAGGTTCAGGATTCAAATGGATCTTGACACTGGGCCCTACCCAACAAAATGAAATTTAATGTAGAGAAAAGTAAGATTTCATACTTAGGCAGGAAGAACCAAATGTACAAGTACCAATTAGATGAAACCTGGTTCAAAAGTAGTAACTTTGAGAGGGATCTTGGAGTCCTAGTGGACAATCACTTAAATATGAGCCAGCAGTGTGTGGCAGCAGCCAAAAAAAAAAAAAAACCCCTATTGCAATCCTTGGTTGCATAAACAGAGGGATAGTGTCAAGATCATGTGAAGTATTTATAAATTTTAGTGAGACCGCATCTGGAATACTGCATCCAGTTTTGGTCACCACATTATAAAACAAGATGTTGAGACTTGGAAAGAGTGCAGAGAAGAGCAACTAAGATGATTAAGAACCTGGAGACTAAAACATATGAAGAACGGTCAAAGGAATTGGGTATGGCTAGTCTAGAGAAAAGAAAGACTAAGGAAGCCATGATAGCAGTGTTTCAATATTTGAAGAGCTGCTACAAAGAAGGGGGGGGTCAACCTATTTTCCAAAGCATCTGAAGGCAAGACAAGAAGCAATTAATGGAAACTAATCAAGGAGAGAAGCAACCTGGAACTAAGGAGAAACTTCCTAACAGTGGGGACAATTAACCAGTGGAGTGGCTTGCCTTCAGAAGTTATGGGTGCTTTATCACTGGAGGTTTCTAAGAAGAGACTGGACAACCAATTGTCTGAAATGGTATAGGGTCTCCTGCTTGAGCATGGGCGGTGGACTAGCTCCAAGGACCCTTTCAATTCTATTATTCTGTATTCTGTAAGGGTATTGCTGAATTTAATAGGGCTAGCTCTAGTGTTGCTTGAGAGAAAGAGCAACTTCAGAGACATGATTTGTAACTAATATATGTGGAATCTTTTCTTTAACTTCCTGTCCACAGTTCTGATTCTGATTCACCATTCCCACTGCATTCTTTCCATCAGAGGTGAGAACTCTGTTGAACTCAGAGAGCCCCACTGCTTTTGCAGAGGCTATTGGTGGGGGTAATAATGATGTAACAACATCATGCAGTTGAGTGGGACTTCTTTAAAAGTACCTGATGTATTTTTGTTTGACTGTGGGAGAGACAGGGAAGGGATTCTTCTTCCTATAGTTTATAGCACACTCAGCATGTTCAAATATTTTCTTTCTTTCTTTCTTTCTTTCTTTCTTTCTTTCTTTCTTTCTTTTTTTTTTTTCCTGCCCAAGCTTGCATTCTATAAGAAAAGGTTTGGGAATTTTTTAAGTTTGGGTTCAGGGACCCACAGGCAGTTTCCCAGTAAAAAAAATAAAATAAAGATTATTTTATTTAACTTTATTTATTTATTTATTTGTTACTTACTTTCTTTCTTTCTTTCTTACTTACTTACTTACTTACTTACTTACTTACTTACTTACTTACTTACTTACTTACTTACTTACTTACGAATTATGCAATCTACACAGATTAGTCTTGATGTCCCTGATGGAAGTTTAACTTCTTCAAGGCAGAAAGTAAGTAGGATGCTGCATCAAGTAGATACATATCTGGCTGGTGTTTGAGGATTCTTTTCTGGTGAAGTGAATCCCAGGTGCACGTGCTTTGCTGTTTTACACATTTGTTCCTCAAAGTCTTCCACCATTTATTACGGCTACCTGCTCTGCAACAGCACAGAATGTTGGTTCTGAGGTTAATGCAGAGATACTGTATTCTTCTGGGGATGGTGGTAGGAGTGGTGCTATGCCAGGAAAAGGATGCCAGGGCTCTGATATGGAAAGCAGTGTGTTACTACCACAGGCTTATAGGATTGTCATTCCTTCAGGACCTTCTCACAAAGCTGCATTTGGCTGCTAAGATAACAGAATTAAGCAAGGGAAAATGTACAGACCAACTATGTTGATAAAGAAGCTTAGTTTCCCTCTTATTTGGAGGACATCAAGCAATAACAGAATCACAGAGTTGGGAGAGGCCATTTAGGCCTATGAAGATCAAGTCATTATTCAGTGAAGGAGTCCAAATTAGAGTATCCAGACAGATGGCTGTTCAGCTTTCACTTGAACATACCCAGTAAAAGGGAAACCACTATATCAGAGGAATTGGTTCTGTTCTCAAATTACTCTACTGCAAAGTTGTTGGGGTTTTTTTTTTTTTTTTTTTTGTAACATTCAGTAAGAATCTATTTTCCTGCATCTTAAATCTATTCTGTATCTGCATTCTGGAACAAGAGAGGACAGTATTCTATAAGATGTACTTTCCAGGTGTTTAAAGAACATTACCATATCTCTACTGCAAAGTTGTTGGGGTTTTTTTGTAACATTCAGTAAGAATCTATTTTCCTGCATCTTAAATCTATTCTGTATCTGCATTCTGGAACAAGAGAGAACAGTGTTCTACAAGACGTACTTTCCAGGTGTTTAAAGAACATTACCATATTTCTCCTCAATTATTTTTTTTTCTCAAGACTAAACATAGCCACCTCCTTCCATTTCCCTTCATGGCATTTAATTTCTAGTTCCTTAATTATTTTTCCTGAACTTTTCTAAACCCATTTCTCTGACTTCTTCTTAAAGTGTGGTATCCAGACTCCTAGAAGCAGTGCTGATGGTGGAATCTGATCAAAGCAAAGAAGAAGAAGAAAAGGAACAATTACTTCTCCTGAGTTAGCAATAATAATTGTCTATTCGTGCCTATAAAATTGCATTTGTTATTTTGCAGACACATCATAATACTGGCTGACATTCAGTTTGCAATTTATTTTTGCAAGATCTTTCTCACAGGAGTCATTGTCTACTCTTGTTTCTTGTGTATGTAAGATTTGCTTTTTCAGTGAAAAATCTTGAATTTGTCTCTTAAACTTAATCGTTACATTCAGCTCGCTTTTCTCAACTATCAAGATCATTTTAGATTTTCTTTCTATATTTTGGAATGTGAGTGATCTGTCCCTGTTCTGGGTCATCTGCATATCTGATCAGTATTCTTTCCATCTATTCATCCAAGTCATTAACATAAATATGGATGACTAGAGACCCAAATTTGAACTTTGAACCACTTCTTTCATTTCATCTCTCCAATGAGAGGATCCATTCTTTCTTCAAAACATTGACTCCAAGTTCCCAGCCAGTTAGATATCCATTCAATTGTCATGCTATCCAGAGACCTTTAACTAGGTTGTTAATAAGTTGTTATAAGGTATTTTGCCAATACTTTGGTAAAATTAAAATACATTACTGTACAGTATATCTGCAACATTCCCACAATGTGGTGCAGAATCATTCCATCACCAAATATATTTCAAAAACATAGTTTCAGTGTGAAAGTGCAATGTGAATTTTCATGGGTAAATTTCATTGTGGATGGTTTATTGTTTCTGTGGGTTCAGAATACTATAGAATATATTTCCTGTATTATGATTAGAGTGGCAATGTGTGGAGAAACCTTGTGTGCTTTGGTCTGATAGTGACTCTGCTTGCTTGGACTTTTCCAGAGAGTCTGTCATCCTTGTTTCTTGAAGACAGTGAAGCAATCAAGTGTCAGACTGGGAATGGGGAGTCCCCAAATCCACCATGGAATTCACTGGGTAATTTTGGAACAGTTACCCTCTCTTGGTTCAACCCATTTTGCAAGATTGTTGCTATGGGGGCAAAATTAGCCTTCTGCTTGTGTCATCTTCAGAGCCCGGAGTAAAAGAAGGATATCACAAGTAAGGCCCCTTTGCCCATTCTATTAATCAATATTAAACCAAAGACAATTGCATGTGTTGCTAGCTGTCAGGAATAAAGAGGGCAATTCTTTAAAGGGAGGTAGCTACAATCACAAAGAATGCAGCACCTTTTTGAATGAGTCTGTCTGTGGCTGCTCAAAATATTGAACTGTCCATTAAAGAGCTGATGCAGAGACAACTTTGCTAGATCTGTACAGCCAAGCATTTCTTAGCACTATTGGTTTTTTAATATTCAGGGATAAGGAGGCTCACTTTATTATATTCCTGGCTTAATTGTTGTTTTCCTAGTTATATTGCTTTGTTTTGTCAGACATCTTGAGAAGGCTTTGAGCCCTCAAACATGGCCTTATGATATATTAAATAAGCTACAGATTCCATCAAGCTGAACTTGTTTCCTGGTTGCTGAAGCCATACTGTTTTCTTGGCAAGATTAAGGATATGATTTGCTACAGGCTTCTTTGGGAATTTTTTTTTTCAGCTTTCCAATCTAGCCAATAGCCTGGAGCTTCCAGGAAGTCCCCAGGCAAGTACTAATCAGAGCCAACCCTGCTTAACAGCTGAGGTTTACCAAGATCAGCTGGTGCTGCTGAGGCTATATTAAATTAAAAAAAAAAACCCAGATCCTCAAAAGGCAGAAAGAATCATATATCAAGTTGAGTGTGTGACTGTGTGTGTTTCCTTTTAATATCTCATTTACTTCCTTCCTTTTCCCTTAGTTATTAACTATATTGTCCTATATACCTCAGGCATTCATCTAAAACCAATACATACATTAGCTTATTCAGCACTAACTAAGGCACAATAGAGGCACATACTGATTCTGTTATGGAAGACACAAATAAGTTAAAACACTTGAAAATGGTAACCGATGCATCCAATAGAAGCTATATAAAATCACTCAGCACTATTTTGATTTCTGCATGTGGCAACATGTAAGATGTATCTTTAGACATACCGAGCATTAAATCGAGTCCCATACGAAGCCATCCTTCTTGCCTAAAGGATGCTGGTTAGCCAAA
The DNA here is from genome assembly GCF_016545835.1 of Crotalus tigris. Taxonomy (NCBI): domain Eukaryota; kingdom Metazoa; phylum Chordata; class Lepidosauria; order Squamata; family Viperidae; genus Crotalus; species Crotalus tigris. The sequence goes on along the minus strand of NW_024096858.1, from coordinate 486,457 downwards.
TTCCTAAAAAAAAAAGGGGGGGGGAAATATTGTATTGCTTCCCAGATTGAATCAATGGATATTTCGCACAGCATGCGTTTTTAATGAAGCAGCAAAGGAACCTAATCATTTAATGTGGAAAATTGCTGGTGTGGCTTATTTCAATGCACAGATCAGAGAACACAGTTTAATTCTAAATCTATCAGACTTCCCTAACATGATGCTTAGCATCTTGGACTTCAATTCTCTTAATTCCTTGTCAGCAATGCTACACTGTGGGAGATGGCCCCAAGCACCCACAAAGCACTAAATTGTGAGAGGCTGTATAACTTTACTAAATGCAAGGTATAATATAGAAAAATCAGGAGTATTCATGGGAAGGTGAGAGGCAAATATTTTCTCATTGATCCAGGCAGGTCAGCTTTGTTCCAAGTATGCCGATCTTATAATGATACAGAAAATAAATGCTAATTTAGTCTTCTCAAACAATGTAACATGTTTGTAGAATGCATGCAAATGCATCTGGAAGCAGTTTACAAACTACATATATAGTTTGCCTTTTATAATTTGTAAACTGCTTCCAGATGCATTTGCATGCAGGTAGTATGTATCAAATAATACCCAGCAGTGTAGTGGTTAGGTATTGGACTAGGAGTGGGGAAATGCAAGGTCTAGTCCATTCTCAATCGTAGAAGCTCACTGGAGACACTTTTTTAAAACCAATTTACTTCATGAGGTTGTTATGTGGGGATAAAAGGATCAGAAGTTTACTCTTCTGAGCTTTTGGACTCATCTCCAGGGACCATATCTCTACTGGAATATATGCTTTGGGCTATTCTGTGAGTTGTATTTATGTGGTGCCTTCCTATTGGTTGATTGGTCTGATAATGGCTGGCAATTGGCTGTTGTTTCCTTGTGTTGCCAAGCTCTCAGCTTCTAAGTACTGGATAAACTGGTGATAAATCAGCACTCTTATTGACTGACAAGGGGCCTATTTCTCAGGCTTCAATCCCTTCCCTGGCTGTTTTTGTGCCTGCTCATTCAATGATCTTAGTAGGTGCAAAATTGAATGTATGTCCTTGTTTATTGCAATGTGAGGTTTGTCCAACCGTTTGCTTGAGTTCTTGCAATTGGGTGTCTAGCTTCCTCCCCGTTTGTCCTCACAGGGGCAATCCATGCAGGATTATTGGATGAAATATAGATAGGAAAGAGAGCCCTCTGCAGACTGCCTGCAACTCCTATATAAAACACATAAATAAAGACCCACCACAATCTTTATTGAAACACTATTGTAAACAAAGAAATTTCTTGGCCTCATTGGATGATTTTGGTGTAGAATAGCATTGCTGCATTTATTCTTTAGATAAGACAAGGTGTTCTGTGGCTTTCTAATTTGTCCCTCATTAAATTGCTTTAAATATCCTTGTAACTTAACTAGTATTCACCAGCAATGCATCTTTTAAGCTTCTTAAAAATGGAGTCACAAATGTTCCCAAAATGATGCTTTTAGGATGAAGTTTCATCTCTTCATGATACGGGCTAGGAAAGGGAAGGCTGCTTTCATGAGAAAAAAGAAAAACAGACCAAGTTATGAAAGGCATTAAACCCTACTACTTTAAACATTATTAATATTGGGTGCTATCTAACAAAATGAAATTCAGTGGTGAAAAAAGTAAAGTTCTACATTTAGGTAAGAAAAACCAAATGCACAGGTACAGTATAGGTGATACTTTGTTCAATAGTGGTAACTGTGAGAGGGATCTTGGAGTCCTACTGGATAATCACTTAAAGAGGGAGTCAAGCTATTCTCCAAAGCACCTGAAGGCAGGACAAGAAGCAATGGATGGAAACTAATCAAGGAGAGTAGCAAGCTAGAACTAAGGAGAAATTTCCTGACAGTTAGAACAATTAATCAGTGGAACAACTTGCCTCCAAAAGTTGTGAATGCTCCAACACTGGAAGTTTTTAAGAAGAGATTGGACAACAATTTGTCTGAATTGGTATAGGGTTTCCTGCCTGAGCAGGGGGTTGGACTAGAAGACATCCTTCCAACTTTATTGTTGTTGTTGTTATTTTACCACATGATTAAAGGTCTTTAGATGTGAAGATTAAAAGTGTCCCTAATCTTTGACTTTTCTGTCAGTAATAAATTCAGTATTCTCCTTTTTTGTCAGAGTCACAGATAGCAATGACAGCTGTAGCCAGCCAGCTCCAGCCTGCTTTTTTTTTATATTCCAGAAAATATAGGAAATTTGCATATTATATATTCTCATGATGTTCCTAAATAACTGCCTCTCTACCTGTTTCCAAGGAAGACAAGGCTGTGTAACAGTTCAAGGTAATATCTGAATTTCTTTTGTTTGTCCGCAACTGAAATGCTGCAACAGAACATCCAATTAAATCAAATGACTGACCATAAACAGAGCAATTTGTACCTATCTATCTATATATACACAAAATTTTGTGGCTGACAAACAGTTAGTGGGAGACTAGTATAGCTATTTCAGGCTCATTTGCCCTCATCAGCTAGTCACACCCTTCAGGGATTCAAACCTGGGCAGCTTGCATGTTAGGCAGCTGTATTACCCTTTGGAGCCACAGGTTCCCCCTTACTCCTGTCAGCAGAAACCAGGGAGGATATATATCTTATCTGTTGGGTGAGGCACCCGGTCTACCAAATATAAATCAGTCTGTTCTGCATTTTGCTCCAATCTAGGGGGTAAGGAGTAAAGGGGAACCTGTGGCTCAAAAGGGTAATACAGCTGCCTAACATGCAAGCTGCCCAGGTTCAAATCCCTGAAGGGTGTGACTAGCTGATGAGGGCAAATGAGCCTGAAATAGCTATACTAGCCTCCCACTAACTCTTTGTCAGCCACAAAATTTTGAATTTATAGTGTTCACAGTATGTGAGGTCTGCCTGCAAAATATGATTTTGGTTGCAAACTAATGAACCAAATGAATATTATTAATCACAATCCTTTGTAAAAGACTTGTAATGATAGAGAATGCATACTCTTGCATAGAAAAGTCCCTATTTCTATCTTTGGTACCTTCGGTATTATTATTTAGCTAGCAGCAGTGATTTAGGACTAAAAAAAATCCAATGATAAGCTTTTTGATAGAAGGCAGTTCTCTTAGCTCCTATGTCCTATTTCACTTAAAGCAAACGCTTTGGTGTAAAGATTAACATACAAGAGGGAGATGGATGGTTTTGAGAAATTGCTTTCAAACTACAGGTAGTCCTCAACTTACGACCATAACTGAGCCCAAAATTTCTGTTGTTAAGTGAGACAGTTATTAAATGAGTTTTGTCGCATTTCACAACCCAGTATTCTAGACTTAATCAGGCCCAATAATTACTTCTGCTTCATCTCAAAACTTTATTTGTCCTCGACTTCAAATATGAAGAGAGAATTCTTTATCTGCTTTGGTTTTAGAAAAATTATTCAACTTGGTCTGATTTAAAGATAGCTGCTACGGATAGCCATAGCACGTGCCCCCCCCCCCAGCTATACCCTACAGATTCCATTTTGCTGGTTTCTGTGTCAGATTATTTAGTTCCTCAGGACCTCAGGGAAAAAGCCATAGCACAAATTACAGGCACCTGAATATCTGCAATAAAAGAGTAAGACTTTGATTCTCAACTATCTTAAAATAGTAACAGCTAAATTGGTACATCTCTCTCTCTCTCTTTTTTTTTTTTTTTGCAGCACAATATGTTCTTTGTAAACCCTGTGCATTCTCTATAGTCATAGGCCCCCAGATTAGAGCTATAAATATTTGTATTGTGTAGAATATATAATTTGCACCACAGATTTTATATTATAGAGTGGGAGGCATCTAAAACTTCTTGGGAGACAATTTGGAGCTTTATAGGCATGGAACACTGTGTCCATTGTGCATTTATAAATATGCAACCCTGCCTCCAATATCAAATTATGCTGCTAAAAAAATGACAACCCCCCCCCCTGTATTTCCTATGAAAAACAAGGAATGGCTTATTGTGCTTTAACCAAGCATGTGTGCAGAGGCATCCTTAATCCTTAACATATGTCTGAACAACTGAATTGGTTGTTAGACTTAGTGTTCTTGTTTTTAAAATATAACTAAATAGATAGGTCCCACTAATACTGATTTTTCTCCATCTTTCTCTGCATAATGATTAACCAACTTTGCTATTTCTCATTAAAATAACCCGAGGTGCTTCTGGTCTGTTCTTCCATTGCAGCATTAAGTCCCTAGCCTTCTCAACTGGTGTTTTGTTTTATTTCAGTGCAAGAGGGATTGCCAATTTGACCTGAAGTGGCAATTACTTTTGTAACTTGTATATTGGATATTACTTCAGACATCAGGAAAGAGAAAGAGTAATGCTGGAGAAAAGGAAAGCAATTTAAGGGAGATGCTGGACTACAGTAAAGAAAATGTACGTTGCTAGTGCAAGACATCAGGTTCCTGTACAAAGCGGGAATCTTTCTGTCAAAACTGAGAGTTCTGGGTATCTGTCATGGACCTAACTCAAAATGGAACTTTTCATGAGCACATCAAGGTATGTCATAAAGATATGTTCTAAGTTTGGTGTGATGTTGTGGTCTGTGTTCAGAATTCTACCTTGCAAACCCATGAATCAGCCTGTAGTTTTGTGGTAAGATGTGGTTGCTGCATTACTATATGTGATTTAGATATGCTGTTGCAGAAATTTATTTTGGAAATAGTGGCTTGGTTGTTGTAGGTCAGGGGTTCTCAACCTTGGCAACTTTAAGACTTGTGGAATTCAACTCCTAGAATTCCTCAGCCAGCTTTGCTGGCTGAGAAATTCTGGGAATTGAAGTCCACAAGTCTTAAAGTTGCCAAGGTTGAGAACCCCTGAAGGTAAATAAAGAGGGATGTTAGAGAGAGTGAGAAGTTTGGTAGGTGTGAAAATGATTCAGGAAAGGCCATGCTGAGTTGAGTCTGCCTCAAGCCATTATTCACAAACACATAGATAAGTTTGCAAATGTTAGTGTGGAAACCCACAGACACATAAGAAAATTACCTCTCCATGAAACCAGCAAGTTTGCACTGAGAGAGAGTCCAAATTCAGAATAGCAGGTACAAGGGTGGTCCGGCAAAGTCCAAGAGTACAAATGTCATAGAAAGGTTGTCAGCTGGTCCAGGTCCAAAGTCAAGTCACAAGACTTTAAATCAAAAGGCAAGGCACATGAGTCTAGGTTAATGATTGGTTGTTGCCAAAGTGGGGGGGGGAGCTCATTGCTCCTCTGAAAATAGAAGTAGTCCAGGCATTGCTTATTTGGGAGGCTGAAGTTCCTTTCTTACAAGAAGACTTGTAAATGTCTTTGCTCTCCTCTCTTCCACAGATAGTGAATCCTTGCACTACGAGAGGCTGTGAGTTCAGACTCATCTTCTGAGACCAGGATATCCTCCTCTGCCTGCAGTTCTGGGACTGGCTGCTGGTTGTCAGTTTCCTCATCAGAGTCTGAGCTGGTCTGACAAGTTGGAGAGGAATGGAAACAGCCAAGGAACAAGAGGCTGGATGGAAGAAAGGAAAATTATTATTATTATTATTATTATTATTATTATTATTATTTCTAAAATTTATATGCCGCCCAATCCCAAGGGACTCAGGGCAGCGTACAAAATTAAAACAATAATCTGACAATAAAACAATAAAATAATACAATCATACAACGTGTCTGATCATATCCCCCCCCCCCGGGGACATCAGCCCCAGGCCTGCCAGAACAGGAGAGTTTTAACGGCTTTCTTAAAGGCCAGCAGGATGGGAGTAGTTCGAACCTCGGGGGGGAAGTTGATTCCACCAGGTCGGAGCACCACAGAAAAGGCCCTTCCCCGAGGGCCCACCAGCCGACATTGTCTGGCCGACGGGACCTGAAGGAGGCCCAATCCAAGCCAAAATTAGCCAACTTAGTCTTAGGAAAAGTTACACATGAGAAGTCACTGTCAGGCAGTGATGGAGACATCAGCAATGTGTAATCTATATGTTTGGCATCCTCTATTTGAGCAATCACAGGAGAAACATGGTGGTTGCCACGTAATTGTGAGATGCTAAGTTAGCGATCTAGAGACTAGCATCAAGTCCTGAATCTGCAAGCTTTACTAGGCCATTAAGAAAAACAACAATAAACCTAAAGAGTTTAAACTCATTTGACCAATCAGAAGGGGGAAGCAGCAAGAACATTGTGGCAATAAGCATCAACCTTTGGAGTCTGAAACAGACTTCAGCCACTTTGAATGATCAACCAGACTTGAGAAACCAAGCCTGAACTTCTAAGAATTGATATGGGTATAGTCCTCCGGTGAGACCTGGAGAATGCTGAAGAAGGTCCACCCAGAGCAAGACAATGGAGGATGTGAGAACTGTTCCTCCTGATGCATTGCAGGCCTAGAGAATAGGGAGTAAGTTTATGTAGATAATAATGTGTGACTGAGGGAAGAGAAACATGGGGTTGTTTTAAGTTAAGTGGTAACTGAGCTGAGATAAAGAGTACAAGAGTGATTGTTAAGGTTGTGCTATTATTATGGTAAGTAATGCCGGGTCAAAACTGAAGAAGTTCCCTGGAGGTGGAAAGCGATGTTGGTGACATGGATAAAGCATAAGTTTGGGAAGAGACTATTTCTGCTTTCTACAGTGATGAAAGGATCCTATGGGCCGAAATAGGTGTTTTGGAGGTAGGAGAAGGGCAACTTGCATTTGATACACCTCTTTTTAAGCTGGTTGCCCCAGCCCTGAGCATCAGTGACCAAATTAATGTATGCCTTAGACCAGTGGTTCTCAACCTTTTTAATGCCGTGATCCCCAACCGGTTGTAAGTCGAGGATTAAACCGGTCATAAGTCGAGGACTTTCCCTGCCCGGGAGCACCACGCATGCGTGGTAACACCCCCTGCGCCGGCCAAGGTGTAGCTGGCAAGCGGCAGAGACGGAGCAGGCCAACCACCGGCTGGGCCACTAGCTGGCCCAGCCCAAAGGAGGTAAGGCACCCGCTGGAAAAGGGGGGAAAATGGCGGACAGCTTTGCTTGGCAACCCCCGTGAAATGGTCGATCGACCCCAAATGGGGTCACGACCCATAGGTTGAGAACCACTGCCTTAGACTCATGGTGCTACTAATATATAGCTGCTTTGTGCAAAGTAACTTGATGTCCATCTACACTATAATAACAGAAGAATATACAGGTTTGGCAGATATTACTGAGACCTACATGAGCAATGATGGGGAAAATCAGTAAACTTGCCTTCTACATTTCAGATCCTTCAGAAATCATAATTAAGGGTTGCACTGTCTCAAAATACCTGCTTGTGGGTGCGCCTAGGTCTGGAAAAAAATATACACATAACCATCAGGTCAGACTGTGTATCAAAGTCATTGTGAGCCTCTGCAAGAACAACGGATCCATTAAATCACGGGTGTCAAACTCAACAGCATCACATGACGTATCGTGACTTTTTCTGCCTTTGTGGAGCCAGGATGGGTGTGGCCTGTTTGCGACGCATCTGGCCCATGGACCACCAGTTTGACACCTGTGCATTAAATTGATCTGGTCCAAATGCCAGAAGTTCTTCAGAAGCACTTAGGGATTTCCCCAACAATTTGCAGGCATCACTAACTCATACTGTATCTGGTTGATTTTGGAACTCTGAGATTCTTTTTGTTCATCTGCCCATTTTTTTCTATTTCTAGACAAAGGATGAGTTTATGTCAAAACATCCCAATGCGTGTTTTGACCCTTTTTTCCCACCCTTTCTGTGGACATCTATGACACCATTTATGAAATTTCTGCTGCCTCCATTTCTTCAGCTGTTTACTTGCTACCTGACTTCTGCCAGCCTCATCTTTCAAAGCACTTATCCAAGATATTTTGCTGCCTGATAAAGGATAGCATTATATCCTTCCATTTTTGGTTTAGCTGAATCTTCTTACCTCAGGGCAGCAGGTTAGTTTAAAGGGAGCAATGAATAATAATTTTAGAAGTGTGACTTCATTTGCACTGACTCACTTCATGAGCTTTCTGAGACCTAGTCCCTCCCTCTGCCCCCCCCCCCATTTCCTATAACAACCTTCTGTTAGATTACAAATAGCTGCTTCACTAGAACTTGCTCAGGTTAGCATCCTGGTCTGCAGGAATGTACTCAAATACTCTGTAAATCTCAAATGATGACATAGTCAGTGAATATTTTTCAGACCATCCAGAAGAACCTTGTGTCCTTCAAAACATATTGCTGAAGGTCAATCTCACAACAAGACCTGTCCTTGACATCATGGCAAATAAGAAGTTAGTTCTGGATTTGTAGGACAGTCTTGAAGTGAGGATGGAACATGTGACTTACAAATTGTTTTCCCATGCCTGAAAATAAATAATGAAGTGACTACTTTTAAAAAAAAAAGAAAGAAAACAGATTCCTCCCTTTCCAGGTAGCTTTGCTAAAGGGGGTCAGAACAGGTGTTTCATTTTTAAACTCTCAGGACTCTGAGTTATCAGACATCTCACCCCATCACTCCAAGTGAGTTTGTTTGTGGATAGCTTGTTTTTTGGTTGATGTTTATGTACTGTGTGTAGCTGGGATGTAGCAATATCACAAAACTTCCAAAAACCTGTGTCAGCCAAAATTAAAACAATATGTTATTTCACTCATCTCCTGCCAGTTTAGCTCAAGGCAAGAAAATGGTAAAGAAGTCTCACAGAACTGCATTCAAAAATAATATTCGTCATTGTATTTTCCTTTTGCATAAGAAGGAACATGTATATGTTTATGTATGTGTATGTGTGTGTGTGTGTGTGTGTGAATATATATATATATATGAGACACAAACACACACACACACACACATATATATATGTGTATATGTGTGTGTGTGTGTGTGAAACATATATGTATGAGACATACACACACACACACACACTCTAAATTTATAAGGAAGAGTTTTAGTGGTGTCAGAATCAAATCTGCAAAATAAAGCTGAGAAAAAATATGAAGAAGAAAATGCAAAACCAGGCTCGAGATAAACTTTAACCTGTCTAAAGCTCAGTTAATTATATAAAAGGCTCGCTGATATTGTTTTTTGGACTGTGCTTCCTGCAAAAATGGGGAAAGAGCTGCCCCTTTATTAGCAGCACTTCTCTCTGAAAATCAACAATCTGAAAGTTATTAGAATGAAATTAATGGATGAAAGCATCTAGTTCAGACCTCAGAGATTATGGGCTCAAGTACCAGTTCCTTGTGGACTGACTGGGTGCCCTTCTTTAAATCACTGCCTTAGCTTCAATTCCTTAGTCTGTATGACAGGAATACTAATAACTTCGTTCACAGACTGTCTTGGGAGGATGAGTAAAATAAAGATAGGAAAGCATGTCGATACAAAATAGCTAAGCTCCATTGCAGTCAGAGGTACTTCAGATCTAGTTTATTCATCTCCTGCTGAAGTGGCATTCATTCACTCATATTGATTTCAGTAAAATTTTAAACTCTTTTTTTCTGTAGCATTTTGATTATAAGAAATTGCAAACGATAACTACACCAAAAACATGGTCAATGTCTAAAGGCACGTAACCATCATGATATTTCTGTTCCAATTCTATGAATATGTGAATAAGCATCAACAAGTAGAGCAAAATAAAAAAAAAAACATATAGAAGAAACTAGATGCTGCCATTTTCATTTGTAAGTTACAATTAGGATCAAGGTTGGATCAGCGAAGGAAAGAGACAGAGGTCAACATGTGAATATAGGGTGCCCCTTTGACGCCTTTTCCTCTTATTCTATCTCCATTTGACCACTAAATCATTGGCAACATTCATATGGGGCTCTTGACCCACAAAAGATTGTGTGCCTGTAACATGTATGGTTTTCATATAATTAAGAATCTTGATCATGTCATAGAAGATCCTAATCCTGTGAATTAGTGTCATAGAATCTCTTTACAGACAATAATCATGCAGACTTTGAAAAACAGGTTCAAAACAGGGGCAAAACTCACTTAGGAACATACATTTTGGGCTCAATTGTGGTTTTAAGTCAAGGACTGCCTGTAGTAAAATTGTTTTCTTCTTGTAATCCTGTTCTGCCTTCTGTCTCAGTTCTTCTCTTTGTCTCTCTGTCTCTCTCTCTGTTTCTCTCTCTCTCTGTGTGTGTGTGTGTGTGTGTGTGTGTATGTGTGTGTGTATGTGTGTCTCTGTCTCTGTCTATCTGTCTGTCTGTCTGTCTCTCTCTCTCTCTCTCTCTCTCTCTCTCTCTCTCATTTCATCTGCTTTTTTTCTCTGTTAATGAAAAAGGCATTTAGAGGAGGACTTCCACCTTTCCATGTTGTGCATTGTCTTGCAGTGCCTCTATACTTCTTTTTCCTCTGGCCCACCCAGTCCCTTTGAAGAAAAGACATCTTCTTTTATTCAGCTGCTTTTCTCTGTTGGCTGATGGCTGCTGAGCTTCCGAAACATACATCTCCTCTAATAACTGATTTTAAGGTTGCAGCTTTATTGGTAACTCTGCCATGCTGACACTGGACAAAAAGCTCAGACAGAACAGGAGGAAGGCAGCACAGATATCTGCAATCTTTTAAAGCATCCAGCTCTTCCACAGTTCAGTTCTTACCTGTTTACTCAAAATAATATACCTTTTTGCCAGATGCTTGGCCAGAAACAGATGTGGCTCCACGAATCTATTACTAGATACAGAATAATTGTCTCCTTTTTCATATTTTGAGTCGCCCCCTTTGTAATGCAGAGGCTATGCACCACCTTAATTCAGCCTTTCTGAATCTGATGGCTTTCAAATGCACTGAAACTGTACCTCCCAAAATTCTCCAACCTGCATTGAAGCGGTAAAAGATCCTTATATTGCTCCGGTATTCTGGCAGTAGCAGACCGCAGTAGTAGTAATAATAATAGACAACCAATTTGGAGTAGTAGTGGAGGTGCTGGCCCAGAAACTGGGTCCTCTCTTAAAAGTAAGAACTGCTTGTGTGACTTTGGACTGGTCACTCTCTCTCAGCCTAACCTGTTTTAGATGGCCATGAGAAAAATGAAAGATGCAAACATACAGTAATGAATAACATCTTGAGTTATACAAAACAAAATATAAATATCATCATCACCTCTTTCTCGTGGATGAACACCTGTAATTGTTCCTCTCCTTCCTTCTAAATACCAGTGCTTAGACTCGAGTGCAGCCAACTGCTTCCCCTTCTGCATTGGATTTGCTATTTGGGGAATGATCGCAATTAAGAGAAGTGATGAGCAGTGATGATGTTACCTACTTTGGATAATGAAACGTCTGCAAAGAAACAACCAAGGACCCCCCTCAGTGGTCGCAGTTACACCCCACATATTGAGTGTAGGCTAAATTAAAGTTGACTTTTCTAAAGAACAGAGGCTTAAAAAAGCAAGACCTATATAATTTCCAGGATTCTGAATTCTTGCTACTACATTTAGGAGAACAACTTTTGTAAAGGAGCCATAGTGGAGCAGTGGTTAACTCTGCCCACTGCCAGGAGTTCGATCCTGATTGGCTTGAGGTTGACTCAGCTTTCCATGCTTCTGAGATCAATAAAATGAGGAACCAGATTATTGGGGGCAATATGCTGACATTGAGGGTTCTGTAAAGCACCATAGGGCAGCATATAAGTCTAAGTGCTACTACTATTGCTAAAGTAAAGGAATCAGTAAATCCACTATATTATTCCCATTGTCACCTCCGTTACCTTGACAAATGTCTGAGTTTCTACTGTTCCTGCTATTTTAATAGGTAGGATCCTAAAGGAAAAGAAGGAACATTTGCTTAAAGTCAGCCTAGACTTGGGCATTTTTAGAAAAGGATTGTTATAGCTAGTTTAGTACAGAAAGGATAAAGGGAACTGAAAAGAGACTTTGAAAAGAGATTTTTTTCTTTGGCAAGGGAAACAGTTGCAAGATCTTTCAAAGTTCCAGATGTCCCCTAACCATTCCTTCCTGGAGAGCAATGCTTTCATGTAAGCACTAATGAGCTGATGCTTCTCCTACCGTCTTTTTCCGCAGTGTTGCAAATTCGTTGCTTCGTTTCTGTGTTTCGTGGGAGTTCATTTATTTTGCTGGATGGCAAATTGCTCTTCTGCTCTTTCAGATGGGTAACTTCACTCTCCCTCCTCTCCTTTCAAATATCAGTTGTAACATATTGAAGGTGGTCTCTTCCCACTCAGTAAGGTTGCTCCGATTACAGAGTTTATACCAGACAAATAGAAGGATATTAGGAGAGAAGAGAGAAAGCCACTAGATTTTCTTTCTTTCAGTGGATTTAAAAACAAACAGACCCTAGCTGACCATCTAGGTAAGCTCCAAGGCTTAGCCAATCGAGGACCAGGTTTTGCTGTCATTGACCCCCCTGGATAATGAGCAGACAAAGCAAAGCAGCACTCAGGATACTAATGAAGATTAACTTCAAAGTGCTTGCTTTTTAATCTCCTTGCCAATAAGAAGCTTGGAGACATTTGTAAAAAGGGATCAGAGAGTGGGAAGGAGGAAACGATTTTTTTTTTATATATTGGACCACAGTTCAATTTTTAATTTTTAGGGCATCCTGCCCTAAAATTGGACATGACTGAAATGGAAACCTTTACCTTTAAATCTAATAAACAAAAAAAGTAGATCCCCACTCATCTACCCAAAGAAAATGTCGATATGTTATCTAGGACTTCTTTGTTTTTATTTTGTTTTGTCTGCATTCAAGGCAGATAATTTCAAATGTGGCAGCACAAATGCAACAATAATAAATAAATAAATAAACATTGTATCCCAGTGGTGAGAATCAATATATCTGAACCATCAGTTCTCTGTGTAGATGCTGCTTCCGGAAATCCACTATGGGCCTGAGCAACAAAAAAATTAACTACCGGTTCTGCCGAACTAGTGAGAACTGGCTGAATCCCACCATTGTTGTGTTCCCTTTCTGGAATCTAAAATCAGTTGTCTAAAACAGAGGTCCCCAACCTTTTGGGCACAAGGGACCGGTTCCATGGAGAGAGGGAGAGAGTTTTTTCCACGGACCGAAGGGGGTGTGGTTTTGTGTGCTGCCCGCAACCCGCAGATAGGGCTTTGCTTGTTTGTGAATATCGGTTGAAGGCATGCTGCAGCCTGGTACTGGTCCACGGACCTGGCCTAAAACAGTGAAGCAGCTGCCATGCTCTGCCTATTGGGAAGAGTGATTGAAATATTCTGCTTTTGTCTATATGAGTTCGTTCAGTTTAACCAGTCTGGAAAACTACATAACATTGCCTTCAGCTTTGGGCTCCCATGCCTTAATTCACATTTTTGAAAGAGAAGATGAGCTATATTTGACATTTCTACTACAATTTGTTAAAATGCATACACACAGCCCTTTCGTTCTCCTTGTCCTCCTTTTCTTTCTCTTGCTGACTTCCCAACCTCTATCATGAGGAACAACCTGATTAAGTCGCACTTATGATGGGCTTTAACTCTATGGAAGATAAAGTCAGCAAGCAAGTATTGATCCTTAAAAGACTGTGATCCAGATGCAAACAGGTTGAGCAGAATATAATTGTGCCATCGACTAACAGTACACTGATTTATGCTCCTATTTATTCCAATAATCTTTTAGAGATCTGTCTTAAAAGGTGCTTAGGAAATACTTTTCCACTAACATCTTGGAGAATGCATTCACCACTCATTTCACCCCTTTTTTTGTTCAAACAATTACAGGCTAAAAATATCTTAAATAGAATTAATGAGTCCATGTGGGGAACTCAACCCTACTGCAAGTCCAGTGTTATGAGACATCTGATAAGTTTTTGGTTAGCCTGCATTCTGGAAGCTAAAAGAGAATTGCAGTATATAACTGATTTCACCTGTCTTTGAAGCATTACTCTCTTATACTGCATTAGTTGCTTTCTTAGCGTACTATTGATTTTCTGTATAGCAGTGGCATTTCAGAGTCTAAGATAGGAGTATACAGACCTTTTGTGCAGGCCTCCTCAAAACTTTAGACACAGCTCTCAGCTTTATCCAAGCTCTCATTTTTAATCTGATAGAAAACATGGACTTTTTTTAAAAAAAATGGGTGTAATACTGTATTATATGTAAATATTTGTTGTAGATGGAAATCAGATCAAATTTCATGATGGATTTGGTCCTGTTTACTTTTGGGAATGTGATTGCATTCAAAGATGTGACCTGAAAACCTTGTGTGACTTGCTCAGTCCTGCTAAATAAAGCAAATTTAATGAGATACACAGGCTACTAAAACTGGGTCCCTTAACAATCAATCTATAATTTCTGTCCTTGAGTTCAATATTACCATATATGGTTCTCTCCCCTGAGCGTCTTTCAAATCTATTTGACTACAACTCCCACCAGCCTCTAGTTAACACCATAATTTCTACCCATCTATTTCCCATTAATAATGGATAACCACTGTACCCATAACGTGAATGGTGAATCATTGCTCCCTGCAATGGAATCCATGACCTCCATTCAATTCCTCTAGCTTAGAATAGAACTTAATATTATAATGGAGACTTTGGACTGATAAAATAGTAAACTCAGCAGCAAAGGCAAGTTATTAAGGATACATCATTAATCATACTTCTGATACCTGTTCCTTAGAGAAAGCATCTCTATTTCAGCCTGTTCTAGGGAAGAGAGATTTTGCCCATGATATGATAGATGAAGGGGAAATTACAGTATCAAAATATATTAAATAATCCTTGAATAAAAAAACTGGAAAACTATAGAACAGCCACACTCCAGCAGTTCTGCAGAGGAGATAGATCTGAAGGCAGAGAGAAGTTGAAACACTCACTAAAGAGGCTGAAAGGAAATAAATGAGTAGCCAATAAAATGAAGAGGATATCTATTTGACTGAAGTTAGGTTATAAAAATCCCTTTATAATTACTGCCTTGTCGTGGCAAAGGGGTTTGCATAACTCAATGAAGCTATGAGCTATGCTGTGCAAGGCCACCCAAGACAGACAGGTCATAGCAGAGAGTTCTGACAAACTATGATCCACTGGAAAAAGAAATGGCAAACCACTCCAATATCTTTGCCATGAAAACCCCATGGACAGTACTAAAAGGCAAAAAGATACGATGCTGGAAGATGAACCCCTCAGGTCGGAAGGTGTCCAATATGCTACTGGGGAAGAGCAGAGGGCTAGTACTAGTAGTGCCAGAAAGAATGAAGCGACTGGGCCAAAGCGGAAAGAACGCTCAGCTGTGGATATATCTGGTGGTGAAAGGAAAGTCCGATGCTGTAAAGATCTTTTCTCCATAGGAACCTGGAATATAAGGTCCATGAATCAAGGCAAACTAGATGTACTCAAACAAGAGATGACAAGACTGAACATCGACATCTTAGGAATCAGCAAACTAAAATGGACAGGAATGGGTGAATTTAACTCAGAGGACCATCAGGTACACTACTGCGGGCAAGAATCCCTCAGAAGAAATGGAGTAGCCTTCATAGTCAATAAAAGAATAGGAAAAGCAATACTGGGATACAATCCCCAAAATGACAGAATGATCTCAATTCGAATCCAAGGCAAACCATTCAATATCACAATAGTCCAAATCTATGCCCCAACCACTGGTGCTGAAGAGGATGAAATTGACCAGTTCTATGAAGCCCTACAGCACCTTATAGAATTAACACCAAAAAATGATGTCCTTATCATCATGGAGGGTTGGAATGCTAAAGTAGGAAGCCAAAAGATAACCAGAATAACACACAAGTTTGGCCTTGAAGTACAAAATGAAGCAGGGCACAGGCCGTTAGAATTTTGTCAAGAGAATATGATGGTCATAACAAACACTCTTTTCCAACAACCCAAGAGACAGCTCTACACATGGACATCACCAGACAGTCAACACAGAAATCAGATTGACTATGTGCTCTGCAGCCAAAGATAGAGAAGTTCTATACAGTCAGTAAAAACAAGACCAGGAGCTGACTGTGACTCAGATTATGAATTCTCATTGCAAAATTTAGGCTTAAATTGAAGAAAGTAGGGAAAAGCACTAGGCCACTCAGATATCAACTAAATCATATTCCTGATGAATATACAGTAGATGTGACAAATAGATTAAGGAATTAGACTGATAGACAGAGTGCCTGAAGAACTATGGACGGAGATTCACAACATTGTACAAGAGGTAGCAACTAAAACCATCCCAAAGAAAAAAAAAATACAAGAAAGCAAAATGGCTGTTTGAGGAAGCTTTGCAAATAGCTGAGGAAAGAAGGGAAGCGAAAGGCAAAGGAGAAATAGAAATATACATATTGAATGCAGAATTCCAGAGAATAGCTAGAAGAGATAAGAATACCTTCTTAAATGAACAGTGCAAAGAAATAGAAGAAAACAACAGAATAAGAAGGAACAGAGATCTCTTCAAGAAAATTGGAGATATGAAGGGAACGTTTCATGCAAAGATGGGCATGATAAAGGACCATAATGGCAGGGACCTAACAGAGGCAGAAGAGATTAAGAAGAGGTGGCAAAACTACACGGAACAACTATACAAGAACAAGCTTAACATCCCAGATAACCATGATGGGGTGGTCACTGACCTCGAGTCAGACATCCTAGAATATGAAGTGAAATGGGCCTTAGGAAATCTGAGCAACAACAAAGCTAGTGGAGGTGACAGTATTCCAGCTGAGCTATTCAAAATCTTAAAAGACGATGCAGTAAAAGTACTACATTCAATTTGCCAGCAAATTTGGAAAACTCAACAATGGCCACAGGATTGGAAAAGGTCAGTTTACATTCCAGTTCCAAAGAAAGGCAATGCCAAAGAATGTTCAAACTATCGCACCATTGAACTCACTTCATATGCTAGTAAAGTTATGCTTAAAATCCTACAAGCTAGACTCCAACAGTTTGTGGATCGAGAACTACCAGAAATACAGGCAGGATTTCGAAGAGGCAGAGGAACCAGAGATCAAATTTCCAACATACACTGGATCATGGAGAAAGCTAGGGAGTTCCAGAAAAACATCTACTTCTGCTTCATTGATTATGCTAAAGCCTTTGATTGTGTGGATCACAACAAATTGTGGCAAGTTTTTAAAGAGATGGGAGTACCAGACCATCTTATTTGTCTCTTGAGAAACCTATATGTGGGTCAAGAAGCAACAGTGAGAACTGAACACGGAACCTCTGATTGGTTCAAAATTGGGAAAGGAGTCTGGCAAGGCTGTATACTGTTGCCCTGCCTATTTAACTTATATGCAGAGCACATCATGAGAAAGGCAGGGCTAGATGAATCAAAAGTTGGAATTAAGATTGCTGGGAGAAATATCAACAACCTAAGATCTGCCGAAGATACCACTCTAATGGCAGAAAATGAAGAGGAACTAAAGAGCCTCTTGATGCGGGTGAAGAAGGAGAGTGCAAAAGTTGGCTTGAAACTCAACGTCAAGAAAACCAAAATCATGGCATCCGGCCCTCTCAATTCCTGGCAAATAGATGGGGAAGAAATGGAGGTAGTGACAGATTTATTTTTCTGGGCTCCAAGATCACCTCAGATGGGGACTGCAGTCAAGAAATTAAAAGACGCTTGCTCCTGGGGAGGAAAGCTATGGCAAATCTAGACAGTATACTAAAAAGCAGAGACATCACCCTGCCAATAAAAGTGCATATAGTCAAGGCCATGGTTTTCCCAGTTGCAATGTATGGATGTGAAAGTTGGACCATAAGAAAGGCTGAGCGCCAAAGAATTGAGGCCTTTGAACTATGGTGCTGGAGAAGACTCCTGTGAGTCCCCTGGACTGCAAAGTGTTTAAACCGGTCAGCCCTAGAAGAGATCAACCCCGACTGCTCTTTAGAAGGCCAGATCCTGAAGTTGAAACTCAAGTACTTTGGCCACCTAATGAAAAGGAAGGGCTCACTGGAGAAGGGCTTAATGCTGAGAAAGATTGAGGGCAGTAGAAGAAGGGGACGACAGAGAATGAGATGGCTGGATGGAGTCTCTGAAGCAGTAGGTGTGAACTTAAATGGACTCCAGAAAATGGTAGAGGACAGGAAGACCTGGAGGAAAGTTGTCCACGGGGTTGTGATTGATCGGACATGACTTCACAATTAACAACAACAACAAGGTTATAAAAAAGTCAGTTATTAGAACTGTAGACCGGGGAGGAACTCTGCTTAATACCAATTGTCAGTTTAAATAGCCTCCAATTAAAGCAGACAAGTTCAACTAGTAACTAACCATATTGGACAGACCCTAGATATGCAAACATGGAGGCACAAATGGAGAGGGAGAAGCCATGGTGGTTTCCTTATGTCCGACAAAAAAAGGGTATCGTGAACTTGACAAGCTGCAATAGACGGCTGGGCCTGCTTTGATGATTGGCAGTATGATCCAATGCAATCCTAAAGTGTCCTCAACAAACCCTCAGAACGTTCAGATACATGGTATCTCAAAAATTACCCCACATGTTTTTTTAAAGTACAATGCCCATAAAAATAGGTGAAGCTTTGATCACATGATCATGACCGCTCTCTTGTTTTTCTTTTAACCATACCCAATGGACACCCTTGAATGCAGAAGCCATCCAGAAGGACTTGCTAAACTGTGGACTTGCCCTCAAGTTTCCAAAAGGCAACAACAATATAGGTTTTAAATTCCTGCTTTCTTCCTTTAAAAAAACATGGAAAGAAATTATAATAAACAAATAAACAAAAACCAATGAAGTGATTAAGAAGAAATGGCAGTGCAAGCTGCCATTTACAGAACATTTCTGATATGGAATAGAAATTGGAAAACTGCATTCATTTCCTAGAATTTTGCAGAAGGCAGGGGTTTTACAAAGTCATCCCAAACATGGAAACATATATGTATTTTGGGAAAGCTGGGAGTCCAGAATATCCCATGTCTGAGAATCATAATATAAGATCTTCTACATACTATCTTGTAGTGGAAAATGCAAAAAGGCAAAAGAGTTTAAAATTCTCTTGAGCATTTGCTTCAATCTGCACTGTCCATAATAGACCCAGCATAAATGTTTGTTTATTTATTTGTAGTTCTTTTTGCTATTTACAGTCAATAGCAGCAACAGCATCCTCTTGTATCAACCAAATTATTTGTCAGCTGAAAGAACCAAATTAGATTTATAGCATCCCTGCAATTAGCAAATGATTCTAAATGTTTTGTTCTCATCATGGTTTGGTTTTGTTTTGTTTTAAGAAAAGTGGAAACAGCAAACATGGTAAATCAACCTGGATCAGAACCATAATGGAAATAACATTCACCTGACAAATTATTATTATTTTTTCATGCAGATTAGACAGTGTATCCTTTTTCTTTTTTCAAAAAATGCTATCAATGCAGTTTAGGATCATTCCAAACTAGGTTGATGCCTGGAGTGAAAGAGAAGGTAAGTACTATGTTTACTAGGAAATTGCTATTCTATAATGTGACAAGAGTATTTTTAGTAGAACAGCTCCCTATGAAATTTCCTACTGTATTTGGTTTGAGTTGGTACTGAGCATTGCAAATCTTTGACTGCAACTGAACTGTATCTTTTCCCTCAGGCCTAGAGTTAAATGTGTTTTACCATCCCTCCTGGTTGCTTCTTCTTGTCTAATTTCAACTGTTTTATAGATCTCGATACATCCAAATTTGAATGTGAATTTCCCACTTGGGAAATAAGTTGTATTTCATCTTTGGTTCCGTCCCAACGGTGGTAACCCAAATTTTGTCAATAAGCGGTCTGTAAACTGAGGGAATAATCTCGCTGACTCTCAGCTGTTTCTTTCAAAAACCATTTCTCTTGCATTGCCTCTGTTATTTACATTGAACCGAAGAGGTTACCGACCGAAGATTATATTTAATATTATGGGTGAAGGAATTGGTTTAGTCTGAAATTTTATTTGATTTCAGGCTATTTTCAACTCCAAAACCTATTTTGTAGTTTTCATATTCCAGCATCAATATTCTTGGAATGTTAAGACTTAATTTGCAACAGCAAAGGTAAAAATAAAGGTTCCCCTGTCCAGTTGTGTCCAACTCTGGGGGAGTGTTGTTCATCTCTGTTTCTTAGCTGAAGAAATCAGCGTTGTCCAAAGACACTTCCATGGTCATGTGGCCAGCATGGCTATACTCCCAGGAGCACAGAACATGTCTCAAACCCAGATTGTCAGTTTTCCAGCTGATAAGCTCAGCATCTTTAACTGCTGAGCCATCCCACTCTTCTAAACTAAAGTATTATATAAACCAAAGTATAGATAGTGCTTGACTTATGACCACAATTGAGCCCAAGGACTCTGTTGCTAAGTGAGACATTTGTTAAGAGAGTTTTACCCCATTTTACAATCTTTGTTGCCACGTTTGTTAAGTAAATCACTGTAGTTATTATGTAACACAGCTCTTAACTGACTCTGGCTTTCCCATTGACTTTGCTTGTCAGAAGGTCACAAAAGGTGATCATATGATCCCAGGACACTGTAACCATCATAAATATGAGTCAGTGACTAAGCGAATTTTGATCCTGTGATCATGGGGATGCTGCAGTGGTCGTAAGTGAGAAAAATGGTCACAAGCCATTTTTTTCAACTTTGAACAGTCACTAAATGAACTGTTGTAACTTGAGCACTATATATGAAAAAGAGAATGCACACAATGCACACAAAAAGAGAATGCGCACAAAAATGTGGCATGTTAGGAAAATAATCATCTAGGCAAGGAATCTGTCATGCAGTAGCAAAATACATTCGTGACAGGGCTGCATTCAGAGGCGCATTGCATGAGGCGCCAATCCACACTCAAATTACCAGGACACCCCGGCTTCTTGATAATGCTGCCACTTCAAGGCCCTCGGTCAGGATTATGTGAAAGCAAAGTGAGTTGAGAAAAGTCCTAAAGTGACACTTCAGACAAGCTGGTTAATTGCTTCATGAAATGATCCCATTAACATAATGTGGTAGTCTAGAAGTGGCAATCCGTGTCCCAAGGGCTAATTTCTTCTCACCTTTGATCTGATTTAAACACCTTTTACAAGAAATTAGTCCTGCTGGCAAGTACCTGCCCATTCCTGGCAGTCTATTGTTTTTGGAAAAGAAAAGAGAGGGTACCAGAGAGGAAAAAAGAACGTGTCACATTTCAGTCACCCTCATACTGTCATGTTTGAGGAAATGCAGCCCTCTATGAAAGAGTTTACCTGGCCAAAATATGTGCAAATAATTATGAGCACCATTTATTGGCACAATTTTTTTTTTAATGTAAAGGCTGAGGAGGCAAAGCACACCTATATTTGGAAGAATGGGAATCTGAGCAAACTCCTGTGTGGCACTTGTCTCCCCCTGTGAGTGCAAAACTGGCAAATCTAAACATCTGCAGAGACACCCCACAAGGCCCCAGCTTCAGTTTCACACAGATGTATTGCGAGGCCCTTAAGTCATAAGACAGTGGTATCAATTTTTTTTCCTGTCTCGTTCTCAGAAGAACAAGCTTTTAAAAAGCACATTACTTGTCAGTAATAGATAATCTTTCCAGAATCTGTTTTTCAGTCTTAGAAAAAAAAATTATTTTATTTTATTCTCTGTTTATTTCTGACTGCCTATTTGACTGCCAGGCTACTGGAAAGGGAAGGTTCACATTTGCTAGGAATCCGAATTGCTTAGCACTTAGCAATAGCACTTAGATTTATATACCGCTTCACAGTGCTTTACAGACCTGTCTAAGCGGTTTATAGAATCAGCATATTGCCCCCACCAATCTGGGTCCTCATTTTACTGACCTTGAAAGGATGGAAGGCTGAGTCAACCTTGAGCCAGTGAGACTCGAACTCCTGGCAGTGAGCAGTAAGTTAGCCTGCAATACTAACCACTGCGCCACCATGGCTGTTTTGGTTGCTTGCAAAGAACTTCTGAAATGTGGTTGAAAGGTTGCTAGACCTCAACTTTGCCCACCTTTTCCATAAGATGGAATTGATAGCATAAATCTTGGCTGCCATCATTTTCCAAATTAATGTGGTTTTCACACTGGGAGGCAAGAATTAAAATAACGCGGGGTGGTGGTGAAGGTTAAGAGCAAAGAAGGGAATGCTCAAGTGATTAAAAAAAAAAAAACCTCTGTTAGTCTGTCAAGAAGCAAGGAACACAATTTAATCGGATCTGTCCTTTCTGGTATTAATATTATTGCTGAAATGAAAAAAGGCTTGGGGGGAATGCAATCAATCAAATATGGCAAAAACGAAGCAGAAAAAATTGTGTAAATTGTGAAAACCTTTGTTTGTGTGTGCATATATGTGTGTCTGAGCACCTTTGAATCAGTATGTACTATTGGCTATTGCTTGACAAACCCTGCAATTTTCTTGGCAACATTTTTTGCAAGTGGCTTGCCATTGCTTTCTTCTTCCTAGGGCTGAGAGACTGACTGAACCAATGTCACCCAGCTATCTTCGTGCTTAAAGCAGGACTAGAATTCACAGTCGCCTAATTTCTAGCATGATGCAGTAACCGTTACACCAAACTGGTCCTCAAAAGCATTTGCTGTCCATCCAACCTCTTTCTAACATCTGTGGACCAAAGTAGGTTTTGCAGCTTTCTCTTTGGCCTTACTTTACTTTTTCCCCAAAAAGGGGGGAGGGTCTTGGGAAGATATGATCAGGAATCAATCTATTCCCTCCCAAAACCTTTTCCCATGATCCTTTGCTGTAGAGATCTGCCTGAATTGGTAAAATATGTTTTGTTCAGAACCTGAAACGAAGACATTGCCATTCAAAATTTGGCTGAACCATTTCAGGCAGGTGGGGTTATGGTTTTGTCAGATTTCCTATCAGAATGATGATTAATAAAACTTATTGCAAGGAAGGTCAAACTTACAACATGAAAATTCTAGCGAGTATTCTACTTTTCAAAAACTTACATGCAAGCAAAATGAGGTGGCAAAACTGTAGTCCATTTTCTCACCTTTTTTTTCAGCACAAAGGGGAAGACACTTGTCTCTTCTGTGAAGGCAGAGCAATCTCCATTTTTTACTGGTTTTAGTAACTGTTACTAGAATTATCAGTGTGAGAAATTACAAAGATAAGATACCTTCCGAACTGAAACTCAGAACATTTTGGTTGTTACAGGTTGAAACAAATTCCAGAGGAGACTTATGCAATGAATAAAACAAGGCTGGTATATCTAATCCCTCTCTCCTTCTCTTGGCCTTGCCACAGATCTTCCAAAAACATGAGGTGCCATGTATTATGTAGAACCAGACCTCACTAAGAATCCAGACTTATGACCAAGGCATACACTCAGAGGTGTAGGGAGTTCTAGTACTTTTTCCACATTTTTGACAAATACTTTTGCTTGACATAGGTATGTTTGGGTTTTGTACACAAAACATATATATTCTGGCATAGACATACTAGCAGATCAGTGGAATAGAGGAGAAGTTCAAGTGAAACACAATAGAATTCTGTTAATGTATCACGTGATGTCCCTCCTCTTTCATCTTGCTAATCAATTAACAACTTGTCAACTGGCAATTAAAGATCTTTGCAAATGGTGAAAAAAATGGAGGTGGCCTTATGCTGATTGCTAAATCAAAATGCAACATTAAATTCTGTAACATGGCTATGAACCACAGAAACCGGGGAGTTATTTAGGCAAGGTTATTATCAACACTTCCTTGTGAGTGAATTCAATGAAATTCAATGTGTATATGTTTATTTTTTTATATATAAAAAAGTGAATAAAACTGTACTGCCAGTCAAGAATTCTGCCTCAGTCAATATCCATTTCAATGCCACTGGGAAACTCAAAACACAGGTACAAAAATAACTGATATCCTTTGCTATTTTGTCTTTTAGTATTTGATAACTGATGATATATTCCACCAAATAAGTAAAAAATGTGTGGCGGGAAGTAAACCACTAAAGGCTAGCTTTGGGATATTGGGAGATGAAACAACTTCTGAGAACAACTTTTTTGTTTTTTTAGTTTAGCTGACTCTTTTGCTTAAACTAGCTGTCCTTTCATTCACGCTACTTTCTTATCTTCTTTTCCTGTGGGTGACCACATAATTCATTGATTGATTGACTGATTGATTGATTGATTGATTTAATTTCTGTAGCCTCCCAACTCAACCAAGTGATTCTGGACAGCTTCCAATTCTAAAATTACAAAACAATGAAAAACATTAAAATAATGAAAACATTCACAAAATAAATAAGCACAAACAGGAGCTGTGATGATCAATCAGTTAACAATGAAGCCAAGTATGGGGGCCCTCAACACATTCTGAGCCCCAGGCCTGGGTCCATAGCCAAGTTCTTAAAGGCCACCAGGTTGGGACCTGTTCTTTGGCAGGTGCCCCAATTGTAGATACCAGAAAGGTGTGTTGGGAAATAGGCAGCCCATTTCAAAACAATTTTTTTAATGTTTTATTGACTTTTAAGAATTACAATCTTTAGTGCTTAGTAAGCAACGTTGTCTCGGTTCACATATTTAACATTAATTTCTTCACTATAAATCTGTTCAGTACTGCACAATCCAGTATTTTTTCCATGATCCTTCTTTCTTCCACATATTTTTTCCATTTTCCCCTCATTACACAGTTACAATTTTTGGTACTATTGGTGTATACAAACATCTTTATCATATCTTACTAATGTCATATAAATAACAATAATATCAATTCATAAATCAATATCCTGTTTTGTGCTCTTGTTAAGGTTTGATTTCCCATCAATATTTGAAATATCTTTGTCAGTTATGATTTTCTCAATATTAATTACATTTATATAGCTAAAAGTTTTATTCATACCAATCCTCCTCTTATTTTCATATTTACCATATCAAAAAAAGGAAAAAAATGCTATTTTAATTCTAAATCATATCTTTCATTCTAAAATCTAATTGTATCTAAGGGACAACTGTTCTTTTAATCTTATTCAAACAAATATTTAAATATATTATGGCCCTTCTAAAATGTCAAATCTTGTGTTTTTTAAATCTAACTCTCACTTTCTTTCTTTGCTAAGTAACTTTCCATACCAGGGCAATTAAATCGCCCAAGAATTTTCTTTCTATTTTTGTGAAATTTGCTTAGCATAAGGAAGACGATTTAGGTAGGATATTTTGGGGGGAGAATTCTGCCCATTTATATTCCTTAAGCAACTCCCAGTTTCCTTCTCTCTCAATTTCTCTTTTCATTCCTTGTCTTCCAAATTATGACATTTCCCCTAACAGCCCTATATTCCATTTTTTAAAATTTTCTTCCTTGCTATTAGATGTATTTTGCAGACCTAAGGGGTAAACGGTCTTTTGCATTTTCATTGTTATGGCTAAATCTTGTGGTATTTTGTTTGTATATGGTTGTTTATATTTCCCTTCTTTTATCGCTTCCTTCTCTAAATCCACTTCCTCTGCTTCATCTTCTGATTTCTGGTTTGCTTGTTCATACTTTGTAGTCATTGCCTGGGAGCTTACTAGTTGTGGATTTAATTTGGAGATTTGCTCATTTATATTATCTAAATTGTTTTAGTCTCATTGTGGTTTCTTTTTATGCCCTCTTTGTATGCAACAATTGTTTGGTGAATTAGTTGTTTTTTCTTGAGGCAGTGTTCCCAGAGATCCTCTAGTATCACCAGTCTCAGTAAGAATAGATCAAAGTTTCATCTAGTTTTCTGGTTTTTATGTGTAGCCTTTATAATCCAATAGGTTCCAGAGTATAGGTCCAGTTCTGAAAGCAATATTTTATAGTGATCCATTGTCTCCGGTATCCAAAAATTGTCAGTCAAGCAAGGTTTTAATCCACAATGTTCAAAGTGTTCAAAATGTTCAACCTCCCTGAAAACAGCTCAAAAGTCTCTCCCAGCCAGTTGTAATCCAAAATTAAATTTTCCTTCTCTCCCACTAGCTCTTGAGATTAATAGTCCAAGCTCAGTGGGTGTTTATAGTCCAAGAAGGTCAGGGTGATAAGTATGTCAAAATATTTTCTTTTATTTCCAGCTGTTCTCCCAGGCTAGGAGTCCAAGCAACTAGGAAGCAAGTTATAATGCTGTACACAAATCCACCACTAGATGTCATTCAAAGTTCATTTTCCACTCTTAAAATAAAGGTTTGATTTCTTATATTTCACCTCAATTTTTTTTCCAAAGAGAAACTCTTAACAATTAACTCAGCTCTCAAATTTGGTTTGGAGGGTTTTCTTCAGATCGAATGAAAAGACCACTGTCTCTTCATGATAAACAAGGTACCCCTCCTCTTCATCGCCTCTTTGGGCCAACTTTAGGCCCTTTTTAGGGCCCCCAGCAGGGCAAAATCAGGTGTGGACGGCAAAGCCCTGCCTTCCTGCATCTGTTTCACCGCGACGCAAAACTGGAAGTCCTCAAATAATTTTTAATAGATTTCATTTGGAGCTCATCTTTCCTACTATAGACTATCTGATAAATAGTTATCATTCATTTTGGAGCCATAGCTTACCACACTATTAATATTTCCTGTGTTTGTAACACATAAGCAGCAGACAATGGCATTCCATTGAGCATTGTTTCCATAAGTATATTGTTTCCATATGCTTCATCCAATTGCCCCAACTCTACTCTATATTAAGGGGTTACAGGTTCATAAAAAGGAAGATCTGCCTGTTTGTCTGTCTGTCTGTCTGTCTATCTATCTATCTATCTATCTATCTATCTATCTACCAATCAATACAGGATAGCATTCTGTTGCTTCTTCCCAAAGCTTTGATCCATCTTCATGGAGACTGATAGGAGTAAACATCTTATGGGGAAGGGTATGACAACCATCTTAAGTCTCAGAATGGGTGATCTCCAGTACTTCCTTCTAGTCTAGCACAACTCCAGTTCTGATTGGCTGCAGTGCCTGGCATGCTCCCTCCCCCTCCAGCAGCCTGTTGCTGCCCTATGCAGCCATTTTGTCCTGGCAGTTTTCTGCCAGCCAGATGTTATTTATTTTATTTTTTATTATAATGCTAACATTGACCCAAGGGTGTTAGGTCAGTGAACTATCTTCAACTCTGTTTCATGGTGCATCTTACAGTGTCCATTCTGCTGGTTTCTTTTCAGGCAGGATAAATCCTCATTTCTTTGATTACCATCCCCTGCTCATTGTACTGAAAAGCTTCCCTTCCCTCATTAAAAACACAAGTTGCTTCTGTGAAGCTCTTCAGTTCTTCCTTACTACAAATTTCCATGGGCCTACAGAGGAACAAAAGGACCAAAGATCAGCTTGCTCCTTATTGTTTTGATCATTATAGTACCAAAACTATGAAGTTACCTTAAGAGAAAATAAAAGGCAACCGCTTTAGTGTCAAAGGAGAATGCATCCATGTTTGCAAACATCTGGAAAAGAAAAGGCATGGAAGCTAGTGAGAAGGGAACAATCTATAAAAGGAAAAGGCAGATACAGGCAGGCCAGTCTACACAAGAACAAAACCTGTGAGACTTGCTTTCTTTGCCTGGATGGAAATGCTAAAATGCAGAAGAACAAAATTACAGAATTACAAATAGCAGAGTTGGAAGGAATGCTGGAGGTCTTTTAGTCCAACTCCCTGCTCAAGCAGGGGACAAAATGGCAGTCCAATCTCTTCTTAAGAATCTTCAGTGATGGAATGTCCATAACAGGAAATTTCTCCTTAAGAAAAACAAACCTTGCAATGGCTGGGACTAAACAAAGACCTGACCCTATTACCCACTCTTTGCAACCCAGACTGCAATTTCAGAAGTTGGCTTAAGAAACAGCCAGCAGCAGCATGGGAGTCAAACCAATTAGGCTGAAGTATGGCATTGCCTTGCAATATTATTTTTATGATGGTTTTAAAACTTACTAAAACTATTTCTCATCGTTCCACTGAAAAACAGAAAGAGGCTGCCATGTATCAATTGTCTTACTGAAATAAAAATTCTTTTCCTGTCTCATTAAAGGCTCCAGTTTGTTTATCTTCTCCATCTTGCCTGCTTGTCCTCATTTACAGAACATGTGGATGTTTGGGTTTGTTTCTTCCCATGAACATTTTGATAAACAAATAATAGAGGAAACTACTTCTATAGGATCAGAATTCTTGATTTGTTCCCGCCTCTCACTTTGCTTCGGTATACGAACATTATACTGAACATTACCAGCATTTCCCGGCTACACTGTTAGGAAGATTTATTCAATAAGACTTATTTATAAGGCTTTACTTTTGGCAGCAATGCTGTTGCACAGGAAGGTGTAATGTACATTGCTAGTACTACCCAAAAGCTTTTATGGGACAATTATCCATTAGCAAAGCTGATCAAATAATTCAGAAAGGACTCGTTTGTCTAAGAAATGTCTTTTCTAGCTGTCTTTTTTATCCAATAATACATTGGATTTACTGGAGAGCTCATACCATGAATCTTTCCTGTTTTCTCCCATTTTTCACTGATTGTTAGGTCACAATCAATCCAATCAAAATAGAGCTGGAAGGGACCTTGGAGGTCTTCTAGTCCAACCCCCTGCTCAAGCAGGAGACCCTATACCATTTCAGACAAGTGACTGTCCAGTCTCTTCTTAAAAACCTCCAGTGATGGAGCACCTAGAACTTCTGAAGGCAAGCTGTTCCACTGGTTAATTGTCCTCACTGTTCTCCTTAGTTCCAGGTTGCTTCTCTCCTTGATTAGTCTCCATCCATTGTTTCTTGTCCTGCCTACAGGTGCTTTGGTAAATAAGTTGAGCCCCTCCTCTTTGTGGCAACCTCTCAAATACTAGAATATTGCTATCATGGCACTCCTAGTCCTTCTTTTCTTTAGATTGAGCCAAACCCAAATCCTGCAACCGTTCTTCATATATTTTAGTCTCCAGGCCTTTAATCATCTTATTTGGTCTTCTTTGTACTTTTTCCAAAGTCTCAACATCTTTTTTGTAATGTGGTGACTAAAACTGGATGCAGTATTCCATGTGTGGTCTTATTAAGGCTTTATAATACTTCACATGATTTTGATTCTGTGCCTCTGTTTATACAACTAAGGACTGTATTAGATTTTTTGGCTGCCGCCACACACTGCTGGCTCATATTTAAATAATCATCCACTAGGACTCCAAGATCCCTCTCACAGTTACTGTTTTGAGCCAGATTTCACCTAATCTGTACTTGTACCTTTGGTTTTTCCTGCTTAAGTGTAAAACCTTGCTTTTCTCCACATTAAATTTCATGTTGTTTTGTAGGGCCTATTGTTCAAGTCTTTCAAGATCTTTTTGGATCCTGAACTTGTCTTCTGGGGTGTGATCATCTGCAAATTTGATGAGTTCCCCTTCTATTCCCTCATCTAAGTCATTTATGGAGATATTGAAGAATACTGGGCCTAAGACTAAACCCTGTGGCACCCCACTGCTTAGTTCCCTCCATGTAGATGTAGTACCATTAAATATGACTCGTTGAGTATGGTTTGTCAGCCAGTATTAACCATTTTTAACTCTGAGTCTGTAATTCAGCGGAGATAATAATTGGAGAGATTCTGCTTTCAATGTATCAAAAGGGAAACATTTGACAGGTTCATTTCATCTGATAATCAATATTTTGTTCAGTATTTAGAATGTAGAAGAATCTGAAAAACATGTCCATTCCTCCTCCTGTTTCCAAGTTTTCAACTTTTTACTGATGTATAGAATTTCTCAAGAATGTATTTTCTAGATTTTTTAAGACTTCTGGAATGGGATCCAGAACCTGTCACAATATGTGGAGGTCCAGTTTTGTCTATCATAATCTGTAAACTCTGGTGTTTGAAAGATTTTCAAACTGAAACTTTACTCTCTGGTGTCATGATACAATTAAGATGCTTTTTTTAAATGTAGAAACATATAACATTGCAGTCTTATGCTTGTTTGCTATGCTATGCTCATAATTTTAGAAACTTCGTCTTTAATAAATGTGCTTAGTCTCCGGTATGCTTTGCTTCTATTTTTAAGGATCTTGCTAAACACCTAGAAAACACTAGTTCCTTTAAAAAGTCTAGGAATTATATATACCCATTTTACTTTATTCTGGGTTTCAGTCCATCTTTCTACCCATTCTAACATGTCATATATTCCAAAGAATTCCACAACTGTATGCTAGATATCAATTGTTAAACATTAGTTTACAAGATACAACAAAAGTGCAGGTTGCATTTATAATATATAAAGGATTCTTTTTGTGTGTATGTCTTTGTTTGCTCTCTTCCAAATCCAGCTTTGTTTGCTCTTTTCCAAATCCAGATGATTTTTAAAATCCTGAGAACTGAAGACACTTTTCATCTAACTGATATAAAATAAAAATGCCAAGGACTATTTAAGACAGTATTAGTTAGTAATATCCAAGGCTATTTAACCAAGACATGCACATTCTCTACCAAACAGAGCTGAACTTCGGAACCAGCAGATTTAATGCCACAGTGGGTCCATATTTTCACCCACTTTTCCAGTTATGAATGATTTGTTTATAATTTAAACCATGTCTACATCCTGGTGCAGTTATGCATTAAATAATTCAATTCTGCTGAATTCTGAGGACTTGTCATTTACTTTAGAGTCAGATCTACCATTAAGATACGTGGTAAATATTGAGGCACAAGCAGTCCTTGACTTACAAATACAGTTGAGCCCAAAATTTATATTGCTAAGTGAGACAGTTATTAGTGTCAGTATTGCCCCCATTTTGTGACCTTTCTTGCCACAATTGTTAATAACTGTAGCTATTGAGTTAGTAACATGTTTGTTAAGTGAATCTGGCTTCCCCATTGACTGTACTTATCAGAAGGTCACAAAAGGGGAATCACATGACCTTGGGACACAGCAATTGTCATAAACTTAAGCCAGTTGCCAAGCATCCAAATTTTGATCACGTGATCATTGGGATGCTGCAACAGTTGTAACTGTGAAAAAATAGTCATAGGTCACTTTTTCAGTGCCATTGTAACTTTGAACAGTCATTAAACAAATAGTTGTAACTCGAGGACTATCTGTACCCATAATAAGCATCATTTTGACCACATTTTATTTCTTTATATTCTTACTGCTCTGGCAAGGACATACCTCTACCTTTCTGCCATGAGAACAGGCTTTTCGTGCTGTTGGCTTAGTTGTATAGTCTATTGAACGAATTCTTACTTAATCTGTATCTACTCAAAACAATGATTTTTCCCACCCAGATCTTAAATGCTGTGTATACAACAATGTCCTGCAGAGTCCTTGTTGTTCTCAGAGCTTGGTTGTTTGCTTGCAGACATTTCATTACCCAACTAGGTAACATCATCAGGGTGAACCAAGTGTGGGGTTTGCTCCCTGGTTATATACAGTAGCTTGCCCTGCCAAGACTACAACATCCTATTATTAGAACTGTGAAAAGTGACTCATTTAAAAAAAAAAAAGATAGACCACCTTGGTCAAATTAATTGTGTGATGCAGCAGAACTTTCTTTGAGATCTGCAGCAAGGTGGGTCTTTGCCAGATCCAGTGCAATTCTCTGAGGTGATCTGTGCCATTAAATGATACCCATGTTTGGTTTTCTGTATATTCCATGGTGGATTTCACAGAAAAAACACACCCCTCATATTACTTACTAGGGACAACAGGTAGTCCTTGACTTACAATCACAATTGAGCCCATAGTTTCTGTTGCTAAGAGAGAAATTTGTTAAGTGAGTTTTGCCCCATTTTACGACTTTTCTTGCCACTTTTGTTAAGTGAATCGCTGCAGTTGTTAAATTAGTCACCACGGTTGTTAAGTGAATCTGGATTCCGCATCGACTTTACTTGTCAGAAGATCACAAAAGATGGATCAGATGATCCAGGGACCCTGCGACCATCATAAACGTGAACCAGTTGTCAAGCATCTGAATGTAAATGCATGTGACCATGGAGATGCTGCAAAGGTCATAAGTGTGAAAAATGATCATAAGTCATCTTTTTCAGTGCCATTGTAACTTTGAACAGTGACTAAATGAACTGCTGTAAGTCAAGAGCTAACTGTATTGGTGATTTCAAAGGTCTTTCTCTTCCGTCTGTGGGATGCTGCTGCTAACTATAACCATCAAACTGTAGACCAGGCAGCTCCATTAGGAACTAATAAGTGGCTGGCTGAAGAAAAGGAGTTGGCTGAAGAGCAAGCTGGGTTTAGATCGGGACAGTCAACTTTTAACCATTATAAACTTTAATCTAAAAATATTCTACACGACTGCAAGAATCTGATTTAAAGAGGGTATTTGATTCAGTGCCCAGAGGCAGATAGTTGAGACTTTTTCCACTTATGAGGCTATATGAAAATGCATCAAGGCAAGTCAGATGCCACCTTAGAATGCCTGCCAGTGCCAATTCCTCTCCTAAACGGGGTTCAGCCAGAATGTATCTTAGCTTCCTTTTTACTTCATCATTATCTTTAACCCAGAGTCATCCAAGAGAGAGTCCAATATAACTAAGCTGGAAAGCCTGTCTCTTCTTTACCACACTGATAAAACAGCCACTTTATCCACAATCTTGCAAGTTTAAAGAGGAACAACAAGCACTTGCCTTGGATTTTGATAAGAAAGACTCATAATCATCCATAATGAAATAAAAGTATTGATGTTTTCTGAAAGCCTTGCTAGTTCCAACCATTGCTAGAAGATAAATGCAACCCTCACAGTGCAAATAAAGGCCTTTAACCATCTTCTGTGGTGTGAAGATATTTTTTTTAAAAAAAGCTATCACTGATAGGGCCCAGAAAACCATAAATGAAATTCAGTGTTTTGCCTGTAGCATAGAGATAGTAACTACATATCTGGAGCTATAAAACATATTTAAGGTTAATCAGCTTCCTTCTATGTGACTTGAAGTTCTGAAATTACAAAGACACTCAGCCAATTTTGCTCAATTTCTAAGACCTATTTTCTGAGTTTCCCGATGTATTTTTAACTCCTTTTTTTGGGGGGCTATAATATGGCATAAACTCATTAGAGGTTCATATGAGAATATTTCACCTTAAATTCTGTATAAATGTATTTTTAATTATGACGCTTTGACCTCTTTGATTCTTCGAACTTTTTTAACAGCTTGGAAGGAATTTAGAGAGTATGGATCATTAACTCAGTATCTGAACTCAGTCACCCTTGGGAGAGGAAGCCTGGAGATGACACTGTCCTTTTGAAACTGAGCTCTAAACTAATTGGAGTATAACCCCATCTTTGCCACATTGATGGGAGACATCACAATATATCAATGCAAGAGAGGTAGCCCTTGACTTACAAAGTTATGTAAATGAGAACATTCCATGTTCCATATCTCCATATTGTTCTTTAAGATAAGATAACCTTTATTGTCTTTTTTTTTTTTTTTTTGGGAGCAAAGGCACACATCAAAAATGAAATTTAATTGCCCGCTCTCAAAGTGAAACACATACATGACACACACCTAAACATACTATATACAACATATGTATAGACCCACACTTCTACATATACATAACAAATAAATATTAAATACTGTCCATCTTGAATATATAACAGAGCTGAGGTGGCGCAGCAGTTAGAGTGCAGTACTGCAGGCCACTTTAGCTGACTGTGTTCAGCAGGTCAGCGGTTCAAATCTCACCAGCTCAAGGTTGACTCAGCCTTCCATCCTTCCGGAGTAGGTAAAATGAGGACCCAGATTGTTGGGGGCAATGTAAATATATATATACATTGCTTACTGGTGTACACCGCTTAGAGAGTGCTTGCACTTAAAGCGGTATATAAGTCTCATAAATAAATAAAATAAATAATAAACAGAAAGAGGAAGCTTGAGAGTTCACAAGGTTAATGCTGTATGGAATGAAACTATGGCTGAAACTGGATGTTCTGTTTCGGATACCACGAAGCCTCCTCCCAGAAGGTAACAAGGAAAACAGGCCGTGAAGAAGATGTGTAGCGTCCCAGATGATCTTACAGACCCTGCTTAAGCAACGCTTCTGTGCTATGTCCTGGATGGGAGGGAGGGAGCTGCCAATGATCTTTTCAGCCATCCTCACCATTCTCTGCACCGCCTTCCAGTCTGAAGCAGTGATGCTTCCAAACCAGACTGTGATGCTGCATGACAGGATGCTCTCAATCATCCCTCTATAGAAAGTGGTACGGATAGGAGAAGGAAGATGTGCTTTTCTCATGTGACACAGAAAATGCAGGAGCTGCTGTGCCCGCTTCACCAGTGTCTCGCTGTTGAGCAACCAAGCCAGCCTACTCATTAGCTGCACACCCAGGAATTTGATGCTGGTAACCATATCCATTCCCATTCAAATTTCAAAATATTCAATACTCCTTTATAGCCATTGCATAATATTTTGAAGAACATCATCTCCAGTATTACTGCAATTTTATGTAATAGCTGAGTGGGAGAAAAAAGTGAGTGAGATACGATCTGGTATTATTTCAGAACATTAAATTATAGTAAACATTCATTACTTGACTAATAGCAGTTACTACTCTGTTAAAATGTCCCTTTCTCTAGTGCATTAAAAATTACTCTGAAGACACAGAGTACTATTTAATATGGAATAAGTGGTACGATGGTTGGAGACTAGAAATAATAGAGGAGAATAAATGTGGAAAGGTCAAAAGTGGAAAATGTGTGTATAATAATGTACAGTAATAATAATATGTATTATTTTTAGTATGAAGTATAGTATGAAGGAAGAAAAATGTAAACAAGAAACAACAGGACAACAAAGACAAATATATCTAAAGAAGAATAAGGGGGGGAAATGTAAATAATAGATTACCGTTACGAAATTGCTGTTAAAAAAAAGGAGGAGCACACACTGTGTGTGTATGTGTCTTATGTTTTGTTTTGTCTTGTTTTGTTGGTTTAAAAAATAAAAAATTAAAATATTAAAAAAAATTACTCTGCCTATAGAAACACTATATCTCAAGACTTATGTTTGATCTAATCAGAACTGACTCTGCCACATCCATCTTTCTAGCTTGACTGCAATACATACTATAGTTTTGTATGTGCCCTCTTTCTTTCACTTGGAATCCACAGGGATATTTTACTAGATAATGTCACATTTGAGCTTCATGTTTGTTGGGAAGCACATCAACCTAACCTTTTTGAAACGGCAAGTCGTTTCCTATTTTTTCCTATAAATAAGAAATGGGGAAATTAAGGGAAAGGACAAGTTTGCTCAGCAAACCACAGTGTTGCTTTCTGCAAGAGTGGTCAATAGCCAATATGTTTGTGGTTTTTACAGTGAGTGAGAGGGTAGAAATAAACTCACTTTGAAAGTTACTTGTACAAGGAGCAGGTCATAGGTTTCATTCATTGACTGTAGAATAGTCGAATGAAGATAGTCAAATCCCAAAGATGTTTTTTTTTCAAAAGGCAACTGGACTTTCTTTTTCCTCGAAGACATTTCGCTTCTCATCCAAGAAGCTTCAGTTCAGTTGAACTGAAGATGCTTCTTGGATGAGAAACGAAATGTCTTCGAGGAAAAACAAAATCCAGTTGCTGTCAACGCTGCTAACATCGGATGTC
The DNA here is from genome assembly GCF_016545835.1 of Crotalus tigris. NCBI lineage: Eukaryota > Metazoa > Chordata > Lepidosauria > Squamata > Viperidae > Crotalus > Crotalus tigris. The sequence goes on along the minus strand of NW_024096858.1, from coordinate 451,038 downwards.
TTTGCATTGACAACAAATGGAAATGTAGCCATCTTTTACCTTTTGCTTTTAGAGTTAGACGATGCTGAGAGGGGGCATGTGAGCGAGAGTCCAACTAGACATAACAACACTGGATCCAGTGTGAGAAACAAGGTTATTGTAACCAAAGCTGATAAGAAATTGGCGGGCTGGAGAACGGGAGAGGAAGCCTGCGCTTCAAGCTCAGGGCTTTTTTTGTCATAGAATGCCCAGAACGGAGTTCTGGCACCTTTTTTGGATGGAACCTTGTAGGGTAGGCAAGGCTGGTTGTATGACATATGTGAGTTCTGGTACCTTTTTTTTTTTTTTTTTACAAAAAAAGCACTGTTCAAGCTAATTGGGGAATGTGATTTATGACTGTTAATTGGAGGAGGGAATTGTGCTTTGATACTCAGGGGAGTAATTGTGCTCAGGGGAGGGGAATTTAGTTTTGGCTTCGATTATACCAGTACCGATGCTATGCTACTCAAAATAAAGATGCTTTAAGGTAAACAATGCCTCCAAGTTCTTTGAAGAGTTTCATCTGTCGGAACTATGACAGTTGCCTTTTGAAAAAGCACTTCTGGGACAACCATGACCCGGATAACTGATAGTCAAATGAAGCCACCAGAAAGACCACCAGGTGATTTGATGCAAATAAATAAGTTGGTTTGGGGATGTCGGTTTCTATGAGTTATGGGTTCAAGGTTGAAACTGCCAAATCTGTCACACAGAAATATATTAGAATTTTGTGCTATTAATTAGCTTTATCAATTATCTAGCTAGAGAAGGACAACTCTCGTGTCTGTGAAGATAAAAATACAACTTTCAGTCAATTAAAAACCTAAAACGCAAGGAAGAGTTCATATTCAAGCCTACACCATATTCAAGCCTACACTACACCTGGTAATGAAGTAAACCCACCAGGAATATTTGGATTCTCATGATATATGAAATAAATAAATAATCAATATCGTTTTAATTATTGCATATGTACATATGTTTAATTAAGTGTGCAGGCATTTGTGACAAAATATTATAATTGTTGAAACTAAACAGGTACCCAAATTAAAACATTCAAGACATGACTGATGATCCAATCTCCTTTTGAACAGTTCAGTGAAGAGGAACTCAGGTAATTGATTCCCCGTGAAATGCTCTCCTTGGGATTTTAACTGAGTCTTGGTCATTTTTATTTTATAGACAGCACTGAGATATTACTTCGGGAAGCTGTATTTTGCTCATTAGTAGTATGCGCATACAGCCATTTATATGTTAAACAAATACTGTACAGTACAGAGATGAAATCTATAAGCTGCCAGATTCTGCATGGTGGAGAGTAAGGATTATATGAAGGGCTATTTGTTCCCAACCCTAATTACACTGCCTTACACATTATGCCTTAAACATGATGCCCTTACACTGGAAAAAAAAAATATCAATAAATAAATCACATGGATTAGCAGATGAGGAATTTGTTCCATTCTGCAGCAGTGACATTCCAGGAAGTGCCAGAAAACAATATTATATTCTTAAAGGACCTGGCACAGTTATAACCTTGCCACACTTCTAAATCAAGTTTTAAAAATTAGAAGGCACTTGTTGGCCACCTTGGAAAGCTCAAAAGTCAGTTGTAATCTTTGTCTACTGCCACCAAAACCTTTTTCCCCATGAATGGAGAAGCACAAGTTAGAATTAATTTTTATTCACATCTGCTGTTGTTGAGGTACTGTTAGATGCCACGCTTGCCAATCTGCTAGAGCAATCATAGAAAATAGCGTTGGAGGGAAAACATATGCACACATTTATGAGCATTCCTGAGAGTGGGAATCTAACCTTAACAAAGCAGATTTTATAACTTATAAGAGAACTGTGCATTTAAGAAAATAGAGATTGATAAAGCCTATAACAGAATAGAATAACAGAATATCAGAGTTGGAAGGTCCAACCTTGGAGGTCTTCTAGTCCAACCCCCTGCTCAGGCAGGAAACCCTATACCATTTCGGACAAATGGTTGTCCAATCTCTTCTTAAAAACTTGCATTGTTGGAGCATCCACAACTTCTGGAGGCAAGCAGTTCCACTGATTAATTGTTCTGTCAGGAAATTTCTCTTTAGTTCTAAGTTGCTTCTCTCCTTGATTAGTTTCCATCCGTTGCTTTTTATCCTGCCTTCAGGTGCTTTGGGGAATAGTTTGACAGCCCCTCAGATATTGGAACACTGCTATCATGTTACCCCTACTCTTTCTTTTCATTAAACTAGACATAGCCAATTCCAGCAATCGTTCTTTATATGTTTTAGCCTTCAGTCCCCTAATCATCTTAGAGCTAGCTAACTAGATCTAGCTAACTACATTCTGCCAAGAGAAGATCAGAGAATAATGGTTCCATGTGTGCCTGGTAACACAGATAGATGGATCCTGAGATTAGCAGCCTGAGAGACAAAGCAATAACAGTGTCACAGAAAGATGGGATAGGGAGTCAATGCTAAATTATTTACTTACATCCCACTGTCTCTTTGTGAGGTGCTAAAGCAGGGGTCTTCAAACCTGGCCCTTTTATAACTTGTGGACTTCAGCTCCCAGAATTCCTCAGCCAGCGTGCTTGGCTGAGGAATTCTGGGAGCTGAAGTCCACAAGTCATAAAAGGGCCAAGTTTGAAGACCCCTGTGCTAAACAGTCAATGCCATTGAAGTCACACATCCAGCTAGCAGGAGCCACTCCAATAGTTAGATTTTATGCCATTGTGTTCCATACATATTTCTTTTTTTTTTTTTTGAAAAAAAAAATATTTTTCATTTTTTAATACATTTGATACTTTCAATACATTATAAAAAAAATACCTTTGAAATAAATTCATACATATAACCTTAGGTGTCGCTCGTCCATCTCCCTCCCCCCCCGACTGCATCCGCCCTCTCTACCTTCCTTCCTTACTTCCCTCCTCCCTCTCTCCTCTCTTCACCTCTCTCCCCTCATCCCATCCTCCCATCCTACTTCCTTCCATCCCTTCCTCCTCCCCTCTCATCCCTCACTTATTTCTGAAACAGAAAACTTTGTTGTATTTCGCAAACAATAAACATGTTTTACACAGCCATATTTTGCTGGATCAAAAGATTGTGAGGTCTCATTCATCATCTTTCCTCCAGGAAGATTGTGAATGAAAATCAAAACTCTGTACACTTTTCTTCTTAATGGGTCACAATTTGAACTAAGGGTGAATCTTATGTATGAAATTAATTTTTATACCAGAGTTGACTTAGCGTCTCTTAAAATTAAAGGAGTGGTAGGAGAAGCAATACAAACGTTACGCTGGATCATTCACTCCATCTTGAGGCTTGCCTAAGCATGGCAGGTGAAATATTTCTTTGCTTCAGAAAGCAGTTGTGTGATGTGACCTACTAGAATCAGGATTTAGTATTTGTATCATGCCTTCAGTATACAGTACATCATAGAGCAGTGTTTCTCAACCTTGACAATTTTAAGGCATGTGGACTTCAACTCCCAGAATTCCACAGCCAGCATTGCTGGCTGTGGAATTCTGGGAGTTGAAGTCCACATGCCTTAAAATTGTCAAGGTTGAGAAACACTGTCATAGAGAATTACCAGGGAACAAACAAAAGGAAAGGAAAAAAAGAGAGTTTGCTGAATATACTCTTTTCTGGAGAACTGCTTCTTTCCTCATCTACTATGTAGTACAGGAGCTTCTGTCTAAATCCTGACATTGCCTGAAGGAAGTCTTTCTGATTTAAGGAAATTAGAGACCAAATATGGAAACAGTTTAATCAATAAACAAAGAGAAGGAATGTATATGCCAGTGATGATGAACCTTTTAGAGACTGAGTGCCCAAACTGCAACCCAAAACCCACTTATGCATCGTCGAGTGCCGGGTGGGTGTGGCCCATTGGGTGGATGTGGCCCATTGGGTGGGCGTGGCTGCAGTGGTAACGGCAAACTGGGTGGGACTAAAAAGTTCAATCAATCAATTCCAACTTGACAAGATCTTTTTTTTTCCCGCGAGAAGTTGAAATTGACTGATTGAGCCTTTTTTTTTTTTTGCACACGGTGGCAGAAGCCTAAAGTGAAAAGTTTTTATTAAACCCAGGTAAAAGCCTAGGACTGGGGCGACGGCGCGCGTGCCCACACAGAGGCCTCTGAGTGCCACTTCTGGCACCCGTGCCATAGGTTCACCACCACTGGTATATGCCCATTAACCAGAGGTGTATAAACTGGAGTCCTAGACTAGCATGTAGGTCTTCTGGAAATCAGTTCAGACCTCTCTGGTGCTCTATCTCTTCTTCCAGTCTGCTCTGCAGGGTAGGAGGAAGAAAAGAGGACCATCAAAAGTCAAGGAGGGAAGGGGGGGGGAATAAAAGGAAGGGAGAGAAGGAGAGTGCCTGTGGAGAAGGCATTGTCTATTTACATTTACATTTACATCTGACCAAGCTCACATCTGCTTTAGTCCTACTAGCAGTTTTTGCTTCTTGTTGGCCATGTACGGGTATAGTATAGGGGGTACATTGCTCAATAGCAGTAACTGTGACAGGGATCTCAGAGTCCTAGTGGACAATCATTTAAATATGAACGAGCAGTGTGCTGCAGCTGCCAGAAAGGCCAACCCAGTGCTAGGCTGCATTAACAGAGGGATAGAATCAAGATCCCGTGAAGTATTAATACCACTTTACAATGCCTTGGTAAGGCCACACTTGGAATACTGCATCCAGTTTTGGTCACCATGATGTAAAAATGATATTGAGACTAGAAAGAGTACAAAGAAGAGCAACAGAGATGATTAGGGGACTGGAGGCTAAAACATATAACAAACGGTTGCTGGAATTAGGTATTATTATTATGGATCATCGCACAGTCAGCCAGATGTTCAGACTGGATTTGGCATTTTGTCTACCTATCGAGTCCTTACCCAGGACCTGGGATAGGCAGATGTGGATGTTTGATGGTATTACAGATATCGTCGCAGGATGGAAGCAGTTCCTAGTAAGGCCGCCTTTTGCAATTGACTAATAGCGAATTTGTCAATGCCAATGGTGTTCAAGTGGTGCTCCAGTTGTTTTGGGATTGCACCTAAGGCGCCTATGACTATTGGTACTACCCTTGCTTGCTTTTGCCACAGTCTTTCTATTTCTTTTTGTAGGTCTTTGTATTTTGTTATCTTCTCCAGTTCTTTCTCGTCTATTCTGCTGTCTCCAGGCACTGCCCACGTCCACTATCCAGACTTTTTTGTCTTTCTTATCGACAATTGTTAAGTCTGGGGTGTTATGTTGCAGGTGCATGTCTGTTTGAATTCTGAAGTCCCAGAGCAGTTTAATTTTATCATTTTCTATGACTTTCTCTATTTTATGATCCCACCAGTTTTTGCTTACAGGCAAATGATATTTTTTGCAGATCTTCCAATGCACCATTGTTGCTGCTTTGTCATGCCGCTGCTTGTATTATTATTATTATTATAGTATCTGGTCTAGAGCGATAATCCTGATGAACAACACAACAAATCAAAGTGAGGACTTGAACCTTTATTGACATTGTTAAAATATATTGTGCCATGCTTTTAAAAAGCAGCAAAGGTTTCCCGTCAAGTCGTATTTACAAGGTGGTGCTCATTTCCTAACTGAGGGAGCCAGTGTTGTCTGAAGATGCTTCCGTGGTCATATGGCCAGCATGATTTGGGTCTCAAACTGCCAACCTTTCAATTGACAAACCCAGCATCTTAACCGCTAGGCCAGCAGTCCCCAACCTTTGCAGCTTTGCAGCTCGGTGTTGTCAGCAGTGGGGGAGGTAAGGGAGGGTTTTGCATAAGCAGTAGGCACCATCTGCTGAAGGGTAGCCAAATGGAGCTTTGCGTGCATGTACCCGCTGCTCACACAAGTAGATCTGTGCATGTTCATTCACTTGCTCACTGCTTGTGCAGCCCAGTTGTGAACAGGCTGCAGCCCAGTACTAGGCCAAGGGCCAAGGGTTGGTGACCCCTGTGCTAGGCCACTGCACTCCCTTTATTCCACACGTTGTTTTAACCATTCAATTATATCCGATTCTTGGTGACTTTATACGCAAGTGCTCTCCCTGCTACCCTGTCAAATACAGTTTCTTTCAGTTGTTGGATGTTCATCTTTGTATCACTTTGTTTGCCCCTTCTTTTTGTTCCACTAACCACTCCTAGCACCACTAACCTCTTCAATCAATTTGCATGCATGACATGCCCAAGTAAATCAGATATAGTCTTGTGATTTTGGTTTCTAATGATGTATCTGGTTTTATAGGAGCACCTCTGTGTTGGTTGCTCTGACTGTCCAAAATATACGCAATAATTTCTACCAGAACCAGTGGTGGGATTCAGCCGGTTCACACCACTTCAGCAAAACCGATAGCTAATTTTTTGTTGCCCAGGCCCAGAATGGACTTCTGGAATTGGCATCCACACAGAGAACCGGTTGTTCACATATTTGAATCCCACCACTGATCAGGATCACAATTCAAAGGCGACAATTCTTCTATCAGCCATTCTTAGGGTACCACTCTCAAATCCATGCATCATTATAGGGAAGATTGTCACTCTAACTAACCTGCTTTTGGTATTTATTCATGCTTACTCTAGTGCTAATAAAGAAAAAAACACTAAGATTTTTCCGTAGGTTTTTGTATACAGATAGTCTTTGACTTACAACAATTCATTTAGTGACTGTTCAAAGTTACACAATCATTGAAAAAAGTTGACTTGTGACCATTTTTCACACTTACGATCTTTGAAGCATGCCCGTGGTCATGTGATCAAAATTCAGCCGCTTGGAAACTGATTCATATTTATGATGGTCGTAGTGTCCCTGCATCATACAATCCCCTTTTGGGATCTTCTAGCAAGGAAAGTCAATGGGGAAAGCCAGGTTCACTTAACAACCATGTTACTCGCCTAACAACTGCAGTGATTCACTTAACAACTGCAGCTAGAAAAGTCATAAAACACTTAACAAGTGTTTTGCTTAGCAACAGAAATTTGGGGGTCAATTGTGGTCCTAAGCCAAGGACTACCTGTAATTTTTTTTCAATTCCTTACTGTCAGTCTGGTCTGCCTACATTTCCAATGTAGTAATCAAAGAATACACACACACACACACACACACACACACACACACAATACCATGACCACTTAGAAAGTGCAAAAGAAGTTTGATGGTCTGGAGTCTCCAGTGAGGATATTCATGATTTTGCAGCCAAAGAATATTTGAATTGAATGGAGATCTCATATAACTAACATATTCCTTTATTTACTATAGAAGTTCCAGAAATGACAGAAATTAATTCCAGAGTTTTGTAATAGTGGAATTGACTGAGTGAAAGAGGTAAAGTTGTTTGTTAGGATACGGATCCATAACGTTAGCAAAAGAAGTGGAAGGATGGCTAAAATCTATCCTTAGCCCACAGTTATGCCAAAAAGACAGAGTTCAAATTTGTTAGCTGGTTTTCTAGCTAGGATGGACAAAGTGTTTAGTTAATCTGTTTGGAGTCGCATGTCAATAATTATGTGTTTTGCATATATACATTTTAAAAATCATGCTTTACATATTTCATTTCATGAAAACTTGTCCTGAGTTTCAAATTATAAATAAGTCACTTGAAAGCTTATTCGGGGAATAAAACCACAACATTTTAATATACACATGTGTTAGTATAGGCAACAACAAGGCTTTATTGTTGCCTATCTTTTCACATTTAACAGAAAATATATTCTCAATAGGCTTATTTTATTTTTAATTTTTAAAAGATGATATTTCAGAGTTGTGTGTGTGTATGATTCTATAGATAGGTAGATAGATAAATAGATAGATAGATAGATAGATAGATAGATAGATAGATAGATAGATAGATAGATAGATAGATAGATAGATACTAGGTAGGTAGGTAGATAGGTAGGTAGGTAGGCAGGCAGGCAGACCGACCGACAGACAGACAGACAGACAGACAGACAGATAGATAGATAGATAGATAGATATAGATAGGTATTAAAGAGGCAGTAAAGTTTCCCCAAAGATCTGTCAATAAAAATACAATTACAAGTCACATAACATGACAATTTAGAAATCACCTTGAAAAACTTACAGGAGTCTGTGGCATGAATAAGAGACAGAAAGACAAAAAATAAGCCAGTCTCGGGAGGAGGAAAATATGTCTCCAGATTCGCAAATGGAATAAATCAGTTTTCTTTTTCATCTGTGACTTGCTCTCTCTCTCTCTCTCTCTCTCTCTCTCTCTCTCTCTCTCTCTCTCTCTCTCTCTCTCTCTCTCTCTCTCTCTCTCTTCTCTTCTGCAATAAGAAGGAAAAACAGATCTGCAGGAGTATAACCCATTTGTCTTTGTTTTAGAAGAAAAATTCACTTTCTTATAGCAGTCTATTCAACAATGTTCTCTCATATACTAGCACTGAATTATTACAGGAAAATTGACCGGCATTTAATTCATGTATCATAGTAAACCATTCTGTACAAAAATTAGTGATTTCTTTTTCCTAAGAATTTATTTATCCTAAGAATTTGGAGGGAAAATCCACTTCTCATAGCAGCCATTGGGGGGGAGGGGCAGCCATTGGAAAAATGAATCCAAGTTGTAAGTACCTTTGGGGGAAGATCCATCATAACTTCAAACTTTGAAGCAACTGGTTGTAAGTCAAGGATTACCTCTACTAATGGCCACCATCAATTGCCTATTGTATCTGCCATTCAACCAAAGTCCAATGTGCCTTATTATCTCTCATTTGGGATTTAACAGATTGGAAAATGTGCTTAAAAAGATAGACATCTACTGATACTATTCCAATGATCATGGTGGTAGCTGGATTTGATCCCATCTCCCTCCATCCTCAAACTGTTTATTGTTTGAGAAAATGGACAAATCTGAGAAAAAAAAAACCTGCCTTCTTAGGAAAGAAGTAAAGAACTTTACACAGAGTCTTGCTAAATCTGTAATAGTAAGTGGTTGTAACACAGAATCTGTTAGTTAAAGGGAAGAAGAAATGGCCTTGAAGAACAGGAGGAAGAGATGCTAATAGAAACTATGGTGGCACAGTGGCTAGAATGCAGTATTGCAGGCTGACTCTGCCCACAGCCAGGAGTTCGATTCTGAGATGGTCAAGGTTGACTCCGCCTTCCATCCTCACGAGGTCTGTAAAATGAGGACGCGGATTGTTGGGGGCCATATGCTGACTTTGTAAACTGCTTAGGGAGGGCTGTAAAGCACTGTGAAGTAGTATATAAGTCTAAGTGCTAAGTGCTACCAAGACAATGGTCAGATAAGCAAGGCTTGAGCCCAGGCCAGGAAGATGAAGAAATCCCAGGCCAAGAAAACATCTGAGAACATCTCAGGAAAGCCTCTCCCTAGTTCACACAAAGATAAAGGAAAGGTGGTGGAAGCGCATTCAGACTTGAAAAATTCTGTTATTATTGCTTTTCCGTAAAAGCAGTCCTGTCTCCTGACATATGTGGCATTGGTTTCTTAATCTGGTCTATCTTGAAGGGCTGACAGAATCTCATAATGATTATTTTGCACAAAATCATCCTCAAGGCAGAATAAAGCTGGATTTAAAATATGAGAGAAGAACTATATTTATTTTGATGCTATTCATCAGATACCATTCCTTCATTGAGTGACCCTGGTAGGTTGTTCTATTTTGTCTTTCTTGGAAGCCCCAGAAATCCCCATTTAAAAAATGTAATGGTGAATTCTTTTAATTCCTCACAGTAAAACTGAGTCCCTGAGCTTTGTAGAGAAGGAATTGCTAAATAAAATAATAGTTGAGGTAACCTGAATTTAATGTACCTACATATAAAGAGAACCAAGTAAGAAAGTGTTGGTGGATGTAATTTATCTTTAATGACTCTACATAAAAGAGACTAGCTGCACCTGAAGCTAACAAATGATTAGTAATCATGGCGATAGTAAAAAATTAAGTACAAGATGGGGTTGTAATAATCATTTAGATAAAATTGCATAAGTGGGGGCTGTATTAATTGCTTCCTAGCCATTAGCATTAGGAGGAAAAAATGAAACTTTCTTGTAATACTAATGGCAGCTGGGACCATTTCTTCTAGAGATAGCAGTTGGGTATAATGTAGAACATTGGCATGCAGGCTATGGCGCAGATGACAATTTCCCCGTTCCCAACTTGCCTCCTGTTTAATATTTAAAAACTTAATAAGATTATTGCTAATCACATCATTAACTTCATATGTGGTTAGATCCTAAGTATACATCCTGCCTGCTCAAATCTTTCTGAGCCTTATTTTGGATTGTTCATCATCCTCAGTTACACGGTCTGTATTTACATTTGTTTTCTGTTGCAAGAAACTTCATTTTCCTTGCTTTTAAGACAGGATAGGAAAAGATTCACAGAACACAGAATCACAAGGCTGGAAGGCACCCCTTCCTATAATATATGCCAGGGGCCTTCAAACTTGGCCCTCTTATGACTTGTGGACTTCAACTCCCAGAATTCCTCGGGCAGCCACACTGGCTGAGAAATTCTGGGAGTTGAAGTCCACAAGTCATAAAGGGCCAAGTTTGAAGATCCTTGATGTATGCAGTACTTAAATTGTGGCCTCACCAGTGGTGTATAAAGCAATATGATCACTCCTCATGATCTTGATGTTATCCCTCTGTTGATGCAACCCAGGACTGCATTGGGGTTTTTTTCTCCCCTTCAAGTATAAATCGATCTGTCATCTACTAAGCTGAGGACATCATGCTGTAGTTATAATAATATGGCTGATCAGACTATTATCCCTGATTTGATAAACAAATGTGACAAGCATATTATCCATATTTTCATCAGCAAAATGTTATTTTTCATCAGCATAGTGTTAGTGATGAACTTGCTGTGACATTGCTTTTTACATCCCATCTATCTTCATTAATCTGAAAGGCAACGATACAGCAGATGTAGCATTAGACTTGGCCTGAGCTCATATTCTGGATCATTTTGATCTAGAATCTCATTCTTATCTGTCAGTCTAGCCTGCTTTAAAAGATGGCTAGGAAGATACTAATAAAGGAACTGCCATATAAGCTCCTCAGGATAAGAAAGGGATAATTATGTCTTAAATAACGGCTCTGGAACTTTTTTTTTTTTTTAGTCCATGCTGTAGGCTATTTCAATTTGTCACCATGAGCCCTAATACATCTTGGATCATTTATTCCACAGAATAGTGATGTAGGTAACTCATTACTAATTCCATTGTAATGATAGAAAATTAAGGCTGAGATTAATCACGCCCAACTCTTCCCGATATAGATATTGTATCTTGTTTCCCATACAAGCTAACTGCCTGATCTCATCCATTCTTATTCAGAAATAAATGTCCATGGGAAAAAAAAAGGCAGATTTAAACTGGAGCTATACTATAATGACTTTTCAGCTTCACTACCTCTGCAGTTAATATCTTCTGTCTAACACCCTTTCATCTATACAAGCACCATTAATTGCTAGAGAGGGGCTTGAATTTAACTCCATGGATACACCCTGGGGATATTTGATCACTTTGATTAGAAGGTAAACCGTCACTAATTCCATGGCTTATTCAATGTCCAGAAGAAGGGAGATACAGTACATTAGAAAAACTACAAATTATATATATCCTCTGATGGTCATATATGGGAAAGACAGCCAAAGTACTTGTTTATTGCCATGGAAATGGCTTCAATTAGCCTTCCTCTGTTATTCTCATAACATCAAAGAGCACAGTATTAGATCTGGTGGGCAACATCTGATCCAGTTAAAGGAAAGATACAAATAATTGAGCTGTTGCAATGACAATACACGGTAGATAGTATTTTAACCATGTGAACATTTTAAAAATGATATACAGTATTTGAAAACTGATCCTAAACCCAAAGATTTATGAAAATAGAAATGACTATGAGCAAAACTGCATTTCCTTCCTTTGAGCTTGCCACCAAATGGAATAAGAGAAATGAATACAGGTAGTCCACAAATTATAACAGTTCATTAAGTGACAGTTCAAAGTTCCAACAGCCCTGAAAAAAAGTGACTTATGAATATTTTTCAAACTTTCAACGATTTGCAACATCCCCACAGTCACGTACTATAGTAAAATCCCATGTATTTTACCAGGAAACCTACATAGGGCGTCCTAGAAAATTAAGTGCCCTCCTAACCATACCCAAGCACTCTGACTTTGTTGGCGATGTCCATTTTGCTCTATGAGTTCATGGTGACCTAACCCTAACCCTTAGTAGAATTTTCCTCCTATGCGATTTTCCCATGTATTTTACCAGGAAACATAAATAGTGCAGAATAGAAAACTAAGTGCCCTCCTAACCATACCCAAGCACTCCGACTTTGTTGGCGCTGTCCATTTTGCTCTATGAGTTCATGGGGACCTAACCCTAACCCTAAGTGGAATTTTCCTCCTATGGGATTTTCCAATGTAGTTTAAAAGGAAACATAGATAGCACAACCTAGAAAATTAAGTGCCCTCCTAACCATACTCAAGCACTCTGACTTTGTTGGCGATGTCCATTTTGCTCTATGAGTTCATGGTGACCTAACCCTAACCCTTAGTAGAATTTTCCTCCTATGGCATATTCCCATGTAGTTTACCAGGAAACATAGATAGGGCAGGCTACAAAAGGAACTGTCCTACTAACCATACCCAAGCACTCCGAGTTTGTTGGTGCTGTCCATTTTACTCTATGAATTCATGGTGACCTAACCCTAACCCTAAGTGGAATTTTCCTCCTATGGGATTTTCCAATGTGTTTTACCAGGAAACATAGATAGGGCGGCCTAGAAAACAAAGTGCCCTCCTAACCATACCGAATCACTCCGAGTATGTTGGAGGTTTCCATGTTGCTCTGTGAGTTCATGCTTAATTAACGCGAACCCTAAGTGGAATTTTCCTCCTATGGCATTTTCCCAGGTAGTTTACCAGGAAACATAGATAGGGCAGACTAGAAAAGGAACTGTCCTAGTAACCATACCCAAGCACTCCGAGTTTGTTGGCGCTGTCCATTTTGCTCTGTGAGTTCATGGTGACCTAACACTAACCCTAAGTGGAATTTTTCTGCTATGGGATTTTCCCCTGTATTTTACCAGGAAACCTACATAGGGCGATCTACAAAATTAAATTCCCTCCTAACCAAACCCAAGCACTACAGGTTTCTTGCCGATGTCCATTTTGCTCTATGAGTTTATGGTGACCTAACCATAACCGTAAGTGAAATTTTCCTCCTATGGGATTTTCCCATGTATTTTACCAGGAAACGTAGATAGCGCAGCTGGGAAAAGTAAGTGACCTCCTAACCATAAGCAAGCACTCCGAGTTTGTTGGCGCTGTCCATTTAGCTCTATAAATTCATGGTGACCTAACCCTAACCCTAAGTGGAATTTTCCTCCTATGGCATTTTCCCACGTAGTTTACCAAGAAACATAGATAGGGCAGGCTAGAAAAGGAACTGTCCTACTAACCATACCCAAGCACTCCGAGTTTGTTGGCTCTGTCCATTATGCTCTGTGAGTTCATGGTGACCTAACACTAACCCTAAGTGGAATTTTTCTCCTTTGGGATTTTCCCCTGTATTTTACCAGGAAACCTACATAGGGCGGCCTAGAAAAGTAAGTACCATCCTAACCATACCCAAGCACTCCGACTTTGTTGGCGCTCTCCATTTTGCTCTATGAGTTCATGGGGACCTAACCCTAACCCTTACTGGAATTTTCGTCCTATGGGATTTTCCCATGTGTTTTACCAGGAAACATAGATAGGGAGGCCTAGAAAACAATTTGTCCTCCGAACCATACCGAATCATTCCGACTTTGTTGGTGCTGTCCATTTTTCTATATGAGTTCATGGTTAATTAACCCTAACCCTAAGTGGAATATTCCTCCAATGGGATTTTCCCATGAATTTTACCAGGAAACATAGATAGCGCAGCATAGAAAAGTAAGAGCCCTCCTAACCATACCCAAGCACTCTTAGTTTCTTGGCGGTGTCCATTTTGCTCTATGAGTTCATGGTGACCTAACCCTAACCCTAAGTGGAATTTTCCTCCTAAGGGATTTTCCCATGTGTTTTACCAGGAAACATAGATAGGGCGGCCTAGAAAACAAAGTGCCCTCCTAACCATATCGAATCACTCCGAGTTTGTTGGCGATGTCCATTTTGCTCTATGAGTTCATGGTTAATTAACCCTAACCCTAAGTGGAATTTTCCTCCTATGGCATTTTCCCATGTAGTTTACCAGGAAACATAGATAGGTCAGGCTACAAAAGGAACTGTCCTACTCACCATACCCAAGAACTCCGAGTTTGTTGGCGCTGTCCATTTTGCTCTATGAGTTCATGGTGACCTAACCCTAACCCTAAGTGGAATTTTCCTCCTATGGGATTTTCCAATGTGTTTTACCAGGAAACATAGATAGGGCAGCCTAGAAAACAAAGTGCCCTCCTAACCATACCGAATCACTCCGAGTATGTTGGCGGTGTCCATGTTGCTCTGTGAGTTCATGGTTAATTAACACTAACCCTAAGTGGAATTTTCCTCCTATGGCATTTTCCCATGTAGTTTACCAGGAAACATAGATAGGGAAGGCGAGAAAAGGAACTGTCCTAGTAACGATACCCAAGCGCTCCGAGTTTATTGGCGCTGTCCATTTTGCTCTTTGAGTTCATGGTGATCTAACCCTAACCCTAAGTGGAATTTTTCTCCTATGGGATTTTCCCATGTATTTTACCAGAAAACATAGATAGCGCAGCCTAGAAAAGGAAGTGCCCTCCTAACCATACCCAAGAACTCCGAGTTTGTTGGCACTGTCCATTATGCTCTGTGAGTTCATGGTGACCTAACACTAACCCTAAGTGGAATTTTTCTCCTTTGGGATTTTCCCCTGTATTTTACCAGGAAACCTACATAGGGCGGCCTAGAAAAGTGAGTACCATCCTAACCATACCCAAGCACTCCGAGTTTGTTGGCGCTGTCCATTATGCTCTGTGAGTTCATGGTGACCTAACCCTAACCCTAAGTGGAATTTTCCTCCTATGGCATTTTCCCATGTAGTTTACCAAGAAACATAGATAGGGCAGGCTAGAAAAAGAACTGTCCTACTAACCATACCCAAGCACTCCGAGTTTGTTGGAAGTGTACATTTTGCTCTATGAGTTCATGGTTAATTAACCCTAACCCTAAGTGGAATTTTCCTCCTATGGGATTTTCCAATGTGTTTTACCAGGAAACCTACACAGGGCGGCCTACAAAATTAGATGCCCTCCAAACCAAAGCCAAGCACTCCAAGTTTCTTGGCGCTGTCCATTTTGCTCTTTGAGTTCATGGTGACCTAATCCTAACCGTAAGTGAAATTTTCCTCCTATGGGATTTTCCCATGTATTTTACCAGGAAAGGTAGATAGCGCAGCTGGGAAAAGTAAGTGACCTCCTAATCATAAGCAAGCACTCCGAATTTGTTGGCGCTGTCCATTTTGCTCTATAAATTCATGGTGACCTAACCCTAACCCTAAGTGGAATTTTCCTCTTATGGCATTTTCCCACGTAGTTTACCAAGAAACATAGATAGGGCAGGCTAGAAAAGGAACTGTCCTACTAACCATACCCAAGCACTCCGAGTTTGTTGGCGCTGTCCATTATGCTCTGTGAGTTCATGGACCTAACACTAACCCTAAGTGGAATTTTTCTCCTTTGGGATTTTCCCCTGTATTTTACTAGGAAACCTACATAGGGCGACCTAGAAAAGTAAGTACCGTCCTAACCATACCCAAGCACTCCGAGGTGTACATTTTGCTCTATGAGTTCATGGTTAATTAACCCTAACCCTAAGTGGAATTTTCCTCCTATGGGATTTTCCAATGTTTTTTACCAGGAAACATAGATAGGGCGACCTAGAAAACAAAGTGCCCTCCTAACCATACCGAATCACTCCGAGTATGTTGGCGGTGTCCATTTTGCTCTTTGAGTTCATGGTGACCTAATCCTAAACGTAAGTGAAATTTTCCTCCTATGGGATTTTCCCATGTATTTTACCAGGAAACGTAGATAGCGCAGCTGGGAAAAGTAAGTGACCTCCTAATCATAAGCAAGCACTCCGAATTTGTTGGCGCTGTCCATTTTGCTCTATAAATTCATGGTGACCTAACCCTAACCCTAAGTGGAATTTTCCTCTTATGGCATTTTCCCACGTAGTTTACCAAGAAACATAGATAGGGCAGGCTAGAAAAGTGGAATTTTCCTCCTATGGCATTTTCCCATGTAGGAGGTCACTTACTTTTCCCAGCTGCGCTATCTACGTTTCCTGGTAAAATACATGCGAAAATCCCATAGGAGGAAAATTTCACTTACGTTTAGATTAGGTCACCATGAACTCAAAGAGCAAAATGGACAGCGCCAAGAAACTTGGAGTGCTTGGCTTTGGTTTGGAGGGCATCTAATTTTGTAGGCATTTTCCCACGTAGTTTACCAAGAAACATAGATAGGGCAGGCTAGAAAAGTGGAATTTTCCTCCTATGGCATTTTCCCATGTAGTTTACCAAGAAACATAGATAGGGCAGGCTAGAAAAGGAACTGTCCTAGTAACCATACCCAAGAACTCCGAGTTTGTTGCCGCTGTCCATTTTGCTCTATGAGTTCATAGTGACCTAACCGTAACCCTAAGTGGAATTTTTCTCCTATGGGATTTTACCATGTTTTTTACCAGGAAACATAGATAGGGCGGACTAGAAAACAAACTGCCCTCCTAACCATATAGAATCACTCCGAATTTGTTTGCGGTGTCCATTTTGCTCTATGAGTTCATGGTTAATTAACCCTAACCCTAAGTGGAATTTTTCTCCTATGGGATTTTCCCCTGTATTTTACAAGGAAACCTACATAGGGCGGCCTACAAAATTAAATGCTCTCCAAACCAAACCCAAGCACTCCAAGTTTCTTGGCGCTGTCCATTTTGCTCTTTGATTTAATGGTGACCTAATCCTAAACGTAAGTGAAATTTTCCTCCTATGGGATTTTCCCATGTATTTTACCAGGAAACGTAGATAGCGCAGCTGGGAAAAGTAAGGGCCGTCCTAACCATAACCAAGCACTCCGAGTTTGTTGGCGCTGTCCATTTTGCTCTATAAATTCATGGTGACCTAACCCTAAGTGGAATTTTCCTCCTATGGGATATTCATATGTAGTTTACCAGAAAACATAGATAGGGCAGGCTAGAAAAGGAACTGTCCTAGTAACCATACCCAAGAATTCCGAGTTTGTTGGCACTGTCCATTTTGCTCTATGAGTTCATAGTGACCTAACTATAACCCTAAGTGGAATTTTTCTCCTTTGGGATTTTCCCCTGTATTTTACCAGGAAACCTACATAGGGCGGCCTAGAAAAGTAAGTACCATCCTAACCATACCCAAGCACTCCGACTTTGTTGGCGCTCTCCATTTTGCTCTATGAGTTCATGGGGACCTAACCCTAACCCTTACTGGAATTTTCGTCCTATGGGATTTTCCCATGTGTTTTACCAGGAAACATAGATAGGGAGGCCTAGAAAACAATTTGTCCTCCGAACCATACCGAATCATTCCGACTTTGTTGGTGCTGTCCATTTTTCTATATGAGTTCATGGTTAATTAACCCTAACCCTAAGTGGAATATTCCTCCAATGGGATTTTCCCATGAATTTTACCAGGAAACATACATAGCGCAGCATAGAAAAGTAAGAGCCCTCCTAACCATACCCAAGCACTCTTAGTTTCTTGGCGGTGTCCATTTTGCTCTATGAGTTCATGGTGACCTAACCCTAACCCTAAGTGGAATTTTCCTCCTAAGGGATTTTCCCATGTGTTTTACCAGGAAACATAGATAGGGCGGCCTAGAAAACAAAGTGCCCTCCTAACCATATCGAATCACTCCGAGTTTGTTGGCGATGTCCATTTTGCTCTATGAGTTCATGGTTAATTAACCCTAACCCTAAGTGGAATTTTCCTCCTATGGCATTTTCCCATGTAGTTTACCAGGAAACATAGATAGGTCAGGCTACAAAAGGAACTGTCCTACTCACCATACCCAAGAACTCCGAGTTTGTTGGCGCTGTCCATTTTGCTCTATGAGTTCATGGTGACCTAACCCTAACCCTAAGTGGAATTTTCCTCCTATGGGATTTTCCAATGTGTTTTACCAGGAAACATAGATAGGGCAGCCTAGAAAACAAAGTGCCCTCCTAACCATACCGAATCACTCCGAGTATGTTGGCGGTGTCCATGTTGCTCTGTGAGTTCATGGTTAATTAACGCTAACCCTAAGTGGAATTTTCCTCCTATGGCATTTTCCCATGTAGTTTACCAGGAAACATAGATAGGGCAGGCGAGAAAAGGAACTGTCCTAGTAACGATACCCAAGCGCTCCGAGTTTATTGGCGCTGTCCATTTTGCTCTTTGAGTTCATGGTGATCTAACCCTAACCCTAAGTGGAATTTTTCTCCTATGGGATTTTCCCATGTATTTTACCAGGAAACATAGATAGCGCAGCCTAGAAAAGGAAGTGCCCTCCTAACCATACCCAAGAACTCCGAGTTTGTTGGCACTGTCCATTATGCTCTGTGAGTTCATGGTGACCTAACACTAACCCTAAGTGGAATTTTTCTCCTTTGGGATTTTCCCCTGTATTTTACCAGGAAACCTACATAGGGCGGCCTAGAAAAGTGAGTACCATCCTAACCATACCCAAGCACTCCGAGTTTGTTGGCGCTGTCCATTATGCTCTGTGAGTTCATGGTGACCTAACCCTAACCCTAAGTGGAATTTTCCTCCTATGGCATTTTCCCATGTAGTTTACCAAGAAACATAGATAGGGCAGGCTAGAAAAAGAACTGTCCTACTAACCATACCCAAGCACTCCGAGTTTGTTGGAAGTGTACATTTTGCTCTATGAGTTCATGGTTAATTAACCCTAACCCTAAGTGGAATTTTCCTCCTATGGGATTTTCCAATGTGTTTTACCAGGAAACCTACATAGGGCGGCCTACAAAATTAGATGCACTCCAAACCAAAGCCAAGCACTCCAAGTTTCTTGGCGCTGTCCATTTTGCTCTTTGAGTTCATGGTGACCTAATCCTAACCGTAAGTGAAATTTTCCTCCTATGGGATTTTCCCATGTATTTTACCAGGAAAGGTAGATAGCGCAGCTGGGAAAAGTAAGTGACCTCCTAATCATAAGCAAGCACTCCGAATTTGTTGGCGCTGTCCATTTTGCTCTATAAATTCATGGTGACCTAACCCTAACCCTAAGTGGAATTTTCCTCTTATGGCATTTTCCCACGTAGTTTACCAAGAAACATAGATAGGGCAGGCTAGAAAAGGAACTGTCCTACTAACCATACCCAAGCACTCCGAGTTTGTTGGCGCTGTCCATTATGCTCTGTGAGTTCATGGACCTAACACTAACCCTAAGTGGAATTTTTCTCCTTTGGGATTTTCCCCTGTATTTTACTAGGAAACCTACATAGGGCGACCTAGAAAAGTAAGTACCGTCCTAACCATACCCAAGCACTCCGAGGTGTACATTTTGCTCTATGAGTTCATGGTTAATTAACCCTAACCCTAAGTGGAATTTTCCTCCTATGGGATTTTCCAATGTTTTTTACCAGGAAACATAGATAGGGCGACCTAGAAAACAAAGTGCCCTCCTAACCATACCGAATCACTCCGAGTATGTTGGCGGTGTCCATTTTGCTCTTTGAGTTCATGGTGACCTAATCCTAAACGTAAGTGAAATTTTCCTCCTATGGGATTTTCCCATGTATTTTACCAGGAAACGTAGATAGCGCAGCTGGGAAAAGTAAGTGACCTCCTAATCATAAGCAAGCACTCCGAATTTGTTGGCGCTGTCCATTTTGCTCTATAAATTCATGGTGACCTAACCCTAACCCTAAGTGGAATTTTCCTCTTATGGCATTTTCCCACGTAGTTTACCAAGAAACATAGATAGGGCAGGCTAGAAAAGTGGAATTTTCCTCCTATGGCATTTTCCCATGTAGGAGGTCACTTACTTTTCCCAGCTGCGCTATCTACGTTTCCTGGTAAAATACATGCGAAAATCCCATAGGAGGAAAATTTCACTTACGTTTAGATTAGGTCACCATGAACTCAAAGAGCAAAATGGACAGCGCCAAGAAACTTGGAGTGCTTGGCTTTGGTTTGGAGGGCATCTAATTTTGTAGGCATTTTCCCACGTAGTTTACCAAGAAACATAGATAGGGCAGGCTAGAAAAGTGGAATTTTCCTCCTATGGCATTTTCCCATGTAGTTTACCAAGAAACATAGATAGGGCAGGCTAGAAAAGGAACTGTCCTAGTAACCATACCCAAGAACTCCGAGTTTGTTGCCGCTGTCCATTTTGCTCTATGAGTTCATAGTGACCTAACCGTAACCCTAAGTGGAATTTTTCTCCTATGGGATTTTACCATGTTTTTTACCAGGAAACATAGATAGGGCGGACTAGAAAACAAACTGCCCTCCTAACCATATAGAATCACTCCGAATTTGTTTGCGGTGTCCATTTTGCTCTATGAGTTCATGGTTAATTAACCCTAACCCTAAGTGGAATTTTTCTCCTATGGGATTTTCCCCTGTATTTTACAAGGAAACCTACATAGGGCGGCCTACAAAATTAAATGCTCTCCAAACCAAACCCAAGCACTCCAAGTTTCTTGGCGCTGTCCATTTTGCTCTTTGATTTAATGGTGACCTAATCCTAAACGTAAGTGAAATTTTCCTCCTATGGGATTTTCCCATGTATTTTACCAGGAAACGTAGATAGCGCAGCTGGGAAAAGTAAGGGCCGTCCTAACCATAACCAAGCACTCCGAGTTTGTTGGCGCTGTCCATTTTGCTCTATAAATTCATGGTGACCTAACCCTAAGTGGAATTTTCCTCCTATGGGATATTCATATGTAGTTTACCTGGAAACATAGATAGGGCAGGCTAGAAAAGTAACTATCCTACTAACCATACCCAAGAACTCCAGGTTTGTTGGTGCTGTCCATTTTGCTCTATGAGTTCATGGGGACCTAACCCTAACCCTAAGTGAAATTTTCCTCCTATGGGATTTTCCCATGTATTTTACCAGGAAACATAAATAGTGCAGAATAGAAAACAAAGTGCCCCCCTAACCATACCCAAGCACTCTGACTTTGTTGGCGCTGTCCATTTTGCTATATGAGTTCATGGTGACCTAACCCTAACCCTAAGTGAAATTTTCCTCCTATGGGATTTTCCCATGTATTTTACCAGGAAACATAAATAGTGCAGAATAGAAAACTAAGTGCCCTCCTAACCATACCCAAGCACTCCGACTTTGTTGGCGCTCTCCATTTTGCTCTATGAGTTCATGGGGACCTAACCCTAACCCTAAGTGGAATTTTTCTCCTATGGGATTTTCCAATGTAGTTTAAAAGGAAACATAGATAGCACAACCTAGAAAAGTAAGTGCCCTCCGAACCCTACCCAAGCACTCCGAGTTTGTTGGCAGTGTCCATTTTGCTCTATGAGTACATGGGGACCAAACCCTAACCCTTACAGGAATTTTCGTCCTATGGGATTTTCCCTTGTGTTTTACCACGAAACATAGATAGGGAGGCCTAGAAAACAAATTGTCCTCCGAAACATACCCAAATGGAGGTGTCCATTTTCGTCTACTAGTTCATGGTTAATTAACCCTAACCCTAAGTGGAATTTTCCTCCTATGGGATTTTCCCATGTAGTTTACCAGGAAACATAGATAGGGCAGGCTAGAAAAGGAACTGTCCTAGTAACGATACCGAAGCACTCCGAGTTTGTTGGCGCTGTCCATTTTGCTCTTTGAGTTCATGGTGACCTAACCCTAACCCTAAGTGGAATTTTTCTCCTACGGGATTTTCCCCTGTATTTTACCAGGAAACCTACATACGGCGGCCTACAAAATTAAATGCCCTCCTAACCAAACCCAAGCACTCCACGTTTCTTGCCGCTGTCCATTTTGCTCTATGAGTTCATGGTGACCTAATCCTAACTGTAAGTGAAATTTTCTTCCTATGGGATTTTCCCATGTATTTTACCAGGAAACGTAGATAGCGCAGCTGGGAAAAGTAACAGCCCTCCTAACCATAACCAAGCACTCCGAGTTTGTTGGCGCTGTCCATTTTGCTCTATAAATTCATGGTGACCTAACCCTAACCCTAAGTGGAATTTTCCTCCTATGGCATTTTCCCATGTCGTTTACCAAGAAACATAGATAGGGCAGGCTAGAAAAGGAACTGTCCTACTAACCATACCCAAGCACTCCGAGTTTGTTGGCGCTGTCCATTATGCTCTGTGAGTTCATGGTGACCTAACACTAACCCAAAGTGGAATTTTTCTCCTTTGGGATTTTCCCCTGTATTTTACCAGGAAACCTACATAGGGTGGCCTAGAAAATTAAGTGCCCTCCTAACCAAATACAAGCACTCCGAATTTGTTTGCGCTGTCCATTTTGCTCTATGAGTTCATGGTTAATTAACGCTAACCCTAAGTGGAATTTTCCTCCTACGGCATTTTCCAATGCAGTTTACCAGGAAACATAGATTGGGCAGGCTAGAAAAGGAACTGTCCTAGTAACGATACCCAAGCACTCCGAGTTTGTTGGCGCTGTCCATTTTGCTCTTTGAGTTCATGGTGACCTAACCCTAAGTGGAATTTTTCTCCTACGGGATTTTCCCATTTATTTTACCAGGAAACATAGATAGGGCAGCCTAGAAAAGGAAGTGCCTTCCTAACCAAACCCAAGCACTCCGAGTTTCTTGCCGGTGTCCATTTTGCTCTATGAGTTCATGGTGACCTAATCCTAACCGTAAGTGAAATTTTCCTCCTATGGGATTTTCCCATGTATTTTACCAGGAAAGGTAGATAGCGCAGCTGGGAAAAGTAAGTGCCCTCCTAACCATAACCAAGCACTCCGAGTTTGTTGGCGCTGTCCATTTTGCTCTATAAATTCATGGTGACTTAACCCTAAGTGGAATTTTTTTCCTATGGGATTTTATCATGTATTTTACCAGGAAACATAGATAGCGCAGCCTAAAAAAGTAACTACCCTCCTAACCATACCCAAGCACTCCGAGTTTGTTGGAGGTGTACATTTTCCTCTATGAGTTTATGGTTAATTAACCCTAACCCTAAGTGGAATTTTCCTCCTATGGCATTTTCCCATGTAGTTTACCAGGAAACATAGCTAGGGCAGGCTAGAAAAGTAAGTGTCCTACTAACCATACCCAAGAACTCCGAATTTGTTGGCGCTGTCCATTTTGCTCTGTGAGTTCATGGTGACCTAACCCTAACCCTAAGTGGAATTCTTCTCCTTTGGGATTTTCCAATGTATTTTACCAGGAAAAATAGATAGCGCCGCCTAGAAAACTGAGTGCTCTCCTAGGGCAGGCTAGAAAAGGAACGTCCTTCTAACCATACCCAAGCACTCCGAGTTTGTTGGCGCTGTCCATTTTGTTCTGTGAGTTCATCGTAAAGAACACTTACCCTAAGTGGAATTTTTCTCCTATGGGATTTTCCTCTCTATTTTACCTGGAAACCTGCATAGGGCGGCCTACAAAATTAAGTGCCCTCCTGAGCATACACAAGCACTCCGAGTTTGTTGGATCTGGCCCTTCAGGAGTTCATGGGGACCTAACGTTAACCCTTACTGGAATTTTTCTCCTATGGGATTTTCCCGTGTGTTTTACCAGGAAACATAGGTAGAGCGGCCTATAAAACAAAGGGCCCTCCTAACCATACCGAAGCACTCCGAATTTCTTGGCGGTGTCCATTTTGCTCTATGAGTTCATGGTTAATTAACCCTAAGCCTAAGTGGAATTTTCCTCCCATGGGATTTTCCCATGTAGTTTACCAGGAAACAGAGATAGGGTAGGCTACAAATTAACTGTCCCACTAACCAAACCCAAGCACTCCGAGTTTCTTTGCGCTGTCCATTTTGCTCTATGAGTTCATGGTGACCTAACCCTAACCCTAAGTGCAATTTTCCTCCTATGGGATTTTCCTATGTATTTTACCAGGAAACACAGATAGCGCAGCTGGGAAAAGTAAGTGCCCTCCTAACGATAAGCAAGCACTCCGAGTTTGTTGGCGCTGTCTATTTTGCTCTATAAATTCATGGTGACCTAACCCTAAGTGGAATTTTTCTCCTATGGGATTTTCCCCTTTATTTTACCAGGAAACCGACATAGAGCGGCCTAGAAAATTAAGTGCCCCCTAGCCATACACAAGCACTCCGAGTTTGTTGGCACTGCCCATTTTGCTCTATGACTTCATGGGGACCGAACCCTAACCCTTATTGGAATTTTCCTCCTATGGGATTTTCATATGTAGTTTACCTGGAAACATAGATACGGCAAGAAAGAAAAGTAACTGTCTTACGAACCATATGCAAGAACACCGAGTTTGTTGCCGGTGTCCATGTTGCTCTATAAGTTCATGGTGACCTAACCCTTACCTTAAGTGGAATTTTTCTCCTATGGGATTTTCCCATGTATTTTACCAGGAAACATAGGTAGCGCAGCCTAGAAAAGTAATGGTTATTGTTATGTCACCATGAACTCACAGAGCAACATGGACAGCACCAACAAATTTGGAGAGCTTGTATATGGTTAGGAGGGCACTTAATTTGCTAGGCCGCCCTATGTAGGTTTCCTGGTAAAATACAGGGGAAAATCCCATAGGAGAAAAATTCTACTTAGGGTTAGGGCTAGGTCACCATGAACTCATAGAGCAAAATGTACACCTCCAACAAACTCGTAGTGCTTGGGTATGGTTAGGAGGGCACTTACTTTTCTAGGCTGCGCTATCTCTGTTTCCTGGTAAAATACATGGGAAAATCCCATAGGAGAAAAATTCCACTTAGGGTTAGGGTTAGGTCACCATGAACTCATAGAGCAAAATGGACAGCACCAACAAACTCGGAGTGCTTGGGTATGGTTAGTAGGACAGTTCCTTTTCTAGCCTGCCCTATCTATGTTTCCTGGTAAACTACATGGGAAAATCGCATAGGAGGAAAATTCCACATAGGGTTAGGGTTAATTAACCATGAACTCATAGAGGAAAATGGACACCTGCATCAAACTCAGAGTGCTTGGGTATGGTTAGGAGGGCACTGACTTTTCTAGGCGGCACTAGAAAACAAAGTGCCTTCCTTACCATACCGAAGCACTCCGAGTTTCTCGGCGGTGTCCATTTTCTCTGTGAGTTCATGGTTAATTAACCCTAACTTTAAGTGGAATTTTCCTCCTATGGGATTTTCCCATGTAGTTTGCCAGGAAACATAGATAGGGCAGGTTACAAAAGTACCTGTCCCACTAACCAAACCCAAGCACTCCGAATTTCTTGGTGCTGTATATTTTGCTCTATGAGTTCATCGTGACCAAACCCTAACCCTCCTATGGGAATTTCCCATGTATTTTCCAAGGAAACATAGATAGCGCAGCTGGGAAAAGTATGTGCCCTCCTAACCATAACCAAGCACTCCGAGTTTGTTGGTGGTGTACATTTTGCTCCATGAGTTCATGGTTAATTAACCCTAACCCTAAGTGGAATTTTCTTCTTATGGCATTTTCCCATTTAGTTTACCAGGAAACATAGATAGGGTAGGCTAGAAAAGGAATTTTCTTTGTAAGCATACCCAAGCACTCCGAATTTGTTGGCGCTGTCCATTTTGCTCTGTGAGTTCATGGTGACCTAAACCTAACCCTAAGTGGAATTTTCCTCCTACGGCATTTTCCCATGTAGTTTACCAGGAAGCATAGATAAGGCAGGCTATTAAAGGAACTGTCCTACTAACCATACCCAAGCACTCCGAGTTTGTTGGAGCTGTCCATTTTGCTCTATGAGTTCATGGTGACCTAACCGTAACCCTAAGTGAAATTTTCCTCCTATGGGATTTTCCCATATATTTTCCCAGGAAACATTAAGTGCCCTCCTAACCATAAACAAGCACTCCGACTATCTTGGCGCTGTCCATTTTGCTCTATAAATTCATGTTGACCTAACCCTAACCCTAAGTGGAATTTATCTCCTATGGGATTTTCCTCTGTATTTTAATAGGAAACCTACACAGGGTGGGCTAGAAAATTAAGTGCCCTCCTAACCATACATAAGCACTCCGACTTTGTTGGCACTGTCCATTTTGCTCTATGAATTCATGGGGACCTAACCATAAGCCTAAGTGGAATTTTCCTCCTATGGCATTTTCCAATGTAGTTTACCAGGAAATATAGATAGGGCAGCCTACAAAAGTAAATATCCTACTAACCATACCCAAGCACTCCGAGTTTGTTGTCGGTATCCATGTTGCTCTCTGAGTTCATGGTGACCTAACCATAACCATAAGTGGAATTTTCCTCCTATGGGATTTTCCAATATATTTTACCAGGACACCCACATAGTGCGGCCTACAAAATTTAATGCCGTACTAACCATTGCCAAGCACTCCGAATTTCTTGGTGCTGTCCATTTTGCTCTTTGAATTCATGGTGACCTAACCCTAACCCTAAGTGGAATTTTCCTCCTATGGGATTTTCCCATGTGTTTTATAAGGAAACATAGATAGGGCATCCTAGAAAACAAAGTGCCCTCTTATCCATACCCAACAACTCCGAGTTTCTTGGCGGTGTCCATTTTGCTCTATGAGTTCATGGTTAATTAACCATAACCCTAAGTGTAATTTTCCCCCAATGGCATTTTCCCATGTAGTTTACCAGGAAACATAGATAGGGCAGGCTAGAAAAGGAACTGTCCTACTAACCATAACCAAACCCTCTGAGTTTGTTGGCGCTGTCCATTTAGCTCTATGAGTTCATGGTGACCTAACCCTAACCCTAAGTGCTATTTCCCTCCTATGGGATTTTCCCCTTTATTTTACAAGGAAACCTACATAGTGCGGCTTAGAAAATTAAGTGCCCTCCTAACCATACCCAAGCACTCCGAGTTTGTTGGAGGTGTCCATTTTGCTCAATGAGTTCATGGTTAATTAACCCTAAAAAATAAGTGGAATTTTCCTCCTATGGCATTTTCCCATGTAGTTTACCAAGAAACATAGATAGCGCAGCTGGGAAAAGTAAATGCCCTCCTAACGATAAGCAAGCACTCCGAGTTTGTTGGCGCTGTCCATTTTGTTCTGTGAGTTCATGGTAACTTAACACTAGCCCTAAGTGGAATTTTTCTCCTATGGGATTTTCCTTTGTATTTTACCAGGAAACCTACATAGGGCGGCATACAAAATTAAGTGCCCTCCTGACCATACACAAGCACTCCGAGTTTGTTGGCTCTGGCCATTTTGCTCTATGAGTTCATGGGGACCTAACGCTAACCCTTACTGGAATTTTTCTCCTATGGGATTTTCCCATGTTTTTTACCAGGAAACATAGGTAGGGCGGCCAAGAAAACAAAAGGCCCTCCTAACCATACCGAAGCACTCTGAATTTCTTGGCGGTGTCCATTTTGCTCTATGAGTTCATGGTTAATTAACCCTAACCCTAAGTGGAATTTTCCTCCCATGGGATTTTCCCATGTAGTTTACCAAGAAACATAGATAGGGTAGGCTACAAAGTAACTGTCCCACTAACCAAACCCAAGTACTCCGAGTTTCTTTGCACTGTCCATTTAGCTCTATGAGTTCATGGTGACCTAACCCTAACCCTAAGTGCTATTTCCCTCCTATGGGATTTTCCCATGAATTATACCGGGAAACATAGATAGCGCAGCTGGGAAAAGTAAATGCCCTCCTAACGATAAGCAAGCACTCCGAGTTTGTTGGCACTGTCCATTTTGCTCTATAAATTCATGGTGACCTAACCCTCACCCTAAGTGGAATTTTTCTCCTATGGGATTTTCCCCTTTATTTTACAAGGAAACCTACATAGTGCGGCTTAGAAAATTAAGTGCCCTCCTAACCATACATGCTCTATGACTTCATGGGGACCTAACCCTTACCCTTATTGGAATTTTCCCCCTATGGGATTTTCATATGTAGTTTACCTGGAAATATAGATACGGCAGGCAAGAAAAGTAACTAACCATATGCAAGAACACCGAGTTTTTTGCCGGTGTCCATGTTGCTCTATGAGTTCATGGTGACCTAACCCTAACCCTAAGTGGAATTTTTCTTCTATGGGATTTTCCCATGTATTTTACCAGGAAACATAGATAGCGCAGCCTAGAAAAGTAATGGTTATGGTTATGTCACCATGAACTCACAGAGCAACATGGACACCGCCAACAAACTCGGAGTGCTTGGGTATGGTTAGGAGGGCACTTAATTTTCTAGGGCGCCCTATGTAGGTTTCCTGATAAAATACAGGGGAAAATCCCATAGGAGAAAAATTCCACTTAGGGTTAGGGTTAGTTCACCATGAACTCATAGAGCAAAATGGACAGCACCAACAAATTCGTAGTGCTTGTATATGGTTAGGAGGTCACTTAATTTGCTAGGCCGCCCTATATAGTTTTCCTGGTAAAATACAGGGGAAAATCCCATAGGAGAAAAATTCCACTTAGGGTTAGGGCTAGGTCACCATGAACTCATAGAGCAAAATGTACACCTCCAACAAACTCGGAGTGCTTGGGTATGGTTAGGAGGGCACTTACTTTTCTAGGCAGCCCTATCTATGTTTCCTGGTGAAATACATGGGAAAATCACATAGGAGGAAAATTCCACTTAGGGTTAGGGTTAAGTCACCATGAACTCATAGAGCAAAATGGACAGCACCAAGAAACTCGGAGTTCTTGGGTATGATTAGTAGGAAATTTACTTTTGTACCCTGCCCTATCTATATTTCCTAGTAAACTACATGGGAAAATGCCATAGGAGGAAAATTCCACTTAGGGTAAGGGTCAGGTCCCCATGAACTCATAGAGCAAAATGGACACTGCCAACAAAGTCGGAGTGCTGATGTATGGTTAAGAGGGCACTTAAATTTCTAGGCCGCCCTATGTAGGTTTCGTATTAAAATACATGGGAAAATCCCATAGGAGAAAAATTCCACTTAGGGTTAGGGTTAGGTCACCATGAACTCATAGAGCAAAATGGACAGCGCCAAGAAACTCCGAGTGCTTGGGTTTGGTTAGTGGGACAGTTACTTTTGTAGCCTGCCCTATCTATGTTTCCTGGCAAACTACATGGGAAAATCCCATAGGAGGAAAATTCCACTTAGGGTTAGGGTTAATTAACCATAAACTCATAGAGGAAAATGTACACCTCCAACAATCTCGGAGTGCTTGGGTATGGTTAGGAGGGTAGTTACTTTTCTAGGCTGCGCTATCTATGTTTCCTGGTAAAATACATGGGAAAATCCTATAGGAGAAAAATTCCACTTAGGGTTAGGGTTAGATCACCATGAACTCATAGAACAAAATGGACAGCGCAAAGAAATTTGGAGTTCATGGGAATGGTTACTAGGGCACTTAATTTTGTAGGCTGCACTTTGTAGGCGTCCTGGTAAAATATATTGGAAAATCCCATAGGAGGAAAATTGCACTGAGGGTTATGGTTAGGTCACCATGAACTCACAGAGCAAAATGGACACGGTCAACAAACTCGGAGTGCTTGGGTATGGTTAGGAGGGTACTTACTTTTCTAGGCTGCGCTATCTATGTTTCCTGGTAAAATATTTTGGAAAATCCCATAGGAGGAAAATTCCACTGAGGGTTATGGTTAGGTCACCATGAACTCGCAGAAGAAAATGGACATCGGCAACAAACTCGGAGTGCTTGGGTATGGTTAGGAGAGCACTTATTTTTCTCGGCTATGCTATTTATGTTTCCTGGTAAAATACATTGGAAAATCCCATAGGAGGAAAATTCCATGTAGGGTTAGGGTTAATTAAGCATGAAGTCATAGGGGAAAATGGACAGCGCCAACAAACTCGGAATTCTTGGTATGTTTAGTAGGACAGTTCCTTTTCTGGCCTGCCCTATCTATGTTTCCTGGTAAACTACATGGTAAAATCCCATAGGAGGAAAATTCCACTTAGGATTAAGGTTAATTATCCATGAACTCATAGAGGAAAATGGACACCTCCAACAAAAACGGAGTGCTTCGGTATGGTTAGGAGGGCACTTTGTTTTCTAGGCCGCCCTGTCTATGTTTCCTGGAAAAATACATGGGAAAATCCCATAGGAGGAAAATACCACTTAGGGTTAGAGTTAGGTCACCATGAGCTCATAGAGCAAAATGGACAGCGCCAAGAAATTCGGGGTGCTTGGGAATGGTTAGTACGGCACTTAATTTTGTAGGCCGCACTATGTAGGTGTCCTGGTAAAATTTATTGGAAAATCCCATAGGAGGAAAATTCCACTTAGGGTTATGGATAGGTCACCATGAACTCACAGAGCAACATGGATACCGCAAAAAAACTTGGAGTGCTTGGGTATGGTTACGAGGGCACTAACTTTTCTCAGCTGCGCTATCTATATTTCCTGGTAAAATACATGGGAAAATGCCATACGAGGAAAATTCCACTTAGGGTTATAGTTATGTCACCATGAACTCACAGAGCAACATGGAAAGCGCCAACAAACTCAGAGTGCTTGGGTATGGTTAGTAGGGCACTAAATTTTCTTGGCTGCGCTATCTATGTTTCCTGGTAAAATACATGGGAAAATCCCATAGGAGAAAAATTCCACTTAGGGTTAGGGTTAGGTCACCATGAACTCATAGAGCAAAATAGACAGCGCCAACAAACTCGGAGTGCTTGGTTATGGTTAGGAGGGCACATACTTTTCCCAGCTGCGCTATCTATGTTTCCTGGTAAAATACATGGGAAAATCCCATAGGAGAAAAATTCCACTTAGGGTTAGGGTTAGGTCACCATGAACTCATAGAGCAAAATGGACAGCGCCAACAAACTCGGAGTGCTTGGGTATGGTTAGTAGGACAGTTCCTTTTCTAACCTGCCCTATCTATGTCTCCTGGTAAACTACATGGGAAAATCTCATAGGAGGAAAATTCCACATAGGGTTAGGGTTAATTAACAATGAACTCATAGAGGAAAATGGACCCCTGCATCAAACTCGGAGTGCTTGGGTATGGTTAGGAGGGCACTGACTTTTCTAGGCGGCGCTAGAAAATTAAGTGCCCTCCTAACCATACACAAGCACTCCGAGTTTCTTGGCTCTGCCCATTTTGGTCTTTGAGTTCATGGGGACCTAACCCTAACCCTTACCGGAATTTTCCTCCTATGGGATTTTCCCATGTGTTTTAACTGGAAACATGGATAGGGCGGCCCAGAAAACAAAGTGCCTTCCTAACCATACCGAAGTACTCCGAGTTTCTTGGCGGTGTCCATTTTCTCTGTGAGTTCATTGTTAATTAACCCTAACTTTAAGTGGAATTTTCCTCCTATGGGATTTTCCCATGTAGTTTGCCAGGAAACATAGATAGGGCAGGTTACAAAAGTACCTGTCCGAGTAACCAAACCCAAGCACTCCGAATTTTTTGGTGCTGTCCATTTTGCTCTATTAGTTCATGGTGACCTAACCCTAACCCTTATTGGAATTTTCCCCCTATGGGATTTTCATATGTAGTTTACCTGGAAACATAGATACGGCAGGCAAGAAAAGTAACTAACCATATGCAAGAACACAGACTTTGTTGCTGGTGTCCATGTTGCTCTATGAGTTCATGGTGACCTAACCCTAACCCTAAGTGGAATTTTTCTTCTATGGGATTTTCCCATGTATTTTACCAGGAAACATAGATAGCGCAGCCTAGAAAAGTAATGGTTATAGTTATGTCACCATGAACACACAGAGCAACATGGACACCGCCAACAAACTCGGAGTGCTTGGGTATGGTTAGGAGGGCACTTACTTTTCTAGGCTTCCCTATCTATGTTTCCTGGTGAAATAAATGGGAAAATCCCATAGGAGGAAAATTCCACTTAGGGTTAGGGTTAAGTCACCATGAACTCATAGAGCAAAATGGACAGCGCCAAGAAACTCAGAGTTCTTGGGTATGATTAGTAGGAAATTTACTTTTGTAGCCTGCCCTATCTATATTTCCTGGTAAACTACATGGGAAAATGCCATAGGAGGAAAATTCCACTTAGGGTAAAGGTCAGGTCCCCATGAACTCATAGAGCAAAATGGAAAGTGCCAACAAAGTCGGAGTGCTGATGTATGGTTAGGAGGGCCGCCCTATGTAGGTTTCGTATTAAAATACAGGGGAAAATCCCATAGGAGAAAAATTCCACTTAGGGTTAGGGTTAGGTCACGATGAACTCATAGAGCAAAATGGACAGCGCCAAGAAACTCGGAGTGCTTGGGTTTGGTTAGTGGGACAGTTACTTTTGTAGCCTGCCCTATCTATGTTTCCTGGCAAACTACATGGGAAAATGCCATAGGAGGAAAATTCCACTTAGGGTTAGGGTTAATTAGCCATGAACTCATAGAGGAAAATGTACACCTCCAACAAACTCGGAGTGCTTGGGTATGGTTAGGAGGGTAGTTACTTTTCTAGGCTGCGCTATCTATGTTTCCTGGTAAAATACATGATAAAATCCCATAGGAGAAAAATTCCACTTAGGGTTAGGGTTAGGTCACCATGAACTCATAGAGCAAAATGGACAGCGCCAACAAACTCGGAGTGCTTGGGTATAGTTAGTAGGACAGTTCCTTTTCTAGCCTGCCCTATCTATGTTTCCTGGCAAACTACATGGGATAATCCCATAGGAGGAAAATTCCACTTAGGGTAAGGTTTAATTAACCATGAACTCATAGAGGAAAATGGACACCTCCATCAAACTCGGAGTGCTTGGGTATGTTTAGGAGGGCACTTACCTTTCTAGGCTGTGCTATCTATTTTTCCTGGGAAAATACATGGGAAAATCCTATAGGAGAAAAATTCCACTTAGGGTTAGGGTTAGGTCACCATGAACTAAAAGAGCAAAACGGACATCCCCAACAAACTTGGAGTGCTTGGTTTTGGTTAGTAGGACAGTTCCCTTTCTAGCCTGCCCTATCTATGTTTCCTGGTAAACTACATGGGAAAATGCCATAGGAGGAAAATTCCACTTAGGGTTAGGGTTAATTAGCCATGAACTCATAGAGCAAAATGGACAGCACCAAGAAATTTGGAGTGCTGGATTATGGTTAGGAGGGCACTTACTTTTCTAGACTGCGCTATCTATGTTTACTGGTAAAATACATGGGAAAATCCCATAGGATAAAAATTCGACTTAAGGTTAGGGTTAAGTCCCCATGAACTCATAGAGCAAAATGGACAGTGCCAAGAAACTCAGAGTTCTTGGGTATTGTTAGTAGGACATTTACTTTTGTAGCATGCCCTATCTATATTTCCTGGTAAACTACATGGGAAAATGCCATAGGAGGAAAATTCCACTTAGGGTAGGGTTAGGTCCACATGAACTCATAGAGCAAAATGGACAGTACCAACAAAGTCGGAGAGCTGATGTATGGTTAGGAGGGCACTTAATTTTCTAGGCCGCCCTATGTAGGTTTCGTATTAAAATACAGGGGGAAATCCCATAGGAGAAAAATTCCACTTAGGGTTAGTGTTTGGTCACCATGAATTCATAGAGCAACATGGACAGCGCCAAGAAACTCGGAGTGCTTGGGTTTGGTTAGTGGGACAGTTACTTTTGTTGCCTGCCCTATCTATGTTTCCTGGCAAACTACATGGGAAAATCCCATAGGAGGAAAATTACACTTAGGGTTAGGGTAAATTAACCATGAACTCATAGAGGAAAATGTACACCTCCAACAAACTCGGAGTGCTTGGGTATGGTTAGGAGGGTAGTTAATTTTCTAGGCTGCGCTATCTATGTTTCCTGGTAAAATACATGGTAAAATCCCATAGGAGAAAAATTCCACTTAGGGTTAGGGTTAGGTCACCATGAACTCATAGAGCAAAATGGACAGCGCCAACAAACTCGGAGTGCTTGGGTATAGTTAGTAGGACAGTTCCTTTTCTAGCCTGCCCTATCTATGTTTCCTGGCAAACTACATGGGATAATCCCATAGGAGGAAAATTACACTTAGGGTTAGGGTAAATTAACCATGAACTCATAGAGGAAAATGTACACCTCCAACAAACTCGGAGTGCTTGGGTATGGTTAGGAGGGTAGTTAATTTTCTAGGCTGCGCTATCTATGTTTCCTGGTAAAATACACGGGAAAATCCCATAGGATAAAAATTCCACTTAAGGTTAGGTTTAGGTCACCATGAACTCATAGAGCAAAATGGACAGCGCCAACAAACTCGGAGTGCTTGTGTATGGTTAGTAGGACAGTTCCTTTTCTAGCCTGCCCTATCTATGTTTCCTGGTAAACTACATGGGAAAATCCCATAGGACGAAAATTCCACTAAGTGTTAGCGTTAATTAACCATGAAATCATAGAGGAAAATGGAGACCTCCAACAAACTCGGAGTGCTTGGGTATGGTTAGGAGGGCACTTACTTTTCAAGGCTGCGCTATCTATGTTTCCTGGTAAAATACATGGGAAAATCCCATAGGAGGAAAATTCCACGTAGGGTTAGGGTTAATTAAGCATGAACTCATAGAGCAAAATGGACAGCGCCAAGAAATTCGGAGTGCATGGGAATGGTTAGTAGGGCACTTAATTTTGTAAGCTGCACTTTGTAGGCGTCCTGGTAAAATATATTGGAAAATCCCATAGGAGGAAAATTCCACTGAGGGTTATGGTTAGGTCACCATGAACTCACAGAGCAAAATGGACACGGTCAACAAACTCGGAGTGCTTGGGTATGGTTAGGAGGGTACTTACTTTTCTAGGCTGCGCTATCTATGTTTCCTGGTAAAATACATGGGAAAATCCTATAGGAGAAAAATTCCACTTAGGGTTAGGGTTAGATCACCATGAACTCATAGAACAAAATGGACAGCGCAAAGAAATTTGGAGTTCATGGGAATGGTTACTAGGGCACTTAATTTTGTAGGCTGCACTTTGTAGGCGTCCTGGTAAAATATATTGGAAAATCCCATAGGAGGAAAATTCCACTGAGGGTTATGGTTAGGTCACCATGAACTCACAGAACAAAATGGACACGGTCAACAAACTCGGAGTGCTTGGGTATGGTTAGGAGGGTACTTACTTTTCTAGGCTGCGCTATCTATGTTTCCTGGTAAAATATTTTGGAAAAACCCATAGGAGGAAAATTCCACTGAGGGTTAAGGTTAATTATCCATGAACTCATAGAGGAAAATGGACACCTCCAACAAAAACGGAGTGCTTCGGTATGGTTAGGAGGGCACTTTGTTTTCTAGGCCGCCCTGTCTATGTTTCCTGGAAAAATACATGGGAAAATCCCATAGGAGGAAAATACCACTTAGGGTTAGAGTTAGGTCACCATGAGCTCATAGAGCAAAATGGACAGCGCCAAGAAATTCGGGGTGCTTGGGAATGGTTAGTACGGCACTTAATTTTGTAGGCCGCACTATGTAGGTGTCCTGGTAAAATTTATTGGAAAATCCCATAGGAGGAAAATTCCACTTAGGGTTATGGATAGGTCACCATGAACTCACAGAGCAACATGGATACCGCAAAAAAACTTGGAGTGCTTGGGTATGGTTACGAGGGCACTAACTTTTCTCAGCTGCGCTATCTATATTTCCTGGTAAAATACATGGGAAAATGCCATACGAGGAAAATTCCACTTAGGGTTATAGTTATGTCACCATGAACTCACAGAGCAACATGGAAAGCGCCAACAAACTCAGAGTGCTTGGGTATGGTTAGTAGGGCACTAAATTTTCTTGGCTGCGCTATCTATGTTTCCTGGTAAAATACATGGGAAAATCCCATAGGAGAAAAATTCCACTTAGGGTTAGGGTTAGGTCACCATGAACTCATAGAGCAAAATAGACAGCGCCAACAAACTCGGAGTGCTTGGTTATGGTTAGGAGGGCACATACTTTTCCCAGCTGCGCTATCTATGTTTCCTGGTAAAATACATGGGAAAATCCCATAGGAGAAAAATTCCACTTAGGGTTAGGGTTAGGTCACCATGAACTCATAGAGCAAAATGGACAGCGCCAACAAACTCGGAGTGCTTGGGTATGGTTAGTAGGACAGTTCCTTTTCTAACCTGCCCTATCTATGTCTCCTGGTAAACTACATGGGAAAATCTCATAGGAGGAAAATTCCACATAGGGTTAGGGTTAATTAACAATGAACTCATAGAGGAAAATGGACCCCTGCATCAAACTCGGAGTGCTTGGGTATGGTTAGGAGGGCACTGACTTTTCTAGGCGGCGCTAGAAAATTAAGTGCCCTCCTAACCATACACAAGCACTCCGAGTTTGTTGGCTCTGCCCATTTTGGTGTTTGAGTTCATGGGGACCTAACCCTAACCCTTACCGGAATTTTCCTCCTATGGGATTTTCCCATGTGTTTTAACTGGAAACATAGATAGGGCGGCCCAGAAAACAAAGTGCCTTCCTAACCATACCGAAGTACTCCGAGTTTCTTGGCGGTGTCCATTTTCTCTGTGAGTTCATTGTTAATTAACCCTAACTTTAAGTGGAATTTTCCTCCTATGGGATTTTCCCATGTAGTTTGCCAGGAAACATAGATAGGGCAGGTTACAAAAGTACCTGTCCGAGTAACCAAACCCAAGCACTCCGAATTTTTTGGTGCTGTCCATTTTGCTCTATTAGTTCATGGTGACCTAACCCTAACCCTTATTGGAATTTTCCCCCTATGGGATTTTCATATGTAGTTTACCTGGAAACATAGATACGGCAGGCAAGAAAAGTAACTAACCATATGCAAGAACACAGACTTTGTTGCTGGTGTCCATGTTGCTCTATGAGTTCATGGTGACCTAACCCTAACCCTAAGTGGAATTTTTCTTCTATGGGATTTTCCCATGTATTTTACCAGGAAACATAGATAGCGCAGCCTAGAAAAGTAATGGTTATAGTTATGTCACCATGAACACACAGAGCAACATGGACACCGCCAACAAACTCGGAGTGCTTGGGTATGGTTAGGAGGGCACTTACTTTTCTAGGCTTCCCTATCTATGTTTCCTGGTGAAATAAATGGGAAAATCCCATAGGAGGAAAATTCCACTTAGGGTTAGGGTTAAGTCACCATGAACTCATAGAGCAAAATGGACAGCGCCAAGAAACTCGGAGTTCTTGGGTATGATTAGTAGGAAATTTACTTTTGTAGCCTGCCCTATCTATATTTCCTGGTAAACTACATGGGAAAATGCCATAGGAGGAAAATTCCACTTAGGGTAAAGGTCAGGTCCCCATGAACTCATAGAGCAAAATGGAAAGTGCCAACAAAGTCGGAGTGCTGATGTATGGTTAGGAGGGCCGCCCTATGTAGGTTTCGTATTAAAATACAGGGCAAAATCCCATAGGAGAAAAATTCCACTTAGGGTTAGGGTTAGGTCACGATGAACTCATAGAGCAAAATGGACAGCGCCAAGAAACTCGGAGTGCTTGGGTTTGGTTAGTGGGACAGTTACTTTTGTAGCCTGCCCTATCTATGTTTCCTGGCAAACTACATGGGAAAATGCCATAGGAGGAAAATTCCACTTAGGGTTAGGGTTAATTAGCCATGAACTCATAGAGGAAAATGTACACCTCCAACAAACTCGGAGTGCTTGGGTATGGTTAGGAGGGTAGTTACTTTTCTAGGCTGCGCTATCTATGTTTCCTGGTAAAATACATGATAAAATCCCATAGGAGAAAAATTCCACTTAGGGTTAGGGTTAGGTCACCATGAACTCATAGAGCAAAATGGACAGCGCCAACAAACTCGGAGTGCTTGGGTATAGTTAGTAGGACAGTTCCTTTTCTAGCCTGCCCTATCTATGTTTCCTGGCAAACTACATGGGATAATCCCATAGGAGGAAAATTCCACTTAGGGTAAGGTTTAATTAACCATGAACTCATAGAGGAAAATGGACACCTCCATCAAACTCGGAGTGCTTGGGTATGTTTAGGAGGGCACTTACCTTTCTAGGCTGTGCTATCTATTTTTCCTGGGAAAATACATGGGAAAATCCTATAGGAGAAAAATTCCACTTAGGGTTAGGGTTAGGTCACCATGAACTAAAAGAGCAAAACGGACATCCCCAACAAACTTGGAGTGCTTGGTTTTGGTTAGTAGGACAGTTCCCTTTCTAGCCTGCCCTATCTATGTTTCCTGGTAAACTACATGGGAAAATGCCATAGGAGGAAAATTCCACTTAGGGTTAGGGTTAATTAGCCATGAACTCATAGAGCAAAATGGACAGCACCAAGAAATTTGGAGTGCTGGATTATGGTTAGGAGGGCCCTTACTTTTCTAGGCTGCGCTATCTATGTTTACTGGTAAAATACATGGGAAAATCCCATAGGATAAAAATTCAACTTAAGGTTAGGGTTAAGTCCCCATGAACTCATAGAGCAAAATGGACAGTGCCAAGAAACTCAGAGTTCTTGGGTATGGTTAGTAGGACATTTACTTTTGTAGCATGCCCTATCTATATTTCCTGGTAAACTACATGGGAAAATGCCATAGGAGGAAAATTCCACTTAGGGTAGGGTTAGGTCCACATGAACTCATAGAGCAAAATGGACAGTACCAACAAAGTCGGAGAGCTGATGTATGGTTAGGAGGGCACTTAATTTTCTAGGCCGCCCTATGTAGGTTTCGTATTAAAATACAGGGGGAAATCCCATAGGAGAAAAATTCCACTTAGGGTTAGTGTTTGGTCACCATGAATTCATAGAGCAACATGGACAGCGCCAAGAAACTCGGAGTGCTTGGGTTTGGTTAGTGGGACAGTTACTTTTGTTGCCTGCCCTATCTATGTTTCCTGGCACACTACATGGGAAAATCCCATAGGAGGAAAATTACACTTAGGGTTAGGGTAAATTAACCATGAACTCATAGAGGAAAATGTACACCTCCAACAAACTCGGAGTGCTTGGGTATGGTTAGGAGGGTAGTTAATTTTCTAGGCTGCGCTATCTATGTTTCCTGGTAAAATACATG
This sequence comes from Crotalus tigris, assembly GCF_016545835.1. Taxonomy (NCBI): domain Eukaryota; kingdom Metazoa; phylum Chordata; class Lepidosauria; order Squamata; family Viperidae; genus Crotalus; species Crotalus tigris. The sequence continues at coordinate 411,984 of NW_024096858.1, read as the reverse complement.
GTAAAATCCCATAGGAGAAAAATTCCACTTAGGGTTAGGGTTAGGTCACCATGAACTCATAGAGCAAAATGGACAGCGCCAACAAACTCGGAGTGCTTGGGTATAGTTAGTAGGACAGTTCCTTTTCTAGCCTGCCCTATCTATGTTTCCTGGCAAACTACATGGGATAATCCCATAGGAGGAAAATTACACTTAGGGTTAGGGTAAATAAACCATGAACTCATAGAGGAAAATGTACACCTCCAACAAACTCGGAGTGCTTGGGTATGGTTAGGAGGGTAGTTAATTTTCTAGGCTGCGCTATCTATGTTTCCTGGTAAAATACATGGTAAAATCCCATAGGATAAAAATTCCACTTAAGGTTAGGTTTAGGTCACCATGAACTCATAGAGCAAAATGGACAGTGCCAACAAACTCAGAGTGCTTGGTTTTGGTTAGTAGGACAGTTCCCTTTCTAGCCTGCCCTATCTATGTTTCCTGGTAAACTAAATGGGAAAATGCCATAGGAGGAAAATTCCACTTACGGTTAGGGTTAATTAACAAGGAACTCATAGAGCAAAATGGACAGCACCAAGAAATTTGGAGTGCTGGATTATGGTTAGGAGGGCACTTACTTTTCTAGGCTGTGCTATCTATGTTTCCTGCTAAAATACACGGGAAAATCCCATAGGATAAAAATTCCACTTAAGGTTAGGTTTAGGTCACCATGAACTCATAGAGCAAAATGGACAGCGCCAACAAACTCGGAGTGCTTGTGTATGGTTAGTAGGACAGTTCCTTTTCTAGCCTCCCCTATCTATGTTTCCTGGTAAACTACATGGGAAAATCCCATAGGACGAAAATTCCACTAAGTGTTAGCGTTAATTAACCATGAAATCATAGAGGAAAATGGACACCTCCAACAAACTCGGACTGCTTGGGTATGGTTAGGAGGGCACTTACGTTTCTAGGCTGCGCTATCTATGTTTCCTGGTAAAATACATGGGAAAATCCTATAGGAGAAAAATTCCACTTAGGGTTAGGGTTAGATCACCATGAACTCATAGAACAAAATGGACAGCGCAAAGAAATTTGGAGTTCATGGGAATGGTTACTAGGGCACTTAATTTTGTAGGCTGCACTTTGTAGGCGTCCTGGTAAAATATATTGGAAAATCCCATAGGAGGAAAATTGCACTGAGGGTTATGGTTAGGTCACCATGAACTCACAGAGCAAAATGGACACGGTCAACAAACTCGGAGTGCTTGGGTATGGTTAGGAGGGTACTTACTTTTCTAGGCTGCGCTATCTATGTTTCCTGGTAAAATATTTTGGAAAATCCCATAGGAGGAAAATTCCACTGAGGGTTATGGTTAGGTCACCATGAACTCGCAGAAGAAAATGGACATCGGCAACAAACTCGGAGTGCTTGGGTATGGTTAGGAGAGCACTTATTTTTCTCGGCTATGCTATTTATGTTTCCTGGTAAAATACATTGGAAAATCCCATAGGAGGAAAATTCCATGTAGGGTTAGGGTTAATTAAGCATGAAGTCATAGGGGAAAATGGACAGCGCCAACAAACTCGGAATTCTTGGTATGTTTAGTAGGACAGTTCCTTTTCTGGCCTGCCCTATCTATGTTTCCTGGTAAACTACATGGTAAAATCCCATAGGAGGAAAATTCCACTTAGGATTAAGGTTAATTATCCATGAACTCAGAGAGGAAAATGGACACCTCCAACAAAAACGGAGTGCTTCGGTATGGTTAGGAGGGCACTTTGTTTTCTAGGCCGCCCTGTCTATGTTTCCTGGAAAAATACATGGGAAAATCCCATAGGAGGAAAATACCACTTAGGGTTAGAGTTAGGTCACCATGAGCTCATAGAGCAAAATGGACAGCGCCAAGAAATTCGGGGTGCTTGGGAATGGTTAGTACGGCACTTAATTTTGTAGGCCGCACTATGTAGGTGTCCTGGTAAAATTTATTGGAAAATCCCATAGGAGGAAAATTCCACTTAGGGTTATGGATAGGTCACCATGAACTCACAGAGCAACATGGATACCGCAAAAAAACTTGGAGTGCTTGGGTATGGTTACGAGGGCACTAACTTTTCTCAGCTGCGCTATCTATATTTCCTGGTAAAATACATGGGAAAATGCCATACGAGGAAAATTCCACTTAGGGTTATAGTTATGTCACCATGAACTCACAGAGCAACATGGAAAGCGCCAACAAACTCAGAGTGCTTGGGTATGGTTAGTAGGGCACTAAATTTTCTTGGCTGCGCTATCTATGTTTCCTGGTAAAATACATGGGAAAATCCCATAGGAGAAAAATTCCACTTAGGGTTAGGGTTAGGTCACCATGAACTCATAGAGCAAAATAGACAGCGCCAACAAACTCGGAGTGCTTGGTTATGGTTAGGAGGGCACATACTTTTCCCAGCTGCGCTATCTATGTTTCCTGGTAAAATACATGGGAAAATCCCATAGGAGAAAAATTCCACTTAGGGTTAGGGTTAGGTCACCATGAACTCATAGAGCAAAATGGACAGCGCCAACAAACTCGGAGTGCTTGGGTATGGTTAGTAGGACAGTTCCTTTTCTAACCTGCCCTATCTATGTCTCCTGGTAAACTACATGGGAAAATCTCATAGGAGGAAAATTCCACATAGGGTTAGGGTTAATTAACAATGAACTCATAGAGGAAAATGGACCCCTGCATCAAACTCGGAGTGCTTGGGTATGGTTAGGAGGGCACTGACTTTTCTAGGCGGCGCTAGAAAATTAAGTGCCCTCCTAACCATACACAAGCACTCCGAGTTTCTTGGCTCTGCCCATTTTGGTCTTTGAGTTCATGGGGACCTAACCCTAACCCTTACCGGAATTTTCCTCCTATGGGATTTTCCCATGTGTTTTAACTGGAAACATGGATAGGGCGGCCCAGAAAACAAAGTGCCTTCCTAACCATACCGAAGTACTCCGAGTTTCTTGGCGGTGTCCATTTTCTCTGTGAGTTCATTGTTAATTAACCCTAACTTTAAGTGGAATTTTCCTCCTATGGGATTTTCCCATGTAGTTTGCCAGGAAACATAGATAGGGCAGGTAACAAAAGTACCTGTCCGAGTAACCAAACCCAAGCACTCCGAATTTTTTGGTGCTGTCCATTTTGCTCTATTAGTTCATGGTGACCTAACCCTAACCCTTATTGGAATTTTCCCCCTATGGGATTTTCATATGTAGTTTACCTGGAAACATAGATACGGCAGGCAAGAAAAGTAACTAACCATATGCAAGAACACAGACTTTGTTGCTGGTGTCCATGTTGCTCTATGAGTTCATGGTGACCTAACCCTAACCCTAAGTGGAATTTTTCTTCTATGGGATTTTCCCATGTATTTTACCAGGAAACATAGATAGCGCAGCCTAGAAAAGTAATGGTTATAGTTATGTCACCATGAACACACAGAGCAACATGGACACCGCCAACAAACTCGGAGTGCTTGGGTATGGTTAGGAGGGCACTTACTTTTCTAGGCTTCCCTATCTATGTTTCCTGGTGAAATAAATGGGAAAATCCCATAGGAGGAAAATTCCACTTAGGGTTAGGGTTAAGTCACCATGAACTCATAGAGCAAAATGGACAGCGCCAAGAAACTCGGAGTTCTTGGGTATGATTAGTAGGAAATTTACTTTTGTAGCCTGCCCTATCTATATTTCCTGGTAAACTACATGGGAAAATGCCATAGGAGGAAAATTCCACTTAGGGTAAAGGTCAGGTCCCCATGAACTCATAGAGCAAAATGGAAAGTGCCAACAAAGTCGGAGTGCTGATGTATGGTTAGGAGGGCCGCCCTATGTAGGTTTCGTATTAAAATACAGGGGAAAATCCCATAGGAGAAAAATTCCACTTAGGGTTAGGGTTAGGTCACGATGAACTCATAGAGCAAAATGGACAGCGCCAAAATGGACAGCGCCAAGAAACTCGGAGTGCTTGGGTTTGGTTAGTGGGACAGTTACTTTTGTAGCCTGCCCTATCTATGTTTCCTGGCAAACTACATGGGAAAATGCCATAGGAGGAAAATTCCACTTAGGGTTAGGGTTAATTAGCCATGAACTCATAGAGGAAAATGTACACCTCCAACAAACTCGGAGTGCTTGGGTATGGTTAGGAGGGTAGTTATTTTCTAGGCGCGCTATCTATGTTTCCTGGTAAAATACAGGGGGAAATCCCATAGGAGAAAAATTCCACTTAGGGTTAGTGTTGGTCACCATGAATTCATAGAGCAACATGGACAGCGCCAAGAAACTCGGAGTGCTTGGGTTTGGTTAGTGGGACAGTTACTTTTGTTGCCTGCCCTATCTATGTTTCCTGGCAAACTACATGGGAAAATCCCATAGGAGGAAAATTACACTTAGGGTTAGGGTAAATTAACCATGAACTCATAGAGGAAAATGTACACCTCCAACAAACTCGGAGTGCTTGGGTATGGTTAGGAGGGTAGTTAATTTTCTAGGCTGCGCTATCTATGTTTCCTGGTAAAATACATGGTAAAATCCCATAGGAGAAAAATTCCACTTAGGGTTAGGGTTAGGTCACCATGAACTCATAGAGCAAAATGGACAGCGCCAACAAACTCGGAGTGCTTGGTTTGGTTAGTAGGACAGTTCCCTTTCTAGCCTGCCCTATCTATGTTTCCTGGTAAACTACATGGGAAAATGCCATAGGAGGAAAATTCCACTTAGGGTTAGGGTTAATTAACCATGAACTCATAGAGGAAAATGTACAGCTCCAACAAATTCGGAGTGCTGGATTATGGTTAGGAGGGTAGTTACTTTTCTAGGCTGCGCTATCTATGTTTCCTGGTAAAATACACGGGAAAATCCCATAGGATAAAAATTCCACTTAAGGTTAGGTTTAGGTCACCATGAACTCATAGAGCAAAATGGACAGCGCCAACAAACTCGGAGTGCTTGTGTATGGTTAGTAGGACAGTTCCTTTTCTAGCCTGCCCTATCTATGTTTCCTGGTAAACTACATGGGAAAATCCCATAGGACGAAAATTCCACTAAGTGTTAGCGTTAATTAACCATGAAATCATAGAGGAAAATGGACACCTCCAACAAACTCGGAGTGCTTGGGTATGGTTAGGAGGGCACTTACTTTTCTAGGCTGCGCTATCTATGTTTCCTGGTAAAATACATGGGAAAATCCTATAGGAGAAAAATTCCACTTAGGGTTAGGGTTAGATCACCATGAACTCATAGAACAAAATGGACAGCGCAAAGAAATTTGGAGTTCATGGGAATGGTTACTAGGGCACTTAATTTTGTAGGCTGCACTTTGTAGGCGTCCTGGTAAAATATATTGGAAAATCCCATAGGAGGAAAATTGCACTGAGGGTTATGGTTAGGTCACCATGAACTCACAGACAAAATGGACACGGTCAACAAACTCGGAGTGCTTGGGTATGGTTAGGAGGGTTAGGCTGCGCTATCTATGGTGGAAAATCCCATGGGAATGGTTACTAGGGCACTTGCGGCTATGTAGGCTGGCACTTTGTAGGCGTCCTGGTAGGAAATATATTGGAAAATCCCATAGGAGGTTAATTATCCATGAACTCATAGAGGAAAATGGACACCTCCAACAAAAACGGAGTGCTTCGGTATGGTTAGGAGGGCATGGTCTAGGAAAAATACATGGGAAAATCCCATAGGAGGAAAATTCCACTCACATGAACTCATAGAGCAAAATGGACAGCGCAAGAAACGGTCAACAAACTCTGGAGTGCACTTGGGTATGGTGTAGGAGGGTACTAGGCGTCCTGGTAAAATACTGCATAGGAGGAAAATTCCACTGAGGGTTATGGTTATCACCATGAACTCACAGAGTGGACACAACAAACTCGGAGTGCTTGGGTATGGTTAGAGGGTACTTTTCTAGGCTGCGCTATCTATATTTTAGGGAAAAACCACATAGGTTAGGATGAACTCATTCCACGGTATGGTTAGGAGGGCACTTTGTTTTCTAGGCCGCCCTGTCTATGTTTCCTGGAAAAATACATGGGAAAATCCCATAGGAGGAAAATACCACTTAGGGTTAGAGTTAGGTCACCATGAGCTCATAGAGCAAAATGGACAGCGCCAAGAAATTCGGGGTGCTTGGGAATGGTTAGTACGGCACTTAATTTTGTAGGCCGCACTATGTAGGTGTCCTGGTAAAATTTATTGGAAAATCCCATAGGAGGAAAATTCCACTTAGGGTTATGGATAGGTCACCATGAACTCACAGAGCAACATGGATACCGCAAAAAAACTTGGAGTGCTTGGGTATGGTTACGAGGGCACTAACTTTTCTCAGCTGCGCTATCTATATTTCCTGGTAAAATACATGGGAAAATGCCATACGAGGAAAATTCCACTTAGGGTTATAGTTATGTCACCATGAACTCACAGAGCAACATGGAAAGCGCCAACAAACTCAGAGTGCTTGGGTATGGTTAGTAGGGCACTAAATTTTCTTGGCTGCGCTATCTATGTTTCCTGGTAAAATACATGGGAAAATCCCATAGGAGAAAAATTCCACTTAGGGTTAGGGTTAGGTCACCATGAACTCATAGAGCAAAATAGACAGCGCCAACAAACTCGGAGTGCTTGGTTATGGTTAGGAGGGCACATACTTTTCCCAGCTGCGCTATCTATGTTTCCTGGTAAAATACATGGGAAAATCCCATAGGAGAAAAATTCCACTTAGGGTTAGGGTTAGGTCACCATGAACTCATAGAGCAAAATGGACAGCGCCAACAAACTCGGAGTGCTTGGGTATGGTTAGTAGGACAGTTCCTTTTCTAACCTGCCCTATCTATGTCTCCTGGTAAACTACATGGGAAAATCTCATAGGAGGAAAATTCCACATAGGGTTAGGGTTAATTAACAATGAACTCATAGAGGAAAATGGACCCCTGCATCAAACTCGGAGTGCTTGGGTATGGTTAGGAGGGCACTGACTTTTCTAGGCGGCGCTAGAAAATTAAGTGCCCTCCTAACCATACACAAGCACTCCGAGTTTGTTGGCTCTGCCCATTTTGGTGTTTGAGTTCATGGGGACCTAACCCTAACCCTTACCGGAATTTTCCTCCTATGGGATTTTCCCATGTGTTTTAACTGGAAACATAGATAGGGCAGGTTACAAAAGTACCTGTCCGAGTAACCAAACCCAAGCACTCCGAATTTTTTGGTGCTGTCCATTTTGCTCTATTAGTTCATGGTGACCTAACCCTAACCCTTATTGGAATTTTCCCCCTATGGGATTTTCATATGTAGTTTACCTGGAAACATAGATACGGCAGGCAAGAAAAGTAACTAACCATATGCAAGAACACAGACTTTGTTGCTGGTGTCCATGTTGCTCTATGAGTTCATGGTGACCTAACCCTAACCCTCAGTGGAATTTTTCTTCTATGGGATTTTCCCATGTATTTTACCAGGAAACATAGATAGCGCAGCCTAGAAAAGTAATGGTTATAGTTATGTCACCATGAACACACAGAGCAACATGGACACCGCCAACAAACTCGGAGTGCTTGGGTATGGTTAGGAGGGCACTTACTTTTCTAGGCTTCCCTATCTATGTTTCCTGGTGAAATAAATGGGAAAATCCCATAGGAGGAAAATTCCACTTAGGGTTAGGGTTAAGTCACCATGAACTCATAGAGCAAAATGGACAGCGCCAAGAAACTCGGAGTTCTTGGGTATGATTAGTAGGAAATTTACTTTTGTAGCCTGCCCTATCTATATTTCCTGGTAAACTACATGGGAAAATGCCATAGGAGGAAAATTCCACTTAGGGTAAAGGTCAGGTCCCCATGAACTCATAGAGCAAAATGGACACTGCCAACAAAGTCGGAGTGCTGATGTATGGTTAGGAGGGCCGCCCTATGTAGGTTTCGTATTAAAATACAGGGCAAAATCCCATAGGAGAAAAATTCCACTTAGGGTTAGGGTTAGGTCACGATGAACTCATAGAGCAAAATGGACAGCGCCAAGAAACTCGGAGTGCTTGGGTTTGGTTAGTGGGACAGTTACTTTTGTAGCCTGCCCTATCTATGTTTCCTGGCAAACTACATGGGAAAATGCCATAGGAGGAAAATTCCACTTAGGGTTAGGGTTAATTAGCCATGAACTCATAGAGGAAAATGTACACCTCCAACAAACTCGGAGTGCTTGGGTATGGTTAGGAGGGTAGTTACTTTTCTAGGCTGCGCTATCTATGTTTCCTGGTAAAATACATGATAAAATCCCATAGGAGAAAAATTCCACTTAGGGTTAGGGTTAGGTCACCATGAACTCATAGAGCAAAATGGACAGCGCCAACAAACTCGGAGTGCTTGGGTATAGTTAGTAGGACAGTTCCTTTTCTAGCCTGCCCTATCTATGTTTCCTGGCAAACTACATGGGATAATCCCATAGGAGGAAAATTCCACTTAGGGTAAGGTTTAATTAACCATGAACTCATAGAGGAAAATGGACACCTCCATCAAACTCGGAGTGCTTGGGTATGTTTAGGAGGGCACTTACCTTTCTAGGCTGTGCTATCTATTTTTCCTTGGAAAATACATGGGAAAATCCTATAGGAGAAAAATTCCACTTAGGGTTAGGGTTAGGTCACCATGAACTAAAAGAGCAAAACGGACATCCCCAACAAACTTGGAGTGCTTGGTTTTGGTTAGTAGGACAGTTCCCTTTCTAGCCTGCCCTATCTATGTTTCCTGGTAAACTACATGGGAAAATGCCATAGGAGGAAAATTCCACTTAGGGTTAGGGTTAATTAGCCATGAACTCAGAGAGCAAAATGGACAGCACCAAGAAATTTGGAGTGCTGGATTATGGTTAGGAGGGCACTTACTTTTCTAGGCTGCGCTATCTATGTTTACTGGTAAAATACATGGGAAAATCCCATAGGATAAAAATTCAACTTAAGGTTAGGGTTAAGTCCCCATGAACTCATAGAGCAAAATGGACAGTGCCAAGAAACTCAGAGTTCTTGGGTATGGTTAGTAGGACATTTACTTTTGTAGCATGCCCTATCTATATTTCCTGGTAAACTACATGGGAAAATGCCATAGGAGGAAAATTCCACTTAGGGTAGGGTTAGGTCCACATGAACTCATAGAGCAAAATGGACAGTACCAACAAAGTCGGAGAGCTGATGTATGGTTAGGAGGGCACTTAATTTTCTAGGCCGCCCTATGTAGGTTTCGTATTAAAATACAGGGGGAAATCCCATAGGAGAAAAATTCCACTTAGGGTTAGTGTTTGGTCACCATGAATTCATAGAGCAACATGGACAGCGCCAAGAAACTCGGAGTGCTTGGGTTTGGTTAGTGGGACAGTTACTTTTGTTGCCTGCCCTATCTATGTTTCCTGGCACACTACATGGGAAAATCCCATAGGAGGAAAATTACACTTAGGGTTAGGGTAAATTAACCATGAACTCATAGAGGAAAATGTACACCTCCAACAAACTCGGAGTGCTTGGGTATGGTTAGGAGGGTAGTTAATTTTCTAGGCTGCGCTATCTATGTTTCCTGGTAAAATACATGGTAAAATCCCATAGGAGAAAAATTCCACTTAGGGTTAGGGTTAGGTCACCATGAACTCATAGAGCAAAATGGACAGCGCCAACAAACTCGGAGTGCTTGGGTATAGTTAGTAGGACAGTTCCTTTTCTAGCCTGCCCTATCTATGTTTCCTGGCAAACTACATGGGATAATCCCATAGGAGGAAAATTACACTTAGGGTTAGGGTAAATAAACCATGAACTCATAGAGGAAAATGTACACCTCCAACAAACTCGGAGTGCTTGGGTATGGTTAGGAGGGTAGTTAATTTTCTAGGCTGCGCTATCTATGTTTCCTGGTAAAATACATGGTAAAATCCCATAGGATAAAAATTCCACTTAAGGTTAGGTTTAGGTCACCATGAACTCATAGAGCAAAATGGACAGTGCCAACAAACTCAGAGTGCTTGGTTTTGGTTAGTAGGACAGTTCCCTTTCTAGCCTGCCCTATCTATGTTTCCTGGTAAACTAAATGGGAAAATGCCATAGGAGGAAAATTCCACTTACGGTTAGGGTTAATTAACAAGGAACTCATAGAGCAAAATGGACAGCACCAAGAAATTTGGAGTGCTGGATTATGGTTAGGAGGGCACTTACTTTTCTAGGCTGTGCTATCTATGTTTCCTGCTAAAATACACGGGAAAATCCCATAGGATAAAAATTCCACTTAAGGTTAGGTTTAGGTCACCATGAACTCATAGAGCAAAATGGACAGCGCCAACAAACTCGGAGTGCTTGTGTATGGTTAGTAGGACAGTTCCTTTTCTAGCCTCCCCTATCTATGTTTCCTGGTAAACTACATGGGAAAATCCCATAGGACGAAAATTCCACTAAGTGTTAGCGTTAATTAACCATGAAATCATAGAGGAAAATGGACACCTCCAACAAACTCGGACTGCTTGGGTATGGTTAGGAGGGCACTTACGTTTCTAGGATGCGCTATCTATGTTTCCTGGTAAAATACATGGGAAAATCCCATAGGAGAAAAATTCCACTTATGGTTAGAGTTAGGTCACCATGAACTCAAAGAGCAAAATGGACAGCGCGAACAAACCCGGAGTGCTTGGGTATGGTTAGTAGGACAGTTCCTTTTCTAGCCTGCCCTATCTATGTTTCCTGGTAAACTACATGGGAAAATCCCATAGGACGAAAATTCCACTAAGGGTTAGCGTTAATTAACCATGAACTCATAGAGGAAAATGGAGACCTCCAACAAACTCGGAGTGCTTGGGTATGGTTAGGAGGGCACTTACTTTTCAAGGCTGCGCTATCTATGTTTCCTGGTAAAATACATGGGAAAATCCCATAGGAGAAAAATTCCACTTATTGTTAGAGTTAGGTCACCATGAACTCAAAGACCAATATGGACAGCGCGAACAAACTCGGAATGCTTGGGTATGGTTAGTAGGACAGTTCCTTTTCTAGCCTGCCCTATCTATGTTTCCTGGTAAACTACATGGGAAAATGCCATAGGAGGAAAATTCCACTTAGGGTTAGGGTTAATTAGCCATGAACTCATAGATCGAAATGGACAGTGCCAAGAAATTCGGAGTGCTTGGGAATGGTTAGTAGGGCACTTAATTTTGTAGGCCGCACTATGTAAGGGTCCTGGTAAAATATATTGGAAAATCCCGTAGGAGGAAAATTCCACTTAGGGTTATGGATAGGTCACCATGAACTCATACAGCAAAATGGACATCGCCAACAAACTCGGTGTTCTTGCATATGGTTAGTAGGACAGTTACTTTTCTAGCCTGCCCTATCTATATTTCCTGGTAAACATGGACACTGGCAACAAACTCAGAGTTCTTGGGTATGATTAGGAGGGCACTTATTTTTCTCGGCTATGAAATTTATGTTTCCTGGTAAAAATACATGGGAAAATCCCATAGGAGGAAAATTCCACGTAGGGTTAGGGTTAATTAAGCATGAACTCATAGAGCAAAATGGACAGCGCCAAGAAATTCGGAGTGCATGGGAATGGTTAGTAGGGCACTTAATTTTGTAAGCTGCACTTTGTAGGCGTCCTGGTAAAATATATTGGAAAATCCCATAGGAGGAAAATTCCACTAAGTATTATGGATAGGTCACCATGAACTCGCAGAGCAAAATGGACACGGCCAACAAATTCGGAGTGCTTGGGTATGGTTAGGAGGGTACTTATTCTTCTAGGCTGCGCTATCTATGTTTCCTGGTAAAATACATGGGAAAATCCCATAGGAGGAAAATTCCACGTAGGATTAAGGTTAATTAACCATGAACTCATAGAGGAAAATGGACAGCTCCAACAAACTCGGAGTGCTTGGGTATGGTTAGGAGGGTACTTACTTTTCTAGGCCGCCTTGTCTATGTTTCCTGGAAAAATACATGGGAAAATCCCATAGGAGGAAAATTCCACTTAGGGTTAGAGTTAGGTCACCATGAACTCATAGAGCAAAATGGACAGCGCCAAGAAATTCCGGGTGCTTGGGAATGGTTAGTACGGCACTTAATTTTGTAGGCCGCACTATGTAGGTGTCCTGGTAAAATTTATTGGAAAATCCAATAGGAGGAAAATTCCACTTAGGGTTAGGGATAGGTCACCATGAACTCACAGAGCAACATGGATACCGCAAAAAAACTTGGAGTGCTTGGGTATGGTTAGGAGGGCACTAACTTTTCTCAGCTGCGCTATCTATATTTCCTGGTAAAATACATGGGAAAATGCCATAGGAGGAAAATTCCACTTAGGGTTAGGGTTAATTAACCCTGAACTCATAGAGGAAAATGGACACCTACAACAAAATCGGAGTGCTTGGATATGGTTAGGATGGCCCTTAATTTTCTAGGCTGCGCTAACTTTGTTTCCTGGTAAAATACAAGGGAAAATCCCATAGGAGAAAAATTCCACTTAGGGTTAGGGTTAGGTCACCATGAACTCATAGAGCAAAATGGACAGCGCCAACAAAGTCGAAGTGCTTCGGTATGGTTATTAGGACAGTTCCTTTTCTAACCCGCCCTATCTAAGTTTCCTGGTAAACTACATGGGAAAATCCCATAGGAGGAAAATTCAACTTAGGGTTAGGGTTAATTAACAATGAACTCATAGAGCAAAATGGACAGCGCCAACAAACTCGGAGTGCTTCGGTATGCTTCGGAGGCCACTTTGTTTTCTCGGCCACCCTATCTAACCTAACACTAACCCTAAGTGGAATTTTTCACCTATGGGATTTTCCCATGTATTTTCCCTGGAAACCTACATAGGGCTGCCAACAAAATTAAGTGCCCTCCTAACCATACACAAGCACTCTGAGTTTGTTGGCTCTGCCCATTTTGCTGTGTGAGTTCATGGGGACCTAACCCTAACCCTTACCGGAATTTTCCTCCTACGGAATTTTCCCATGTGTTTTACCTGTAAACATAGATAGGGCGGCCCAGAAAACAAAGTGCCTTCCTAACCATACCGAAGCACTCCGAGTTTCTTGGCGGTGTCCATTTTTCTCTGTGAGTTCATGGTTAATTAACCCTAACCCTAAGTGGAATTTTCCTCCTATGGGATTTTCTCATGTAGTTTGCCAGGAAACATAGATAGGGCAGGTTACAAATGTAACTGTCCCACTAACCAAACCCAAGCACTCCGAATTTCTTGGTGCTGTCCATTTTGCTCTATGAGTTCATGGTGACCTAACCCTAACCCTAAGTGAAATTTTCCTCCTATGGGATTTTCCCATGTATTTTCCCAGGAAACATAGATAGCGCAGCTGGGAAAAGTAAGTGCCCTCCTAACCATAACCAAGCACTCCGATTTATTGGCGCTGTCCATTTTGCTCTATAAATTGATGGTGACCTAACCCTAACCCTAAGTGGAATTTTTCCCCTATGGGATTTTCCCATGTATTTTACCAGGAAACATAGTTAGCGCAGCCTAGAAAAGTAAGGGCCCTCCTAACCATACCCAAGCACTCCGATTTTGTTGTAGGTGTCCGTTTTCCTCTATGAGTTCAGGGTTAATTAACCCTAACCCTAAGTGGAATTTTCCTCCTATGGCATTTTCCCATGTAGTTTACGAGGAAACATAGATAGGGCAGGCTAGAAAAGGAACTGTCCTACTAACCATACCCAAGCACTCCGAGTTTGTTGGCGCTGGCCATTTTGCTCTATGAGTTCATGGGGACTTAACGCTAACCCTTACTGGAATTTTTCTCCTATGGGATTTTCCCATGTGTTTTACCAGGAAACATAGGTAGGGCGGCCAAGAAAACAAAGGGCCCTCCTAACCATACCGAAGCACTCTGAATTTCTTGGCGGTGTCCATTTTGCTCTATGAGTTCATGGTTAATTAACCCTAACCCTAAGTGGAATTTTCCTCCCATGGGATTTTCCCATGTAGTTTACCAAGAAACATAGATAGGGTAGGCTACAAAGTAACTGTCCCACTAACCAAACCCAAGTACTCCGAGTTTCTTTGCGCTGTCCATTTTGCTCTATGAGTTCATGGTGACCTAACCCTAACCCTAAGTGCAATTTCCCTCCTATGGGATTTTCCATTTATTATACCGGGAAACATAGATAGCGCAGCTGGGAAAAGTAAGTGCCCTCCTAACGATAAGCAAGCACTCCGAGTTTGTTGGCACTGTCCATTTTGCTCTATAAATTCATGGTGACCTAACCCTCACCCTAAGTGGAATTTTTCTCCTATGGGATTTTCCCCTGTATTTTACCAGGAAACCTACATAGAGCGGCTTAGAAAATTAAGTGCCCTCCTAACCATACACAAGCACTCCGAGTTTCTTGGCGCTGCCCATTTTGCTCTATGACTTCATGGGGACCTAACCCTAACCCTTATTGGAATTTTCCTCCTATGGGATTTTCATATGTAGTTTGCCTGGAAACATAGATACGGCAGGCAAGAAAAGTAACTGTCTTACTAACCATATGCAACAACACCGAGTTTGTTGCCGGTGTCCATGTTGCTCTATGAGTTCATGGTGACCTAACCCTAACCATAAGTGGAATTTTTCTTCTATGGGATTTTCCCATGTATTTTACCAGGAAACATAGATAGCGCAACCTAGAAAAGTAATGGTTATGGTTATGTCACCATGAACTCATAGCGCAAAATTGACAGCATCAACAAATTCGTAGTGCTTGTATATGGTTAGGAGGGGAGTTAATTTGCTAGGCCGCCCTATATAGGTTTCCTGGTAAAATACAGGGGAAAATCCCATAGGAGAAAAATTCCACTTAGGGTTAGGGCTAGGTCACCATGAACTCATAGAGCAAAATGTACACCTCCAACAAACTCGGAGTGCTTGGGTATGGTTAGGAGGGCACTTACTTTTCTAGGCTGCCCTATCTATGTTTCCTTGTGAAATACATGGGAAAATCCCATAGGACGAAAATTCCACTTAGGGTTAGGGTTAAGTCACAATGAACTGATAGAGCAAAATGGACAGCGCCAAGAAACTCGGAGTTCTTGGGTATGGTTAGTAGGGCACTTACTTTTCTGGCCTGTCCTATCTATGTTTCCTGGAAAAATACATGGGAAAATCCCATAGGAGGAAAATTCCACTTAGGGTTAGAGTTAGGTCACCATGAACTCACAGAGCAACACTGACAGTGCCAACAAACTCGGAGTGCTTGGGTATGGTTAGTAGGGCACTTACTTTTCTTGGCTGCGCTATCTATGTTTCCTGGTAAGATACATGGGAAAATCCAATAGGAGAAAAATTCCACTTAGAGTTAGGGTTAGCTCACCATGAAGTCATAGGACAAAATGGACAGCGCCAACAAACTCGGAGTTCTTGGGTATGTTTAGTAGGACAGTTCCTTTTCTGGCCTGGCCTATCTATGTTTCCTGGAAAAAATACATGGGAAAATCCCATAGGAGGAAAATTCCACTTAGGGTTAGAGTTAGGTCACCATGAACTCATAGAGCAAAATGGACAGCACCAAGAAATTCGGGGTGCTTGGGAACGGTTAGTACGGCATTTAATTTTGTAGGCCGCACTATGTAGGTGTCCTGGTAAAATTTATTGGAAAATCCCATAGGAGGAAAATTCCACTTAGGGTTATGGATAGGTCACCATGAACTCACAGAGCAACATGGATACCGCAAAAAAACTTGGAGTGCTTCGGTATGTTTAGGAGGGCACTAACTTTTCTCAGCTACGCTATCTATATTTCCTGGTAAAATACATGGGGAAATGCCATAGGAGGAAAATTCCACTTAGGGTTATAGTTATGTCACCATGAACTCACAGAGCAACATGGACAGTGCCAACAAACTCGGAGTGCTTGGGTATGGTTAGTAGGGCACTTACTTTTCTTGGCTGCGCTATCTAGGTTTCCTGGTAAAATACATGGGAAAATGCCATAGGAGGAAAATTCCACTTAGGGTTAGGTTTAATTAACCATGAACTCATAGAGGAAAATGGACACCTCCATCAAACTCGGAATGCTTGGGTATGGTTAGGAGGGCACTTACTTTTCTAGGCTGCACTATCTATGTTTCCTGGTAAACTACATGGGAAAATCCCATAGCAGGAAAATTCAACTTAGGGTTAGGGTTAATTAACAATGAACTCATTGAGCAAAATGGACAGCGCCAACAAACTCGGAGTGCTTCGGTATACTTAGGAGGCCACTTTGTTTTCTCGGCCACCCTATCTAACCTAACACTAACCCTAAGTGGAATTTTTCACCTATGGGATTTTCCCATGTATTTTCCCTGGAAACCTACATAGGGCGGCCTACAAAATTAAGTGCCCTCCTAACCATACACAAGCACTCTGAGTTTGTTGGCTCTGCCCATTATGCTCTGTGAGTTCATGGGGACCTAACCCTAACCCTTACCGGAATTTTCCTCCTACGGGATTTTCCCATGTGTTTTACCTGGAAACATAGATAGGGCGGCCCAGAAAACAAAGTGCCTTCCTAACCATACCGAAGCACTCCGAGTTTCTTGGCGGTGTCCATTTTTCTCTGTGAGTTCATGGTTAATTAACCCTAACCCTAAGTGGAATTTTCCTCCTATGGGATTTTCCCATGTAGTTTGCCAGGAAACATAGATAGGGCAGGTTACAAACGTAACTGTCCCACTAACCAAACCCAAGCACTCCGAATTTCTTGGTGCTGTCCATTTTGCTCTATGAGTTCATGGTGACCTAACCCTAACCCTTAGTGAAATTTTCCTCCTATGGGATTTTCCCATGCATTTTCCCCGGAAACTTAGATAGCGCAGGTGGGAAAAGTAAGTGCCCTCCTAACCATAACCAAGCACTCCGAGTTTATTGGCGCTGTCCATTTTGCTCTATAAATTGATAGTGACCTAACCCTAACCCTAAGTGGAATTTTTCCCCTATGGGATTTTCCCATGTATTTTACCAGGAAACATAGTTAGCGCAGCCTAGAAAAGTAAGGGCCCTCCTAACCATACCCAAGCACTCCGATTTTGTTGTAGGTGTCCGTTTTCCTCTATGAGTTCAGGGTTAATTAACCCTAACCCTAAGTGGAATTTTCCTCCTAAGGCATTTTCCCATGTAGTTTACCAGGAAAAATAGATAGGGCAGGCTAGAAAAGGAACTGTCCTACTAACCATACCCAAGCACTCCGAGTTTGTTGGCGTTGGCCATTTTGCTCTATGAGTTCATGGGGACTTAACGCTAACCCTTACTGGAATTTTTCTCCTATGGGATTTTCCCATGTGTTTTACCAGGAAACATAGGTAGGGCGGCCAAGAAAACAAAGGGCCCTCCTAACCATCCCGAAGCACTCTGAATTTCTTGGCGGTGTCCATTTTGCTCTATGAGTTCATGGTTAATTAACCCTAACCCTAAGTGGAATTTTCCTCCCATGGGATTTTCCCATTTATTATACCGGGAAACATAGATAGCGCAGCTGGGAAAAGTAAATGCCCTCCTAACGATAAGCAAGCACTCCGAGTTTGTTGGCACTGTCCATTTTGCTATATAAATTCATGGTGACCTAACCCTCACCCTAAGTGGAATTTTTCTCCTATGGGATTTTACCCTGTATTTTACCAGGAAACCTACATAGAGCGGCTTAGAAAATTAAGTGCCCTCCTAACCATACACAAGCACTCCGAGTTTCTTGGCGCTGCCCATTTTGCTCTATGACTTCATGGAGACCTAACCCTAACCCTTATTGGAATTTTCCTCCTATGGGATTTTCATATGTAGTTTGCCTGGAAACATAGATATGGCAGGCAAGAAAAGTAACTGTCTTACTAACCATATGCAACAACACCGAGTTTGTTGCCGGTGTCCATGTTGCTCTATGAGTTCATGGTGACCTAACCCTAACCATAAGTGGAATTTTTCTTCTATGGGATTTTCCCTTGTATTTTACCAGGAAACATAGATAGCGCAGCCTAGAAAAGTAATGGTTATGGTTATGTCACCATGAACTCATAGCGCAAATTTGACAGCATCAACAAATTCGTAGTGCTTGTATATGGTTAGGACGGGACTTAATTTGCTAGGCCGCCCTATATAGGTTTCCTGTTAAAATACAGGGGAAAATCCCATAAGAGAAAAATTCCACTTAGGGTGAGAGCTAGGTCACCATGAACTCATAGAGCAAAATGTACACCTCCAACAAACTCGGAGTGCTTGGGTATGGTTAGGAGGGCACTTACTTTTCTAGGCTGCCCTATCTATGTTTTCTTGTGAAATACCTGGGAAAATCCCATAGGACGAAAATTCCACTTAGGGTTAGGGTTAAGTCACAATGAACTCATAGAGCAAAATGGACAGCGCCAAGAAACTCGGAGTTCTTGGGTATGGTTAGTAGGGCACTTACTTTTCTGGCCTGGCCTATCTATGTTTCCTGGAAAAATACATGGGAAAATCCCATAGGAGGAAAATTCCACTTAGGGTTAGAGTTAGGTCACCATGAACTCACAGAGCAACATGGACAGTGCCAACAAACTCGGAGTGCTTGGGCATGGTTAGTAGGGCACTTACTTTTCTTGGCTGCGCTATCTATGTTTCCTGGTAAGATACATGGGAAAATCCCATAGGAGAAAAATTCCACTTAGAGTTAGGGTTAGCTCACCATGAAGTCATAGGACAAACTGGACAGCGCCAACAAACTCGGAGTTCTTGGGTATGTTTAGTAGGACAGTTCCTTTTCTGGCCTGGCCTATCTATGTTTCCTGGAAAAAATACATGGGAAAATCCCATAGGAGGAAAATTCCACTTAGGGTTAGAGTTAGGTCACCATGAACTCATAGAGCAAAATGGACAGCGCCAAGAAATTCGGGGTCCTTGGGAACGGTTAGTACGGCATTTAATTTTGTAGGCCGCACTATGTAGGTGTCCTGGTAAAATTTATTGGAAAATCCCATAGGAGGAAAATTCAACTTATGGTTATGGATAGGTCACCATGAACTCACAGAGCAACATGGATACCGCAAAAAAACTTGGAGTGCTTCGGTATGTTTAGGAGGGCACTAACTTTTCTCAGCTGTGCTATCTATATTTCCTGGTAAAATACATGGGAAAATGCCATAGGAGGAAAATTCCACTTAGGGTTATAGTTATGTCACCATGAACTCACAGAGCAACATGGACAGTGCCAACAAACTCGGAGTGCTTGGGTATGGTTAGTAGGGCACTTACTTTTCTTGGCTGCGCTATCTAGGTTTCCTGGTAAAATAGATGGGAAAATGCCATAGGAGGAAAATTCCACTTAGGGTTAGGTTTAATTAACCATGAACTCATAGAGGAAAATGGACACCTCCATCAAACTCGGAATGCTTGGTTATGGTTAGGAGAGCACTTACTTTTCTAGGCTGCGCTATCTATGTTTCATGGTAAAATACATGGGAAAATCCCATAGAGAAAAATTCCACTTAGGGTTAGGGTTAGGTCACCATGAACTCATAGAGCAAAATAGACAGCGCCAACAAAGTCGAAGTGCTTCGGTATGGTTAGTAGGACAGTTCCTTTTCTAGCCTGCCCTATCTATGTTTCCTGGTAAACTACATGGGAAAATCCCATAGGAGGAAAATTCAACTTAGGGTTAGGGTTAATTAACAATGAACTCATTGAGCAAAATGGACAGCGCCAACAAACTCGGAGTGCTTCGGTATGCTTAGGAGGCCACTTTGTTTTCTCGGCCACCCTATCTAACCTAACACTAACCCTAAGTGGAATTTTTCACCTATGGGATTTTCCCATGTATTTTCCCTGGAAACCTACATAGGGCGGCCTACAAAATTAAGTGCCCTCCTAACCATACACAAGCACTCTGAGTTTGTTGGCTCTGCCCATTATGCTCTGTGAGTTCATGGGGACCTAACCCTAACCCTTACCGGAATTTTCCTCCTACGGGATTTTCCCATGTGTTTTACCTGGAAACATAGATAGGGCGGCCCAGAAAACAAAGTGCCTTCCTAACCATACCGAAGCACTCCGAGTTTCTTGGCGGTGTCCATTTTTCTCTGTGAGTTCATGGTTAATTAACCCTAACCCTAAGTGGAATTTTCCTCCTATGGGATTTTCCCATGTAGTTTGCCAGGAAACATAGATAGGGCAGGTTACAAACGTAACTGTCCCACTAACCAAACCCAAGCACTCCGAATTTCTTGGTGCTGTCCATTTTGCTCTATGAGTTCATGGTGACCTAACCCTAACCCTAAGTGAAATTTTCCTCCTATGGGATTTTCCCATGTATTTTCCCAGGAAACATAGATAGCGCAGCTGGGAAAAGTAAGTGCCCTCCTAACCATAACCAAGCACTCCGAGTTTATTGGCGCTGTCCATTTTGCTCTATAAATTGATGGTGACCTAACCCTAACCCTAAGTGGAATTTTTCCCCTATGGGATTTTCCCATGTATTTTACCAGGAAACATAGTTAGCGCAGCCTAGAAAAGTAAGGGCCCTCCTAACCATACCCAAGCACTCCGATTTTGTTGTAGGTGTCCGTTTTCCTCTATGAGTTCAGGGTTAATTAACCCTAACCCTAAGTGGAATTTTCCTCCTATGGCATTTTCCCATGTAGTTTACCGGAAACATAGATAGGGCAGGCTAGAAAAGGAACTGTCCTACTAACCATACCCAAGCACTCCGAGTTTGTTGGCGTTGGCCATTTTGCTCTATGAGTTCATGGGGACTTAACGCTAACCCTTACTGGAATTTTTCTCCTATGGGATTTTCCCATGTGTTTTACCAGGAAACATAGGTAGGGCGGCCAAGAAAACAAAGGGCCCTCCTAACCATACCGAAGCACTCTGAATTTCTTGGCGGTGTCCATTTTGCTCTATGAGTTCATGGATAATTAACCCTAACCCTAAGTGGAATTTTCCTCCCATGGGATTTTCCCATGTAGTTTACCAAGAAACATAGATAGGGTAGGCTACAAAGTAACTGTCCCACTAACCAAACCCAAGTACTCCGAGTTTCTTTGCGCTGTCCATTTTGCTCTATGAGTTCATGGTGACCTAACCCTAACCCTAAGTGCAATTTCCCTTCTATGGGATTTTCCCATTTATTATACCGGGAAACATAGATAGCGCAGCTGGGAAAAGTAAATGCCCTCCTAACGATAAGCAAGCACTCCGAGTTTGTTGGCACTGTCCATTTTGCTCTATAAATTCATGGTGACCTAACCCTCACCCTAAGTGGAATTTTTCTCCTATGGGATTTTCCCCTGTATTTTACCAGGAAACCTACATAGAGCGGCTTAGAAAATTAAGTGCCCTCCTAACCATACACAAGCACTCCGAGTTTCTTGGCGCTGCCCATTTTGCTCTATGACTTCATGGGGACCTAACCCTAACCCTTATTGGAATTTTCCTCCTATGGGATTTTCATATGTAGTTTGCCTGGAAACATAGATACGACAGGCAAGAAAAGTAACTGTCGTACTAACCATATGCAACAACACCGAGTTTGTTCCCGGTGTCCATGTTGCTCTATGAGTTCATGGTGACCTAACCCTAACCATAAGTGGAATTTTTCTTCTATGGGATTTTCCCATGTATTTTACCAGGAAACATAGATAGCGCAGCCTAGAAAAGTAATGGTTATGGTTATGTCACCATGAACTCATAGCGCAAAATTGACAGCATCAACAAATTCGTAGTGCTTTTATATGGTTAGGAGGGTACTTAATTTGCTAGGCCGCCCTATATAGGTTTCCTGGTAAAATACAGGGGAAAATCCCATAGGAGAAAAATTCCACTTAGGGTTAGGCTAAGTCACCATGAACTCATAGAGCAAAATGTACACCTCCAACAAACTCGGAGTTCTTGGGTATGGTTAGGAGGGCACTTACTTTTCTAGGCTGCCCTATCTATGTTTCCTTGTGAAATACATGGGAAAATCCCATAGGACGAAAATTCCACTTAGGGTTAGGGTTAAGTCACAATGAACTCATAGAGCAAAATGGACAGCGCCAAGAAACTCGGAGTTCTTGGGTATGGTTAGTAGGGCACTTACTTTTCTGGCCTGGCCTATCTATGTTTCCTGGAAAAATACATGGGAAAATCCCATAGGAGGAAAATTCCACTTAGGGTTAGAGTTAGGTCACCATGAACTCACAGAGCAACATGGACAGTGCCAACAAACTCGGAGTGCTTGGGCATGGTTAGTAGGGCACTTACTTTTCTTGGCTGCGCTATCTATGTTTCCTGGTAAGATACATGGGAAAATCCCATAGGAGAAAAATTCCACTTAGAGTTAGGGTTAGCTCACCATGAAGTCATAGGACAAAATGGACAGCGCCAACAAACTCGGAGTTCTTGGGTATGTTTAGTAGGACAGTTCCTTTTCTGGCCTGGCCTATCTATGTTTCCTGGAAAAATACATGGGAAAATCCCATAGGAGGAAAATTCCACTTAGGGTTAGAGTTAGGTCACCATGAACTCATAGAGCAAAATGGACAGCGCCAAGAAATTCGGGGTGCTTGGGAACGGTTAGTAGGGCACTTAATTTTGTAGGCCGCACTATGTAGGTGTCCTGGTAAAATTTATTGGAAAATCCCATAGGAGGAAAATTCTCTTAGGGTTATGGATAGGTCACCATGAACTCACAGAGCAACATGGATACCGCAAAAAAACTTGGAGTGCTTGGGTATGTTTAGGAGGGCACTAACTTTTCTCAGCTGCGCTATCTATATTTCCTGGTAAAATACATGGGAAAATGCCATAGGAGGAAAATTCCACGTAGGGTTATAGTTATGTCACTATGAACTCACAGAGCAACATGGACAGTGCCAACAAACTCGGAGTGCTTGGGTATGGTTAGTAGGGCACTTACTTTTCTTGGCTGCGCTATCTAGGTTTCCTGGTAAAATACATGGGAAAATGCCATAGGAGGAAAATTCCACTTAGGGTTAGGTTTAATTAACCATGAACTCATAGAGGAAAATGGACACCTCCATCAAACTCGGAATGCTTGGGTATGGTTAGGAGGGCACTTACTTTTCTAGGCTGCACTATCTATGTTTCATGGTAAAATACATGGGAAAATCCCATAGAGAAAAATTCCACTTAGGGTTAGGGTTAGGTCACCATGAACTCATAGAGCAAAATGGACAGCGCCAACAAAGTCGAAGTGGTTCGGTATGGTTAGTAGGACAGTTCCTTTTCTAGCCTGCCCTATCTATGTTTCCTGGTAAACTACATGGGAAAATCCCATAGGAGGAAAATTCAACTTAGGGTTAGGGTTAATTAACAATGAACTCATTGAGCAAAATGGACAGCGCCAACAAACTCGGAGTGCTTCGGTATGCTTAGGAGGCCACTTTGTTTTCTCGGCCACCCTATATAACCTAACACTAACCCTAAGTGGAATTTTTCACCTAAGGGATTTTCCCATGTATTTTCCCTGGAAACCTACATAGGGCGGCCTACAAAATTAAGTGCCCTCCTAACCACACCCAAGCACTCTGAGTTTGTTGACTCTGCCCATTTTGCTCCTTGAGTTCATGGGGACCTAACCGTAACCCTTACCGGAAATTTCCTCCTACGGGATTTTCCCATGTGTTTTACCTGGAAACATATATAGGGCGGCCCAGAAAACAAAGTGCCTTCCTAACCATACTGAAGCACTCCTAGTTTCTTGGCGGTGTCCATTTTTCTCTGTGAGTTCATGGTTAATTAACCCTAACCCTAAATGGAATTTTCCTCCTATGGGATTTTCCCATATAGTTGGCCAGGAAACATAGATAGGGCAGGTTACAAACGTAACTGTCCCACTAACCAAACCAAGCACTCTGAATTTCTTGGTGCTGTCCATTTTGCTCTATGAGTTCATGGTGACCTAACCCTAAACCTAAATGAAATTTTCCTCCTATGGGATTTTCCCATGTATTTTCCCAGGAAACATAGATAGCGCAGCTGGGGAAAGTAAGTGCCCTCCTAACCATAACCAAGCACTCCGAGTTTATTGGCGCTGTCCATTTTGCTCTATAAATTGACCCTAACCCTAAGAGGAATTTTTCCCCTATGGTATTTTCCCATTTATTTTACCAGGAAACATAGTTAGCGCAGCCTAGAAAAGTAAGGGCCCTCCTAACCATACCCAAGCACTCCGATTTTGTTGGAGGTGTCCGTTTTCCTCTATGAGTTCATGGTTAATTAACCCTAACCCTAAGTGGAATTTTCCTCCAACGGCATTTTCCCATGTAGTTTACCACGAAACATAGATAGGGTAGGCTGGAGAAGGAACTGTCCTACTAACCATACCCAAGCACTCCGAATTTGTTGGCGCTGTCCATTTTGTTCTGTGAGTTCATGGTAACCTAACACTAACCCTAAGTGGAATTTTTCTCCTATGGGATTTTCCCATGTATTTTACCAGGAAACCTACATAGGGCGGCCTACAAAATTAAGTGCCTCCTGACCATACACAAGCACTCCGAGTTTGTTGGCTCTGGCCATTTTGCTCTATGAGTTCATGGGGACCTAATCCTAACCCTTACCATAAACTCACAGAGCAAAATGGACAGCACAAAGAAACTCGGAAAACTTGGGTTTGGTTTGTGGGACAGTTACTTTGTAGCCTACCCTATCTATGTTTCCTGGTAAACTACATGGGAAAATCCCATAAGAGAAAAATTCCACTTAGGGTTAGGGCTAGGTCACCATGAACTCATAGAGCAAAATGTACACCTCCAACAAACTCGGAGTGCTTGTGTATGGTTAGGAGGGCACTTACTTTTCTCGGATGCGCTATTTATGTTTCCTGGTAAAATACATGGGGAAATCCCATAGGAGGAATTTTCCACTTAGGGATAGGGTTAATTAGCCATGAACTCATAGAGCGAAATGGACAGTGCCAAGAAATTTGGAGTGCTTGGGAATGGTTAGTAGGGCACTTAATTTTGTAGGCCGCACTATGTAAGGGTCCTGGTAAAATATATTGGAAAATCCAGTAGGAGGAAAATTCCACTTAGGGTTATGGTTAGGTCACCATGAACTCATACAGCAAAATGGACATCGCCAACAAACTCGGTGTTCTTCCACATGGTTAGTAGGACAGTTACTTTTCTAGCCTGCCCTATCTATATTTCCTGGTAAACTACATGGGAAAATGCCATAGGAGGAAAATTCCATAGGGTTAGAGTTAGGTCCCCATGAACTCATAGAGCAAAATGGACAGCGCCAACAAACTCGGAGTGCTTGTGTATGGTTAGTAGGACAGTACCTTTTCTAGCCTGCCCTATCTATGTTTGCAGATGAACTACATATGAATATCCCATAGGAGGAAAATTCCACTTAGGGTTAGGGTTAATTAGCCATGAACTCATGGAGCGAAACGGACAGCGCCAACAAATATGGAGTGCTTGGGTTTGGTTATTATTACAGTTCCTTTTCTAGCCTGCCTTATCTATGTTTCCTGATAAACTACATGGGAAAATGCCATAGGAGGAAAATTCCACTTAGGGTTAGGGTTAATCAGCCATGAACTCATAGAGCAAAATGAACAGCACCAAGAAATTTGGAGTGCTGGGTTATGGTTAGGAGGGCATTTACTTTTCTAGGCTGCGCTATCTATGTTTCCTGGTAAAATAAATGGGAAAATCCCATAGGAGGAAAATTCCACTAATATTTACGGTTAGGAGGGTACTTACTTTTCTAGACTGCGCTATCTATGTTTCATGGTAAAATACATGGGAAAATACCATAGGAGGAAAATTTCACTTAGGGTTAGGGTTAATTAACCATGAACTCATAGACCAAAATGGACAGCGCCAAGAAACTCGGAGTTCTTTGATATGGTTAGTAGGACAGTTCCTTTTCTAGCCTGCCCTATCTATGTTTCCTGGTAAACTACATGGGAAAATCCCATAGGAGGCAAATTCCACTAAGAGTTAGGGTTATGTCACCATGAATTCATAGAGCAAAATGGACAGCGCGAAGAAATTCAGAGTACTTGGTAATGGTTAGTAGGGCACTTAATTTTGTAGGCCGCACTATGTAGGAGTACTGGTAAAATATATTTGAAAATCCCATAGGAGGAAAATTCCACTTAGGGTTATGGTTATGTCACCATGAACTCACAGAGCAACATGGACAGCGCCAACAAACTCGGAATGCTTGGGTATGGTTAGGAGGGCACTTCCTTTTCTAGCCTGCCCTATCTATGTTTCTTGGTAAACTACATGGGAAAATGCCATAGGAGGAAAATTCCACTTACGGTTAGGTTAAATTAACCATGAATTCATAGAGCAAAATGTACACCTCCAAAAAACACGGAGTGCTTGGGTATGGTTAGGAGGGTACTTACTTTTCTAGGCTGCGTTATCTATGTTTCCTGATAAAATACATGGGAAAATCCCATAGGAGAAAAATTCTACTTAGGGTTATTGTTAGGTCACCATGAACTCATAGAGCAAAATTGACAGCGCCAACAAACCCAGAGTGCTTGGGTATGGTTAGTAGGACATTTCCTTTTCTAGCCTGCCCTATCTATGTTTCCTGGTAAACTCCATGGGAAAATCTCATAAGAGGAAAATTACACTTGGGGTTAGGGTTAATTAACCATGAACTCATAGAGCAAAATGGACACCTCCAAAAAACTCGGAGTGCTTGGGTATGGTTAGGAGGGGACTTAATATTCTAGGCTGCACTATCTATGTTTCCTGGTAAAATACATGGGAAAATCCCATAGGAGAAAAATTACACTTAGGGTTAGGGTTAGGTCACCATGAACTCATTGAGCAAAATGGACAGCGCCAACAAACTCGGAGTGCTTCGGTATGCTTACTAGGACAGTTCTTTTTCTAGCTTGCCCTATCTATGTTTCCTGGTAAACTAAATGGGAAAATGCCATAGGAGGAAAATTGCACTTAGGGTTAGGGTTAATTAACCATCAACTCATGGAGCAAAATGTACACCAACAACAAACTTGGAGTGCTTGGATCTGGTTAGGAGGGCACTTAATTTTTTAGGCTGCGCTATCTATGTTTCCTGGTAAAATATATGGGAAAATCCCATAGGAGGAAAATTCCACTAAGATTTAGGGTTAGGTCACCATGAATTCATAGAGCAAAATGGAGAGCGCCAACAAACTCGTAGTGCTTGGGTATGATTAGTAGGACAGTTCCTTTTCTAGCCTAACCTATCTATGTTTCCTGGTAAACTACATGCGAAAATCCCATAGGAGGAAAATTCCACTTAGGGTTAGAGTTAATTAACCATGAACACATAGAGCAAAAAATACACCGCCAACAAAGTCGGAGTGCTCCGGTATGGTTAGGAGGGTACTTTGTTTTCTAGGCCGCCCTATGTTTCCTACAAAAATACATGGGAAAATCCCATAGGAGGAAAATTCCACTTAGGGTTAGAGTTAGGTCACCATGAACTGATAGAGCAAAATGGACAGCGCAAAGAAATTCGGGGTGCTTGGGAATGGTTAGTACGGCACTTAATTTTGTAGGCCGCACTATGTAGGTGTACTGGTAAAATTTATTGGAAAATCCCATAGGAGGAAAACTCCACTTAGGGTTATGTATAGGTCACCATGAACTCACAGAGCAACATGGATACCGCAAAAAAACTTGGAGTGCTTGGGTATGGTTAGGAGGGCACTAACTTTTCTCAGCTGCGCTATCTATATTTCCTGGTAAAATACATGGGAAAATGCCATAGGAGGAAAATTCCACTTAGGCTTATAGTTATGTCACCATGAACTCACAGAGCAACATGGAAACCGCCAACATACTCGGAGTGATTCGGTATGGTTAGGAGGGCACTTTGTTTTCTAGGCCGCCCTATCTATGTTTCCTGGTAAAATACATGGGAATATGCCATAGGAGGAAAATTCCACTTAGGGTTAGGGTTAATTAACCACGAACTCATAGAGCAAAATGCACACCTCCAACAAACCCGGAGTGTTTGGGTATGGTTAGGAGGGCACTTACTTTTCTCGGCTGCACTATCTATGTTTCCTGGTAAAATCCATGGGAAAATCCCATAGGAGAAAAATTCCACTTAGGGTTAGGGTTAGGTCACCATGAATTCATAGAGCAAAATGGACCGCGCCAACAAACTTGAAGTGCTTCGGTATGGTTACTAGGACCGTTCCTTTTCTAGCCTGCCCTATCTATGTTTCCTGGTAAACTACATGGGAAAATCCCATAGGAGGAAAATTAAACTTAGGGTTAGGGTTAATTAACAATGAACTCATAGAGCAAAATGGACAGCGCCAACAAACTCGGAGTGCTTGGGTATGGTTAGTAGGACATTTCCTTTTCTAGCCTGCCCTATCTATGTTTCCTGGTAAACTACATGGGAAAATCTCATAGGAGGAAAATTCCACTTGGAGTTAGGTTTAATTAACCATGAATTCATAGAGAAAAATGTACACCTCCAACAAATTCGGAGTGCATGGGTATGGTTAGGAGCGTACTTACTTTTCTAGGCTGCGCTATCTATGTTTCCTGATAAAATACATGGGAAAATCCCATAGGAGAAAAATTATACTTAGGGTTATTGTTAGGTCACCATGAACTCATAGAGCAAAATTGACAGCGCCAACAAACCCAGAGTGCTTGGGTATGGTTAGTAGGACATTTCCTTTTCTAGCCTGCCCTATCTATGTTTCCTGGTAAACTCCATGGGAAAATCTCATAAGAGGAAAATTACACTTGGGGTTAGGGTTAATTAACCATGAACTCATAGAGCAAAATGGACACCTCCAAAAAACTCGGAGTGCTTGGGTATGGTTAGGAGGGGACTTAATATTCTAGGCTACACTATCTATGTTTCCTGGTAAAATACATGGGAAAATCCCATAGGAGAAAAATTACACTTAGGGTTAGGGTTAGGTCACCATGAACTCATTGAGCAAAATGGACAGCGCCAACAAACTCGGAGTGCTTCGGTATGCTTACTAGGACAGTTCTTTTTCTAGCTTGCCCTATCTATGTTTCCTGGTAAACTAAATGGGAAAATGCCATAGGAGGAAAATTCCACTTAGGGTTAGGGTTAATTAACCATCAACTCATGGAGCAAAATGTACACCACCAACAAACTCGGACTGCTTGGATCTGGTTAGGAGGGCACTTAATTTTTTAGGCTGCGCTATCTATGTTTCCTGGTAAAATATATGGGAAAATCCCATAGGAGGAAAATTCCACTAAGATTTAGGGTTAGGTCACCATGAATTCATAGAGCAAAATGGAGAGCGCCAACAAACTCGTAGTGCTTGGGTATGATTAGTAGGACAGTTCCTTTTCTAGCCTAACCTATCTATGTTTCCTGGTAAACTACATGCGAAAATCCCATAGGAGGAAAATTCCACTTAGGGTTAGAGTTAATTAACCATGAACACATAGAGCAAAAAATACACCGCCAACAAAGTCGGAATGCACCGGTATGGTTAGGAGGGTACTTTGTTTTCTAGGCCGCCCTATGTTTCCTACAAAAATACATGGGAAAATCCCATAGGAGGAAAATTCCACTTAGGGTTAGAGTTAGGTCACCATGAACTGATAGAGCAAAATGGACAGCGCAAAGAAATTCGGGGTGCTTGGGAATGGTTAGTACGGCACTTAATTTTGTAGGCCGCACTATGTAGGTGTACTGGTAAAATTTATTGGAAAATCCCATAGGAGGAAAATTCCACTTAGGGTTATGGATAGGTCACCATGAACTCACAGAGCAACATGGATACCGCAAAAAAACTTGGAGTGCTTGGGTATGGTTAGGAGGGCACTAACTTTTCTCAGCTGCGCTATCTATATTTCCTGGTAAAATACATGGGAAAATGCCATAGGAGGAAAATTCCACTTAGGCTTATAGTTATGTCACCATGAACTCACAGAGCAACATGGAAACCGCCAACATACTCGGAGTGATTCGGTATGGTTAGGAGGGCACTTTGTTTTCTAGGCCGCCCCATCTATGTTTCCTGGTAAAATACATGGGAAAATGCCATAGGAGGAAAATTCCACTTAGGGTTAGGGTTAATTAACCACGAACTCATAGAGCAAAATGCACACCTCCAACAAACCCGGAGTGTTTGGGTATGGTTAGGAGGGCACTTACTTTTCTCGGCTGCACTATCTATGTTTCCTGGTAAAATCCATGGGAAAATCCCATAGGAGAAAAATTCCACTTAGGGTTAGGGTTAGGTCACCATGAATTCATAGAGCAAAATGGACCGCGCCAACAAATTTGAAGTGCTTCGGTATGGTTACTAGGACCGTTCCTTTTCTAGCCTGCCCTATCTATGTTTCCTGGTAAACTACATGGGAAAATCCCATAGGAGGAAAATTAAACTTAGGGTTAGGGTTAATTAACAATGAACTCATAGAGCAAAATGGACAGCGCCAACAAACTCGGAGTGCTTCGGTATGCTTAGGAGGCCACTTTGTTTTCTCGGCCACCCATATGTAACCTAACACTAACCCTAACTGGAATTTTTCACCTATGGGATTTTCCCATGTATTTTCCCTAGAAACCTACATAGGGCGGCCTACAAAATTAAGTGCCCTCCTAACCATACACAAGCACTCTGAGTTTGTTGGCTCTGCCCATTTTGCTCTGTGAGTTCATGGGGACCTAACCCTAACCCTTACCGGAATTTTCCTCCTAAGGGATTTTCCCATGTGTTTTACCTGGAAACATAAATAGGGCGGCCCAGAAAACAAAGTGCCTTCCTAACCATACCGAAGCACTCCGAGTTTCTTGGCGGTGTCCATTTTTCTCTGTGAATTCATGGTTAATTAACCCTAACCCTAAGTGGAATTTTCCTCCTATGGCATATTCCCATGTAGTTTACCAGGAAACATAGATAGGGCAGGCTACAAAAGGAATTCTCCTACTAACCATACCCAAGCACTCGGAGTTTGTTGGTGCTGTCCATTTTACTCTATGAATTCATGGTGACCTAACCCTAACCCTAAGTGGAATTTTCCTCCTATGGGATTTTCCAATGTGTTTTACCAGGAAACATAGATAGGGCGGCCTAGAAAACAAAGTGCCCTCCTAACCATACCGAATCACTCCGAGTATGTTGGCGGTTTCCATGTTGCTCTGTGAGTTCATGGTTAATTAACGCGAACCCTAAGTGGAATTTTCCTCCTACGGCATTTTCCCAGGTAGTTTACCAGGAAACATAGATAGGGCAGGCTACAAAAGTAACTGTCCCACTAACCAAACCCAAGCACTCCGAGTTTGTTGGCGCTGTCCATTATGCTCTGTGAGTTCATGGTGACCTAACACTAACCCTAAGTGGAATTTTTCTCCTTTGGGATTTTCCCCTGTATTTTACCAGGAAATCTACATAGGGTGGCCTAGAAAAGTAAGTACCATACTAACCATACCCAAGCACTCCGAGTTTGTTGGCGCTGTCCATTATGCTCTGTGAGTTCATGGTGACCTAACCCTAACCCTAAGTGGAATTTTCCTCCTATGGCATTTTCCGACGTAGTTTACCAAGAAAAATAGATAGGGCAGGCTAGAAAAGGAACTGTCCTACTAACCATACCCAAGCACTCCGAGTTTTTTGGAGGTGTACATTTTGCTCTATGAGTTCATGGTTAATTAACCCTAACCCTAAGTGGAATTTTCCTCCTATGGGATTTTCCAATGTGTTTTACCAGGAAACCTACATAGGGCGGCCTACAAAATTAAATGCCCTCCAAACCAAACCCAAGCACTCCAAGTTTCTTGGCGCTGTCCATTTTGCTCTTTGAATTCATGTTGACCTAATCCTAAACGTAAGTGAAATTTTCCTCGTATGGGATTTTCCCATGTATTTTACCAGGAAACGTAGATAGCGCAGCTGGGAAAAGTAAGTGACCTCCTAATCATAAGCAGGAACTCCGAGTTTGTTGGCGCTGTCCATTTTGCTCTATAAATTCATGGTGACCTAACCCTAACCCTAAGTGGAATTTTCCTCTTATGGCATTTTCCCAAGTATTTTACCAAGAAACATAGATAGGGCAGGCTAGAAAAGGATCTGTCCTACTATCCATACCCAAGCACACCGAGTTTGTGGGTGCTGTCCATTATGCTCTGTGTGTTCATGGTGACCTAACACTAACCCTAAGTGGAATTTTTCTCCTTTGGGATTTTCCCCTGTATTTTACTAGGAAACCTACATAGGGCGGCCTAGAAAAGTAAGTACCGTCCTAACCATACCCAAGCACTCCGAGTTTGTTGGAGGTGTACATTTTGCTCTATGAGTTCATGGTTAATTAACCCTAACCCTAAGTGGAATTTTCCTCTTATGGCATTTTCCCACGTAGTTTACCAAGAAACATAGATAGGGCAGGCTAGAAAAGGAACTGTCCTACTAACCATACCCAAGAACTCCGAGATTGTTGGAGGTGTACATTTTGCTCTATGAGTTCATGGTTAATTATCCCTAACCCTAAGTGGAATTTTCCTCCTATGGGATTTTCCAATGTGTTTTACCAGGAAACCTACATAGGGCGGCCTACAAAATTAAATGCCCTCCAAACCAAACCCAAGCACTCCAAGTTTCTTGGCGCTGTCCATTTTCCTCTTTGAGTTCATGGTGACCTAATCCTAAACGTAAGTGAAATTTTCCTCCTATGGGATTTTCCCATGTATTTTACCAGAAAACGTAGATAGCGCAGCTGGGAAAAGTAAGTGCCCTCCTAACCATAACCAAGCACTCCGGGTTTGTTGGCGCTGTCCATTTTGCTCTATAAATTCATGATGACCTAACCCTAAGTGGAATTTTCCTCCTATGGGATATTCATATGTAGCTTACAGGGAAACATAGATAGGGCAGGCTAGAAAAGTAACTATCCTACTAACCATACCCAAGAACTCCAGGTTTTTTGGTGCTGTCCATTTTGCTCTATGAGTTCATGAGGACCTAACCCGAACCCTAAGTGAAATTTTCCTCCTATGGGATTTTCCCATGTAGTTTACCAGGAAACATAGATAGGGCAGGCTAGAAAAGGAACTGTCCTAGTAACCATACCCAACAACTCCGAGTTTGTTGGCGCTGTCCATTTTGCTCTATGAGTTCATAGTGACCTAACCGTAACCCTAAGTGGAATTTTTCTCCTATGGGATTTTACCATGTATTTTACCAGGAAACATAAATAGTGCAGAATAGAAAACTAAGTGCCCTCCTAACCATACCCAAGCACTCCGACTTTGTTGGCGCTCTCCATTTTGCTCTATGAGTTCATGGGGACCTAACCCTAACCCTAAGTGGAATTTTTCTCTTCTGGGATTTTCCAATGTAGTTTAAAATGAAACATAGATAGCACAACCTAGAAAAGTAAATGCCCTCCGAACCCTACTCAAGCACTCCGAGTTTGTTGGCAGTGTCCATTTTGCTCTATGAGTTCATGGGGACCAAACCCTAACCCTTACTGAAATTTTCATCCTATGGGATTTTCCAATGTAGTTTAAAAGGAAACATAGATAGCACAACCTAGAAAACTAAGTGCCCTCCTAACCATACCCAAGCACTCCGACTTTGTTGGCGCTCTCCATTTTGCTCTATGAGTTCATGGGGACCTAACCCTAACCCTAACTGCAATTTTCCTCCTATGGGATTTTCCCATGTAGTTTACCAGGAAACATAGATAGGGCAGGCTAGAAAAGGAACTGTCCTAGTAACCATACCCAACAACTCCGAGTTTGTTGGCGCTGTCCATTTTGCTCTATGAGTTCATAGTGACCTAACCGTAACCCTAAGTGGAATTTTTCTCCTATGGGATTTTACCATGTATTTTACCAGGAAACATAGATAGCGCAGCATAGAAAATTAAGTGCCCTCCTAACCATACCGAATCATTCCGACTTTGTTGGTGCTGTCCATTTTGCTCTATGAGTTCATGGTTAATTAACCCTAACCCTAAGTGGAATATTCGTCCAATGGGATTTTCCCATGAATTTTACCAGGAAACATAGATAGCGCAGCATAGAAAAGTAAGAGCCCTCCTAACCATACCCAAGCACTCTTAGTTTCTTGGCGGTGTCCATTTTGCTCTATGAGTTCATGGTGACCTAACCCTAACCCTAAGTGGAATTTTCCTCCTATGGGATTTTCCCATGTGTTTTACCAGGAAACATAGATAGGGCGGCCTAGAAAACAAAGTGCCCTCCTAACCATATCGAATCACTCCGAGTTTGTTGGCGGTGTCCATTTTGCTCTATGAATTCATGGTTAATTAACCCTAACCCTAAGTGCAATTTTCCTCCTATGGCATTTTCCCATGTAGTTTACCAGGAAACATAGATAGGGCAGGCTAGAAAAGGAACTGTCCTAGTAACCATACCCAACAACTCCGAGTTTGTTGGCGCTGTCCATTTTGCTCTATGAGTTCATAGTGACCTAACCGTAACTCTAAGTGGAATTTTTCTCCTATGGGATTTTACCATGTATTTTACCAGGAAACATAGATAGCGCAGCCTAGAAAAGTAAGTGCCCTCCTAACCATACACAAGCACTCTGAGTTTGTTGGCTCTGCCCATTTTGTTCTGTGAGTTCATGGGGACCTAACCCTAACCCTTACCGGAATTTTCCTCCTATGGGATTTTCCCATGTGTTTTACCTGGAAACATAAATAGGGCGGCCCAGAAAACAAAGTGCCTTCCTAACCATACCAAAGCACTCCGAGTTTCTTGGCGGTGTCCATTTTTCTCTGTGAATTCATGGTTAATTAACCCTAACACTAAGTGGAATTTTCCTCCTATGGCATATTCCCATGTAGTTTACCAGGAAACATAGATAGGGCAGGCTACAAAAGGAATTCTCCTACTAACCATACCCAAGCACTCTGAGTTTGTTGGTGCTGTCCATTTTACTCTATGAATTCATGGTGACCTAACCCTAACCCTAAGTGGAATTTTCCTCCTATGGGATTTTCCAATGTGTTTTACCAGGAAACATAGATAGGGCGGCCTAGAAAACAAAGTGCCCTCCTAACCATACCGAATCACTCTGAGTATGTTGGCGGTTTCCATGTTGCTCTGTGAGTTCATGGTTAATTAACGCGAACCCTAAGTGGAATTTTCCTCCTACGGCATTTTCCCAGGTAGTTTACCAGGAAACATAGATAGGGCAGGCTAGAAAAGGAACTGTCCTACTAACCATACCCAAGCACTCCGAGTTTGTTGGCGCTGTCCATTATGCTCTGTGAGTTCATGGTGACCTAACACTAACCCTAAGTGGAATTTTTCTCCTTTGGGATTTTCCCCTGTATTTTACCAGGAAATCTACATAGGGTGGCCTAGAAAAGTAAGTGCCCTCCTAACCATACCCAAGCACTCCGAGTTTATTGGCACTGTCCATTATGCTCTGTGAGTTCATGGTGACCTAACCCTAACCCTAAGTGGAATTTTCCTCCTATGGCATTTTCCGACGTAGTTTACCAAGAAAAATAGATAGGGCAGGCTAGAAAAGGAACTGTCCTACTAACCATACCCAAGCACTCCGAGTTTTTTGGAGGTGTACATTTTGCTCTATGAGTTCATGGTTAATTAACCCTAACCCTAAGTGGAATTTTCCTCCTATGGGATTTTCCAATGTGTTTTACCAGGAAACCTACATAGGGCGGCCTACAAAATTAAATGCCCTCCAAACCAAACCCAAGCACTCCAAGTTTCTTGGCGCTGTCCATTTTGCTCTTTGAATTCATGTTGACCTAATCCTAAACGTAAGTGAAATTTTCCTCGTATGGGATTTTCCCATGTATTTTACCAGGAAACGTAGATAGCGCAGCTGGGAAAAGTAAGTGACCTCCTAATCATAAGCAGGAACTCCGAGTTTGTTGGCGCTGTCCATTTTGCTCTATAAATTCATGGTGACCTAACCCTAACCCTAAGTGGAATTTTCCTCTTATGGCATTTTCCCAAGTATTTTACCAAGAAACATAGATAGGGCAGGCTAGAAAAAGATCTGTCCTACTATCCATACCCAAGCACACCGAGTTTGTGGGTGCTGTCCATTATGCTCTGTGTGTTCATGGTGACCTAACACTAACCCTAAGTGGAATTTTTCTCCTTTGGGATTTTCCCCTGTATTTTACTAGGAAACCTACATAGGGCGGCCTAGAAAAGTAAGTACCGTCCTAACCATACCCAAGCACTCCGAGTTTGTTGGAGGTGTACATTTTGCTCTATGAGTTCATGGTTAATTAACCCTAACCCTAAGTGGAATTTTCCTCTTATGGCATTTTCCCACGTAGTTTACCAAGAAACATAGATAGGGCAGGCTAGAAAAGGAACTGTCCTACTAACCATACCCAAGAACTCCGAGATTGTTGGAGGTGTACATTTTGCTCTATGAGTTCATGGTTAATCATCCCTAACCCTAAGTGGAATTTTCCTCCTATGGGATTTTCCAATGTGTTTTACCAGGAAACCTACATAGGGCGGCCTACAAAATTAAATGCCCTCCAAACCAATCCCAAGCACTCCAAGTTTCTTGGCGCTGTCCATTTTCCTCTTTGAGTTCATGGTGACCTAATCCTAAACGTAAGTGAAATTTTCCTCCTATGGGATTTTCCCATGTATTTTACCAGAAAACGTAGATAGCGCAGCTGGGAAAAGTAAGTGCCCTCCTAACCATAACCAAGCACTCCGAGTTTGTTGGCGCTGTCCATTTGGCTCTATAAATTCATGATGACCTAACCCTAAGTGGAATTTTCCTCCTATGGGATATTCATATGTAGCTTACAGGGAAACATAGATAGGGCAGGCTAGAAAAGTAACTATCCTACTAACCATACCCAAGAACTCCAGGTTTTTTGGTGCTGTCCATTTTGCTCTATGAGTTCATGAGGACCTAACCCGAACCCTAAGTGAAATTTTCCTCCTATGGGATTTTCCCATGTAGTTTACCAGGAAACATAGATAGGGCAGGCTAGAAAAGCAACTGTCCTAGTAACCATACCCAACAACTCCGATTTTGTTGGCGCTGTCCATTTTGCTCTATGAGTTCATAGTGACCTAACCGTAACCCTAAGTGGAATTTTTCTCCTATAGGATTTTACCATGTATTTTACCAGGAAACATAAATAGTGCAGAATAGAAAACTAAGTGCCCTCCTAACCATACCCAAGCACTCCGACTTTGTTGGCGCTCTCCATTTTGCTCTATGAGTTCATGGGGACCTAACCCTAACCCTAAGTGGAATTTTTCTCTTCTGGGATTTTCCAATGTAGTTTAAAAGGAAACATAGATAGCACAACCTAGAAAAGTAAATGCCCTCCGAACCCTACTCAAGCACTCCGAGTTTGTTGGCGCTCTCCATTTTGCTCTATGAGTTCATGGGGACCAAACCCTAACCCTTACTGGAATTTTCATCCTATGGGATTTTCCAATGTAGTTTAAAAGGAAACATAGATAGCACAACCTAGAAAACTAAGTGCCCTCCTAACCATACCCAAGCACTCCGACTTTGTTGGCGCTCTCCATTTTGCTCTATGAGTTCATGGGGACCTAACCCTAACCCTAACTGGAATTTTCCTCCTATGGGATTTTCCCATGTAGTTTACCAGGAAACATAGATAGGGCAGGCTAGAAAAGGAACTGTCCTAGTAACGATACCCAAGCACTCCGAGTTTATTGGAGCTGTCCATTTTGCTCTTTGAGTTCATGGTGACCTAACCCTAACCCTAAGTGGAATTTTTCTCCTATGGGATTTTCCCATGTATTTTACCAGGAAACATAGATAGTGCAGCGTAGAAAAGGAAGTGCCCTCCTAACCATACCCAAGCACTCCGAGTTTGTTGGCACTGTCCATTATGCTCTGTGAGTTCATGGTGACCTAACACTAACCCTAAGTGGAATTTTTCTGCTATGGGATTTTCCCCTGTATTTTACCAGGAAACCTACATACGGCGGCCTACAAAATTAAATGCCCTCCTAACCAAACCCAAGCACTCCACGTTTCTTGCCGCTGTCCATTTTGCTCTATGAGTTCATGGTGTCCTAACCTTAACCCTAAGTGGAATTTTCCTCCTATGGGATTTTCCCATGTAGTTTACCAGGAAACATAGATAGGGCAGGCTAGAAAAGGAACTGTCCTAGTAACCATACCCAAGAACTCCGAGTTTGTTGGCACTGTCCATTATGCTCTGTGAGTTCATGGTGACCTAACACTAACCCTAAGTGGAATTTTTCTCATTTGGGATTTTCCCCTGTATTTTACCAGGAAACCTACATAGGGCGGCCTAGAAAATTAAGTCCCCTCCTAACCAAATACAATCACTCCGAAATTCTTTGTGCTCTCCATTTTGCTCTATGAGTTTATGGGGCCCTAACCCTAACCCTTACTGGAATTTTCCTCCTATAGGATTTTCCCATGTGTTTTACCAGGAAACATAGATAGGGCGGCCTAGAAAACAAAGTGCCCTCCTAACCATACCGAATCACTCCGAGTTTGTTGCCGGTGTCCATGTTGCTCTGTGAGTTCATGGTTAATTAACCCTAACCCTAAGTGGAATTTTCCTCCTATAGCATTTTCCCATGTAGTTTACCAGGAAACATAGATAGGGCAGGCTAGAAAAGGAACTGTCCTAGTAACCATACCCAACTACTCCGGGTTTGTTGGCGCTGTCCATTTTGCCCTATAAGTTCATGGTGACCTAACCTTAACCCTAAGTGGAATTTTTCTCCTATGGGATTTTCCCATATATTTTACCAGGAGACATAGACAGCGCAGCCTAGAAAAGGAAGTGCCATCCTAACCATACCCAAGCACTCTGAGTTTGTTGGAGGTGTACATTTTCCTCTATGAGTTCATGGTGACCTAACCCTAACTCTAAGTGGAATTTTCCTCCTATGGCATTTTCCCATGTATTTTACCAGGAAACGTAGATAGCGCAGCTGGGAAAAGTAAGTGCCCTCCTAACCATAACCAAGCACTCCGAGTTTGTTGGCGCTGTCCATTTTGCTCTATAAATTCATGATGACCTAACCCTAAGTGTAATTTTCCTCCTATGGGATATTCATATGTAGCTTACAGGGAAACATAGATAGGGCAGGCTAGAGAAGTAACTATCCTACTAACCATACCCAAGAACTCCAGGTTTGTTGGTGCTGTCCATTTTGCTCTATGAGTTCATGAGGACCTAACCCTAACCCTAAGTGAAATTTTCCTCCTATGGGATTTTCCCATGTATTTTACCAGGAAACATAAATAGTGCAGGATAGAAAACTAAGTGCCCTCCTAACCATACCCAAGCACTCCGACTTTGTTGGCGCTCTCCATTTTGCTCTATGAGTTCATGGGGACCTAACTCTAACCCTAAGTGGAATTTTTCTCCTATGGGATTTTCCAATGTAGTTTAAAAGGAAACATAGATAGCACAACCTAGAAAAGTAAGTTCCCTCCGAACCCTACTCAAGCACTCCGAGTTTGTTGGCAGTGTCCATTTTGCTCTATGAGTTCATGGGGACCAAACCCTAACCCTTACTGGAATTTTCATCCTATGGGATTTTCCCAAGTGTTTTACCAGGAAACATAGATAGGGAGGCCTAGAAAACAAATTGTCCTCCGAACCATACCCAACAACTCCGAGTTTGTTGGCGCTGTCCATTTTGTCTATGAGTTCATAGTGACCTAACCGTAACCCTAAGTGGAATTTTTCTCCTATGGGATTTTACCATGTATTTTACCAGGAAACATAGATAGCGCAGCCTAGAAAAATAAGTGCCATTCTAACCATACCGAATCATTCCGACTTTGTTGGTGCTGTCCATTTTGCTCTATGAGTTCATGGTTAATTAACCCTAACCCTAAGTGGAATATTCCTCCAATGGGATTTTCCCATGAATTTTACCAGGAAACATAGATAGCGCAGCATAGAAAAGTAAGAGCCCTCCTAACCATACCCAAGCACTCTTAGTTTCTTGGCGGTGTCCATTTTGCTCTATGAGTTCATGGTGACCTAACCCTAACCCTAAGTGGAATTTT
This sequence comes from Crotalus tigris, assembly GCF_016545835.1. NCBI lineage: Eukaryota > Metazoa > Chordata > Lepidosauria > Squamata > Viperidae > Crotalus > Crotalus tigris. Next base: position 372,010 of record NW_024096858.1, on the reverse strand, counting down.
CCTCCTATGGGATTTTCCCATGTGTTTTACCAGGAAACATAGATAGGGCGGCCTAGAAAACAAAGTGCCCTCCTAACCATATCGAATCACTCCGAGTTTGTTGGCGGTGTCCATTTTGCTCTATGAATTCATGGTTAATTAACCCTAACCCTAAGTGCAATTTTCCTCCTATGGCATTTTCCCATGTAGTTTACCAGGAAACATAGATAGGGCAGGCTAGAAAAGGAACTGTCCTAGTAACCATACCCAACAACTCCGAGTTTGTTGGCGCTGTCCATTTTGCTCTATGAGTTCATAGTGACCTAACCGTAACCCTAAGTGGAATTTTTCTCCTATGGGATTTTACCATGTATTTTACCAGGAAACATAGATAGCGCAGCCTAGAAAAGTAAGTGCCCTCCTAACCATACCGAATCATTCCAACTTTGTTGGATCTGTCCATTTTGCTCTATGAGTTCATGGTTAATTAACCCTAACCCTAAGTGGAATATTCCTCCAATGGGATTTTCCCATGAATTTTACCAGGAAACATAGATAGCGCAGAATAGAAAAGTAAGAGCCCTCCTAACCATACCCAAGCACTCTTAGTTTCTTGGCGGTGTCCATTTTGCTCTATGAGTTCATGGTGACCTAACCCTAACCCTAAGTGGAATTTTCCTCCTATGGGATTTTCCCATGTGTTTTACCAGGAAACATAGATAGGGCGGCCTAGAAAACAAAGTGCCCTCCTAACCATATCGAATCACTCCGAGTTTGTTGGTGGTGTCCATTTTGCTCTATGAGTTCATGGTTAATTAACCCTAACCCTAAGTGCAATTTTCCTCCTATGGCATTTTTCCATGTAGTTTACCAGGAAACATAGATAGGGCAGGCTAGAAAAGGAACTGTCCTAGTAACGATACCCAAGCACTCCGAGTTTATTGGCGCTGTCCATTTTGCTCTTTGAGTTCATGGTGACCTAATCCTAACTGTAAGTGAAATTTTCCTCCTATCGGATTTTCCCATGTATTTTACCAGGAAACGTAGATAGCGCAGCTGGGAAAAGTAAGTGCCCTCGAAACCATAACCAAGCACTCCGAGTTTGTTGGCGCTTTCCATTTTGCTCTATAAATTCATGGTGACCTAACCCTAACCGTAAGTGGAATTTTCCTCCTATGGCATTTTCCCATGTAGTTTACCAAGAAACATAGATAGGGAAGCCTAGAAAAGGAAGTTCCCTGCTAACCATACCCAAGCACTCCGAGTTTGTTAGAGGTGTCCATTTTCCTCTATGAGTTCATGGTTAATTAACCCTAAGCCTAAGTGGAATTTTCCTCCTATAGCATTTTCCCATGTAGTTTAACAGGAAACATAGATAGGGCAGGCTAGAAAAGGAACTGTCCTAGTAACCATACCCAAGGACTCCGAGTTTGTTGGCTCTGTCCATTTTGCTCTATGAGTTCATGGTGACCTAACCTTAACCCTAAGTGGAATTTTCCTCCTATGGGATTTTCCCATGTAGTTTACCAGGAAACATAGATAGGGCAGGCTAGAAAAGGAACTGTCGTAGTAACCATACCCAAGAACTCCGAGTTTGTTGGCACTGTCCATTTTGCTCTATGAGTTCATAGTGACCTAACCGTAACCCTAAGTGGAATTTTTCTCCTATGGGATTTTACCATGTATTTTACCAGGAAACATATATAGCGCATCCTAGAAAAGTAAGTACCCTCCTAACCATACCCAAGCACTCCGAGTTTGTTGGCGCTGTCCATTATGCTCTGTGAGTTCATGGTGACCTAACACTAACCCTAAGTGGAATTTTTCTCCTTTGGGATTTTCCCCTGTATTTTACCAGGAAACCTACATAGGGCGGCCTAGAAAATTAAGTGCCCTCCTAACCATACCCAAGCACTCCGACTTTGTTGGTGCTGTCCATTTTGCCCTATGAGTTCATGGTTAATTAACCCTCACCCTAAGTGGAATTTTCCTCCCATGGGATTTTCCCATATATTTTAACATTACACCTACATAGTGCGGCCTACAAAATTAAGTGCCCTACTAACCATTCCCAAGCACGCCGAATTTCTTGGCGGTGTCCATTTTGCTCAATGAATTCATGGTGACCTAACCCTAACCCTAAGTGGAATTTTCCTCCTATGGTATGTTCCCATGTATTTTACCAGGAAACATAGATAGCGCAGCTGGGAAAAGTAAGTGCCCTCCTAACCCAACCCAAGCACTCTTAGTTTCTTGGCGGTGTCCATTTTGCTCTATGAGATCATTGTGACCTAACCCTAACCCTACGTGGAATTTTCCTCCTATGAGATTTTCCCATGTATTTTACCAGGAAACATAGATAGCGCAGCTGGGAAATGTAACTGCCGTCCTAACCATACCCAAGCACTCTGAGTTTCTTGGTAGTGTCCATTTTGCTCTATGAGTTCATGGTGACCTAACCCTAACCCTAAGTGGAATTTTTCTCCTATGGGATTTTCCCCTGTATTTTACCAGGAAACCTACATAGGGCGGCCTAAAAAATTAAGTGCCCTCCTAACCATATACAATCACTGCGAATTTGGTTGCGCTGCCCATTTTGCTCTATGAGTTCATGGGGACCTAACCTTAACCCTTACTGGAATTTTCCTCCTATGGGATTTTCCCATGTGTTTTACCAGGAAACATAGATAGGGCGGCCTAGAAAACAAACTACCCTCCTAACCATATAGAATCACTCCGAGTTTGTTGGCGGTGTCCATGTTGCTCTGTGAGTTCATGGTTAATTAACCCTAATCCTAAGTGCAATTTTCCTCCTATAGCATTTTCCCATGTAGTTTACCAGGAAATATAGATAGGGCAGGCTACAAAAGTAAATGTCCTACTAACAATGCGCAACAACTCCGAGTTCCTTGGCGCTGTCCATTTTCCTCTATGAGTTCATGGTGACCTAACCATAACCCTAAGTGGAATTTTCCTCCTATGGGTTTTTCCCATGTAGATTACCAAGAAAAATAGATAGGGCAGGCTAGTAAAGGAACTGTCCTACTAACCATACCTAAGCACTCCGCGTTTGTTGACGCTTTCCATTTTGTTCCGTGAGTTCATCGTGACCTAACACTAACCCTAAGTGGAATTTTTCTCCTATGTGATTTTCCCATGTATTTTCCCAGGAAACCTACATTGGGCGGCCTACAAAATTAAGTGCCCTCCTAACCATACCAAAGCACTCCGAGTCTGTTGGAGGTTTCCATTTTGCTCTATGAGTTCATGGTTAATTAACCCTAACCCTAAGTGGAATTTTCCTCCTATGGGATTTTCCCATGTATTTTACCGGGAAACATAAATAGCGCAGCCGAGAATAGTAAGGGCCCTCCTAACCATATCCAAGCACTCCGAGTTTGTTGGCGGTGTCCATGTTGCTCTCTGAGTTCATGGTGACCTAACCATAACCCTAAGTGCAATTTTCCTCCTATGGAATTTTCAATATATTTTACAAGGAAACCTACATAGAGTGGCCTACAAAATTAAGTGCCCTACTAACCATTCCCAAGCACTCTGAATTTCTTGGTGCTGTCCATTTAGCTCTATGAACTCATGGTGACCTAACCCTAACCCTAAGTGGAATTTTCCTCCTATGGGATTTTCCCATGTGTTTTATAAGGAAACATAGATAGGGCAGCCTGGGAAACAAAGTGCCTCTTAACCATACCCAAGCACTCCGAGTTTGTTGGCGGTGTCCATTTTGCTCTATCAGTTTATGGTGACCTAAACCTAACCCTAAGAGTAATTTTTCTCCTATGGGATTTTCCCATGTATTTTACCAGGAAACATAGTTAGCGTAGCCTAGAAAAGTAAGTGCCCCCCTAACCATACCCGAGCACTCCGAGTTTGTTGGAGGTGTTTATTTTCCTCTATGAGTTCATGGTTAATTAACCCTAACCCTAAGTGGAATTTTCCTCCTATGGGATTTTCCCATGTATTTTACCAGGAAACATAGATAGGGCAGCCGAGAATAGTAAGGGCCCTCCTAACCATATCCAAGCACTCCAAGTTTGTTGGCGGTGTCCATGTTGCTCTCTGAGTTCATGGTGACCTAACCATAACCCTAAGTGCAATTTTCCTCCTATGGAATTTTCAATAAATTTTACAAGGAAACCTACATAGTGTGGCCTACAAAATTAAGTACCCTACTAACCATTCCCAAGCACTCTGAATTTCTTGGCGCTGTCCATTTAGCTCTATGAACTCATGGTGACCTAACCCTAACCCTAAGTGGAATTTTCCTCCTATGGGATTTTCCCATGTGTTTTATAAGGAAACATAGATAGGGCAGCCTGGAAAACAAAGTGCCTCTTAACCATACCCAAGCACTCCGAGTTTGTTGGCGGTGTCCATTTTGCTCTATCAGTTTATGGTGACCTAAACCTAACCCTAAGAGTAATTTTTCTCCTATGGGATTTTCCCATGTATTTTACCAGGAAACATAGTTAGCGCAGCCTAGAAAAGTAAGTGCCCCCCTAACCATACCCGAGCACTCCGAGTTTGTTGGAGGTGTTTATTTTCCTCTATGAGTTCATGGTTAATTAACCCTAACCCTAAGTTGAATTTTCCTCTTATGGGATTTTCCCATGTATTTTACCAGGAAACATAGATAGGGCAGCCGAGAATAGTAAGGGCCCTCCTAACCATATCCAAGCACTCCAAGTTTGTTGGCGGTGTCCATGTTGCTCTCTGAGTTCATGGTGACCTAACCATAACCCTAAGTGCAATTTTCCTCCTATGGAATTTTCAATAAATTTTACAAGGAAACCTACATAGTGTGGCCTACAAAATTAAGTACCCTACTAACCAGTCCCAAGCACTCTGAATTTCTTGGCGCTGTCCATTTAGCTCTATGAACTCATGGTGACCTAACCCTAACCCTAAGTGGAATTTTCCTCCTATGGGATTTTCCCATGAGTTTTATAAGGAAACATAGATAGGGCAGCCTGGAAAACAAAGTGCCTCTTAACCATACCCAAGCACTCCGAGTTTGTTGGCGGTGTCCATTTTGTTCTATCAGTTTATGGTGACCTAAACCTAACCCTAAGAGTAATTTTTCTCCTATGGGATTTTCCCATGTATTTTACCAGGAAACATAGTTAGCGCAGCCTAGAAAAGTAAGTGCCCCCCTAACCATACCCGAGCACTCCGAGTTTGTTGGAGGTGTTAATTTTCCTCTATGAGTTCATGGTTAATTAACCCTAACCCTAAGTGGAATTTTCCTCCTATGGGATTTTCCCATGTATTTTCCCAGGAAACATAGATAGCGCAGCTGGGAAAAGTATGTGCCCTCCTAACCATAACCACGCACTCCGAGTTTGTTGGTGGTGTACATTTTGCTCCATGAGTTCATGGTTAATTAACCCTAACCCTACGTGGAATTTTCCTCCTATGGCATTTTCCCATGTAGTTTACCAGGAAACATAGATAGGGTAGGCTAGAAAAGGAATTGTCTTAGTAAGCATACCCAAGCACTCCGAATTTGTTGTCGCTGCCCATTTTGCTCTATAAATTGATGGTGACCTAACCCTAACCCTAAGTGGAATTTTTCTCCTATTGGATTTTCCCATGTATTTTACGAGGAAACATAGATAGCGCAGCCTAGAAAAGTAAAGACCCTAGCCATACACAAGCACTCCGAGATTGTTGGCACTGCCCATTTTGCTCTATGACTTCATGGGGACCTAACCCTAACCCTTATTTGAATTTTCCTCCTATGGGATTTTCATATGTAGTTTACCTGGAAACATAGATACCGCAGGAAAGAAAAGTAACTGCCGGTGTCCATGTTGCTCTATGAGTTCATGGTGACCTAACCCTAACCCTAAGTGGAATTTTTCTTCTATGGGATTTTCCCACGTATTTTGCCAGGAAACATAGATAGCGCAGCCTAGAAAAGTAATGGTTATGGTTATGTCACCATGAACTCACAGAGCAACATGGACACCGCCAACAAACTCGGAGTGCTTGGGTATGGTTAGGAGGGCACTTAATTTTCTAGGGCGCCCTATGTAGGTTTCCTGGTAAAATACAAGGGAAAATCCCATAGGAGAAAAATTCCACTTAGGGATAGGGTTAGTTCACCATGAACTCATAGAGCAAAATGGACAGCACCAACAAATTCGTAGTGCTTGTATATGGTTAGGAGGGCACTTAATTTGCTAGGCCGCCCTATATAGTTTTCCTGGTAAAATACAGGGGGAAATCCCATAGGAGAAAAATTCCACTTAGGGTTAGGGTTAGTTCACCATGAACTCATAGAGCAAAATGGACAGCACCAACAAATTCGTAGTGCCTGTATATGGTTAGGAGGGCACTTACTTTTCTAGGCTGCCCTATCTATGTTTCCTGGTGAAATACATGGGAAAATCCCATAGGAGGAAAATTCCACTTAGGGTTAGGGTTAAGTCACCATGAACTCATAGAGCAAAATGGACAGCGCCAAGAAACTCGGAGTTCTTGGGTATGATTAGTAGGAAATTTACTTTTGTAGCCTGCCCTATCTATATTTCCTGGTAAACTACATGGGAAAATGCCATAGGAGGAAAATTCCACTTAGGGTAAGGGTCAGGTCACCATGAACTCATAGAGCAAAATGGACAGTGCCAACAAATTCGGAGTGCTGATGAATGGTTAGGAGGGCACTTAATTTTCTAGGCCGCCCTATCTAGGTTTCGTATTAAAATACAGGGGAAAATCCCATAAGAGAAAAATTCCACTTAGGGTTAGGGATAGGTCACCATGAACTCATAGAGAAAAATGGACAGCGCCAAGAAACTCGGAGTGCTTGGGTTTGGTTAGTGGGACAGTTACTTTTGTAGCCTGCCCTATCTATGTTTCCTGGAAAACTACATGGGAAAATCCCATAGGAGGAAAATTCCACTTAGGGTAAGGTTTAATTAACCATGAACTCATAGAGGAAAATGGACACCTCCATCAAACTCGGAGTGCTTGGGTATGTTTAGGAGGGCACTTACCTTTCTAGGCTCCGCTATCTATTTTTCCTTGGAAAATACATGGGAAAATCCTATAGGAGAAAAATTCCACTTAGGGTTAGGGTTAGGTCACCATGAACTAAAAGAGCAAAACGGACAGCCCCAACAAACTTGGAGTGCTTGGTTTTGGTTAGTAGGACAGTTCCCTTTCTAGCCTGCCCTATCTATGTTTCCTGGTAAACTACATGGGAAAATGCCATAGGAGGAAAATTCCACTTAGGGTTAGGGTTAATTATCCATGAACTCATAGAGCAAAATGGACAGCACCAAGAAATTTGGAGTGCTGGATTATGGTTAGGAGGGCACTTACTTTTCTAGGCTGCGCTATCTATGTTTCCTGGTAAAATACATGGGAAAATCCCATAGGATAAAAATTCCACTTAAGGTTAGGGTTAAGTCCCCATGAACTCATAGAGAAAAATGGACAGTGCCAAGAAACTCGGAGTTCTTGGGTATGGTTAGTAGGACATTTACTTTTATAGCCTGCCCTATCTATATTTCCTGGTAAACTACATGGGAAAATCCCATAGGAGGAAAATTCCACTAAGGGTTAGCGTTAATTAACCATGAACTCATAGAGGAAAATGGAGACCTCCAAAAAACTCGGAGTACTTGGGTATGGTTAGTAGGACAGTTCCTTTTCTAGCCTGCCCTATCTATGTTTCCTGGTAAACTACATGGGAAAATCCCATAGGACGAAAATTCCACTAAGGGTTAGGGTTAACTAACGATGAACTCAAAGACCAAAATGGACAGCGCGAACAAACCCGGAGTGCTTGGGTATGGTTACTAGGACAGTTCCTTTTCTAGCCTGCCCTATCTATTTTTCCTGGTAAACTACATGGGAAAATGCCATAGGAGGAAAATTCCACTTAGGGTTAGGGTTAATTAGCCATGAACTCATAGAGCGAAATGGACAGTGCCAAGAAATTCGGGGTGCTTGGGAATAGTTAGTACGGCACTTAATTTTGTAGGCCGCACTACGTAGGTGTCCTGGTAAAAATTATTGGAAAATCCCATAGGAGGAAAATTCCACTTAGGGTTAGGGATAGGTCACCATGAACTAACAGAGCAACATGGATACCGCAAAAAAACTCGGAGTGCTTGGGTATGGTTAGGAGGGCACTAACTTTTCTCAGCTGCGCTATCTATGTTTTCTGGTAAAATACATGGGAAAATGCCATAGGAGGAAAATTCCACTTAGGGTTAGGTTTAATTAACCATGAACTCATAGAGAAAAATGGACACCTCCATCAAACTCGGAGTGCTTGGGTATGGTTAGGAGGGCCCTTACTTTTCTAGTCTGCACTATCTATGTTTCCTGGTAAAATACATGGGAAAATCCCATAGAGAAAAATTCCACTTAGGGTTAGGGTTAGGTCACCATGAACTCATAGAGCAAAATGGACAGCGCCAACAAAGTCGAAGTGATTCGGTATGGTTAGTAGGACAGTTCCTTTTCTAGCCTGCTCTACCTACATTTCCTGGTAAACTACATGGGAAAATCCCATAGGAGGAAAATTCAACTTAGAGTTAGGGTTAATTAACAATGAACTCATAGAGCAAAATGGACAGCGCCAACAAAGTCGGAGTGCTTCGGTATGCTTAGGAGGCCACTTTGTTTTTTCGGCCACCCTATCTAACCTAACACTAACCCTAAGTGGAATTTTTCACCTATGGGATTTTCCCATGTATTTTCCCTGGAAACATAGATAGGGCGGCCCATAAAACAAAGTGCCTTCCTAACCAAACCGAAGCACTCTGAGTTTCTTGGCGGTGTCCATTTTTCTCTCTGAGTTCATTGTTAATTAACCCTAACCCTAAGTGGAATTTTCCTCCTATGGGATTTTCCCATGTAGTTTGCCAGGAAACATAGATAGGGCAGGTTACAAATGTAACTGTCCCACTAACCAAACCCAAGCACTCCGAATTTCTTGGTGCTGTCCATTTTGCTCTATGAGTTCATGGTGACCTAACCCTAACCCTAAGTGAAATTTTCCTCCTATGGGATTTTCCCATGTATTTTCCCAGGAAACATAGATAGCGCAGCTGGGAAAAGTAAGTGCCCTCCTAACCATAACCAAGCACTCCGAGTTTATTGGCGCTGTCCATTTTGCTCTATAAATTGATGGTGACCTAACCCTAACCCTAAGTGGAATTTTTCCGCTATGGGATTTTCCCATGTATTTTACCAGGAAACATAGTTAGCGCAGCCTAGAAAATTAAGGGCCCTCCTAACCATACCCAAGCACTCCGATTTTGTTGGAGGTGTCCGTTTTCCTCTATGAGTTCATGGTTAATTAACCCTAACCCTAAGTGGAATTTTCCTCCTATGGCATTTTCCCATTTAGTTTACCAGGAAACATAGATAGGGCAGGCTAGAAAAGGAACTGTCCTACTAACCATACCCAAGCACTCCGAGTTTGTTGGCACTGTCCATTTTGCTCTATAAATTCATGGTGACCTAACCCTCACTCTAAGTGGAATTTTTCTCCTATGGGATTTTCCCTTGTAATTTACCAGGAAACCTACATAGGGCGGGCTACAAAAGTAAGTGCCCTCTTGACCACACACAAGCACTCCGAGTTTGTTGGCTCTGGCCATTTTGCTCTATGAGTTCATGGGGACCTAACGCTAACCCTTACTGGAATTTTTCTCCTATGGGATTTTCCCATGTGTTTTACCAGGAAACATAGGTAGGGCGGCCAAGAAAACAAAGGGCCCTCCTAACCAGACCGAAGCACTCTGAATTTCTTGGCGGTGTCCATTTTGCTCTATGAGTTCATGGTTAATTAACCCTAACCCTAAGTGGAATTTTCCTCCTATGGGATTTTACCATGTAGTTTACCAAGAAACATAGATAGGGTAGGCTACAAAGTAACTGTCCCACTAACCAAACCCAAGTACTCCGAGTTTCTTTGCACTGTCCATTTTGCTCTATGAGTTCATGGTGACCTAACCCTAACCCTAAGTGCAATTTCCCTCCTATGGGATTTTCCCATGTATTATACCGGGAAACATAGATAGCGCAGCTGGGAAAAGTAAATGCCCTCCTAACGATAAGCAAGCACTCCGAGTTTGTTGGCACTGTCCATTTTGCTCTATAACTTCATGGTGACCTAACCCTCACCCTAAGTGGAATTTTTCTCCTATGGGATTTTCCCCTGTATTTTACCAGGAAACCTACATAGAGCGGCTTAGAAAATTAAGTGCCCTCCTAACCATACCCAAGCACTCCGAGTTTGTTGGCGCTGCCCATTTTGCTCTATGACTTCATGGGGACCTAACCCTAACCCTTATTGGAATTTTCCTCCTATGGGATTTTCATATGTAGTTTACCTGGAAACATAGATACGGCAGGCAAGAAAAGTAACTCTCTTACTAACCATATGCAACAACACCGAGTTTGTTGCCGGTGTCCATGTTGCTCTATGAGTTCATGGTGTCCTAACCGTAACCCTAAGTGGAATTTTTCTTCTAAGGGATTTTCCCATGTATTTTACCAGGAAACATAGATAGCGCAGCCTAGAAAAGTAATGGTTATGGTTATGTCACCATGAACACACAGAGCAACATGGACACCACCAACAAACTCGGAGTGCTTGGGTATGGTTAGGAGGGCCCTTAATTTTCTAGGGCGCCCTATGTAGGTTTCCTGGTAAAATACTAGGGAAAATCCCATAAGAGAAAAATTCCACTTAGGGTTAGGGCTAGGTCACCATGAACTCATAGAGCAAAGTGTACACCTCCAACAAACTCGGAGTGCTTGGGTATGGTTAGGAGGGCACTTACTTTTCTAGGCTGCCCTATCTATGTTTCCTGGTGAAATACATGGGAAAATCCCATAGGAGAAAAATTCCACTTAGGGTTAGGGTTAGGTCACCATGAACTCATAGAGCAAAATGGACAGCGCCAAGAAACTCGGAGTGCTTGGGTTTGATTAGTGGGACAGTTACTTTTGTAGCCTGCCTTATCTATGTTTCCTGGCAAACTACATGGGAAAATCCCATAGGAGGAAAATTCCACTTAGGGTTAGGGTTAATTAACCATAAACTCATAGAGGAAAATGTACACCTCCAACAAACTCGGAGTTCTTGGGTATGGTTAGGAGGGTAGTTACTTTTTTAGGCTGCGCTATCTATGTTTCCTGGTAAAATACATGATAAAATCCCATAGGTGAAAAATTCCACTTAGGGTTAGGGTTAGGTCACCATGAACTCATAGAGCAAAATGGACAGCGCCAACAAACTCAGAGTGCTTGGTTTTGGTTAGTAGGACAGTTCCCTTTCTAGCCTGCCCTATCTATGTTTCCTGGTAAACTACATGGGAAAATGCCATAGGAGGAAAATTCCACTTAGGGTTAGGGTTAATTAGCCATGAACTCATAGAGCAAAATGGACAGCACCAAGAAATTTGGAGTGCTGGATTATGGTTAGGAGGGCACTTACTTTTCTAGGCTGCGCTATCTATGTTTCCTGGTAAAATACATGGGGAAATCCCAAAGGAGAAAAATTCCACTTATGGTTAGAGTTAGGGAACCATGAACTCAAAGAGCAAAATGGACAGCGCGAACAAACTCGGAGTGCTTGGGTATGGTTAGTAGGACAGTTCCTTTTCTAGCCTGCCCTATCTATGTTTCCTGGTAAACTACATGGGAAAATCCCATAGGACGAAAATTCCACTAAGGGTTAGCGTTAATTAACCATGAACTCATAGAGGAAAATGGACACCTCCAACAAACTCGGAATGCTTGGGTATGGTTAGGAGGGCACTTACTTTTCAAGGCTGCGCTATCTATGTTTCCTGGTAAAATACATGGGAAAATCCCATAGGAGAAAAATTCCACTTATGGTTAGAGTTAGGTCACCATGAACTCAAAGACCAAAATGGACAGCGCGAACAAACTCGGAGTGCTTGGGTATGGTTAGTAGGACAGTTCCTTTTCTAGCCTGCCCTATCTATATTTCCTGGTAAACTACATGGGAAAATGCCATAGGAGGAAAATTCCACTTAGGGTTAGGGTTAATTAGCCATGAACTCATAAAGCTAAATGGACAGTGCCAAGAAATTCGGAGTGCTTGGGAATGGTTAGTAGGGCACTTAATTTCGTAGGCCGCACTATGTAAGTGTCCTGGTAAAACATATTGGAAAATCCCGTAGGAGGAAAATTCCACTTAGGGTTATGGTTAGGTCACCATGAACTCATACAGCAAAATGGACATCGCCAACAAACTCGGTGTTCTTGCATATGGTTAGTAGGAGAGTTACTTTTCTAGCCTGCCCTATCTATATTTCCTGGTAAACATGGACACTGGCAACAAACTCAGAGTGCTTGGGTATGATTAGGAGGGCACTTATTTTTCTCGGCTACGCTATTTATGTTTCCTGGTAAAATACATGGGAAAATCCCATAGGAGGAAAATTCCACGTAGGGTTAGGGTTAATTAAGCATGAACTCATAGAGCAAAATGGATAGCGCCAAGAAATTCGGAGTGCATGGGAATGGTTAGTAGGGCACTTAATTTTGTAAGCTGCACTTTGTAGGCGTCCTGGTAAAATATATTGGAAAATCCCATAGGAGGAAAATTCCACTAAGTGTTATAGTTAGGTCACCATGAACTCGCAGAGCAAAATGGACACGGCCAACAAACTCGGAGTGCTTGGGTATGGTTAGGAGGGTACTTACTTTTCTGGGCTGCGGTATCTATGTTTCCTGGTAAAATACATGGGAAAATCCCATAGGAGAAAAATTCTATTTTTCTCCTATGGGATTTTCCCCTGTATTTTACCAGGAAACCTACATAGGGCGGCCTACAAAATTAAGTGCCCTCCTGACCATACACAAGCACTCCGAGTTTATTGGCGCTGTCCATTTTGCTCTATAAATTGATGGTGACCTAACCCTAACCCTAAGTGGAATTTTTCCCCTATGGGATTTTCCCATGTATTTTACCAGGAAACATAGTTAGCGCAGCCTAGAAAAGTAAGGGCCCTCCTAACCATACCCAAGCACTCCGATTTTGTTGGAGGTGTCCGTTTTCCTCTATGAGTTCATGGTTAATTAACCCTAACCCTAAGTGGCATTTTCCTCCTAGGGCATTTTCCCATTTAGTTTACCAGGAAACATAGATAGGGCAGGCTAGAAAAGGAACTGTCCTACTAACCATACCCAAGCACTCCAAGTTTGTTGGCACTGTCCATTTTGCTCTATAAATTCATGGTGACCTAACCCTCACCCTAAGTGGAATTTTTCTCCTATGGGATTTTCCCTTGTATTTTACCAGGAAACCTACATAGGGCGGCCTACAAAATTAAGTGCCCTCTTGACCACACACAAGCACTCCGAGTTTGTTGGCTCTGGCCATTTTGCTCTATGAGTTCATGGGGACCTAACGCTAACCCTTACTGGAATTTTTCTCCTATGGGATTTTCCCATGTGTTTTACCAGGAAACATAGGTAGGGCGGCCAAGAAAACAAAGGGCCCTCCTAACCATACCGAAGCACTCTGAATTTCTTGGCGGTGTCCATTTTGCTCTATGAGTTCATGCTTAATTAACCCTAACCCTAAGTGGAATTTTCCTCCTATGGGATTTTACCATGTAGTTTACCAAGAAACATAGATAGGGCAGGCTAGAAAAGGAACTGTCCTACTAACCATACCCAAGCACTCCAAGTTTGTTGGCACTGTCCATTTTGCTCTATAAATTCATGGTGACCTAACCCTAACCCTAAGTGCAATTTCCCTCCTATGGGATTTTCCCTTGTATTTTACGAGGAAACCTACATAGGGCGGCCTACAAAATTAAGTGCCCTCTTGACCACACACAAGCACTCCGAGTTTGTTGGCTCTGGCCATTTTGCTCTATGAGTTCATGGGGACCTAACGCTAACCCTTACTGGAATTTTTCTCCTATGGGATTTTCCCATGTGTTTTACCAGGAAACATAGGTAGGGCGGCCAAGAAAACAAAGGGCCCTCCTAACCATACCGAAGCACTCTGAATTTCTTGGCGGTGTCCATTTTGCTCTATGAGTTCATGGTTAATTAACCCTAACCCTAAGTGGAATTTTCCTCCTATGGGATTTTACCATGTAGTTTACCAAGAAACATAGATAGGGTAGGCTACAAAGTAACTGTCCCACTAACCAAACCCAAGTACTCCGAGTTTCTTTGCGCTGTCCATTTTGCTCTATGAGTTCATGGTGACCTAACCCTAACCCTAAGTGCAATTTCCCTCCTATGGGATTTTCCCATGTATTATACCGGGAAACATAGATAGCGCAGCTGGGAAAAGTAAATGCCCTCCTAACGATAAGCAAGCACTCCGAGTTTGTTGGCACTGTCCATTTTGCTCTATAAATTCATGGTGACCTAACCCTCACCCTAAGTGGAATTTTTCTCCTATGGGATTTTCCCCTGTATTTTACCAGGAAACCTACATAGAGCGGCTTAGAAAATTAACTGCCCTCCTAACCATACACAAGCACTCCGAGTTTGTTGGCGCTGTCCATTTTGCTCTATGACTTCATGGGGACCTAACCCTAACCCTTATTGGAATTTTCCTCCTATGGGATTTTCATATGTAGTTTACCTGGAAACATAGATACGGCAGGCAAGAAAAGTAACTGTCTTACTAACCATATGCAACAACACCGAGTTTGTTGCCAGTGTCCATGTTGCTCTATGAGTTCATGGTGACCTAACCCTAACCCTAAGTGGAATTTTTCTTCTATGGGATTTTCCCATGTATTTTACCAGGAAACATAGATAGCGCAGCCTAGAAAAGTAATGGTTATGGTTATGTCACCATGAACACACAGAGCAACATGGACACCGCCAACAAACTCGGAGTGCTTGGGTATGGTTAGGAGGGCACTTAATTTTCTAGGGCGCCCTATGTAGGTTTCCTGGTAAAATACAGGGGAAAATCCCATAAGAGAAAAATTCCACTTAGGGTCAGGGCTAGGTCACCATGAACTCATAGAGCAAAATGTACACCTCCAACAAACTCGGAGTGCTTGGGTATGTTTAGGAGGGCACTTACTTTTCTAGGCTGCCCTATCTCTGTTTCCTGGTGAAATGCATGGGAAAATCCCTTAGGAGAAAAATTCCACTTAGGGTTAGGGTTAGGTCACCATGAACTCATAGAGCAAAATGGACAGCGCCAACAAACTCGGAGTGCTTGGGTTTGGTTAGTGGGACAGTTACTTTTGTAGCCTGCCCTATCTATGTTTCCTGGCAAACTACATGGGAAAATCCCATAGGAGGAAAATACCACTTAGGGTTAGGGTTAATTAACCATAAACTCATAGAGGAAAATGTACACCTCCAACAAACTCAGAGTGCTTGGGTATGGTTAGGAGGGTAGTTACTTTTTTAGGCTGCGCTATCTATGTTTCCTGGTAAAATACATGATAAAATTCCATAGGAGAAAAATTCCACTTAGGGTTAGGGTTAGGTCACCATGAACTCATAGAGCAAAATGGACAGCGCCAACAAACTCGGAGTGCTTGGGTATAGTTAGTAGGAGAGTTCCATTTCTAGCCTGCCCTAACTATGTTTCCTGGCAAACTACATGGGAAAATCCCATAGGACGAAAATTCCACTTAGGGTAAGGTTTAATTAACCATGAACTCATAGAGGAAAATGGACACCTCCATCAAACTCGGAGTGCTTGGGTATGTTTAGGAGGGCACTTACCTTTCTAGGCTGCGCTATCTATTTTTCCTTGGAAAATACATTGGAAAATCCTATAGGAGAAAAATTACACTTAGGGTTAGTGTTACGTCACCATGAACTCAAAGAGCAAAACGGACAGCGCCAACAAACTTGGAGTGCTTGGTTTTGGTTAGTAGGACAGTTCCCTTTCTAGCCTGCCCTATCTATGTTTCTTGGTAAACTAAATGGGAAAATGCCATAGGAGGAAAATTCCACTTAGGGTTAGGGTTAATTAGCCATGAACTCATAGAGCAAAATGGACAGCACCAAGAAATTTGGAGTGCTGGATTATGGTTAGGAGGGCACTTACTTTTCTAGGCTGCGCTATCTATGTTTCCTGGTAAAATACATGGGAAAATCCCATAGGAGAAAAATTCCACTTATGGTTAGAGTTAGGGAACCATGAACTCAAAGAGCAAAATGGACAGCGCGAACAAACCCGGAGTGCTTGGGTATGGTTAGTAGGACAGTTCCTTTTCTAGCCTGCCCTATCTATGTTTCCTGGTAAACTACATGGGAAAATCCCATAGGACGAAAATTCCACTAAGGGTTAGCGTTAATTAACCATGAACTCATAGAGGAAAATGGACACCTCCAACAAACTCGGAATGCTTGGGTATGGTTAGGAGGGCACTTACTTTTCAAGGCTGCGCTATCTATGTTTCCTGGTAAAATACATGGGAAAATCCCATAGGAGAAAAATTCCACTTATGGTTAGAGTTAGGTCACCATGAACTCAAAGACCAAAATGGACAGCGCGAACAAACTCGGAGTGCTTGGGTATGGTTAGTAGGACAGTTCCTTTTCTAGCCTGCCCTATCTATGTTTCCTGGTAAACTACATGGGAAAATGCCATAGGAGGAAAATTCCACTTAGGGTTAGGGTTAATTAGCCATGAACTCATAGAGCTAAATGGACAGTGCCAAGAAATTCGGAGTGCTTGGGAATGGTTAGTAGGGCACTTAATTTTGTAGGCCGCACTATGTAAGGGTCCTGGTAAAATATATTGGAAAATCCCGTAGGAGGAAAATTCCACTTAGGGTTATGGTTAGGTCACCATGAACTCATACAGCAAAATGGACATCGCCAACAAACTCGGTGTTCTTGCATATGGTTAGTAGGACAGTTACTTTTCTAGCCTGCCCTATCTATATTTCCTGGTAAACATGGACACTGGCAACAAACTCAGAGTGCTTGGGTATGATTAGGAGGGCACTTATTTTTCTCGGCTACGCTATTTATGTTTCCTGGTAAAATACATGGGAAAATCCCATAGGAGGAAAATTCCACGTAGGTTTAGGGTTAATTAAGCAGGAACTCATAGAGCAAAATGGACAGCGCCAAGAAATTCGGAGTGCATGGGAATGGTTAGTAGGGCACTTAATTTTGTAAGCTGCACTTTGTAGGCGTCCTGGTAAAATATATTGGAAAATCCCGTAGGAGGAAAATTCCACTAAGTGTTATGGTTAGGTCACCATGAACTCGCAGAGCAAAATGGACACGGCCAAAAAACTCGGAGTGCTTGGGTATGGTTAGGAGGGTAGTTACTTTTTTAGGCTGCGCTATCTATGTTTCCTGGTAAAATACATGATAAAATCCCATAGGAGAAAAATTCCACTTAGGGTTAGGGTTAGGTCACCATGAACTCTTAGAGCAAAATGGACAGCGCCAACAAACTCGGAGTGCTTGGGTATAGTTAGTAGGACAGTTCCTTTTCTAGCCTGCCCTATCTATGTTTCCTGGCAAACTACATGGGAAAATCCCATAGGACGAAAATTCCACTTAGGGTAAGGTTTAATTAACCATGAACTCATAGAGGAAAATGGACACCTCCATCAAACTCGGAGTGCTTGGGTATGTTTAGGAGGGCACTTACCTTTCTAGGCTGCGCTATCTATTTTTCCTTGGAAAATACATTGGAAAATCCTATAGGAGAAAAATTCCACTTAGGGTTAGTGTTAGGTCACCATGAACTCAAAGAGCAAAACGGACAGCGCCAACAAACTTGGAGTGCTTGGTTTTGGTTAGTAGGACAGTTCCCTTTCTAGCCTGCCCTATCTAGGTTTCATGGTAAACTACATGGGAAAATGCCATAGGAGGAAAATTCCACTTAGGGTTAGGGTTAATTAGCCATGAACTCATAGAGCAAAATGGACAGCACCAAGAAATTTGGAGTGCTGGATTTTGGTTAGGAGGGCACTTACTTTTCTAGGCTGCGCTATCTATGTTTCCTGGTAAAATACATGGGGAAATCCCATAGGAGAAAAATTCCACTTATGGTTAGAGTTAGGGAACCATGAACTCAAAGAGCAAAATGGACAGCGCGAACAAACCCGGAGTGCTTGGGTATGGTTAGTAGGACAGTTCCTTTTCTAGCCTGCCCTATCTATGTTTCCTGGTAAACTACATGGGAAAATCCCATAGGATGAAAATTCCACTAAGGGTTAGCGTTAATTAACCATGAACTCATAGAGGAAAATGGACACCTCCAACAAACTCGGAATGCTTGGGTATGGTTAGGAGGGCACTTACTTTTCAAGGCTGCGCTATCTATGTTTCCTGGTAAAATACATGGGAAAATCCCATAGGAGAAAAATTCCACTTATGGTTAGAGTTAGGTCACCATGAACTCAAAGACCAAAATGGACAGAGCGAACAAACTCGGAGTGCATGGGTATGGTTAGTAGGACAGTTCCTTTTCTAGCCTGCCCTATCTATGTTTCCTGGTAAACTACATGGGAAAATGCCATAGGAGGAAAATTCCACTTAGGGTTAGGGTTAATTAGCCATGAACTCATAGAGCTAAATGGACAGTGCCAAGAAATTCGGAGTGCTTGGGAATGGTTAGTAGGGCACTTAATTTTGTAGGCCGCACTATGTAAGGGTCCTGGTAAAATATATTGGAAAATCCCATAGGAGGAAAATTCCACTTAGGGTTATGGTTAGGTCACCATGAACTCATACAGCAAAATGGACATCGCCAACAAACTCGGTGTTCTTGCATATGGTTAGTAGGACAGTTACTTTTCTAGCCTGCCCTATCTATATTTCCTGGTAAACATGGACACTGGCAACAAACACAGAGTGCTTGGGTATGATTAGGAGGGCACTTATTTTTCTCGGCTACGCTATTTATGTTTCCTGGTAAAATACATGGGAAAATCCCATAGGAGGAAAATTCCACGTAGGTTTAGGGTTAATTAAGCAGGAACTCATAGAGCAAAATGGACAGCGCCAAGAAATTCGGAGTGCATGGGAATGGTTAGTAGGGCACTTAATTTTGTAAGCTGCACTTTGTAGGCGTCCTGGTAAAATATATTGGAAAATCCCATAGGAGGAAAATTCCACTAAGTGTTATGGTTAGGTCACCATGAACTCGCAGAACAAAATGGACACAGCCAACAAACTCGGAGTGCTTGGGTATGGTTAGGAGGGTACTTACTTTTCTAGGCTGAGCTATCTATGTTTCCTGGTAAAATACATGGGAAAATCCCATAGGAGAAAAATTCTATTTTTCTCCTATGGGATTTTCCCCTGTATTTTACCAGGAAACCTACATAGGGCGGCCTACAAAATTAAGTGCCCTCCTGACCATACACAAGCACTCCGAGTTTGTTGGCTCTGGCCATTTTGCTCTATGAGTTCATGGGGACCTAACGCTAACCCTTACTGGAATTTTTCTCCTATGGGATTTTCCCATGTGTTTTACCAGGAAACATAGGTAGGGCGGCCAAGAAAACAAAGGGCCCTCCTAACCATACCGAAGCACTCTGAATTTCTTGGCGGTGTCCATTTTGCTCTATGAGTTCATGGTTAATTAACCCTAACCCTAAGTGGAATTTTCCTCCCGTGGGATTTTCCCATGTAGTTTACCAAGAAACATAGATAGGGTAGGCTACAAAGTAACTGTCCCACTAACCAAACCCAAGTACTCCGAGTTTGTTGGCGCTGTCCATTTTCCTCTATGAGTTCATGGTGACCTAACCCTAATCCTAAGTGCAATTTACCTCCTATGGGATTTTCCCATGTATTATACTGGGAAACATAGATAGCGCAGCTGGGAAAAGTAAATGCCCTCCTAACGATAAGCAAGCACTCCGAGTTTGTTGGCACTGTCCATTTTGCTCTATAAATTCATGGTGACCTAACCCTCACCCTAGGTGGAATTTTTCTCCTATGGGATTTTCCCCTGTATTTTACCAGGAAACCTACATAGAGTGGCGTAGATAATTAAGTGCCCTCCTAACCATACACAAGCACTCCGAGTTTGTTGGCGCTGCCCATTTTGCTCTATGACTTCATGGGGACCTAACCCTAACCCTCATTGGAATTTTCCTCCTATGGGATTTTCATATGTAGTTTACCTGGAAACATAGATACGGCAGGCAAGAAAAGTAACTCTCTTACTAACCATATGCAACAACACCGAGTTTGTTGCCGGTGTCCATGTTGCTCTATGAGTTCATGGTGACCTAACCCTAACCCTACGTGGAATTTTTCTTCTATGGGATTTTCCCATGTATTTTACCAGGAAACATAGATAGCGCAGCCTAGAAAAGTAATGGTTATGGTTATGTCACCATGAACACACAGAGCAACATGGACACCGCCAACAAACTCGGTGCTCTTGCATATGGTTAGTAGGACAGTTACTTTTCTAGGGCGCCCTATGTAGGTTTCCTGGTAAAATACAGGGGAAAATCCCATAAGACAAAAATTCCACTTAGGGTTAGGGTTAGTTCACCATGAACTCATAGCGTAGAATTGACAGCATCAACAAATTCGTAGTGCTTGTATATGGTTAGGAGGGCACTTAATTTGCTAGGCAGCCCTATATAGGTGTCCTAGTAAAATACAGGGGAAAATCCCATAGGAGAAAAATTCCACTTAGGGTTAGGGCTAGGTCACCATGAACTCATAGAGCAAAATGTACACCTCCAACAAACTCGGAGTGCTTGGGTATGGTTAGGAGGGCACTTACTTTTCAAGGCTGCGCCATCTATGTTTCCTGGTAAAATACATGGGAAAATCCCATAGGAGAAAAATTCCACTTATGGTTAGAGTTAGGTCACCATGAACTCAAAGACCAAAATGGACAGCGCGAACAAACTCGGAGTGCTTGGGTATGGTTAGTAGGACAGTTCCTTTTCTAGCCTGCCCTATCTATATTTCCTGGTAAACATGGACACTGGCAACAAACTCAGAGTGCTTGGGTATGATTAGGAGGGCACTTATTTTTCTCGGCTACGCTATTTATGTTTCCTGGTAAAATACATGGGAAAATCCCATAGGAGAAAATTCCACGTAGGATTAGGGTTAATTAAGCATGAACTCATAGAGCAAAATGGACAGCGCCAAGAAATTCGGAGTGCATGGGAATGGTTAGGAGGGCACTTAATTTTGTAAGCTGCACTTTGTAGGCGTCCTGGTAAAATATATTGGAAAATCCCATAGGAGGAAAATTCCACTAAGTGTTATGGTTAGGTCACCATGAACTCGCAGAGCAAAATGGACACGGCCAAAAAACTCGGAGTGCTTGGGTATGGTTAGGAGGGTAGTTACTTTTTTAGGCTGCGCTATCTATGTTTCCTGGTAAAATACATGATAAAATCCCATAGGAGAAAAATTCCACTTAGGGTTAGGGTTAGGTCACCATGAACTCATAGAGCAAAATGGACAGCGGCAACAAACTCGGAGTGCTTGGGTATAGTTAGTAGGACAGTTCCTTTTCTAGCCTGCCCTATCTATGTTTCCTGGCAAACTACATGGGAAAATCCCATAGGACGAAAATTCCACTTAGGGTAAGGTTTAATTAACCATGAACTCATAGAGGAAAATGGACACCTCCATCATTCTCGGAGTGCTTGGGTATGTTTAGGAGGGCACTTACCTTTCTAGGCTGCGCTATCTATTTTTCCTTGGAAAATACATTGGAAAATCCTATAGGAGAAAAATTCCACTTAGGGTTAGTGTTAGGTCACCATGAACTCAAAGAGCAAAACGGACAGCACCAACAAACTTGGAGTGCTTGGTTTTGGTTAGTAGGACAGTTCCCTTTCTAGCCTACCCTATCTAGGTTTCCTGGTAAACTACATGGGAAAATGCCATAGGAGGAAAATTCCACTTAGGGTTAGGGTTAATTAGCCATGAACTCATAGAGCAAAATGGACAGCACAAAGAAATTTGGAGTGCTGGATTATGGTTAGGAGGGCACTTACTTTTCTAGGCTGCGCTAGCTATGTTTCCTGGTAAAATACATGGGGAAATCCCATAGGAGAAAAATTCCACTTATGGTTAGAGTTAGGGAACCATGAACTCAAAGAGCAAAATGGACAGCGCGAACAAACCCGGAGTGCTTGGGTATAGTTAGTAGGACAGTTCCTTTTCTAGCCTGCCCTATCTATGTTTCCTGGCAAACTACATGGGAAAATCCTATAGGACGAAAATTCCACTTAGGGTAAGGTTTAATTAACCATGAACTCATAGAGGAAAATGGACACCTCCAACAAACTCGGAATGCTTGGGTATGGTTAGGAGGGCACTTACTTTTCAAGGCTGCGCTATCTATGTTTCCTGGTAAAATACATGGGAAAAATCCCATAGGAGAAAAATTCCACTTATGATTAGAGTTAGGTCACCATGAACTCAAAGACCAAAATGGACAGCGCGAACAAACTCGGAGTGCTTGGGTATGGTTAGTAGGACAGTTCCTTTTCTAGCCTGCCCTATCTATGTTTCCTGGTAAACTACATGGGAAAATGCCATAGGAGGAAAATTCCACTTAGGGTTAGGGTTAATTAGCCATGAACTCATAGAGCTAAATGGACAGTGCCAAGAAATTCGGAGTGCTTGGGAATGGTTAGTAGGGCACTTAATTTTGTAAGCTGCACTTTGTAGGCGTCCTGGTAAAATATATTGGAAAATCCCATAGGAGGAAAATTCCACTAAGTGTTATGGTTAGGTCACCATGAACTCGCAGAGCAAAATGGACACGGCCAACAAACTCGGAGTGCTTGGGTATGGTTAGGAGGGTACTTACTTTTCTGGGCTGCGCTATCTATGTTTCCTGGTAAAATACATGGGAAAATCCCATAGGAGAAAAATTCTATTTTTCTCCTATGGGATTTTCCCCTGTATTTTACCAGGAAACCTACATAGGGCGGCCTACAAAATTAAGTGCCCTCCTGACCATACACAAGCACTCCGAGTTTGTTGGCTCTGGCCATTTTGCTCTATGAGTTCATGGGGACCTAACGCTAACCCTTCCTGGAATTTTTCTCCTATGGGATTTTCCCATGTGTTTTACCAGGAAACATAGGTAGGGCGGCCAAGAAAACAAAGGGCCCTCCTAACCATACCGAAGCACTCTGAATTTCTTGGCGGTGTCCATTTTGCTCTATGAGTTCATGGTTAATTAACCCTAGCCCTAAGTGGAATTTTCCTCCCATGGGATTTTCCCATGTAGTTTACCAAGAAACATAGATAGGATAGGCTACAAAGTAACTGTCCCACTAACCAAACCCAAGTACTCCGAGTTTCTTTGCGCTGTCCATTTTGCTCTATGAGTTCATGGTGACCTAACCCTAACCCTAAGTGCAATTTCCCTCCTATGGGATTTTCCAATGTATTATACTGGGAAACATAGATAGCACAGCTGGGAAAAGTAAATGCCCTCCTAACGATAAGCAAGCACTCCGAGTTTGTTGGCACTGTCCATTTTGCTCTATAAATTCATGGTGACCTAACCCTCACCCTAGGTGGAATTTTTCTCCTATGGGATTTTCCCCTGTATTTTACCAGGAAACCTACATAGAGCGGCTTAGAAAATTAAGTGCCCTCCTAACCATACACAAGCACTCCGAGTTTGTTGGCGCTGCCCATTTTGCTCTATGACTTCATGCGGACCTAACCCTAACCCTTATTGGAATTTTTCCTCCTATGGGATTTTCATATGTAGCTTACCTGGAAACATAGATACGGCAGGCAAGAAAAGTAACTCTCTTACTAACCATATGCAACAACACCGAGTTTGTTGCCGGTGTCCATGTTGCTCTATGAGTTCATGGTGACCTAACCCTAACCCTAAGTGGAATTTTTCTTCTATGGGATTTTCCCATGTATTTTACCAGGAAACATAGATAGCGCAGCCTAGAAAAGTAATGGTTATGGTTTTGTCACCATGAACACACAGAGCAACATGGACACCGCCAACAAACTCGGAGTGCTTGGGTATGGTTAGGAGGGCACTTAATTTTCTAGGGCGCCCTATGTTGGTTTCCTGGTAAAATACAGGGGAAAATCCCATAAGACAAAAATTCCACTTAGGGTTAGGGTTAGTTCACCATGAACTCATAGCGTAGAATTGACAGCATCAACAAATTCGTAGTGCTTGTATATGGTTAGGAGGGCACTTAATTTGCTAGGCAGCCCTATATAGGTTTCCTAGTAAAATACAGGGGAAAATCCCATAGGAGAAAAAGTCCACTTAGGGTTAGGGCTAGGTCACCATGAACTCATAGAGCAAAATGTACACCTCCAACAAACTCGGAGTGCTTGGGTATGGTTAGGAGGGCACTTACTTTTCAAGGCTGCGCTATCTATGTTTCCTGGTAAAATACATGGGAAAATCCCATAGGAGAAAAATTCCACTTATGGTTAGAGTTAGGTCACCATGAACTCAAGGACCAAAATGGACAGCGCGAACAAACTCGGAGTGCTTGGGTATGGTTAGTAGGACAGTTCCTTTTCTAGCCTGCCCTATCTATATTTCCTGGTAAACTACATGGGAAAATGCCATAGGAGGAAAATTCCACTTAGGGTTAGGGTTAATTAGCCATGAACTCATAAAGCTAAATGGACAGTGCCAAGAAATTCGGAGTGCTTGGGAATGGTTAGTAGGGCACTTAATTTCGTAGGCCGCACTATGTAAGTGTCCTGGTAAAACATATTGGAAAATCCCGTAGGAGGAAAATTCCACTTAGGGTTATGGTTAGGTCACCATGAACTCATACAGCAAAATGGACATCGCCAACAAACTCGGTGTTCTTGCATATGGTTAGTAGGAGAGTTACTTTTCTAGCCTGCCCTATCTATATTTCCTGGTAAACATGGACACTGGCAACAAACTCCGAGTGCTTGGGTATGATTAGGAGGGCACTTATTTTTCTCGGCTACGCTATTTATGTTTCCTGGTAAAATACATGGGAAAATCCCATAGGAGGAAAATTCCACGTAGGGTTAGGGTTAATTAAGCATGAACTCATAGAGCAAAATGGGCAGCGCCAAGAAATTCGGAGTGCATGGGAATGGTTAGTAGGGCACTTAATTTTGTAAGCTGCACTTTGTAGGCGTCCTGGTAAAATATATTGGAAAATCCCATAGGAGGAAAATTCCACTAAGTGTTATGGTTAGGTCACCATGAACTCGCAGAGCAAAATGGACACGGCCAACAAACTCGGAGTCCTTGGGTATGTTTAGGAGGGTACTTACTTTTCTGGGCTGCGCTATCTATGTTTCCTGGTAAAATACATGGGAAAATCCCATAGGAGAAAAATTCTATTTTTCCCCTATGGGATTTTCCCCTGTATTTTACCAGGAAACCTACATAGGGCGGCCTACAAAATTAAGTGCCCTCCTGACCATACACAAGCACTCCGAGTTTGTTGGCTCTGGCCATTTTGCTCTATGAGTTCATGGGGACCTAACGCTAACCCTTACTGGAATTTTTCTCCTATGGGATTTTCCCATGTGTTTTACCAGGAAACATAGGTAGGGCGGCCAAGAAAACAAAGGGCCCTCCTAACCATACCGAAGCACTCTGAATTTCTTGGCGGTGTCCATTTTGCTCTATGAGTTCATGGTTAATTAACCCTAACCCTAAGTGGAATTTTCCTCCCATGGGATTTTCCCATGTAGTTTACCAAGAAACATAGATAGGATAGGCTACAAAGTAACTGTCCCACTAACCAAACCCAAGTACTCCGAGTTTCTTTGCGCTGTCCATTTTGCTCTATGAGTTCATGGTGACCTAACCCTAACCCTAAGTGCAATTTCCCTCCTATGGGATTTTCCCATGTATTATACTGGGAAACATAGATAGCGCAGCTGGGAAAAGTAAATGCCCTCCTAACGATAAGCAAGCACTCCGAGTTTGTTGGCACTGTCCATTTTGCTCTATAAATTCATGGTGACCTAACCCTCACCCTAAGTGGAATTTTTCTCCTATGGGATTTTCCCCTGTATTTTACCAGGAAACCTACATAGAGCGGCTTAGAAAATTAAGTGCCCTCCTAACCATACACAAGCACTCCGAGTTTGTTGGCGCTGCCCATTTTGCTCTATGACTTCATGCGGACCTAACCCTAACCCTTATTGGAATTTTTCCTCCTATGGGATTTTCATATGTAGCTTACCTGGAAACATAGATACGGCAGGCAAGAAAAGTAACTCTCTTACTAACCATATGCAACAACACCGAGTTTGTTGCCGGTGTCCATGTTGCTCTATGAGTTCATGGTGACCTAACCCTAACCCTAAGTGGAATTTTTCTTCTATGGGATTTTCCCATGTATTTTACCAGGAAACATAGATAGCGCAGCCTAGAAAAGTAATGGTTATGGTTTTGTCACCATGAACACACAGAGCAACATGGACACCGCCAACAAACTCGGAGTGCTTGGGTATGGTTAGGAGGGCACTTAATTTTCTAGGGCGCCCTATGTTGGTTTCCTGGTAAAATACAGGGGAAAATCCCATAAGACAAAAATTCCACTTAGGGTTAGGGTTAGTTCACCATGAACTCATAGCGTAGAATTGACAGCATCAACAAATTCGTAGTGCTTGTATATGGTTAGGAGGGCACTTAATTTGCTAGGCAGCCCTATATAGGTTTCCTAGTAAAATACAGGGGAAAATCCCATAGGAGAAAAATTCCACTTAGGGTTAGGGCTAGGTCACCATGAACTCATAGAGCAAAATGTACACCTCCAACAAACTCGGAGTGCTTGGGTATGGTTAGGAGGGCACTTACTTTTCAAGGCTGCGCCATCTATGTTTCCTGGTAAAATACATGGGAAAATCCCATAGGAGAAAAATTCCACTTATGGTTAGAGTTAGGTCACCATGAACTCAAAGACCAAAATGGACAGCGCGAACAAACTCGGAGTGCTTGGGTATGGTTAGTAGGACAGTTCCTTTTCTAGCCTGCCCTATCTATATTTCCTGGTAAACTACATGGGAAAATGCCATAGGAGGAAAATTCCACTTAGGGTTAGGGTTAATTAGCCATGAACTCATAAAGCTAAATGGACAGTGCCAAGAAATTCGGAGTGCTTGGGAATGGTTAGTAGGGCACTTAATTTCGTAGGCCGCACTATGTAAGTGTCCTGGTAAAACATATTGGAAAATCCCGTAGGAGGAAAATTCCACTTAGGGTTATGGTTAGGTCACCATGAACTCATACAGCAAAATGGACATCGCCAACAAACTCGGTGTTCTTGCATATGGTTAGTAGGAGAGTTACTTTTCTAGCCTGCCCTATCTATATTTCCTGGTAAACATGGACACTGGCAACAAACTCAGAGTGCTTGGGTATGATTAGGAGGGCACTTATTTTTCTCGGCTACGCTATTTATGTTTCCTGGTAAAATACATGGGAAAATCCCATAGGAGGAAAATTCCACGTAGGGTTAGGGTTAATTAAGCATGAACTCATAGAGCAAAATGGGCAGCGCCAAGAAATTCGGAGTGCATGGGAATGGTTAGTAGGGCACTTAATTTTGTAAGCTGCACTTTGTAGGCGTCCTGGTAAAATATATTGGAAAATCCCATAGGAGGAAAATTCCACTAAGTGTTATGGTTAGGTCACCATGAACTCGCAGAGCAAAATGGACACGGCCAACAAACTCGGAGTCCTTGGGTATGGTTAGGAGGGTACTTACTTTTCTGGGCTGCGCTATCTATGTTTCCTGGTAAAATACATGGGAAAATCCCATAGGAGAAAAATTCTATTTTTCTCCTATGGGATTTTCCCCTGTATTTTACCAGGAAACCTACATAGGGCGGCCTACAAAATTAAGTGCCCTCCTGACCATACACAAGCACTCCGAGTTTGTTGGCTCTGGCCATTTTGCTCTATGAGTTCATGGGGACCTAACGCTAACCCTTACTGGAATTTTTCTCCTATGGGATTTTCCCATGTGTTTTACCAGGAAACATAGGTAGGGCGGCCAAGAAAACAAAGGGCCCTCCTAACCATACCGAAGCACTCTGAATTTCTTGGCGGTGTCCATTTTGCTCTATGAGTTCATGGTTAATTAACCCTAACCCTAAGTGGAATTTTCCTCCCATGGGATTTTCCCATGTAGTTTACCAAGAAACATAGATAGGGTAGGCTACAAAGTAACTGTCCCACTAACCAAACCCAAGTACTCCGAGTTTCTTTGCGCTGTCCATTTTTGCTCTATGAGTTCATGGTGACCTAACCCTAACCCTAAGTGCAATTTACCTCCTATGGGATTTTCCCATGTATTATACTGGGAAACATAGATAGCGCAGCTGGGAAAAGTAAATGCCCTCCTAACGATAAGCAAGCACTCCGAGTTTGTTGGCACTGTCCATTTTGCTCTATAAATTCATGGTGACCTAACCCTCACCCTAAGTGGAATTTTTCTCCTATGGGATTTTCCCCTGTATTTTACCAGGAAACCTACATAGAGCGGCTTAGAAAATTAAGTGCCCTCCTAACCATACACAAGCACTCCGAGTTTGTTGGCGCTGCCATTTTGCTCTATGACTTCATGCGGACCTAACCCTAACCCTATTGGAATTTTCCTCCTATGGGATTTTCCATATGTAGCTTACCTGGAAAAACATAGATACGGCAGGCAAGAAAAGTAACTCTCTTACTAACCATATGCAACAACACCGAGTTGTTGCCCGTGTCCATGTTGCTCTATGAGTTCATGGTGACCTAACCCTAAAAGGAATTTTTTCTATGGGATTTTCCATGTATTTTACCAGGAAACATAGATAGCGCAGCTAGAAAAGTAATGGTTATGGTTATGTCACCATGAACACACAGAGCAACATGGACACCGCCAACAAACTCGGAGTGCTTGGGTATGGTTAGGAGGGCACTTAATTTTCTAGGGCGCCCTATGTTGGTTTCCTGGTAAAATACAGGGGAAAATCCCATAAGACAAAAATTCCACTTAGGGTTAGGGTTAGTTCACCATGAACTCATAGCGTAGAATTGACAGCATCAACAAATTCGTAGTGCTTGTATTTGGTTAGGAGGGCACTTAATTTGCTAGGCAGCCCTATATAGGTTTCCTAGTAAACTACATGGGAAAATGCCATAGGAGGAAAATTCCACTTAGGGTTAGGGTTAATTACCATGAACTCATAGAGCAAAATGGACAGCACCAAGAAATTTGGAGTGCTGGATTATGGTTAGGAGGGCACTTACTTTTCTAGGCTGCGCTATCTATGTTTCCTGGTAAAATACATGGGAAAATCCCATAGGAGAAAAATTCCACTTATGGTTAGAGTTAGGGAACCATGAACTCAAAGAGCAAAATGGACAGCGCGAACAAACCCGGAGTGCTTGGGTATAGTTAGTAGGACAGTTCCTTTTCTAGCCTGCCCTATCTATGTTTCCTGGCAAACTACATGGGAAAATCCCATAGGACGAAAATTCCACTTAGGGTAAGGTTTAATTAACCATGAACTCATAGAGGAAAATGGACACCTCCAAGAAACTCGGAATGCTTGGGTATGGTTAGGAGGGCACTTACTTTTCAAGGCTGCGCTATCTATGTTTCCTGGTAAAATACATGGGAAAATCCCATAGGAGAAAAATTCCACTTATGGTTAGAGTTAGGTCACCATGAACTCAAAGACCAAAATGGACTGCGCGAACAAACTCGGAGTGCTTGGGTATGGTTAGTAGGACAGTTTCTTTTCTAGCCTGCCCTATCTATGTTTCCTGGTAAACTACATGGGAAAATGCCATAGGAGGAAAATTCCACTTAGGGTTAGGGTTAATTAGCCATGAACTCATAGAGCTAAATGGACAGTGCCAAGACATTCGGAGTGCTTGGGAATGGTTAGTAGGGCACTTAATTTTGTAGGCCGCACTATGTAAGGGTCCTGGTAAAATATATTGGAAAATCCCATAGGAGGAAAATTCCACTTAGGGTTATGGTTAGGTCACCATGAACTCATACAGCAAAATGGACATCGCCAACAAACTCGGTGTTCTTGCATATGGTTAGTAGGACAGTTACTTTTCTAGCCTGCCCTATCTATATTTCCTGGTAAACATGGACACTGGCAACAAACTCAGAGTGCTTGGGTATGATTAGGAGGGCACTTATTTTTCTCGGCTACGCTATTTATGTTTCCTGGTAAAATACATGGGAAAATCCCATAGGAGGAAAATTCCACGTAGGTTAGGGTTAATTAAGCATGAACTCATAGAGCAAAATGGACAGCGCCAAGAAATTCGGAGTGCATGGGAATGGTTAGTAGGGCACTTAATTTTGTAAGCTGCACTTTGTAGGCGTCCTGGTAAAATATATTGGAAAATCCCATAGGAGGAAAATTCCACTAAGTGTTATGGTTAGGTCACCATGAACTCGCAGAGCAAAATGGACACGGCCAACAAACTCGGAGTGCTTGGGTATGGTTAGGAGGGTACTTACTTTTCTGGGCTGCGCTATCTATGTTTCCTGGTAAAATACATGGGAAAATCCCATAGGAGAAAAATTCTATTTTTCTCCTATGGGATTTTCCCCTGTATTTTACCAGGAAACCTACATAGGGCGGCCTACAAAATTAAGTGCCCTCCTGACCATACACAAGCACTCCGAGTTTGTTGGCTCTGGCCATTTTGCTCTATGAGTTCATGGGGACCTAACGCTAACCCTTACTGGAATTTTTCTCCTATGGGATTTTCCCATGTGTTTTACCAGGAAACATAGGTAGGGCGGCCAAGAAAACAAAGGGCCCTCCTAACCATACCGAAGCACTCTGAATTTCTTGGCGGTGTCCATTTTGCTCTATGAGTTCATGGTTAATTAACCCTAACCCTAAGTGGAATTTTCCTCCCATGGGATTTTCCCATGTAGTTTACCAAGAAACATAGATAGGGTAGGCTACAAAGTAACTGTCCCACTAACCAAACCCA
Organism: Crotalus tigris; assembly: GCF_016545835.1. NCBI lineage: Eukaryota > Metazoa > Chordata > Lepidosauria > Squamata > Viperidae > Crotalus > Crotalus tigris. Next base: position 341,085 of record NW_024096858.1, on the reverse strand, counting down.
AGTACTCCGAGTTTCTTTGCGCTGTCCATTTTGCTCTATGAGTTCATGGTGACCTAACCCTAACCCTAAGTGCAATTTCCCTCCTATGGGATTTTCCCCTGTATTTTACCAGGAAACCTACATAGAGCGGCTTAGAAAATTAAGTGCCCTCCTAACCATACACAAGCACTCCGAGTTTGTTGGCGCTGCCCATTTTGCTCTATGACTTCATGGGGACCTAACCCTAACCCTTATTGGAATTTTCCTCCTATGGGATTTTCATATGTAGTTTACCTGGAAACATAGATACGGCAGGCAAGAAAAGTAACTCTCTTACTAACCATATGCAACAACACCGAGTTTGTTGCCGGTGTCCATGTTGCTCTATGAGTTCATGGTGACCTAACCCTAACCCTAAGTGGAATTTTTCTTCTATGGGATTTTCCCATGTATTTTACCAGGAAACATAGATAGCGCAGCCTAGAAAAGTAATGGTTATGGTTATGTCACCATGAACACACAGAGCAACATGGACACCGCCAACAAACTCGGAGTGCTTGGGTATGGTTAGGAGGGCACTTAATTTTCTAGGACGCCCTATGTAGGTTTCCTGGTAAAATACAGGGGAAAATCCCATAAGAGAAAAATTCCACTTAGGGTTAGGGTTAGTTCACCATGAACTCATAGCGTAGAATTGACAGCATCAACAAATTGGTAGTGCTTGTATGTGGTTAGGAGGGCACTTAATTTGCTAGGCAGCCCTATATAGGTTTCCTAGTAAAATACAGGGGAAAATCCCATAGGAGAAAAATTCCACTTAGGGTTAGGGCTAGGTCACCATGAACTCATAGAGCAAAATGTACACCTCCAACAAACTCGGAGTGCTTGGGTATGGTTAGGAGGGCACTTACTTTTCTAGGCTGCCCTATCTATGTTTCCTGGTGAAATACATGGGAAAATCCCATAGGAGGAAAATTCCACTTAGGGTTAGGGTTAAGTCACCATGAACTCATAGAGCAAAATGGACAGCGCCAAGAAACTCGGAGTTCTTGGGTTTGGTTAGTGGGACAGTTAAGTTTGTAAACTGCCCTATCTATATTTCCTGGCAAACTACATGGGAAAATGCCATAGGAGGAAAATTCCACTTAGGATTAGGGTTAATTAACCATGAACTCACAGAGAAAAATGGACACCGCCAAGAAACTCGGAGTGCTTCGGTATGGTTAGGAGGGCGCTTAATTTTCTAGGCCCCCTTATCTAGGTTTCGTATTAAAATACATGGGAAAATCCCATAGGAGAAAAATTCCACTTAGGGTTAGGTCACCATGAACTCATAGAGCAAAATGGAAAGCGTCAAGAAACTCGGAGTGCTTGGGTTTGGTTAGTGGGACAGTTACTTTTGTAGCCTGCCCTATATATGTTTCCTGGCAAACTACATGGGAAAATCCCATAGGAGGAAAATTCCACTTAGGGTTAGGGTTAATTAACCATAAACTCATAGAGGAAAATGTACACCTCCAACAAACTCGGAGTGCTTGGGTATGGTTAGGAGGGTAGTTACTTTTCTAGGCTGCGCTATATATGTTTCCTGGTAAAATACATGGGAAAATCCCACAGAGAAAAATTCCACTTAGGGTTAGGGTTAGGTCACCATGAACTCATAGAGCAAAATGGACAGCGCCAACAAAGTCGAAGTGATTCGGTATGGTTAGTAGGACAGTTCCTTTTCTATCCTGCCCTACCTACGTTTCCTGGTAAACTACATGGGAAAATCCCATAGGAGGAAAATTCAACTTAGGGTTAGGGTTAATTAACAATGAACTCATAGAGCAAAATGGACAGCGCCAACAAAGTCGGAGTGCTTCGGTATGCTTAGGAGGCCACTTTGTTTTTTCGGCCACCCTATCTAACCTAACACTAACCCTAAGTGGAATTTTTCACCTATGGGATTTTCCCATGTATTTTCCCTGGAAACCTACATAGGGCGGCCTACAAAATTAAGTGCCCTCCTAACCATACACAAGCACTCTGAGTTTGTTGGCTCTGCCCATTATGCTCTGTGAGTTCATGGGGACCTAACCCTAACCCTTACCGGAATTTTCCTCCTATGGGATTTTCCCATGTGTTTTACCTGGAAACATAGATAGGGTGGCCCAGAAAACAAAGTGCCTTCCTAACCAAACCGAAGCACTCCGAGTTTCTTGGCGGTGTCCATTTTTCTCTGTGAGTTCATGGTTAATTAACCCTAACCCTAAGTGGAATTTTCCTCCTATGGGATTTTCTCATGTAGTTTGCCAGGAAACATAGATAGGGCAGGTTACAAATGTAACTGTCCCACTAACCAAACCCAAGCACTCCGAATTTCTTGGTGCTGTCCATTTTGCTCTATGAGTTCATGGTGACCTAACCCTAACCCTAAGTGAAATTTTCCTCCTATGGGATTTTCCCATGTATTTTCCCAGGAAACATAGATAGCGCAGCTGGGAAAAGTAAATTCCCTCCTAACGATAAGCAAGCACTCCGAGTTTGTTGGCACTGTCCATTTTTCTCTATAAATTCATGGTGACCTAACCCTCACCCTAAGTGGAATTTTTCTCCTATGGGATTTTCCCCTGTATTTTACCAGGAAACCTACATAGAGCGGCGTAGAAAATTAAGTGCCCTCCTAACCATACACAAGCACTCCGAGTTTGTTGGCGCTGCCCATTTTGCTCTATGACTTCATGGGGACCTAACCCTAACCCTTATTGGAATTTTCCTCCTATGGGATTTTCATATGTAGTTTACCTGGAAACATAGATACGGCAGGCAAGAAAAGTAACTCTCTTACTAACCATATGCAACAACACCGAGTTTGTTGCCGGTGTCCATGTTGCTCTATGAGTTCATGGTGACCTAACCCTAACCCTAAGTGGAATTTTTCTTCTATGGGATTTTCCCATGTATTTTACCAGGAAACATAGATAGCGCAGCCTAGAAAAGTAATGGTTATGGTTATGTCACCATGAACACACAGAGCAACATGGACACCGCCAACAAACTCGGAGTGCTTGGGTATGGTTAGGAGGGCACTTAATTTTCTAGGGCGCCCTATGTAGGTTTCCTGGTAAAATACAGGGGAAAATCCCATAAGAGAAAAATTCCACTTAGGGTTAGGGTTAGTTCACCATGAACTCATAGCGTAGAATTGACAGAATCAACAAATTCGTAGTGCTTGTATATGGTTAGGAGGGCACTTAATTTGCTAGGCAGCCCTATATAGGTTTCCTAGTAAAATACAGGGGAAAATCCCATAGGAGAAAAATTCCACTTAGGGTTAGGGCTAGGTCACCATGAACTCATAGAGCAAAATGTACACCTCCAACAAACTCGGAGTGCTTGGGTATGGTTAGGAGGGCACTTACTTTTCAAGGCTGCGCTATCTATGTTTCCTGGTAAAATACATGGGAAAATCCCATAGGAGAAAAATTCCACTTATGGTTAGAGATAGGTCACCATGAACTCAAAGACCAAAATGGACAGCGCGAACAAACTCGGAGTGCTTGGGTATGGTTAGTGGGACAGTTACTTTTCTAGCCTGCCCTATCTATGTTTCCTGGTAAACTACATGGGAAAATGCCATAGGAGGAAAATTCCACTTAGGGTTAGGGTTAATTAGCCATGAACTCATAGAGCAAAATGGACAGCACCAAGAAATTTGGGGTGCTGGATTATGGTTAGGAGGACACTTACTTTTCTAGGCTGCGCTATCTATGTTTCCTGGTAAAATACATGGGGAAATCCCATAGGAGAAAAATTCCACTTATGGTTAGAGTTAGGGAACCATGAACTCAAAGAGCAAAATGGACAGCGCGAACAAACCCGGAGTGCTTGGGTATAGTTAGTAGGACAGTTCCTTTTCTAGCCTGCCCTATCTATGTTTCCTGGCAAACTACATGGGAAAATCCCATAGGACGAAAATTCCACTTAGGGTTAGGTTAATTAACCATGAACTCATAGAGGAAAATGGACACCTCCAACAAACTCGGAGTGCTTGGGTATGGTTAGGAGGGCACTTACTTTTCAAGGCTGCGCTATCTATGTTTCCTGGTAAAATACATGGGAAAATCCCATAGGAGAAAAATTCCACTTATGGTTAGAGTTAGGTCACCATGAACTCAAAGACCAAAATGGACTGCGCGAACAAACTCGGAGTGCTTGGGTATGGTTAGTAGGACAGTTTCTTTTCTTGCCTGCCCTATCTATGTTTCCTGGTAAACTACATGGGAAAATGCCATAGGAGGAAAATTCCACTTAGGGTTAGGGTTAATTAGCCATGAACTCATAGAGCTAAATGGACAGTGCCAAGAAATTCGGAGTGCTTGGGAATGGTTAGTAGGGCACTTAATTTTGTAGGCCGCACTATGTAAGGGTCCTGGTAAAATATATTGGAAAATCCCATAGGAGGAAAATTCCACTTAGGGTTATGGTTAGGTCACCATGAACTCATACAGCAAAATGGACATCGCCAACAAACTCGGTGTTCTTGCATATGGTTAGTAGGACAGTTACTTTTCTAGCCTGCCCTATCTATATTTCCTGGTAAACATGGACACTGGCAACAAACTCAGAGTGCTTGGGTATGATTAGGAGGGCACTTATTTTTCTCGGCTACGCTATTTATGTTTCCTGGTAAAATACATGGGAAAATCCCATAGGAGGAAAATTCCACGTAGGGTTAGGGTTAATTAAGCATGAACTCATAGAGCAAAATGGATAGCGCCAAGAAATTCGGAGTGCATGGGAATGGTTAGTAGGGCACTTAATTTTGTAAGCTGCACTTTGTAGGCGTCCTGGTAAAATATATTGGAAAATCCCATAGGAGGAAAATTCCACTAAGTGTTATGGTTAGGTCACCATGAACTCGCAGAGCAAAATGGACACGGCCAACAAACTCGGAGTCCTTGGGTATGGTTAGGAGGGTACTTACTTTTCTGGGCTGCGCTATCTATGTTTCCTGGTAAAATACATGGGAAAATCCCATAGGAGAAAAATTCTATTTTTCCCCTATGGGATTTTCCCCTGTATTTTACCAGGAAACCTACATAGGGTGGCCTACAAAATTAAGTGCCCTCCTGACCATACACAAGCACTCCGAGTTTGTTGGCTCTGGCCATTTTGCTCTATGAGTTCATGGGGACCTAACGCTAACCCTTACTGGAATTTTTCTCCTATGGGATTTTCCCATGTGTTTTACCAGGAAACATAGGTAGGGCGGCCAAGAAAACAAAGGGCCATCCTAACCATACCGAAGCACTCTGAATTTCTTGGCGGTGTCCATTTTGCTCTATGAGTTCATGGTTAATTAACCCTAACCCTAAGTGGAATTTTCCTCCCATGGGATTTTCCCATGTAGTTTACCAAGAAACATAGATAGGGTAGGCTACAAAGTAACTGTCCCACTAACCAAACCCAAGTACTCCGAGTTTCTTTGCGCTGTCCATTTTGCTCTATGAGTTCATGGTGACCTAACCCTAACCCTAAGTGCAATTTCCCTCCTATGGGATTTTCCCCTGTATTTTACCAGGAAACCTACATAGAGCGGCTTAGAAAATTAAGTGCCCTCCTAACCATACACAAGCACTCCGAGTTTTTTGGCGCTGCCCATTTTGCTCTATGACTTCATGGGGACCTAACCCTAACCCTTATTGGAATTTTCCTCCTATGGGATTTTCATATGTAGTTTACCTGGAAACATAGATACGGCAGGCAAGAAAATTAACTCTCTTACTAACCATATGCAACAACACCGAGTTTGTTGCCGGTGTCCATGTTGCTCTATGAGTTCATGGTGACCTAACCCTAACCCTAAGTGGAATTTTTCTTCTATGGGATTTTCCCATGTATTTTACCAGGAAACATAGATAGCGCAGCCTAGAAAAGTAATGGTTATGGTTATGTCACCATGAACACACAGAGCAACATGGACACCGCCAACAAACTCGGAGTGCTTGGGTATGGTTAGGAGGGCACTCAATTTTCTAGGACGCCCTATATAGGTTTCCTAGTAAAATACAGGGGAAAATCCCATAGGAGAAAAATTCCACTTAGGGTTAGGGCTAGGTCACCATGAACTCATAGAGCAAAATGTACACCTCCAACAAACTCGGAGTGCTTGGGTATGGTTAGGAGGGCACTTACTTTTCTAGGCTGCCCTATCTATGTTTCCTGGTGAAATACATGGGAAAATCCCATAGGAGGAAAATTCCACTTAGGGTTAGGGTTAAGTCACCATGAACTCATAGAGCAAAATGGACAGCGCCAGGAAACTCGGAGTTCTTGGGTTTGGTTAGTGGGACAGTTAAGTTTGTAACCTGCCCTATCTATATTTCCTGGCAAACTACATGGGAAAATGCCATAGGAGGAAAATTCCACTTAGGGTTAGGGTTAATTAACCATGAACTCACAGAGAAAAATGGACACCGCCAAGAAACTCGGAGTGCTTCGGTATGGTTAGGAGGGCGCTTAATTTTCTAGGCCCCCTTATCTAGGTTTCGTATTAAAATACATGGGAAAATCCCATAGGAGAAAAATTCCACTTAGGGTTAGGTCACCATGAACTCATAGAGCAAAATGGAAAGCGTCAAGAAACTCGGAGTGCTTGGGTTTGGTTAGTGGGACAGTTACTTTTGTAGCCTGCCCTATCTATGTTTCCTGGCAAACTACATGGGAAAATCCCATAGGAGGAAAATTCCACTTAGGGTAAGGGTTAATTAACCATAAACTCATAGAGGAAAATGTACACCTCCAACAAACTCGGAGTGCTTGGGTATGGTTAGGAGGGTAGTTACTTTTCTAGGCTGCGCTATATATGTTTCCTGGTAAAATACATGGGAAAATCCCACAGAGAAAAATTCCACTTAGGGTTAGGGTTAGGTCACCATGAACTCATAGAGCAAAATGGACAGCGCCAACAAAGTCGAAGTGATTCGGTATGGTTAGTAGGACAGTTCCTTTTCTATCCTGCCCTACCTACGTTTCCTGGTAAACTACATGGGAAAATCCCATAGGAGGAAAATTCAACTTAGGGTTAGGGTTAATTAACAATGAACTCATAGAGCAAAATGGACAGCGCCAACAAAGTCGGAGTGCTTCGGTATGCTTAGGAGGCCACTTTGTTTTTTCGGCCACCCTATCTAACCTAACACTAACCCTAAGTGGAATTTTTCACCTATGGGATTTTCCCATGTATTTTCCCTGGAAACCTACATAGGGCGGCCTACAAAATTAAGTGCCCTCCTAACCATACACAAGCACTCTGAGTTTGTTGGCTCTGCCCATGATGCTCTGTGAGTTCATGGGGACCTAACCCTAACCCTTACCGGAATTTTCCTCCTACGGGATTTTCCCATGTGTTTTACCTGGAAACATAGATAGGGTGGCCCAGAAAACAACGTGCCTTCCTAACCAAACCGAAGCACTCCGAGTTTCTTGGCGGTGTCCATTTTTCTCTGTGAGTTCATGGTTAATTAACCCTAACCCTAAGTGGAATTTTCCTCCTATGGGATTTTCTCATGTAGTTTGCCAGGAAACATAGATAGGGCAGGTTACAAATGTAACTGTCCCACTAACCAAACCCAAGCACTCCGAATTTCTTGGTGCTGTCCATTTTGCTCTATGAGTTCATGGTGACCTAACCCTAACCCTAAGTGAAATTTTCCTCCTATGGGATTTTCCCATGTATTTTCCCAGGAAACATAGATAGCGCAGCTGGGAAAAGTAAATGCCCTCCTAACGATAAGCAAGCACTCCGAGTTTGTTGGCACTGTCCATTTTGCTCTATAAATTCATGGTGACCTAACCCTCACCCTAAGTGGAATTTTTCTCCTATGGGATTTTCCCCTGTATTTTACCAGGAAACCTACATAGAGCGGCTTAGAAAATTAAGTGCCCTCCTAACCATACACAAGCACTCCGAGTTTGTTGGCGCTGCCCATTTTGCTCTATGACTTCATGGGGACCTAACCCTAACCCTTATTGGAATTTTCCTCCTATGGGATTTTCATATGTAGTTTACCTGGAAACATAGATACGGCAGGCAAGAAAAGTAACTCTCTTACTAACCATATGCAACAACACCGAGTTTGTTGCCGGTGTCCATGTTGCTCTATGAGTTCATGGTGACCTAACCCTAACCCTAAGTGGAATTTTTCTTCTATGGGATTTTCCCATGTATTTTACCAGGAAACATAGATAGCGCAGCCTAGAAAAGTAATGGTTATGGTTATGTCACCATGAACACACAGAGCAACATGGACACCGCCAACAAACTCGGAGTGCTTGGGTATGGTTAGGAGGGCACTTAATTTTCTAGGACGCCCTATGTAGGTTTCCTGGTAAAATACAGGGGAAAATCCCATAAGAGAAAAATTCCACTTAGGGTTAGGGTTAGTTCACCATGAACTCATAGCGTAGAATTGACAGCATCAACAAATTGGTAGTGCTTGTATGTGGTTAGGAGGGCACTTAATTTGCTAGGCAGCCCTATATAGGTTTCCTAGTAAAATACAGGGGAAAATCCCATAGGAGAAAAATTCCACTTAGGGTTAGGGCTAGGTCACCATGAACTCATAGAGCAAAATGTACACCTCCAACAAACTCGGAGTGCTTGGGTATGGTTAGGAGGGCACTTACTTTTCTAGGCTGCCCTATCTATGTTTCCTGGTGAAATACATGGGAAAATCCCATAGGAGGAAAATTCCACTTAGGGTTAGGGTTAAGTCACCATGAACTCATAGAGCAAAATGGACAGCGCCAAGAAACTCGGAGTTCTTGGGTTTGGTTAGTGGGACAGTTAAGTTTGTAAACTGCCCTATCTATATTTCCTGGCAAACTACATGGGAAAATGCCATAGGAGGAAAATTCCACTTAGGATTAGGGTTAATTAACCATGAACTCACAGAGAAAAATGGACACCGCCAAGAAACTCGGAGTGCTTCGGTATGGTTAGGAGGGCGCTTAATTTTCTAGGCCCCCTTATCTAGGTTTCGTATTAAAATACATGGGAAAATCCCATAGGAGAAAAATTCCACTTAGGGTTAGGTCACCATGAACTCATAGAGCAAAATGGAAAGCGTCAAGAAACTCGGAGTGCTTGGGTTTGGTTAGTGGGACAGTTACTTTTGTAGCCTGCCCTATCTATGTTTCCTGGCAAACTACATGGGAAAATCCCATAGGAGGAAAATTCCACTTAGGGTTAGGGTTAATTAACCATAAACTCATAGAGGAAAATGTACACCTCCAACAAACTCGGAGTGCTTGGGTATGGTTAGGAGGGTAGTTACTTTTCTAGGCTGCGCTATATATGTTTCCTGGTAAAATACATGGGAAAATCCCATAGAGAAAAATTCCACTTAGGGTTAGGGTTAGGTCACCATGAACTCATAGAGCAAAATGGACAGAGCCAACAAAGTCGAAGTGATTCGGTATGGTTAGTAGGACAGTTCCTTTTCTAGCCTGCCCTACCTACGTTTCCTGGTAAACTACATGGGAAAATCCCATAGGAGGAAAATTCAACTTAGGGTTAGGGTTAATTAACAATGAACTCATAGAGCAAAATGGACAGCGCCAACAAAGTCGGAGTGCTTCGGTATGCTTAGGAGGCCACTTTGTTTTTTCGGCCACCCTATCTAACCTAACACTAACCCTAAGTGGAATTTTTCACCTATGGGATTTTCCCATGTATTTTCCCTGGAAACCTACATAGGGCGGCCTACAAAATTAAGTGCCCTCCTAACCATACACAAGCACTCTGAGTTTGTTGGCTCTGCCCATTATGCTCTGTGAGTTCATGGGGACCTAACCCTAACCCTTACCGGAATTTTCCTCCTACGGGATTTTCCCATGTGTTTTACCTGGAAACATAGATAGGGTGGCCCAGAAAACAACGTGCCTTCCTAACCAAACCGAAGCACTCCGAGTTTCTTGGCGGTGTCCATTTTTCTCTGTGAGTTCATGGTTAATTAACCCTAACCCTAAGTGGAATTTTCCTCCTATGGGATTTTCCCATGTAGTTTGCCAGGAAACATAGATAGGGCAGGTTACAAATGTAACTGTCCCACTAACCAAACCCAAGCACTCCGAATTTCTTGGTGCTGTCCATTTTGCTCTATGAGTTCATGGTGACCTAACCCTAACCCTAAGTGAAATTTTCCTCCTACGGGATTTTCCCATGTATTTTCCCAGGAAACAAAAATAGCGCAGCTGGGAAAATTAAGTGCCCTCCTAACCATAACCAAGCACTCCGAGTTTATTGGCGCTGTCCATTTTGCTCTATAAATTGATGGTGACCTAACCCAAACCCTAAGTGGAATTTTTCCCCTATGGGATTTTCCCATGTATTTTACCAGGAAACATAGTTAGCGCAGCCTAGAAAAGTAAGGGCCCTCCTAACCATACCCAAGCACTCCGATTTTGTTGGAGGTGTCCGTTTTCCTCTATGAGTTCATGGTTAATTAACCCTAACCCTAAGTGGAATTTTCCTCCTATGGCATTTTCCCATTTAGTTTACCAGGAAACATAGATAGGGCAGGCTAGAAAAGGAACTGTCCTACTAACCATACCCAAGCACTCCGAGTTTGTTGGCACTGTCCATTTTGCTCTATAAATTCATGGTGACCTAACCCTCACCCTAAGTGGAATTTTTCTCCTATGGGATTTTCCCTTGTATTTTACCAGGAAACCTACATAGGGCGGCCTACAAAATTAAGTGCCCTCTTGACCACACACAAGCACTCCGAGTTTGTTGGCTCTGGCCATTTTGCTCTATGAGTTCATGGGGACCTAACGCTAACCCTTACTGGAATTTTTCTCCTATGGGATTTTCCCATGTGTTTTACCAGGAAACATAGGTAGGGCGGCCAAGAAAACACAGGGCCCTCCTAACCATACCGAAGCACTCTGAATTTCTTGGCGGTGTCCATTTTGCTCTATGAGTTCATGGTTAATTAACCCTAACCCTAAGTGGAATTTTCCTCCTATGGGATTTTACCATGTAGTTTACCAAGAAACATAGATAGGGTAGGCTACAAAGTAACTGTCCCACTAACAAAACCCAAGTACTCCGAGTTTCTTTGCGCTGTCCATTTTGCTCTATGAGTTCATGGTGACCTAACCCTAACCCTAAGTGCAATTTCCCTCCTATGGGATTTTCCCATGTATTATACCGGGAAACATAGATAGCGCAGCTGGGAAAAGTAAATTCCCTCCTAACGATAAGCAAGCACTCCGAGTTTGTTGGCACTGTCCATTTTGCTCTATAAATTCATGGTGACCTAACCCTCACCCTAAGTGGAATTTTTCTCCTATGGGATTTTCCCCTGTATTTTACCAGGAAACCTACATAGAGCGGCTTAGAAAATTAAGTGCCCTCCTAACCATACACAAGCACTCCGAGTTTGTTGGCGCTGCCCATTTTGCTCTATGACTTCATGGGGACCTAACCCTAACCCTCATTGGAATTTTCCTCCTATGGGATTTTCATATGTAGTTTACCTGGAAACATAGATACGGCAGGCAAGAAAAGTAACTCTCTTACTAACCATATGCAACAACACCGAGTTTGTTGCCGGTGTCCATGTTGCTCTATGAGTTCATGGTGACCTAACCCTAACCCTAAGTGGAATTTTTCTTCTATGGGATTTTCCCATGTATTTTACCAGGAAACATAGATAGCGCAGCCTAGAAAAGTAATGGTTATGGTTATGTCACCATGAACACACAGAGCAACATGGACACCGCCAACAAACTCGGAGTGCTTGGGTATGGTTAGGAGGGCACTTAATTTAATAGGGCGCCCAATGTAGGTTTCCTGGTAAAAGACATGATAAAATCCCATAGGAGAAAAATTCCACTTAGGGTTAGGGTTAGGTCACCATGAACTCATAGAGCAAAATGGACAGCGCCAACAAACTCGGAGTGCTTGGGTATAGTTAGTAGGACAGTTCCTTTTCTAGCCTGCCCTATCTATGTTTCCTGGCAAACTACATGGGATAATCCCATAGGAGGAAAATTCCACTTAGGGTAAGGTTTAATTAACCATGAACTCATAGAGGAAAATGGACACCTCCATCAAACTCGGAGTGCTTGGGTATGTTTAGGAGGGCACTTACCTTTCTAGGCTGTGCTATCTATTTTTCCTTGGAAAATACATGGGAAAATCCTATAGGAGAAAAATTCCACTTAGGGTTAGGGTTAGGTCACCATGAACTAAAAGAGCAAAACGGACATCCCCAACAAACTTGGAGTGCTTGGTTTTGGTTAGTAGGACAGTTCCCTTTCTAGCCTGCCCTATCTATGTTTCCTGGTAAACTACATGGGAAAATGCCATAGGAGGAAAATTCCACTTAGGGTTAGGGTTAATTAGCCATGAACTCATAGAGCAAAATGGACAGCACCAAGAAATTTGGAGTGCTGGATTATGGTTAGGAGGGCCCTTACTTTTCTAGGCTGCGCTATCTATGTTTACTGGTAAAATACATGGGAAAATCCCATAGGATAAAAATTCAACTTAAGGTTAGGGTTAAGTCCCCATGAACTCATAGAGCAAAATGGACAGTGCCAAGAAACTCAGAGTTCTTGGGTATGGTTAGTAGGACATTTACTTTTGTAGCATGCCCTATCTATATTTCCTGGTAAACTACATGGGAAAATGCCATAGGAGGAAAATTCCACTTAGGATAGGGTTAGGTCCACATGAACTCATAGAGCAAAATGGACAGTACCAACAAAGTCGGAGAGCTGATGTATGGTTAGGAGGGCACTTAATTTTCTAGGCCGCCCTATGTAGGTTTCGTATTAAAATACAGGGGGAAATCCCATAGGAGAAAAATTCCACTTAGGGTTAGTGTTTGGTCACCATGAATTCATAGAGCAACATGGACAGCGCCAAGAAACTCGGAGTGCTTGGGTTTGGTTAGTGGGACAGTTACTTTTGTTGCCTGCCCTATCTATGTTTCCTGGCAAACTACATGGGAAAATCCCATAGGAGGAAAATTACACTTAGGGTTAGGGTAAATTAACCATGAACTCATAGAGGAAAATGTACACCTCCAACAAACTCGGAGTGCTTGGGTATGGTTAGGAGGGTAGTTAATTTTCTAGGCTGCGCTATCTATGTTTCCTGGTAAAATACATGGTAAAATCCCATAGGAGAAAAATTCCACTTAGGTTAGGGTTAGGTCACCATGAACTCATAGAGCAAAATGGACAGCGCCAACAAACTCGGAGTGCTTGGGTATAGTTAGTAGGACAGTTCCTTTTCTAGCCTGCCCTATCTATGTTTCCTGGCAAACTACATGGGATAATCCCATAGGAGGAAAATTACACTTAGGGTTAGGGTAAATTAACCATGAACTCATAGAGGAAAATGTACACCTCCAACAAACTCGGAGTGCTTGGGTATGGTTAGGAGGGTAGTTAATTTTCTAGGCTGCGCTATCTATGTTTCCTGGTAAAATACATGGTAAAATCCCATAGGATAAAAATTCCACTTAAGGTTAGGTTTAGGTCACCATGAACTCATAGAGCAAAATGGACAGCGCCAACAAACTCAGAGTGCTTGGTTTTGGTTAGTAGGACAGTTCCCTTTCTAGCCTGCCCTATCTATGTTTCCTGGTAAACTAAATGGGAAAATGCCATAGGAGGAAAATTCCACTTACGGTTAGGGTTAATTAACAAGGAACTCATAGAGCAAAATGGACAGCACCAAGAAATTTGGAGTGCTGGATTATGGTTAGGAGGGCACTTACTTTTCTAGGCTGTGCTATCTATGTTTCCTGCTAAAATACACGGGAAAATCCCATAGGATAAACATTCCACTTTAGGTTAGGTTTAGGTCACCATGAACTCATAGAGCAAAATGGACAGCGCCAACAAACTCGAAGTGCTTGTGTATGGTTAGTAGGACAGTTCCTTTTCTAGCCTGCCCTATCTATGTTTCCTGGTAAACTACATGGGAAAATCCCATAGGACGAAAATTCCACTAAGTGTTAGCGTTAATTAACAATGAAATCATAGAGGAAAATGGACACCTCCAACAAACTCGGACTGCTTGGGTATGGTTAGGAGGGCACTTACGTTTCTAGGATGCGCTATCTATGTTTCCTGGTAAAATACATGGGAAAATCCCATAGGAGAAAAATTCCACTTATGGTTAGAGTTAGGTCACCATGAACTCAAAGAGCAAAATGGACAGCGCGAACAAACCCGGAGTGCTTGGGTATGGTTAGTAGGACAGTTCCTTTTCTAGCCTGCCCTATCTATGTTTCCTGGTAAACTACATGGGAAAATCCCATAGGACGAAAATTCCACTAAGGGTTAGCGTTAATTAACCATGAACTCATAGAGGAAAATGGAGACCTCCAACAAACTCGGAGTGCTTGGGTATGGTTAGGAGGGCACTTACTTTTCAAGGCTGCGCTATCTATGTTTCCTGGTAAAATACATGGGAAAATCCCATAGGAGAAAAATTCCACTTATTGTTAGAGTTAGGTCACCATGAACTCAAAGACCAATATGGACAGCGCGAACAAACTCGGAATGCTTGGGTATGGTTAGTAGGACAGTTCCTTTTCTAGCCTGCCCTATCTATGTTTCCTGGTAAACTACATGGGAAAATGCCATAGGAGGAAAATTCCACTTAGGGTTAGGGTTAATTAGCCATGAACTCATAGATCGAAATGGACAGTGCCAAGAAATTCGGAGTGCTTGGGAATGGTTAGTAGGGCACTTAATTTTGTAGGCCGCACTATGTAAGGGTCCTGGTAAAATATATTGGAAAATCCCGTAGGAGGAAAATTCCACTTAGGGTTATGGATAGGTCACCATGAACTCATACAGCAAAATGGACATCGCCAACAAACTCGGTGTTCTTGCATATGGTTAGTAGGACAGTTACTTTTCTAGCCTGCCCTATCTATATTTCCTGGTAAACATGGACACTGGCAACAAACTCAGAGTTCTTGGGTATGATTAGGAGGGCACTTATTTTTCTCGGCTATGAAATTTATGTTTCCTGGTAAAAATACATGGGAAAATCCCATAGGAGGAAAATTCCACGTAGGGTTAGGGTTAATTAAGCATGAACTCATAGAGCAAAATGGACAGTGCCAAGAAATTCGGAGTGCATGGGAATGGTTAGTAGGGCACTTAATTTTGTAAGCTGCACTTTGTAGGCGTCCTGGTAAAATATATTGGAAAATCCCATAGGAGGAAAATTCCACTAAGTGTTATGGTTAGGTCACCATGAACTCGCAGAGCAAAATGGACACGGCCAACAAATTCGGAGTGCTTGGGTATGGTTAGGAGGGTACTTATTCTTCTAGGCTACGCTATCTATGTTTCCTGGTAAAATACATGGGAAAATCCCATAGGAGGAAAATTCCACTTAGGATTAAGGTTAATTAACCATGAACTCATAGAGGAAAATGGACAGCTCCAACAAACTCGGAGTGCTTGGGTATGGTTAGGAGGGTACTTACTTTTCTAGGCCGCCTTGTCTATGTTTCCTGGAAAAATACATGGGAAAATCCCATAGGAGGAAAATTCCACTTAGGGTTAGAGTTAGGTCACCATGAACTCATAGAGCAAAATGGACAGCGCCAAGAAATTCCGGGTGCTTGGGAATGGTTAGTACGGCACTTAATTTTGTAGGCCGCACTATGTAGGTGTCCTGGTAAAATTTATTGGAAAATCCAATAGGAGGAAAATTCCACTTAGGGTTAGGGATAGGTCACCATGAACTCACAGAGCAACATGGATACCGCAAAAAAACTTGGAGTGCTTGGGTATGGTTAGGAGGGCACTAACTTTTCTCAGCTGCGCTATCTATATTTCCTGGTAAAATACATGGGAAAATGCCATAGGAGGAAAATTCCACTTAGGGTTAGGGTTAATTAACCCTGAACTCATAGAGGAAAATGGACACCTACAACAAAATCGGAGTGCTTGGATATGGTTAGGATGGCCCTTACTTTTCTAGGCTGCGCTAACTTTGTTTCCTGGTAAAATACATGGGAAAATCCCATAGGAGAAAAATTCCACTTAGGGTTAGGGTTAGGTCACCATGAACTCATAGAGCAAAATGGACAGCGCCAACAAAGTCGAAGTGCTTCGGTATGGTTATTAGGACAGTTCCTTTTCTAACCCGCCCTATCTAAGTTTCCTGGTAAACTACATGGGAAAATCCCATAGGAGGAAAATTCAACTTAGGGTTAGGGTTAATTAACAATGAACTCATAGAGCAAAATGGACAGCGCCAACAAACTCGGAGTGCTTCGGTATGCTTAGGAGGCCACTTTGTTTTCTCGGCCACCCTATCTAACCTAACACTAACCCTAAGTGGAATTTTTCACCTATGGGATTTTCCCATGTATTTTCCCTGGAAACCTACATAGGGCTGCCAACAAAATTAAGTGCCCTCCTAACCATACACAAGCACTCTGAGTTTGTTGGCTCTGCCCATTTTGCTGTGTGAGTTCATGGGGACCTAACCCTAACCCTTACCGGAATTTTCCTCCTACGGAATTTTCCCATGTGTTTTACCAGGAAACATAGGTAGGGCGGCCAAGAAAAAAAAGGGCCCTCCTAACCATACCGAAGCACTCTGAATTTCTTGGCGGTGTCCATTTTGCTCTATGAGTTCATGGTTAATTAACCCTAACCCTAAGTGGAATTTTCCTCCCATGGGATTTTCCCATGTAGTTTACCAAGAAACATAGATAGGGTAGGCTACAAAGTAACTGTCCCACTAACCAAACCCAAGTACTCCGAGTTTCTTTGCACTGTCCATTTAGCTCTATGAGTTCATGGTGACCTAACCCTAACCCTAAGTGCTATTTCCCTCCTATGGGATTTTCCCATGAATTATACCGGGAAACATAGATAGCGCAGCTGGGAAAAGTAAATGCCCTCCTAACGATAAGCAAGCACTCCGAGTTTGTTGGCACTGTCCATTTTGCTCTATAAATTCATGGTGACCTAACCCTCACCCTAAGTGGAATTTTTCTCCTATGGGATTTTCCCCTTTATTTTACAAGGAAACCTACATAGTGCGGCTTAGAAAATTAAGTGCCCTCCTAACCATACATGCTCTATGACTTCATGGGGACCTAACCCTTACCCTTATTGGAATTTTCCCCCTATGGGATTTTCATATGTAGTTTACCTGGAAATATAGATACGGCAGGCAAGAAAAGTAACTAACCATATGCAAGAACACCGAGTTTTTTGCCGGTGTCCATGTTGCTCTATGAGTTCATGGTGACCTAACCCTAACCATAAGTGGAATTTTTCTTCTATGGGATTTTTCCATGTATTTTACCAGGAAACATAGATAGCGCAACCTAGAAAAGTAATGGTTATGGTTATGTCACCATGAACTCATAGCGCAAAATTGACAGCATCAACAAATTCGTAGTGCTTGTATATGGTTAGGAGGGGAGTTAATTTGCTAGGCCGCCCTATATAGGTTTCCTGGTAAAATACAGGGGAAAATCCCATAGGAGAAAAATTCCACTTAGGGTTAGGGCTAGGTCACCATGAACTCATAGAGCAAAATGTACACCTCCAACAAACTCGGAGTGCTTGGGTATGGTTAGGAGGGCACTTACTTTTCTAGGCTGCCCTATCTATGTTTCCTTGTGAAATACATGGGAAAATCCCATAGGACGAAAATTCCACTTAGGGTTAGGGTTAAGTCACAATGAACTGATAGAGCAAAATGGACAGCGCCAAGAAACTCGGAGTTCTTGGGTATGGTTAGTAGGGCACTTACTTTTCTGGCCTGTCCTATCTATGTTTCCTGGAAAAATACATGGGAAAATCCCATAGGAGGAAAATTCCACTTAGGGTTAGAGTTAGGTCACCATGAACTCACAGAGCAACACTGACAGTGCCAACAAACTCGGAGTGCTTGGGTATGGTTAGTAGGGCACTTACTTTTCTTGGCTGCGCTATCTATGTTTCCTGGTAAGATACATGGGAAAATCCAATAGGAGAAAAATTCCACTTAGAGTTAGGGTTAGCTCACCATGAAGTCATAGGACAAAATGGACAGCGCCAACAAACTCGGAGTGCTTCGGTATGCTTAGTATTGACCAGTTTCCTTTTCTGTGCCTGGCCTATCTTATTTTCCTGAAAAAATACATGGGAAATCCCATAGGAGGAATTCCACTTAGGGTTAGAGTTATGTCACCATGACTCATAGAGCAAATGGACACGCCAAGAAATTCGGGTGCTTGGAACGGTTAGTACGGCATTTAATTTGTAGCCGCACTATTAGGTGTCCTGGTAAAATTTATTGAAAATCGCCCTAGGAGGAAATTCCACTTAGGGTTATGATAGGTCCCATGAACTCACAGAGGCAGACATGAATACCGCACAAAAACGTGGAGTGCTTCGTATGTTTAGGAGGGCACTAACTTTTCTCAGCCTGCGCTATCTATATTTCCTGGTAAAAATACATGTGGAAATCCCATAGGAGTAAAATTCCACTTAGGGTTAGGGTTAGGTCACCATGAACTCATAGAGCAAAATGGACAGCGCCAACAAAGTCGAAGTGCTTCGGTATGGTTATTAGGACAGTTCCTTTTCTAACCCGCCCTATCTAAGTTTCCTGGTAAACTACATGGGAAAATCCCATAGGAGGAAAATTCAACTTAGGGTTAGGGTTAATTAACAATGAACTCATAGAGCAAAATGGACAGCGCCAACAAACTCGGAGTGCTTCGGTATGCTTCGGAGGCCACTTTGTTTTCTCGGCCACCCTATCTAACCTAACACTAACCCTAAGTGGAATTTTTCACCTATGGGATTTTCCCATGTATTTTCCCTGGAAACCTACATAGGGCTGCCAACAAAATTAAGTGCCCTCCTAACCATACACAAGCACTCTGAGTTTGTTGGCTCTGCCCATTTTGCTGTGTGAGTTCATGGGGACCTAACCCTAACCCTTACCGGAATTTTCCTCCTACGGAATTTTCCCATGTGTTTTACCAGGAAACATAGGTAGGGCGGCCAAGAAAAAAAAGGGCCCTCCTAACCATACCGAAGCACTCTGAATTTCTTGGCGGTGTCCATTTTGCTCTATGAGTTCATGGTTAATTAACACTAACCCTAAGTGGAATTTTCCTCCCATGGGATTTTCCCATGTAGTTTACCAAGAAACATAGATAGGGTAGGCTACAAAGTAACTGTCCCACTAACCAAACCCAAGTACTCCGAGTTTCTTTGCGCTGTCCATTTTGCTCTATGAGTTCATGGTGACCTAACCCTAACCCTAAGTGCAATTTCCCTCCTATGGGATTTTCCATTTATTATACCGGGAAACATAGATAGCGCAGCTGGGAAAAGTAAGTGCCCTCCTAACGATAAGCAAGCACTCCGAGTTTGTTGGCGCTGTCCATTTTGCTCTATAAATTCATGGTGACCTAACCCTCACCCTAAGTGGAATTTTTCTCCTATGGGATTTTTCCCTGTATTTTATCAGGAAACCTACATAGAGCGGCTTAGAAAATTAAGTGCCCTCCTAACCATACACAAGCACTCCGAGTTTCTTGGCGCTGCCCATTTTGCTCTATGACTTCATGGGGACCTAACCCTAACCCTTATTGGAATTTTCCTCCTATGGGATTTTCATATGTAGTTTGCCTGGAAACATAGATACGGCAGGCAAGAAAAGTAACTGTCTTACTAACCATATGCAACAACACCGAGTTTGTTGCCGGTGTCCATGTTGCTCTATGAGTTCATGGTGACCTAACCCTAACCATAAGTGGAATTTTTCTTCTATGGGATTTTTCCATGTATTTTACCAGGAAACATAGATAGCGCAACCTAGAAAAGTAATGGTTATGGTTATGTCACCATGAACTCATAGCGCAAAATTGACAGCATCAACAAATTCGTAGTGCTTGTATATGGTTAGGAGGGGAGTTAATTTGCTAGGCCGCCCTATATAGGTTTCCTGGTAAAATACAGGGGAAAATCCCATAGGAGAAAAATTCCACTTAGGGTTAGGGCTAGGTCACCATGAACTCATAGAGCAAAATGTACACCTCCAACAAACTCGGAGTGCTTGGGTATGGTTAGGAGGGCACTTACTTTTCTAGGCTGCCCTATCTATGTTTCCTTGTGAAATACATGGGAAAATCCCATAGGACGAAAATTCCACTTAGGGTTAGGGTTAAGTCACAATGAACTGATAGAGCAAAATGGACAGCGCCAAGAAACTCGGAGTTCTTGGGTATGGTTAGTAGGGCACTTACTTTTCTGGCCTGTCCTATCTATGTTTCCTGGAAAAATACATGGGAAAATCCCATAGGAGGAAAATTCCACTTAGGGTTAGAGTTAGGTCACCATGAACTCACAGAGCAACACTGACAGTGCCAACAAACTCGGAGTGCTTGGGTATGGTTAGTAGGGCACTTACTTTTCTTGGCTGCGCTATCTATGTTTCCTGGTAAGATACATGGGAAAATCCAATAGGAGAAAAATTCCACTTAGAGTTAGGGTTAGCTCACCATGAAGTCATAGGACAAAATGGACAGCGCCAACAAACTCGGAGTTCTTGGGTATGTTTAGTAGGACAGTTCCTTTTCTGGCCTGGCCTATCTATGTTTCCTGGAAAAAATACATGGGAAAATCCCATAGGAGGAAAATTCCACTTAGGGTTAGAGTTAGGTCACCATGAACTCATAGAGCAAAATGGACAGCGCCAAGAAATTCGGGGTGCTTGGGAACGGTTAGTACGGCATTTAATTTTGTAGGCCGCACTATGTAGGTGTCCTGGTAAAATTTATTGGAAAATCCCATAGGAGGAAAAGTCCACTTAGGGTTATGGATAGGTCACCATGAACTCACAGAGCAACATGGATACCGCAAAAAAACTTGGAGTGCTTCGGTATGTTTAGGAGGGCACTAACTTTTCTCAGCTGCGCTATCTATATTTCCTGGTAAAATACATGGGGAAATGCCATAGGAGGAAAATTCCACTTAGGGTTATAGTTATGTCACCATGAACTCACAGAGCAACATGGACAGTGCCAACAAACTCGGAGTGCTTGGGTATGGTTAGTAGGGCACTTACTTTTCTTGGCTGCGCTATCTAGGTTTCCTGGTAAAATACATGGGAAAATGCCATAGGAGGAAAATTCCACTTAGGGTTAGGTTTAATTAACCATGAACTCATAGAGGAAAATGGACACCTCCATCAAACTCGGAATGCTTGGGTATGGTTAGGAGGGCACTTACTTTTCTAGGCTGCACTATCTATGTTTCCTGGTAAACTACATGGGAAAATCCCATAGCAGGAAAATTCAACTTAGGGTTAGGGTTAATTAACAATGAACTCATTGAGCAAAATGGACAGCGCCAACAAACTCGGAGTGCTTCGGTATGCTTAGAAGGCCACTTTGTTTTTTCGGCCACCCTATCTAACCTAACACTAACCCTAAGTGGAATTTTTCACCTATGGGATTTTCCCATGTATTTTCCCTGGAAACCTACATAGGGCGGCCTACAAAATTAAGTGCCCTCCTAACCATACACAAGCACTCTGAGTTTGTTGGCTCTGCCCATTATGCTCTGTGAGTTCATGGGGACCTAACCCTAACCCTTACCGGAATTTTCCTCCTACGGGATTTTCCCATGTGTTTTACCTGGAAACATAGATAGGGCGGCCCAGAAAACAAAGTGCCTTCCTAACCATACCGAAGCACTCCGAGTTTCTTGGCGGTGTCCATTTTTCTCTGTGAGTTCATGGTTAATTAACCCTAACCCTAAGTGGACTTTTCCTCCTATGGGATTTTCCCATGTAGTTTGCCAGGAAACATAGATAGGGCAGGTTACAAACGTAACTGTCCCACTAACCAAACCCAAGCACTCCGAATTTCTTGGTGCTGTCCATTTTGCTCTATGAGTTCATGGTGACCTAACCCTAACCCTTAGTGAAATTTTCCTCCTATGGGATTTTCCCATGCATTTTCCCCGGAAACTTAGATAGCGCAGGTGGGAAAAGTAAGTGCCCTCCTAACCATAACCAAGCACTCCGAGTTTATTGGCGCTGTCCATTTTGCTCTATAAATTGATAGTGACCTAACCCTAACCCTAAGTGGAATTTTTCCCCTATGGGATTTTCCCATGTATTTTACCAGGAAACATAGTTAGCGCAGCCTAGAAAAGTAAGGGCCCTCCTAACCATACCCAAGCACTCCGATTTTGTTGTAGGTGTCCGTTTTCCTCTATGAGTTCAGGGTTAATTAACCCTAACCCTAAGTGGAATTTTCCTCCTAAGGCATTTTCCCATGTAGTTTACCAGGAAAAATAGATAGGGCAGGCTAGAAAAGGAACTGTCCTACTAACCATACCCAAGCACTCCGAGTTTGTTGGCGTTGGCCATTTTGCTCTATGAGTTCATGGGGACTTAACGCTAACCCTTACTGGAATTTTTCTCCTATGGGATTTTCCCATGTGTTTTACCAGGAAACATAGGTAGGGCGGCCAAGAAAACAAAGGGCCCTCCTAACCATACCGAAGCACTCTGAATTTCTTGGTGGTGTCCATTTTGCTCTATGAGTTCATGGTTAATTAACCCTAACCCTAAGTGGAATTTTCCTCCCATGGGATTTTCCCAATGTAGTTAACCAGAAACATAGATAGGGTGAGGCTACAAAGTAACTGTCCCACTAACCAACAGTACTCCGAGTTTTCTTTGCGTCTGTCCATTTTGCTGCTTGAGTTCAGGGTGACCTAACCCCTAACCCTAAGTGCATTTCCTCTATGGGATTTTCCCATTTATTTATACAGGGAAACATAGATAGCGACAGCTGGAAAAGTAAATGCCCTCCTTAACATAAGGCAACACTCCGAGTTTGGTGGCACTGTCCATTTTGCTCTATAAATTCATGTGACCTAACACTCACCTAAGTGGGAATTTTTCTCCTATGGGATTTTCCTCCTGTATCTTACCAGGTAAACTCTACTAAGGCGGCTTAGAAAATTAATGCCCTCCTAACCATACACAGCACCTCGAGTTTCTTGCGCTGCCCATTTTGCTCTATGACTTCATGTGGACATAACCCTAACTTAATTGGAATTTTCCTCCTATGGATTTTTCATATGTAGTTTGCCTGGAAACATAGATACGACAGGCAAGAAAAGTAACTGTCGTACTAACCATATGCAACAACACCGAGTTTGTTCCCTGTGTCCATGTTGCTCTATGAGTTCATGGTGACCTAACCCTAACCATAAGTGGAATTTTTCTTCTATGGGATTTTCCCATGTATTTTACCAGGAAACATAGATAGCGCAGCCTAGAAAAGTAATGGTTATGGTTATGTCACCATGAACTCATAGCGCAAAATTGACAGCATCAACAAATTCGTAGTCCTTTTATATGGTTAGGAGGGTACTTAATTTGCTAGGCCGCCCTATATAGGTTTCCTGGTAAAATACAGGGGAAAATCCCATAGGAGAAAAATTCCACTTAGGGTTAGGCTAAGTCACCATGAACTCATAGAGCAAAATGTACACCTCCAACAAACTCGGAGTGCTTGGGTATGGTTAGGAGGGCACTTACTTTTCTAGGCTGCCCTATCTATGTTTCCTTGTGAAATACATGGGAAAATCCCATAGGACGAAAATTCCACTTAGGGTTAGGGTTAAGTCACAATGAACTCATAGAGCAAAATGGACAGCGCCAAGAAACTCGGAGTTCTTGGGTATGGTTAGTAGGGCACTTACTTTTCTGGCCTGGCCTATCTATGTTTCCTGGAAAAATACATGGGAAAATCCCATAGGAGGAAAATTCCACTTAGGGTTAGAGTTAGGTCACCATGAACTCACAGAGCAACATGGACAGTGCCAACAAAATCGGAGTGCTTGGGTATGGTTAGTAGGGCACTTACTTTTCTTGGCTGCGCTATCTATGTTTCCTGGTAAGATACATGGGAAAATCCCATAGGAGAAAAATTCCACTTAGAGTTAGGGTTAGCTCACCATGAAGTCATAGGACAAAATGGACAGCGCCAACAAACTCGGAGTTCTTGGGTATGTTTAGTAGGACAGTTCCTTTTCTGGCCTGGCCTATCTATGTTTCCTGGAAAAATACATAGGAAAATCCCATAGGAGGAAAATTCCACTTAGGGTTAGAGTTAGGTCACCATGAACTCATAGAGCAAAATGGACAGCGCCAAGAAATTCGGGGTGCTTGGGAACGGTTAGTACGGCACTTAATTTTGTAGGCCGCACTATGTAGGTGTCCTGGTAAAATTTATTGGAAAATCCCATAGGAGGAAAATTCTCTTAGGGTTATGGATAGGTCACCATGAACTCACAGAGCAACATGGATACCGCAAAAAAACTTGGAGTGCTTGGGTATGTTTAGGAGGGCACTAACTTTTCTCAGCTGCGCTATCTATATTTCCTGGTAAAATACATGGGAAAATGCCATAGGAGGAAAATTCCACGTAGGGTTATAGTTATGTCACTATGAACTCACAGAGCAACATGGACAGTGCCAACAAACTCGGAGTGCTTGGGTATGGTTAGTAGGGCACTTACTTTTCTTGGCTGCGCTATCTAGGTTTCCTGGTAAAATACATGGGAAAATGCCATAGGAGGAAAATTCCACTTAGGGTTAGGTTTAATTAACCATGAACTCATAGAGGAAAATGGACACCTCCATCAAACTCGGAATGCTTGGGTATGGTTAGGAGGGCACTTACTTTTCTAGGCTGCACTATCTATGTTTCATGGTAAAATACATGGGAAAATCCCATAGAGAAAAATTCCACTTAGGGTTAGGGTTAGGTCACCATGAACTCATAGAGCAAAATGGACAGCGCCAACAAAGTCGAAGTGGTTCGGTATGGTTAGTAGGACAGTTCCTTTTCTAGCCTGCCCTATCTATGTTTCCTGGTAAACTACATGGGAAAATCCCATAGGAGGAAAATTCAACTTAGGGTTAGGGTTAATTAACAATGAACTCATTGAGCAAAATGGACAGCGCCAACAAACTCGGAGTGCTTCGGTATGCTTAGGAGGCCACTTTGTTTTCTCGGCCACCCTATATAACCTAACACTAACCCTAAGTGGAATTTTTCACCTAAGGGATTTTCCCATGTATTTTCCCTGGAAACCTACATAGGGCGGCCTACAAAATTAAGTGCCCTCCTAACCACACCCAAGCACTCTGAGTTTGTTGACTCTGCCCATTTTGCTCCTTGAGTTCATGGGGACCTAACCGTAACCCTTACCGGAATTTTCCTCCTACGGGATTTTCCCATGTGTTTTACCTGGAAACATATATAGGGCGGCCCAGAAAACAAAGTGCCTTCCTAACCATACTGAAGCACTCCTAGTTTCTTGGCGGTGTCCATTTTTCTCTGTGAGTTCATGGTTAATTAACCCTAACCCTAAATGGAATTTTCCTCCTATGGGATTTTCCCATATAGTTGGCCAGGAAACATAGATAGGGCAGGTTACAAACGTAACTGTCCCACTAACCAAACCAAGCACTCCGAATTTCTTGGTGCTGTCCATTTTGCTCTATGAGTTCATGGTGACCTAACCCTAAACCTAAATGAAATTTTCCTCCTATGGGATTTTCCCATGTATTTTCCCAGGAAACATAGATAGCGCAGCTGGGGAAAGTAAGTGCCCTCCTAACCATAACCAAGCACTCCGAGTTTATTGGCGCTGTCCATTTTGCTCTATAAATTGACCCTAACCCTAAGTGGAATTTTTCCCCTATGGGATTTTCCCATTTATTTTACCAGGAAACATAGTTAGCGCAGCCTAGAAAAGTAAGGGCCCTCCTAACCATACCCAAGCACTCCGATTTTGTTGGAGGTGTCCGTTTTCCTCTATGAGTTCATGGTTAATTAACCCTAACCCTAAGTGGAATTTTCCTCCAACGGCATTTTCCCATGTAGTTTACCAGGAAACATAGATAGGGTAGGCTGGAGAAGGAACTGTCCTACTAACCATACCCATGGTTTGTGGGACAGTTACTTTGTAGCCTACCCTATCTATGTTTCCTGGTAAACTACATGGGAAAATCCCAAAGGAGAAAAATTCCACTTAGGGTTAGGGCTAGGTCACCATGAACTCATAGAGCAAAATGTACACCTCCAACAAACTCGGAGTGCTTGTGTATGGTTAGGAGGGCACTTACTTTTCTCGGATGCGCTATTTATGTTTCCTGGTAAAATACATGGGGAAATCCCATAGGAGGAATTTTCCACTTAGGGATAGGGTTAATTAGCCATGAACTCATAGAGCGAAATGGACAGTGCCAAGAAATTTGGAGTGCTTGGGAATGGTTAGTAGGGCACTTAATTTTGTAGGCCGCACTATGTAAGGGTCCTGGTAAAATATATTGGAAAATCCAGTAGGAGGAAAATTCCACTTAGGGTTATGGTTAGGTCACCATGAACTCATACAGCAAAATGGACATCGCCAACAAACTCGGTGTTATTCCACATGGTTAGTAGGACAGTTACTTTTCTAGCCTGCCCTATCTATATTTCCTGGTAAACTACATGGGAAAATGCCATAGGAGGAAAATTCCATTTAGGGTTAGAGTTAGGTCCCCATGAACTCATAGAGCAAAATGGACAGCGCCAACAAACTCGGAGTGCTTGTGTATGGTTAGTAGGACAGTACCTTTTCTAGCCTGCCCTATCTATGTTTGCAGATGAACTACATATGAATATCCCATAGGAGGAAAATTCCACTTAGGGTTAGGGTTAATTAGCCGTGAACTCATGGAGCGAAACGGACAGCGCCAACAAACATGGAGTGCTTGGTTTTGGTTATTATTACAGTTCCTTTTCTAGCCTGCCTTATCTATGTTTCCTGATAAACTACATGGGAAAATGCCATAGGAGGAAAATTCCACTTAGGGTTAGGGTTAATCAGCCATGAACTCATAGAGCAAAATGAACAGCACCAAGAAATTTGGAGTGCTGGGTTATGGTTAGGAGGGCATTTACTTTTCTAGGCTGCGCTATCTATGTTTCCTGGTAAAATAAATGGGAAAATCCCATAGGAGGAAAATTCCACTAATATTTACGGTTAGGAGGGTACTTACTTTTCTAGACTGCGCTATCTATGTTTCATGGTAAAATACATGGGAAAATACCATAGGAGGAAAATTTCACTTAGGGTTAGGGTTAATTAACCATGAACTCATAGAGCAAAATGGACAGCGCCAAGAAACTCGGAGTTCTTTGATATGGTTAGTAGGACAGTTCCTTTTCTAGCCTGCCCTATCTATGTTTCCTGGTAAACTACATGGGAAAATCCCATAGGAGGCAAATTCCACTAAGAGTTAGGGTTATGTCACCATGAATTCATAGAGCAAAATGGACAGCGCGAAGAAATTCAGAGTACTTGGTAATGGTTAGTAGGGCACTTAATTTTGTAGGCCGCACTATGTAGGAGTACTGGTAAAATATATTTGAAAATCCCATAGGAGGAAAATTCCACTTAGGGTTATGGTTATGTCACCATGAACTCACAGAGCAACATGGACAGCGCCAACAAACTCGGAATGCTTGGGTATGGTTAGGAGGGCACTTCCTTTTCTAGCCTGCCCTATCTATGTTTCTTGGTAAACTACATGGGAAAATGCCATAGGAGGAAAATTCCACTTACGGTTAGGTTAAATTAACCATGAATTCATAGAGCAAAATGTACACCTCCAAAAAACACGGAGTGCTTGGGTATGGTTAGGAGGGTACTTACTTTTCTAGGCTGCGTTATCTATGTTTCCTGATAAAATACATGGGAAAATCCCATAGGAGAAAAATTCTACTTAGGGTTAGTGTTAGGTCACCATGAACTGATAGAGCAAAATGGACAGCGCCAACAAACTTGGAGTGCTTGGGTATGGTTAGTAGGACATTTCCTTTTCTAGCCTGCCCTATCTATGTTTCCTGGTAAACTACATGGGAAAATCTCATAGGAGGAAAATTCCACTTGGAGTTAGGTTTAATTAACCATGAATTCATAGAGAAAAATGTACACCTCCAACAAATTCGGAGTGCATGGGTATGGTTAGGAGCGTACTTACTTTTCTAGGCTGCGCTATCTATGTTTCCTGATAAAATACATGGGAAAATCCCATAGGAGAAAAATTATACTTAGGGTTATTGTTAGGTCACCATGAACTCATAGAGCAAAATTGACAGCGCCAACAAACCCAGAGTGCTTGGGTATGGTTAGTAGGACATTTCCTTTTCTAGCCTGCCCTATCTATGTTTCCTGGTAAACTCCATGGGAAAATCTCATAAGAGGAAAATTACACTTGGGGTTAGGGTTAATTAACCATGAACTCATAGAGCAAAATGGACACCTCCAAAAAACTCGGAGTGCTTGGGTATGGTTAGGAGGGGACTTAATATTCTAGGCTACACTATCTATGTTTCCTGGTAAAATACATGGGAAAATCCCATAGGAGAAAAATTACACTTAGGGTTAGGGTTAGGTCACCATGAACTCATTGAGCAAAATGGACAGCGCCAACAAACTCGGAGTGCTTCGGTATGCTTACTAGGACAGTTCTTTTTCTAGCTTGCCCTATCTATGTTTCCTGGTAAACTAAATGGGAAAATGCCATAGGAGGAAAATTCCACTTAGGGTTAGGGTTAATTAACCATCAACTCATGGAGCAAAATGTACACCACCAACAAACTCGGACTGCTTGGATCTGGTTAGGAGGGCACTTAATTTTTTAGGCTGCGCTATCTATGTTTCCTGGTAAAATATATGGGAAAATCCCATAGGAGGAAAATTCCACTAAGATTTAGGGTTAGGTCACCATGAATTCATAGAGCAAAATGGAGAGCGCCAACAAACTCGTAGTGCTTGGGTATGATTAGTAGGACAGTTCCTTTTCTAGCCTAACCTATCTATGTTTCCTGGTAAACTACATGCGAAAATCCCATAGGAGGAAAATTCCACTTAGGGTTAGAGTTAATTAACCATGAACACATAGAGCAAAAAATACACCGCCAACAAAGTCGGAATGCACCGGTATGGTTAGGAGGGTACTTTGTTTTCTAGGCCGCCCTATGTTTCCTACAAAAATACATGGGAAAATCCCATAGGAGGAAAATTCCACTTAGGGTTAGAGTTAGGTCACCATGAACTGATAGAGCAAAATGGACAGCGCAAAGAAATTCGGGGTGCTTGGGAATGGTTAGTACGGCACTTAATTTTGTAGGCCGCACTATGTAGGTGTACTGGTAAAATTTATTGGAAAATCCCATAGGAGGAAAATTCCACTTAGGGTTATGGATAGGTCACCATGAACTCACAGAGCAACATGGATACCGCAAAAAAACTTGGAGTGCTTGGGTATGGTTAGGAGGGCACTAACTTTTCTCAGCTGCGCTATCTATATTTCCTGGTAAAATACATGGGAAAATGCCATAGGAGGAAAATTCCACTTAGGCTTATAGTTATGTCACCATGAACTCACAGAGCAACATGGAAACCGCCAACATACTCGGAGTGATTCGGTATGGTTAGGAGGGCACTTTGTTTTCTAGGCCGCCCCATCTATGTTTCCTGGTAAAATACATGGGAAAATGCCATAGGAGGAAAATTCCACTTAGGGTTAGGGTTAATTAACCACGAACTCATAGAGCAAAATGCACACCTCCAACAAACCCGGAGTGTTTGGGTATGGTTAGGAGGGCACTTACTTTTCTCGGCTGCACTATCTATGTTTCCTGGTAAAATCCATGGGAAAATCCCATAGGAGAAAAATTCCACTTAGGGTTAGGGTTAGGTCACCATGAATTCATAGAGCAAAATGGACCGCGCCAACAAATTTGAAGTGCTTCGGTATGGTTACTAGGACCGTTCCTTTTCTAGCCTGCCCTATCTATGTTTCCTGGTAAACTACATGGGAAAATCCCATAGGAGGAAAATTAAACTTAGGGTTAGGGTTAATTAACAATGAACTCATAGAGCAAAATGGACAGCGCCAACAAACTCGGAGTGCTTCGGTATGCTTAGGAGGCCACTTTGTTTTCTCGGCCACCCATATGTAACCTAACACTAACCCTAACTGGAATTTTTCACCTATGGGATTTTCCCATGTATTTTCCCTAGAAACCTACATAGGGCGGCCTACAAAATTAAGTGCCCTCCTAACCATACACAAGCACTCTGAGTTTGTTGGCTCTGCCCATTTTGCTCTGTGAGTTCATGGGGACCTAACCCTAACCCTTACCGGAATTTTCCTCCTATGGGATTTTCCCATATGTTTTACCTGGAAACATAAATAGGGCGGCCCAGAAAACAAAGTGCCTTCCTAACCATACCGAAGCACTCCGAGTTTCTTGGCGGTGTCCATTTTTCTCTGTGAATTCATGGTTAATTAACCCTAACCCTAAGTGGAATTTTCCTCCTATGGCATATTCCCATGTAGTTTACCAGGAAACATAGATAGGGCAGGCTACAAAAGGAATTCTCCTACTAACCATACCCAAGCACTCGGAGTTTGTTGGTGCTGTCCATTTTACTCTATGAATTCATGGTGACCTAACCCTAACCCTAAGTGGAATTTTCCTCCTATGGGATTTTCCAATGTGTTTTACCAGGAAACATAGATAGGGCGGCCTAGAAAACAAAGTGCCCTCCTAACCATACCGAATCACTCCGAGTATGTTGGCGGTTTCCATGTTGCTCTGTGAGTTCATGGTTAATTAACGCGAACCCTAAGTGGAATTTTCCTCCTACGGCATTTTCCCAGGTAGTTTACCAGGAAACATAGATAGGGCAGGCTACAAAAGTAACTGTCCCACTAACCAAACCCAAGCACTCCGAGTTTGTTGGCGCTGTCCATTATGCTCTGTGAGTTCATGGTGACCTAACACTAACCCTAAGTGGAATTTTTCTCCTTTGGGATTTTCCCCTGTATTTTACCAGGAAATCTACATAGGGTGGCCTAGAAAAGTAAGTGCCCTCCTAACCATACCCAAGCACTCCGAGTTTATTGGCGCTGTCCATTATGCTCTGTGAGTTCATGGTGACCTAACCCTAACCCTAAGTGGAATTTTCCTCCTATGGCATTTTCCGATGTAGTTTACCAAGAAAAATAGATAGGGCAGGCTAGAAAAGGAACTGTCCTACTAACCATACCCAAGCACTCCGAGTTTGTTGGAGGTGTACATTTTGCTCTATGAGTTCATGGTTAATTAACCCTAACCCTAAGTGGAATTTTCCTCCTATGGGATTTTCCAATGTGTTTTACCAGGAAACCTACATAGGGCGGCCTACAAAATTAAATGCCCTCCAAACCAAACCCAAGCACTCCAAGTTTCTTGGCGCTGTCCATTTTGCTCTTTGAGTTCATGTTGACCTAATCCTAAACGTAAGTGAAATTTTCCTCCTATGGGATTTTCCCATGTATTTTACCAGGAAACGTAGATAGCGCAGCTGGGAAAAGTAAGTGCCCTCCTAACCATAACCAAGCACTCCGAGTTTGTTGGCGCTGTCCATTTTGTTCTATAAATTCATGATGACCTAACCCTAAGTGGAATTTTCCTCCTATGGGATATTCATATGTAGCTTACAGGGAAACATAGATAGGGCAGGCTAGAAAAGTAACTATCCTACTAACCATACCCAAGAACTCCAGGTTTTTTGGTGCTGTCCATTTTGCTCTATGAGTTCATGAGGACCTAACCCGAACCCTAAGTGAAATTTTCCTCCTATGGGATTTTCCCATGTAGTTTACCAGGAAACATAGATAGGGCAGGCTAGAAAAGGAACTGTCCTAGTAACCATACCCAACAACTCCGAGTTTGTTGGCGCTGTCCATTTTGCTCTATGAGTTCATAGTGACCTAACCGTAACCCTAAGTGGAATTTTTCTCCTATGGGATTTTACCATGTATTTTACCAGGAAACATAAATAGTGCAGAATAGAAAACTAAGTGCCCTCCTAACCATACCCAAGCACTCCGACTTTGTTGGCGCTCTCCATTTTGCTCTATGAGTTCATGGGGACCTAACCCTAACCCTAAGTGGAATTTTTCTCTTCTGGGATTTTCCAATGTAGTTTAAAAGGAAACATAGATAGCACAACCTAGAAAAGTAAATGCCCTCCGAACCCTACTCAAGCACTCCGAGTTTGTTGGCAGTGTCCATTTTGCTCTATGAGTTCATGGGGACCAAACCCTAACCCTTACTGGAATTTTCATCCTATGGGATTTTCCAATGTAGTTTAAAAGGAAACATAGATAGCACAACCTAGAAAACTAAGTGCCCTCCTAACCATACCCAAGCACTCCGACTTTGTTGGCGCTCTCCATTTTGCTCTATGAGTTCATGGTGACCTAACCCTAACCCTAACTGGAATTTTCCTCCTATGGGATTTTCCCATGTAGTTTACCAGGAAACATAGATAGGGCAGGCTAGAAAAGGAACTGTCCTAGTAATCATACCCAACAACTCCGAGTTTGTTGGCGCTGTCCATTTTGCTCTATGAGTTCATAGTGACCTAACCGTAACCCTAAGTGGAATTTTTCTCCTATGGGATTTTACCATGTATTTTACCAGGAAACATAGATAGCGCAGCATAGAAAAGTAAGTGCCCTCCTAACCATACCGAATCATTCCGACTTTGTTGGTGCTGTCCATTTTGCTCTATGAGTTCATGGTTAATTAACCCTAACCCTAAGTGGAATATTCGTCCAATGGGATTTTCCCATGAATTTTACCAGGAAACATAGATAGCGCAGCATAGAAAAGTAAGAGCCCTCCTAACCATACCCAAGCACTCTTAGTTTCTTGGCTGTGTCCATTTTGCTCTATGAGTTCATGGTGACCTAACCCTAACCCTAAGTGGAATTTTCCTCCTATGGGATTTTCCCATGTGTTTTACCAGGAAACATAGATAGGGCGGCCTAGAAAACAAAGTGCCCTCCTAACCATATCGAATCACTCCGAGTTTGTTGGTGGTGTCCATTTTGCTCTATGAGTTCATGGTTAATTAACCCTAACCCTAAGTGCAATTTTCCTCCTATGGCATTTTCCCATGTAGTTTACCAGGAAACATAGATAGGGCAGGCTAGAAAAGGAACTGTCCTAGTAACCATACCCAACAACTCCGAGTTTGTTGGCGCTGTCCATTTTGCTCTATGAGTTCATAGTGACCTAACCGTAACTCTAAGTGGAATTTTTCTCCTATGGGATTTTACCATGTATTTTACCAGGAAACATAGATAGCGCAGCCTAGAAAAGTAAGTGCCCTCCTAACCATACACAAGCACTCTGAGTTTGTTGGCTCTGCCCATTTTGTTCTGTGAGTTCATGGGGACCTAACCCTAACCCTTACCGGAATTTTCCTCCTATGGGATTTTCCCATGTGTTTTACCTGGAAACATAAATAGGGCGGCCCAGAAAACAAAGTGCCTTCCTAACCATACCGAAGCACTCCGAGTTTCTTGGCGGTGTCCATTTTTCTCTGTGAATTCATGGTTAATTAACCCTAACCCTAAGTGGAATTTTCCTCCTATGGCATATTCCCATGTAGTTTACCAGGAAACATAGATAGGGCAGGCTACAAAAGGAATTCTCCTACTAACCATACCCAAGCACTCGGAGTTTGTTGGTGCTGTCCATTTTACTCTATGAATTCATGGTGACCTAACCCTAACCCTAAGTGGAATTTTCCTCCTATGGGATTTTCCAATGTGTTTTACCAGGAAACATAGATAGGGCGGCCTAGAAAACAAAGTGCCCTCCTAACCATACCGAATCACTCCGAGTATGTTGGCGGTTTCCATGTTGCTCTGTGAGTTCATGGTTAATTAACGCGAACCCTAAGTGGAATTTTCCTCCTACGGCATTTTCCCAGGTAGTTTACCAGGAAACATAGATAGGGCAGGCTACAAAAGTAACTGTCCCACTAACCAAACCCAAGCACTCCGAGTTTGTTGGCGCTGTCCATTATGCTCTGTGAGTTCATGGTGACCTAACACTAACCCTAAGTGGAATTTTTCTCCTTTGGGATTTTCCCCTGTATTTTACCAGGAAATCTACATAGGGTGGCCTAGAAAAGTAAGTACCATACTAACCATACCCAAGCACTCCGAGTTTGTTGGCGCTGTCCATTATGCTCTGTGAGTTCATGGTGACCTAACCCTAACCCTAAGTGGAATTTTCCTCCTATGGCATTTTCCGACGTAGTTTACCAAGAAAAATAGATAGGGCAGGCTAGAAAAGGAACTGTCCTACTAACCATACCCAAGCACTCCGAGTTTGTTGGAGGTGTACATTTTGCTCTATGAGTTCATGGTTAATTAACCCTAACCCTAAGTGGAATTTTCCTCCTATGGGATTTTCCAATGTGTTTTACCAGGAAACCTACATAGGGCGGCCTACAAAATTAAATGCCCTCCAAACCAAACCCAAGCACTCCAAGTTTCTTGGCGCTGTCCATTTTGCTCTTTGAGTTCATGTTGACCTAATCCTAAACGTAAGTGAAATTTTCCTCGTATGGGATTTTCCCATGTATTTTACCAGGAAACGTAGATAGCGCAGCTGGGAAAAGTAAGTGACCTCCTAATCATAAGCAGGAACTCCGAGTTTGTTGGCGCTGTCCATTATGCTCTGTGTGTTCATGGTGACCTAACCCTAACCCTAAGTGGAATTTTCCTCTTATGGCATTTTCCCAAGTATTTTACCAAGAAACATAGATAGGGCAGGCTAGAAAAGGATCTGTCCTACTATCCATACCCAAGCACACCGAGTTTGTGGGTGCTGTCCATTATGCTCTGTGTGTTCATGGTGACCTAACACTAACCCTAAGTGGAATTTTTCTCCTTTGGGATTTTCCCCTGTATTTTACTAGGAAACCTACATAGGGCGGCCTAGAAAAGTAAGTACCGTCCTAACCATACCCAAGCACTCCGAGTTTGTTGGAGGTGTACATTTTGCTCTATGAGTTCATGGTTAATTAACCCTAACCCTAAGTGGAATTTTCCTCTTATGGCATTTTCCCACGTAGTTTACCAAGAAACATAGATAGGGCAGGCTAGAAAAGGAACTGTCCTACTAACCATACCCAAGAACTCCGAGATTGTTGGAGGTGTACATTTTGCTCTATGAGTTCATGGTTAATCATCCCTAACCCTAAGTGGAATTTTCCTCCTATGGGATTTTCCAATGTGTTTTACCAGGAAACCTACATAGGGCGGCCTACAAAATTAAATGCCCTCCAAACCAATCCCAAGCACTCCAAGTTTCTTGGCGCTGTCCATTTTCCTCTTTGAGTTCATGGTGACCTAATCCTAAACGTAAGTGAAATTTTCCTCCTATGGGATTTTCCCATGTATTTTACCAGAAAACGTAGATAGCGCAGCTGGGAAAAGTAAGTGCCCTCCTAACCATAACCAAGCACTCCGAGTTTGTTGGCGCTGTCCATTTGGCTCTATAAATTCATGATGACCTAACCCTAAGTGGAATTTTCCTCCTATGGGATATTCATATGTAGCTTACAGGGAAACATAGATAGGGCAGGCTAGAAAAGTAACTATCCTACTAACCATACCCAAGAACTCCAGGTTTTTTGGTGCTGTCCATTTTGCTCTATGAGTTCATGAGGACCTAACCCGAACCCTAAGTGAAATTTTCCTCCTATGGGATTTTCCCATGTAGTTTACCAGGAAACATAGATAGGGCAGGCTAGAAAAGGAACTGTCCTAGTAACCATACCCAACAACTCCGATTTTGTTGGCGCTGTCCATTTTGCTCTATGAGTTCATAGTGACCTAACCGTAACCCTAAGTGGAATTTTTCTCCTATAGGATTTTACCAGGTATTTTACCAGGAAACATAAATAGTGCAGAATAGAAAACAAAGTGCCCTCCTAACCATACCCAAGCACTCCGACTTTGTTGGCGCTCTCCATTTTGCTCTATGAGTTCATGGGGACCTAACCCTAACCCTAAGTGGAATTTTTCTCTTCTGGGATTTCCCAATGTAGTTTAAAAGGAAACATAGATAGCACAACCTAGAAAAGTAAATGCCCTCCGAACCCTACTCAAGCACTCCGAGTTTGTTGGCGCTCTCCATTTTGCTCTATGAGTTCATGGGGACCAAACCCAAACCCTTACTGGAATTTTCATCCTATGGGATTTTCCAATGTAGTTTAAAAGGAAACATAGATAGCACAACCTAGAAAACTAAGTGCCCTCCTAACCATACCCAAGCACTCCGACTTTGTTGGCGCTCTCCATTTTGCTCTATGAGTTCATGGTGACCTAACCCTAACCCTAACTGGAATTTTCCTCCTATGGGATTTTCCCATGTAGTTTACCAGGAAACATAGATAGGGCAGGCTAGAAAAGGAACTGTCCTAGTAATCATACCCAACAACTCCGAGTTTGTTGGCGCTGTCCATTTTGCTCTATGAGTTCATAGTGACCTAACCGTAACCCTAAGTGGAATTTTTCTCCTATGGGATTTTACCATGTATTTTACCAGGAAACATAGATAGCGCAGCATAGAAAAGTAAGTGCCCTCCTAACCATACCGAATCATTCCGACTTTGTTGGTGCTGTCCATTTTGCTCTATGAGTTCATGGTTAATTAACCCTAACCCTAAGTGGAATATTCGTCCAATGGGATTTTCCCATGAATTTTACCAGGAAACATAGATAGCGCAGCATAGAAAAGTAAGAGCCCTCCTAACCATACCCAAGCACTCTTAGTTTCTTGGCGGTGTCCATTTTGCTCTATGAGTTCATGGTGACCTAACCCTAACCCTAAGTGGAATTTTCCTCCTATGGGATTTTCCCATGTGTTTTACCAGGAAACATAGATAGGGCGGCCTAGAAAACAAAGTGCCCTCCTAACCATATCGAATCACTCCGAGTTTGTTGGCGGTGTCCATTTTGCTCTATGAGTTCATGGTTAATTAACCCTAACCCTAAGTGCAATTTTCCTCCTATGGCATTTTCCCATGTAGTTTACCAGGAAACATAGATAGGGCAGGCTAGAAAAGAAACTGTCCTAGTAACCATACCCAACAACTCCGAGTTTGTTGGCGCTGTCCATTTTGCTCTATGAGTTCATAGTGACCTTACCGTAACCCTAAGTGGAATTTTTCTCCTATGGTATTTTACCATGTATTTTACCAGGAAACATAGATAGCGCAGCCTAGAAAAGTAAGTGCCCTCCTAACCATACCGAATCATTCCGACTTTGTTTGTGCTGTCCATTATGCTCTGTGAGTTCATGGTTAATTAACCCTAACCCTAAGTGGAATATTCCTCCAATGGGATTTTCCCATGAATTTTACCAGGAAACATAGATAGTGCAGCCTAGAAAAGGAAGTGCCCTCCTAACCATACCCAAGCACTCCGAGTTTGTTGGCACTGTCCATTATGCTCTGTGAGTTCATGGTGACCTAACATTAACCCTAAGTGGAATTTTTCTGCTATGGGATTTTCCCCTGTATTTTACCAGGAAACCTACATACGGCGGCCTACAAAATTAAATGCCCTCCTAACCAAACCCAAGCACTCCACGTTTCTTGCCGCTGTCCATTTTGCTCTATGAGTTCATGGTGACCTAATCCTAACTGTAAGTGAAATATTCCTCCTATGGGATTTTTCCATGTATTTTACCAGGAAACATAGATAGCGCAGCTGGGAAAAGTAAGTGCCCTCGAAACCATAACCAAGCACTCCGAGTTTGTTGGTGCTGTCCATTTTGTTCTATAAATTCATGGTGACCTAACCCTAACCGTAAGTGGAATTTTCCTCCTATGGCATTTTCCCATGTAGTTTACCAAGAAACATAGATAGGGAAGCCTAGAAAAGGAAGTGCCCTGCTAACCATACCCAAGCACTCCGAGTTTGTTGGAGGTGTCCATTTTCCTCTATGCGTTCATGGTTAATTAACCCTAAGCCTAAGTGGAATTTTCCTCCTATAGGATTTTCCCATGTAGTTTAACAGGAAACATAGATAGGGCTGGCTAGAAAAGGAAATGTCCTAGTAACCATACCCAAGCACTCCGAGTTTGTTGGCGCTGTCCATTTTGCTCTATGAGTTCATGGTGACCTAACCTTAACCCTAAGTGGAATTTTCCTCCTATGGGATTTTCCCATGTAGTTTACCAGAAAACATAGATAGGGCAGGCTAGAAAAGGAACTGTCCTAGTAACCATACCCAAGAACTCCGAGTTTGTTGGCACTGTCCATTTTGCTCTATGAGTTCATAGTGACCTAACCGTAACCCTAAGTGGAATTTTTCTCCTATGGGATTTTACCATGTATTTTACCAGTAAATATAGATAGCGCAGCCTAGAAAAGTAAGTACCCTCCTAACCATACCCAAGCACTCCGAGTTTGTTGGCGCTGTCCATTATGCTCTGTGAGTTCATGGTGACCTAACACTAACCCTAAGTGGAATTTTTCTCCTTTGGGATTTTCCCCTGTATTTTACCAGGAAACCTACATAGGGCGGCCTAGAAAATTAAGTGCCCTCCTAACCAAATACAAGCACTCCGAATTTCTTTGCGCTCTCCATTTTGCTCTATGAGTTTATGGGGACCTAACCCTAACCGTTACTGGAATTTTCCTCCTATAGGATTTTCCCATGTGTTTTACCAGGAAACATAGATAGGGCGGCCTAGAAAACAAAGTGCCCTCCTAACCATACCGAATCACTCCGAGTTTGTTGCCGCTGTCCATGTTGCTCTGTGAGTTCATGGTTAATTAACCCTAACCCTAAGTGGAATTTTCCTCCTATAGCATTTTCCCATGTACTTTACCAGGAAACATAGATAGGGCAGGCTAGAAAAGGAACTGTCCTAGTAACCATACCCAAGCACTCCGAGTTTGTTGGCGCTGTCCATTTTGCCCTATAAATTCATGGTGACCTAACCTTAACCCTAAGTGGAATTTTTCTCCTATGGGATTTTCCCATATATTTTACCAGGAGACATAGACAGCGCAGCCTAGAAAAGGAAGTGCCATCCTAACCATACCCAAGCACTCTGAGTTTGTTGGAGGTGTACATTTTGCTCTATGAGTTCATAGTGACCTAACCGTAACCCTAAGTGGAATTTTTCTCCTATGGGATTTTACCATGTATTTTACCAGTAAATATAGATAGCGCAGCCTAGAAAAGTAAGTACCCTCCTAACCATACCCAAGCACTCCGAGTTTGTTGGCGCTGCTGCTCCACCTTATGCTCTGTGCTTACAGTAGATCATGGTGACCTAACATGGTGACCTAACAACCCTAAGTGGAATTTTTCTCCTTTGGGATTTTCCCCTGTATTTTACCAGGAAACCTACATAGGGCGGCCTAGAAAAGTGCCCTCCTAACCAAATAAGTGCGCTCTCCCTCTATGAGTTTATCCTAACCTAACCGTTATATTTTCCTCCAAGCACTCCAAAGTGCCCTCCTAACCATACCGAATTCCGAGTTTGTTGCCGCTGTCCATGTTGCTCTGTGAGTTCATGGTTAATTAACCCTAACCCTAAGTGCTCTATAGCATTTTCCCATGTACTTTACCAGGAAACATAGATAGGGCAGGCTAGAAAAGGAACTGTCCTAGTAACCATACCCAAGCCTCCGAGTTTGTTGGCGCTGTCCATTTTGCCCTATAAATTCATGGTGACCTAACCTTAACCCTAAGTGGAATTTTTCTCCTATGGGATTTTCCCATATATTTTACCAGGAGACTATAGAAAAGGAAGTGCCATCCTAACCATACCCAAGCACTCTGAGTTTGTTGGAGGTTACATTTTCCTCTATGAGTTCATGGTGACCTAACCCTAACTCTAAGTGGAATTTTCCTCCTATGGCATTTTCCCATGTATTTTACCAGGAAACGTAGATAGCGCAGCTGGGAAAAGTAAGTGCCCTCCTAACCATAACCAAGCACTCCGAGTTTGTTGGCGCTGTCCATTTTGCTCTATAAATTCATGATGACCTAACCCTAAGTGGAATTTTCCTCCTATGGGATATTCATATGTAGCTTACAGGGGAAACATAGATAGGGCAGGCTAGAAAAGTAACTATCCTACGAACCATACCCAAGAACTCCAGGTTTGTTGGTGCTGTCCATTATGCTCTGTGAGTTCATGGTGACCTAACACTAACCCTAAGTGGAATTTTTCTCCTTTGGGATTTTCCCCTGTATTTTACCAGGAAACCTACATAGGGCGGCCTAGAAAATTAAGTGCCCTCCTAACCAAATACAAGCACTCCAAATTTCTT
Organism: Crotalus tigris; assembly: GCF_016545835.1. NCBI lineage: Eukaryota > Metazoa > Chordata > Lepidosauria > Squamata > Viperidae > Crotalus > Crotalus tigris. The sequence goes on along the minus strand of NW_024096858.1, from coordinate 300,809 downwards.
TGCGCTCTCCATTTTGCTCTATGAGTTTATGGGGACCTAACCCTAACCCTTACTGGAATTTTCCTCCTATAGGATTTTCCCATGTGTTTTACCAGGAAACATAGATAGGGCAGCCTAGAAAACAAAGTGCCCCCCTAACCATACCCATGCACTCTGACTTTGTTGGCGCTGTCCATTTTGCTATATGAGTTCATGGTGACCTAACCCTAACCCTAAGTGAAATTTTCCTCCTATTGGATTTTCCCATGTATTTTACCAGGAAACATAAATAGTGCAGAATAGAAAACTAAGTGCCCTCCTAACCATACCCAAGCACTCCGACTTTGTTGGCGCTCTCCATTTTGCTCTATGAGTTCATGGGGACCTAACCCTAACCCTAAGTGGAATTTTTCTCCTATGGGATTTTCCAATGTAGTTTAAAAGGAAACATAGATAGCACAACCTAGAAAAGTAAGTGCCCTCCGAACCCTACTCAAGCACTCCGAGTTTGTTGGCAGTGTCCATTTTGCTCTATGAGTTCATGGTGACCTAACCCTAACCCTAAGTGGAATTTTCCTCCTATGGGATTTTCCCATGTGTTTTACCAGGAAACATAGATAGGGCGGCCTAGAAAACAAAGTGCCCTCCTAACCATATCGAATCTCTCCGAGTTTGTTGGCGGTGTCCATTTTGCTCTATGAGTTCATGGTTAATTAAACCTAACCCTAAGTGCAATTTTCCTCCTATGGCATTTTCCCATGTAGTTTACCAGGAAACATAGATAGGGCAGGCTAGAAAAGGAACTGTCCTAGTAACCATACCCAACAACTCCGAGTTTGTTACCGCTGTCCATTTTGCTCTATGAGTTCATAGTGACCTAACCGTAACCCTAAGTGGAATTTTTCTCCTATGGGATTTTACCATGTATTTTACCAGGAAACATAGATAGCGTAGCCTAGAAAAGTAAGTGCCCTCCTAACCATACCGAATCATTCCGACTTTGTTGGTGCTGTCCATTTTCCTCTATGAGTTCATGGTTAATTAACCCTAGCCCTAAGTGGAATATTCCTCCAATGGGATTTTCCCATGAATTTTACCAGGAAACATAGATAGCGCAGCATAGAAAAGTAAGAGCCCTCCTAACCATACCCAAGCACTCTTAGTTTCTTGGCGGTGTCCATTTTGCTCTATGAGTTCATGGTGACCTAACCCTAACCCTAAGTGGAATTTTCCTCCTATGGGATTTTCCCATGTGTTTTACCAGGAAACACAGATAGGGCGGCCTAGAAAACAAAGTGCCCTCCTAACCATATCGAATCACTCCGAGTTTGTTGGTGGTGTCCATTTTGCTCTATGAGTTCATGGTTAATTAACCCTAACCCTATGTGCAATTTTCCTCCTATGGCATTTTCCCATGTAGTTCACCAGGAAACATAGATAGGGCAGGCTAGAAAAGGAACTGTCCTAGTAACGATACCCAAGCACTCCGAGTTTATTGGCGCTGTCCATTTTGCTCTTTGAGTTCATGGTGACCTAACCCTAACCCTAAGTGGAATTTTTCTCCTATGGGATTTTCCCATGTATTTTACCAGGAAACATAGATAGTGCAGCCTAGAAAAGGAAGTGCCCTCCTAACCATACCCAAGCACTCCGAGTTTGTTGGCACTGTCCATTATGCTCTGTGAGTTCATGGTGACCTAACACTAACCCTAAGTGGAATTTTTCTGCTATGGGATTTTCCCCTGTATTTTACCAGGAAACCTACATACGGCGGCCTACAAAATTAAATGCCCTCCTAACCAAACCCAAGCACTCCACGTTTCTTGCCGCTGTCCATTTTGCTCTATGAGTTCATGGTGTCCTAACCTTAACCCTAAGTGGAATTTTCCTCCTATGGGATTTTCCCATGTAGTTTACCAGGAAACATAGATAGGGCAGGCTAGAAAAGGAACTGTCCTAGTAACCATACCCAAGAACTCCGAGTTTGTTGGCACTGTCCATTATGCTCTGTGAGTTCATGGTGACCTAACACTAACCCTAAGTGGAATTTTTCTCATTTGGGATTTTCCCCTGTATTTTACCAGGAAACCTACATAGGGCGGCCTAGAAAATTAAGTCCCCTCCTAACCAAATACAATCACTCCGAAATTCTTTGTGCTCTCCATTTTGCTCTATGAGTTTATGGGGCCCTAACCCTAACCCTTACTGGAATTTTCCTCCTATAGGATTTTCCCATGTGTTTTACCAGGAAACATAGATAGGGCGGCCTAGAAAACAAAGTGCCCTCCTAACCATACCGAATCACTCCGAGTTTGTTGCCGGTGTCCATGTTGCTCTGTGAGTTCATGGTTAATTAACCCTAACCCTAAGTGGAATTTTCCTCCTATAGCATTTTCCCATGTAGTTTACCAGGAAACATAGATAGGGAAGGCTAGAAAAGGAACTGTCCTAGTAACCATACCCAAGCACTCCGGGTTTGTTGGCGCTGTCCATTTTGCCCTATAAGTTCATGGTGACCTAACCTTAACCCTAAGTGGAATTTTTCTCCTATGGGATTTTCCCATATATTTTACCAGGAGACATAGACAGCGCAGCCTAGAAAAGGAAGTGCCATCCTAACCATACCCAAGCACTCTGAGTTTGTTGGAGGTGTACATTTTCCTCTATGAGTTCATGGTGACCTAACCCTAACTCTAAGTGGAATTTTCCTCCTATGGCATTTTCCCATGTATTTTACCAGGAAACGTAGATAGCGCAGCTGGGAAAAGTAAGTGCCCTCCTAACCATAACCAAGCACTCCGAGTTTGTTGGCGCTGTCCATTTTGCTCTATAAATTCATGATGACCTAACCCTAAGTGTAATTTTCCTCCTATGGGATATTCATATGTAGCTTACAGGGAAACATAGATAGGGCAGGCTAGAAAAGTAACTATCCTACTAACCATACCCAAGAACTCCAGGTTTGTTGGTGCTGTCCATTTTGCTCTATGAGTTCATGAGGACCTAACCCGAACCCTAAGTGAAATTTTTCTACTATGGGATTTTCCCATGTCTTTTACCAGGAAAAAGAGATAGCGCAGCCTAGAAAACAAAGTGCCCCCCTAACTATACCCAAGCACTCTGACTTTGTTGGCGCTGTCCATTTTGCTATATGAGTTCATGGTGACCTAACCCTAACCCTAAGTGAAATTTTCCTCCTATGGGATTTTCCCATGTATTTTACCAGGAAACATAAATAGTGCAGGATAGAAAACTAAGTGCCCTCCTAACCATACCCAAGCACTCCGACTTTGTTGGCGCTCTCCATTTTGCTCTATGAGTTCATGGGGACCTAACTCTAACCCTAAGTGGAATTTTTCTCCTATGGGATTTTCCAATGTAGTTTAAAAGGAAACATAGATAGCACAACCTAGAAAAGTAAGTTCCCTCCGAACCCTACTCAAGCACTCCGAGTTTGTTGGCAGTGTCCATTTTGCTCTATGAGTTCATGGGGACCAAACCCTAACCCTTACTGGAATTTTCATCCTATGGGATTTTCCCAAGTGTTTTACCAGGAAACATAGATAGGGAGGCCTAGAAAACAAATTGTCCTCCGAACCATACCCAACAACTCCGAGTTTGTTGGCGCTGTCCATTTTGTCTATGAGTTCATAGTGACCTAACCGTAACCCTAAGTGGAATTTTTCTCCTATGGGATTTTACCATGTATTTTACCAGGAAACATAGATAGCGCAGCCTAGAAAAGTAAGTGCCCTCCTAACCATACCGAATCATTCCAACTTTGTTGGATCTGTCCATTTTGCTCTATGAGTTCATGGTTAATTAACCCTAACCCTAAGTGGAATATTCCTCCAATGGGATTTTCCCATGAATTTTACCAGGAAACATAGATAGCGCAGCATAGAAAAGTAAGAGCCCTCCTAACCATATCCAAGCACTCTTAGTTTCTTGGCGGTGTCCATTTTGCTCTATGAGTTCATGGTAACCTAACCCTAACCCTAAGTGGAATTTTCCTCCTATGGGATTTTCCCATGTGTTTTACCAGGAAACATAGATAGGGCGGCCTAGAAAACAAAGTGCCCTCCTAACCATATCGAATCACTCCGAGTTTGTTGGCGGTGTCCATTTTGCTCTATGAGTTCATGGTTAATTAACCCTAACCCTAAGTGCAATTTTCCTCCTATGGCATTTTCCCATGTAGTTTACCAGGAAACATAGATAGGGCAGGCTAGAAAAGGAACTGTCCTAGTAACCATACCCAACAACTCCGAGTTTGTTGGCGCTGTCTATTTTGCTCTATGAGTTCATAGTGACCTAACCGTAACCCTAAGTGGAATTTTTCTCCTATGGGATTTTACCATGTATTTTACCAGGAAACATAGATAGCGCAGCCTAGAAAATTAAGTGCCCTCCTAACCATACCGAATCATTCCAACTTTGTTGGATCTGTCCATTTTGCTCTATGAGTTCATGGTTAATTAACCCTAACCCTAAGTGGAATATTCCTCCAATGGGATTTTCCCATGAATTTTACCAGGAAACATAGATAGCGCAGAATAGAAAAGTAAGAGCCCTCCTAACCATACCCAAGCACTCTTAGTTTCTTGGCGGTGTCCATTTTGCTCTATGAGTTCATGGTGACCTAACCCTAACCCTAAGTGGAATTTTCCTCCTATGGGATTTTCCCATGTGTTTTACCAGGAAACCTAGATAGGGCGGCCTAGAAAACAAAGTGCCCTCCTAACCATATCGAATCACTCCGAGTTTGTTGGCGGTGTCCATTTTGCTCTATGTGTTCATGGTTAATTAACCCTAACCCTAAGTGCAATTTTCCTCCTATGGCATTTTTCCATGTAGTTTACCAGGAAACATAGATAGCGCAGCCTAGAAAAGGAACTGTCCTAGTAACGATACCCAAGCACTCCGAGTTTATTGGCGCTGTCCATTTTGCTCTTTGAGTTCATGGTGACCTAACCCTAACCCTAAGTGGAACTTTTCTCCTATATGATTTTCCCATGTATTTTACCAGGAAATATAGATAGTGCAGCCTAGAAAAGGAAGTGCCCTCCTAACCATACCCAAGCACTCCAGTTTGTTGGCACTGTCCATTATGCTCTGTGAGTTCATGGTGACCTAACACTAACCCTAAGTGGAATTTTTCTGCTATGGGATTTTCCCCTGTATTTTACCAGGAAACCTACATACGGCGGCCTACAAAATTAAATGCCCTCCTAACCAAACCCAAGCACTCCACGTTTTTTGCCGCTGTCCATTTTGCGCTATGAGTTCATGGTGACCTAATCCTAACTGTAAGTGAAATTTTCCTCCTATCGGATTTTCCCATGTATTTTACCAGGAAACGTAGATAGCGCAGCTGGGAAAAGTAAGTGCCCTCGAAACCATAACCAAGCACTCCGAGTTTGTTGGCGCTTTCCATTTTGCTCTATAAATTCATGGTGACCTAACCCTAACAGTAAGTGGAATTTTCCTCCTATGGCATTTTCCCATGTAGTTTACCAAGAAACATAGATAGGGAAGCCTAGAAAAGGAAGTGCCCTGCTAACCATACCCAAGCACTCCGAGTTTGTTAGAGGTGTCCATTTTCCTCTATGAGTTCTTGGTTAATTAACCCTAAGCCTAAGTGGAATTTTCCTCCTATAGCATTTTCCCATGTAGTTTAACAGGAAACATAGATAGGGCAGGCTAGAAAAGGAACTGTCCTAGTAACCATACCCAAGGACTCCGAGTTTGTTGGCTCTGTCCATTTTGCTCTATGAGTTCATGGTGACCTAACCTTAACCCTAAGTGGAATTTTCCTCCTATGGGATTTTCCCATGTAGTTTACCAGGAAACATAGATAGGGCAGGCTAGAAAAGGAACTGTCGTAGTAACCATACCCAAGAACTCCGAGTTTGTTGGCACTGTCCATTTTGCTCTATGAGTTCATAGTGACCTAACCGTAACCCTAAGTGGAATTTTTCTCCTATGGGATTTTACCATGTATTTTACCAGGAAACATATATAGCGCATCCTAGAAAAGTAAGTACCCTCCTAACCATACCCAAGCACTCCGAGTTTGTTGGCGCTGTCCATTATGCTCTGTGAGTTCATGGTGACCTAACACTAACCCTAAGTGGAATTTTTCTCCTTTGGGATTTTCCCCTGTATTTTACCAGGAAACCTACATAGGGCGGCCTAGAAAATTAAGTGCCCTCCTAACCATACCCAAGCACTCCGACTTTGTTGGTGCTGTCCATTTTGCCCTATGAGTTCATGGTTAATTAACCCTCACCCTAAGTGGAATTTTCCTCCCATGGGATTTTCCCATATATTTTAACATTACACCTACATAGTGCGGCCTACAAAATTAAGTGCCCTACTAACCATTCCCAAGCACGCCGAATTTCTTGGCGGTGTCCATTTTGCTCAATGAATTCATGGTGACCTAACCCTAACCCTAAGTGGAATTTTCCTCCTATGGTATGTTCCCATGTATTTTACCAGGAAACATAGATAGCGCAGCTGGGAAAAGTAAGTGCCCTCCTAACCCAACCCAAGCACTCTTAGTTTCTTGGCGGTGTCCATTTTGCTCTATGAGATCATTGTGACCTAACCCTAACCCTACGTGGAATTTTCCTCCTATGAGATTTTCCCATGTATTTTACCAGGAAACATAGATAGCGCAGCTGGGAAATGTAACTGCCGTCCTAACCATACCCAAGCACTCTGAGTTTCTTGGTAGTGTCCATTTTGCTCTATGAGTTCATGGTGACCTAACCCTAACCCTAAGTGGAATTTTTCTCCTATGGGATTTTCCCCTGTATTTTACCAGGAAACCTACATAGGGCGGCCTAAAAAATTAAGTGCCCTCCTAACCATATACAATCACTGCGAATTTGTTTGCGCTGCCCATTTTGCTCTATGAGTTCATGGGGACCTAACCTTAACCCTTACTGGAATTTTCCTCCTATGGGATTTTCCCATGTGTTTTACCAGGAAACATAGATAGGGCGGCCTAGAAAACAAACTACCCTCCTAACCATATAGAATCACTCAGAGTTTGTTGGCGGTGTCCATGTTGCTCTGTAAGTTCATGGTTAATTAACCCTAATCCTAAGTGCAATTTTCCTCCTATAGCATTTTCCCATGTAGTTTAACCAGGAAATATAGATAGGGCAGGCTACAAAAGTAAATGTCCTACTAACAATGCGCAACAACTCCGAGTTCCTTGGCGCTGTCCATTTTCCTCTATGAGTTCATGGTGACCTAACCATAACCCTAAGTGGAATTTTCCTCCTATGGGTTTTTCCCATGTAGATTACCAAGAAAAATAGATAGGGCAGGCTAGTAAAGGAACTGTCCTACTAACCATACCTAAGCACTCCGCGTTTGTTGACGCTTTCCATTTTGTTCCGTGAGTTCATCGTGACCTAACACTAACCCTAAGTGGAATTTTTCTCCTATGTGATTTTCCCATGTATTTTCCCAGGAAACCTACATTGGGCGGCCTACAAAATTAAGTGCCCTCCTAACCATACCCAAGCACTCCGAGTCTGTTGGAGGTTTCCATTTTGCTCTATGAGTTCATGGTTAATTAACCCTAACCCTAAGTGGAATTTTCCTCCTATGGGATTTTCCCATGTATTTTACCGGGAAACATAAATAGCGCAGCCGAGAATAGTAAGGGCCCTCCTAACCATATCCAAGCACTCCGAGTTTGTTGGCGGTGTCCATGTTGCTCTCTGAGTTCATGGTGACCTAACCATAACCCTAAGTGCAATTTTCCTCCTATGGAATTTTCAATATATTTTACAAGGAAACCTACATAGAGTGGCCTACAAAATTAAGTGCCCTACTAACCATTCCCAAGCACTCTGAATTTCTTGGTGCTGTCCATTTAGCTCTATGAACTCATGGTGACCTAACCCTAACCCTAAGTGGAATTTTCCTCCTATGGGATTTTCCCATGTGTTTTATAAGGAAACATAGATAGGGCAGCCTGGAAAACAAAGTGCCTCTTAACCATACCCAAGCACTCCGAGTTTGTTGGCGGTGTCCATTTTGCTCTATCAGTTTATGGTGACCTAAACCTAACCCTAAGAGTAATTTTTCTCCTATGGGATTTTCCCATGTATTTTACCAGGAAACATAGTTAGCGTAGCCTAGAAAAGTAAGTGCCCCCCTAACCATACCCGAGCACTCCGAGTTTGTTGGAGGTGTTTATTTTCCTCTATGAGTTCATGGTTAATTAACCCTAACCCTAAGTGGAATTTTCCTCCTATGGGATTTTCCCATGAATTTTACCAGGAAACATAGATAGGGCAGCCGAGAATAGTAAGGGCCCTCCTAACCATATCCAAGCACTCCAAGTTTGTTGGCGGTGTCCATGTTGCTCTCTGAGTTCATGGTGACCTAACCATAACCCTAAGTGCAATTTTCCTCCTATGGAATTTTCAATAAATTTTACAAGGAAACCTACATAGTGTGGCCTACAAAATTAAGTACCCTACTAACCATTCCCAAGCACTCTGAATTTCTTGGCGCTGTCCATTTAGCTCTATGAACTCATGGTGACCTAACCCTAACCCTAAGTGGAATTTTCCTCCTATGGGATTTTCCCATGAGTTTTATAAGGAAACATAGATAGGGCAGCCTGGAAAACAAAGTGCCTCTTAACCATACCCAAGCACTCCGAGTTTGTTGGCGGTGTCCATTTTGTTCTATCAGTTTATGGTGACCTAAACCTAACCCTAAGAGTAATTTTTCTCCTATGGGATTTTCCCATGTATTTTACCAGGAAACATAGTTAGCGCAGCCTAGAAAAGTAAGTGCCCCCCTAACCATACCCGAGCACTCCGAGTTTGTTGGAGGTGTTAATTTTCCTCTATGAGTTCATGGTTAATTAACCCTAACCCTAAGTGGAATTTTCCTCCTATGGGATTTTCCCATGTATTTTACGAGGAAACATAGATAGGGCAGCCGAGAATAATAAGGGCCCTCCTAACCATATCCAAGCACTCCAAGTTTGTTGGCGGTGTCCATGTTGCTCTCTGAGTTCATGGTGACCTAACCATAACCCTCCTATGGGAATTTCCCATGTATTTTCCCAGGAAACATAGATAGCGCAGCTGGGAAAAGTATGTGCCCTCCTAACCATAACCAAGCACTCCGAGTTTGTTGGTGGTGTACATTTTGCTCCATGAGTTCATGGTTAATTAACCCTAACCCTACGTGGAATTTTCCTCCTATGGCATTTTCCCATGTAGTTTATCAGGAAACATAGATAGGGTAGGCTAGAAAAGGAATTGTCTTAGTAAGCATACCCAAGCACTCCGAATTTGTTGTCGCTGTCCATTTTGCTCTATAAATTGATGGTGACCTAACCCTAACCCTAAGTGGAATTTTTCTCCTATTGGATTTTCCCATGTATTTTACGAGGAAACATAGATAGCGCAGCCTAGAAAAGTAAAGACCCTAGCCATACACAAGCACTCCGAGATTGTTGGCACTGCCCATTTTGCTCTATGACTTCATGGGGACCTAACCCTAACCCTTATTTGAATTTTCCTCCTATGGGATTTTCATATGTAGTTTACCTGGAAACATAGATACCGCAGGAAAGAAAAGTAACTGCCGATGTCCATGTTGCTCTATGAGTTCATGGTGACCTAACCCTAACCCTAAGTGGAATTTTTCTTCTATGGGATTTTCCCACGTATTTTACCAGGAAACATAGATAGCGCAGCCTAGAAAAGTAATGGTTATGGTTATGTCACCATGAACTCACAGAGCAACATGGACACCGCCAATAAACTCGGAGTGCTTGGGTATGGTTAGGAGGGCACTTAATTTTCTAGGGCGCCCTATGTAGGTTTCCTGGTAAAATACAAGGGAAAATCCCATAGGAGAAAAATTCCACGTAGGGATAGGGTTAGTTCACCATGAACTCATAGAGCAAAATGGACAGCACCAACAAATTCGTAGTGCTTGTATATGGTTAGGAGGGCACTTAATTTGCTAGGCCGCCCTATATAGTTTTCCTGGTAAAATACAGGGGGAAATCCCATAGGAGAAAAATTCCACGTAGGGTTAGGGTTAGTTCACCATGAACTCATAGAGCAAAATGGACAGCACCAACAAATTCGTAGTGCCTGTATATGGTTAGGAGGGCACTTACTTTTCTAGGCTGCCCTATCTATGTTTCCTGGTGAAATACATGGGAAAATCCCATAGGAGGAAAATTCCACTTAGGGTTAGGGTTAAGTCACCATGAACTCATAGAGCAAAATGGACAGCGCCAAGAAACTTGGAGTTCTTGGGTATGATTAGTAGGAAATTTACTTTTGTAGCCTGCCCTATCTATATTTCCTGGTAAACTACATGGGAAAATGCCATAGGAGGAAAATTCCACTTAGGGTAAGGGTCAGGTCCCCATGAACTCATAGAGCAAAATGGACAGTGCCAACAAATTCGGAGTGCTGATGAATGGTTAGGAGGGCACTTAATTTTCTAGGCCGCCCTATGTAGGTTTCCTGGTAAAATACAAGGGAAAATCCCATAGGAGAAAAATTCCACGTAGGGATAGGGTTAGTTCACCATGAACTCATAGAGCAAAATGGACAGCACCAACAAATTCGTAGTGCTTGTATATGGTTAGGAGGGCACTTAATTTGCTAGGCCGCCCTATATAGTTTTCCTGGTAAAATACAGGGGGAAATCCCATAGGAGAAAAATTCCACTTAGGGTTAGGGTTAGTTCACCATGAACTCATAGAGCAAAATGGACAGCACCAACAAATTCGTAGTGCCTGTATATGGTTAGGAGGGCACTTACTTTTCTAGGCTGCCCTATCTATGTTTCCTGGTGAAATACATGGGAAAATCCCATAGGAGGAAAATTCCACTTAGGGTTAGGGTTAAGTCACCATGAACTCATAGAGCAAAATGGACAGCGCCAAGAAACTTGGAGTTCTTGGGTATGATTAGTAGGAAATTTACTTTTGTAGCCTGCCCTATCTATATTTCCTGGTAAACTACATGGGAAAATGCCATAGGAGGAAAATTCCACTTAGGGTAAGGGTCAGGTCCCCATGAACTCATAGAGCAAAATGGACAGTGCCAACAAATTCGGAGTGCTGATGAATGGTTAGGAGGGCACTTAATTTTCTAGGCCGCCCTATGTAGGTTTCCTGGTAAAATACAAGGGAAAATCCCATAGGAGAAAAATTCCACGTAGGGATAGGGTTAGTTCACCATGAACTCATAGAGCAAAATGGACAGCACCAACAAATTCGTAGTGCTTGTATATGGTTAGGAGGGCACTTAATTTGCTAGGCCGCCCTATATAGTTTTCCTGGTAAAATACAGGGGGAAATCCCATAGGAGAAAAATTCCACTTAGGGTTAGGGTTAGTTCACCATGAACTCATAGAGCAAAATGGACAGCACCAACAAATTCGTAGTGCCTGTATATGGTTAGGAGGGCACTTACTTTTCTAGGCTGCCCTATCTATGTTTCCTGGTGAAATACATGGGAAAATCCCATAGGAGGAAAATTCCACTTAGGGTTAGGGTTAAGTCACCATGAACTCATAGAGCAAAATGGACAGCGCCAAGAAACTCGGAGTTCTTGGGTATGATTAGTAGGAAATTTACTTTTGTAGCCTGCCCTATCTATATTTCCTGGTAAACTACATGGGAAAATGCCATAGGAGGAAAATTCCACTTAGGGTAAGGGTCAGGTCCCCATGAACTCATAGAGCAAAATGGACAGTGCCAACAAATTCGGAGTGCTGATGAATGGTTAGGAGGGCACTTAATTTTCTAGGCCGCCCTATCTAGGTTTCGTATTAAAATACAGGGGAAAATCCCATAAGAGAAAAATTCCACTTAGGGTTAGGGATAGGTCACCATGAACTCATAGAGAAAAATGGACAGCGCCAAGAAACTCGGAGTGCTTGGGTTTGGTTAGTGGGACAGTTACTTTTGTAGCCTGCCCTATCTATGTTTCCTGGAAAACTACATGGGAAAATCCCATAGGAGGAAAATTCCACTTAGGGTAAGGTTTAATTAACCATGAACTCATAGAGGAAAATGGACACCTCCATCAAACTCGGAGTGCTTGGGTATGTTTAGGAGGGCACTTACCTTTCTAGGCTCCGCTATCTATTTTTCCTTGGAAAATACATGGGAAAATCCTATAGGAGAAAAATTCCACTTAGGGTTAGGGTTAGGTCACCATGAACTCAAAGAGCAAAACGGACAGCGCCAACAAAATTGGAGTGCTTGATTTTGGTTAGTAGGACAGTTCCCTTTCTAGCCTGCCCTATCTATGTTTCCTGGTAAACTAATGGGAAAATGCCATAGGAGGAAAATTCCACTTAGGGTTAGGGTCAATTAGCCATGAACTCATAGAGCAAAATGGACAGCACCAAGAAATTTGGAGTGCTGGATTATGGTTAGGAGGGCACTTACTTTTCTAGGCTGCGCTATCTATGTTTCCTGGTAAAATACATGGGAAAATCCCATAGGATAAAAATTCCACTTAAGGTTAGGGTTAAGTCCCCATGAACTCATAGAGAAAAATGGACAGTGCCAAGAAACTCGGAGTTCTTGGGTATGGTTAGTAGGACATTTACTTTTATAGCCTGCCCTATCTATATTTCCTGGTAAACTACATGGGAAAATCCCATAGGAGGAAAATTCCACTAAGGGTTAGCGTTAATTAACCATGAACTCATAGAGGAAAATGGAGACCTCCAAAAAACTCGGAGTGCTTGGGTATGGTTAGTAGGACAGTTCCTTTTCTAGCCTGCCCTATCTATGTTTCCTGGTAAACTACATGGGAAAATCCCATAGGACGAAAATTCCACTAAGGGTTAGGGTTAACTAACGATGAACTCAAAGACCAAAATGGACAGCGCGAACAAACCCGGAGTGCTTGGGTATGGTTACTAGGACAGTTCCTTTTCTAGCCTGCCCTATCTATATTTCCTGGTAAACTACATGGGAAAATGCCATAGGAGGAAAATTCCACTTAGGGTTAGGGTTAATTAGCCATGAACTCATAGAGCGAAATGGACAGTGCCAAGAAATTCGGGGTGCTTGGGAATAGTTAGTACGGCACTTAATTTTGTAGGCCGCACTACGTAGGTGTCCTGGTAAAAATTATTGGAAAATCCCATAGGAGGAAAATTCCACTTAGGGTTAGGGATAGGTCACCATGAACTAACAGAGCAACATGGATACCGCAAAAAAACTCGGAGTGCTTGGGTATGGTTAGGAGGGCACTAACTTTTCTCAGCTGCGCTATCTATGTTTTCTGGTAAAATACATGGGAAAATCCCAAAGGAGAAAAATTCCACTTATGGTTAGAGTTAGGGAACCATGAACTCAAAGAGCAAAATGGACAGCGCGAACAAACTCGGAGTGCTTGGGTATGGTTAGTAGGACAGTTCCTTTTCTAGCCTGCCCTATCTATGTTTCCTGGTAAACTACATGGGAAAATCCCATAGGACGAAAATTCCACTAAGGGTTAGCGTTAATTAACCATGAACTCATAGAGGAAAATGGACACCTCCAACAAACTCGGAATGCTTGGGTATGGTTAGGAGGGCACTTACTTTTCAAGGCTGCGCTATCTATGTTTCCTGGTAAAATACATGGGAAAATCCCATAGGAGAAAAATTCCACTTATGGTTAGAGTTAGGTCACCATGAACTCAAAGACCAAAATGGACAGCGCGAACAAACTCGGAGTGCTTGGGTATGGTTAGTAGGACAGTTCCTTTTCTTGCCTGCCCTATCTATGTTTCCTGGTAAACTACATGGGAAAATGCCATAGGAGGAAAATTCCACTTAGGGTTAGGGTTAATTAGCCATGAACTCATAGAGCTAAATGGACAGTGCCAAGAAATTCGGAGTGCTTGGGTATGGTTAGGAGGGTACTTACTTTTCTGGGCTGCGCTATCTATGTTTCCTGGTAAAATACATGGGAAAATCCCATAGGAGAAAAATTCTATTTTTCTCCTATGGGATTTTCCCCTGTATTTTACCAGGAAACCTACATAGGGCGGCCTACAAAATTAAGTGCCCTCCTGACCATACACAAGCACTCCGAGTTTGTTGGCTCTGGCCATTTTGCTCTATGAGTTCATGGGGACCTAACGCTAACCCTTACTGGAATTTTTCTCCTATGGGATTTTCCCATGTGTTTTACCAGGAAACATAGGTAGGGCGGCCAAGAAAACAAAGGGCCCTCCTAACCATACCGAAGCACTCTGAATTTCTTGGCGGTGTCCATTTTGCTCTATGAGTTCATGGTTAATTAACCCTAACCCTAAGTGGAATTTTCCTCCCATGGGATTTTCCCATGTAGTTTACCAAGAAACATAGATAGGATAGGCTACAAAGAAACTGTCCCACTAACCAAACCCAAGTACTCCGAGTTTCTTTGCGCTGTCCATTTTGCTCTATGAGTTCATGGTGACCTAACCCTAACCCTAAGTGCAATTTCCCTCCTATGGGATTTTCCAATGTATTATACTGGGAAACATAGATAGCACAGCTGGGAAAAGTAAATGCCCTCCTAACGATAAGCAAGCACTCCGAGTTTGTTGGCACTGTCCATTTTGCTCTATAAATTCATGGTGACCTAACCCTCACCCTAAGTGGAATTTTTCTCCTATGGGATTTTCCCCTGTATTTTACCAGGAAACCTACATAGAGCGGCTTAGAAAATTAAGTGCCCTCCTAACCATACACAAGCACTCCGAGTTTGTTGGCGCTGCCCATTTTGCTCTATGACTTCATGCGGACCTAACCCTAACCCTTATTGGAATTTTCCTCCTATGGGATTTTCATATGTAGCTTACCTGGAAACATAGATACGGCAGGCAAGAAAAGTAACTCTCTTACTAACCATATGCAACAACACCGAGTTTGTTGCCGGTGTCCATGTTGCTCTATGAGTTCATGGTGACCTAACCCTAACCCTAAGTGGAATTTTTCTTCTATGGGATTTTCCCATGTATTTTACCAGGAAACATAGATAGCGCAGCCTAGAAAAGTAATGGTTATGGTTTTGTCACCATGAACACACAGAGCAACATGGACACCGCCAACAAACTCGGAGTGCTTGGGTATGGTTAGGAGGGCACTTAATTTTCTAGGGCGCCCTATGTTGGTTTCCTGGTAAAATACAGGGGAAAATCCCATAAGACAAAAATTCCACTTAGGGTTAGGGTTAGTTCACCATGAACTCATAGCGTAGAATTGACAGCATCAACAAATTCGTAGTGCTTGCATATGGTTAGGAGGGCACTTAATTTGCTAGGCAGCCCTATATAGGTTTCCTAGTAAAATACAGGGGAAAATCCCATAGGAGAAAAATTCCACTTAGGGTTAGGGCTAGGTCACCATGAACTCATAGAGCAAAATGTACACCTCCAACAAACTCGGAGTGCTTGGGTATGGTTAGGAGGGCACTTACTTTTCAAGGCTGCGCTATCTATGTTTCCTGGTAAAATACATGGGAAAATCCCATAGGAGAAAAATTCCACTTATGGTTAGAGTTAGGTCACCATGAACTCAAAGACCAAAATGGACAGCGCGAACAAACTCGGAGTGCTTGGGTATGGTTAGTAGGACAGTTCCTTTTCTAGCCTGCCCTATCTATATTTCCTGGTAAACTACATGGGAAAATGCCATAGGAGGAAAATTCCACTTAGGGTTAGGGTTAATTAGCCATGAACTCATAAAGCTAAATGGACAGTGCCAAGAAATTCGGAGTGCTTGGGAATGGTTAGTAGGGCACTTAATTTCGTAGGCCGCACTATGTAAGTGTCCTGGTAAAACATATTGGAAAATCCCGTAGGAGGAAAATTCCACTTAGGGTTATGGTTAGGTCACCATGAACTCATACAGCAAAATGGACATCGCCAACAAACTCGGTGTTCTTGCATATGGTTAGTAGGAGAGTTACTTTTCTAGCCTGCCCTATCTATATTTCCTGGTAAACATGGACACTGGCAACAAACTCAGAGTGCTTGGGTATGATTAGGAGGGCACTTATTTTTCTCGGCTACGCTATTTATGTTTCCTGGTAAAATACATGGGAAAATCCCATAGGAGGAAAATTCCACGTAGGGTTAGGGTTAATTAAGCATGAACTCATAGAGCAAAATGGATAGCGCCAAGAAATTCGGAGTGCATGGGAATGGTTAGTAGGGCACTTAATTTTGTAAGCTGCACTTTGTAGGCGTCCTGGTAAAATATATTGGAAAATCCCATAGGAGGAAAATTCCACTAAGTGTTATGGTTAGGTCACCATGAACTCGCAGAGCAAAATGGACACGGCCAACAAACTCGGAGTGCTTGGGTATGGTTAGGAGGGTACTTACTTTTCTGGGCTGCGCTATCTATGTTTCCTGGTAAAATACATGGGAAAATCCCATAGGAGAAAAATTCTATTTTTCTCCTATGGGATTTTCCCCTGTATTTTACCAGGAAACCTACATAGGGCGGCCTACAAAATTAAGTGCCCTCCTGACCATACACAAGCACTCCGAGTTTATTGGCGCTGTCCATTTTGCTCTATAAATTGATGGTGACCTAACCCTAACCCTAAGTGGAATTTTTCCCCTATGGGATTTTCCCATGTATTTTACCAGGAAACATAGTTAGCGCAGCCTAGAAAAGTAAGGGCCCTCCTAACCATACCCAAGCACTCCGATTTTGTTGGAGGTGTCCGTTTTCCTCTATGAGTTCATGGTTAATTAACCCTAACCCTAAGTGGAATTTTCCTCCTAGGGCATTTTCCCATTTAGTTTACCAGGAAACATAGATAGGGCAGGCTAGAAAAGGAACTGTCCTACTAACCATACCCAAGCACTCCAAGTTTGTTGGCACTGTCCATTTTGCTCTATAAATTCATGGTGACCTAACCCTCACCCTAAGTGGAATTTTTCTCCTATGGGATTTTCCCTTGTATTTTACCAGGAAACCTACATAGGGCGGCCTACAAAATTAAGTTCCCTCTTGACCACACACAAGCACTCCGAGTTTGTTGGCTCTGGCCATTTTGCTCTATGAGTTCATGGGGACCTAACGCTAACCCTTACTGGAATTTTTCTCCTCTGGGATTTTCCCATGTGTTTTACCAGGAAACATAGGTAGGGCGGCCAAGAAAACAAAGGGCCCTCCTAACCATACCGAAGCACTCTGAATTTCTTGGCGGTGTCCATTTTGCTCTATGAGTTCATGGTGACCTAACCCTAACCCTAAGTGGAATTTTCCTCCTATGGGATTTTACCATGTATTTTACCAGGAAACATAGATAGCGCAGCCTAGAAAAGTAATGGTTATGGTTATGTCACCATGAACACACAGAGCAACATGGACACCGCCAACAAACTCGGAGTGCTTGGGTATGGTTAGGAGGGCACTTAATTTTCGAGGGCGCCCTATGTAGGTTTCCTGGTAAAATACAGGGGAAAATCCCATAAGAGAAAAATTCCACTTAGGGTTAGGGTTAGTTCACCATGAACTCATAGCGTAGAATTGACAGAATCAACAAATTCGTAGTGCTTGTATATGGTTAGGAGGGCACTTAATTTGCTAGGCAGCCCTATATAGGTTTCCTAGTAAAATACAGGGGAAAATCCCATAGGAGAAAAATTCCACTTAGGGTTAGGGCTAGGTCACCATGAACTCATAGAGCAAAATGTACACCTCCAACAAACTCGGAGTCCTTGGGTATGGTTAGGAGGGCACTTACTTTTCTAGGCTGCCCTATCTATGTTTCCTGGTGAAATACATGGGAAAATCCCATAGGAGGAAAATTCCACTTAGGGTTAGGGTTAAGTCACCATGAACTCATAGAGCAAAATGGACAGCGCCAAGAGACTCGGAGTTCTTGGGTTTGGTTAGTGGGACAGTTAAGTTTGTAACCTGCCCTATCTATATTTCCTGGCAAACTACATGGGAAAATGCCATAGGAGGAAAATTCCACTTAGGGTTAGGGTTAATTAACCATGAACTCACAGAGAAAAATGGACACCGCCAAGAAACTCGGAGTGCTTCGGTATGGTTAGGAGGGCGCTTAATTTTCTAGGCCCCCTTATCTAGGTTTCGTATTAAAATACATGGGAAAATCCCATAGGAGAAAAATTCGACTTAGGTTTAGGTCACCATGAACTCATAGAGCAAAATGGAAAGCGTCAAGAAACTCGGAGTGCTTGGGTTTGGTTAGTGGGACAGTTACTTTTGTAGCCTGCCCTATCTATGTTTCCTGGCAAACTACATGGGAAAATCCCATAGGAGGAAAATTCCACTTAGGGTTAGGGTTAATTAACCATAAACTCATAGAGGAAAATGTACACCTCCAACAAACTCGGAGTGCTTGGGTATGGTTAGGAGGGTAGTTACTTTTCTAGGCTGCGCTATATATGTTTCCTGGTAAAATACATGGGAAAATCCCATAGAGAAAAATTCCACTTAGGGTTAGGGTTAGTTCACCATGAACTCATAGAGCAAAATGGACAGCGCCAACAAAGTCGAAGTGATTCGGTATGGTTAGTAGGACAGTTCCTTTTCTAGCCTGCCCTACCTACGTTTCCTGGTAAACTACATGGGAAAATCCCATAGGAGGAAAATTCAACTTAGGGTTAGGGTTAATTAACAATGAACTCATAGAGCAAAATGGACAGCGCCAACAAAGTCGGAGTGCTTCGGTATGCTTAGGAGGCCACTTTGTTTTTTCGGCCACCCTATCTAACCTAACACTAACCCTAAGTGGAATTTTTCACCTATGGGATTTTCCCATGTATTTTCCCTGGAAACCTACATAGGGCGGCCTACAAAATTAAGTGCCCTCCTAACCATACACAAGCACTCTGAGTTTGTTGGCTCTGCCCATTATGCTCTGTGAGTTCATGGGGACCTAACCCTAACCCTTACCGGAATTTTCCTCCTACGGGATTTTCCCATGTGTTTTACCTGGAAACATAGATAGGGCAGGTTACAAATGTAACTGTCCCACTAACCAAACCCAAGCACTCCGAATTTCTTGGTGCTGTCCATTTTGCTCTATGAGTTCATGGTGACCTAACCCTAACCCTAAGTGAAATTTTCCTCCTATGGGATTTTCCCATGTATTTTCCCAGGAAACATAGATAGCGCAGCTGGGAAAAGTAAGTGCCCTCCTAACCATAACCAAGCACTCCGATTTATTGGCGCTGTCCATTTTGCTCTATAAATTGATGGTGACCTAACCCTAACCCTAAGTGGAATTTTTCCCCTATGGGATTTTCCCATGTATTTTACCAGGAAACATAGTTAGCGCAGCCTAGAAAAGTAAGGGCCCTCCTAACCATACCCAAGCACTCCGATTTTGTTGGAGGTGTCCGTTTTCCTCTATGAGTTCATGGTTAATTAACCCTAACCCTAAGTGGAATTTTCCTCCTAGGGCATTTTCCCATTTAGTTTACCAGGAAACATAGATAGGGCAGGCTAGAAAAGGAACTGTCCTACTAACCATACCCAAGCACTCCGAGTTTGTTGGCACTGTCCATTTTGCTCTATAAATTCATGGTGACCTAACCCTCACCCTAAGTGGAATTTTTCTCCTATGGGATTTTCCCTTGTATTTTACCAGGAAACCTACATAGGGCGGCCTACAAAATTAAGTGCCCTCTTGACCACACACAAGCACTCCGAGTTTGTTGGCTCTGGCCATTTTGCTCTATGAGTTCATGGGGACCTAACGCTAACCCTTACTGGAATTTTTCTCCTATGGGATTTTCCCATGTGTTTTACCAGGAAACATAGGTAGGGCGGCCAAGAAAACAAAGGGCCCTCCTAACCATACCGAAGCACTCTGAATTTCTTGGCGGTGTCCATTTTGCTCTATGAGTTCATGGTTAATTAACCCTAACCCTAAGTGGAATTTTCCTCCCATGGGATTTTCCCATGTAGTTTACCAAGAAACATAGATAGGATAGGCTACAAAGTAACTGTCCCACTAACCAAACCCAAGTACTCCGAGTTTCTTTGCGCTGTCCATTTTGCTCTATGAGTTCATGGTGACCTAACCCTAACCCTAAGTGCAATTTCCCTCCTATGGGATTTTCCCATGTATTATACCGGGAAACATAGATAGCGCAGCTGGGAAAAGTAAATGCCCTCCTAACGATAAGCAAGCACTCCGAGTTTGTTGGCACTGTCCATTTTGCTCTATAAATTCATGGTGACCTAACCCTCACCCTAAGTGGAATTTTTCTCCTATGGGATTTTCCCCTGTATTTTACCAGGAAACCTACATAGAGCGGCTTAGAAAATTAACTGCCCTCCTAACCATACACAAGCACTCCGAGTTTGTTGGCGCTGTCCATTTTGCTCTATGACTTCATGGGGACCTAACCCTAACCCTTATTGGAATTTACCTCCTATGGGATTTTCATATGTAGTTTACCTGGAAACATAGATACGGCAGGCAAGAAAAGTAACTGTCTTACTAACCATATGCAACAACACCGAGTTTGTTGCCAGTGTCCATGTTGCTCTATGAGTTCATGGTGACCTAACCGTAACCCTAAGTGGAATTTTTCTTCTAAGGGATTTTCCCATGTATTTTACCAGGAAACATAGATAGCGCAGCCTAGAAAAGTAATGGTTATGGTTATGTCACCATGAACACACAGAGCAACATGGACACCGCCAACAAACTCGGAGTGCTGGGGTATGGTTAGGAGGGCACTTAATTTTCTAGGGCGCCCTATGTAGGTTTCCTGGTAAAATACAGGGGAAAATCCCATAAGAGAAAAATTCCACTTAGGGTCAGGGCTAGGTCACCATGAACTCATAGAGCAAAATGTACACCTCCAACAAACTCGGAGTGCTTGGGTATGTTTAGGAGGGCACTTACTTTTCTAGGCTGCCCTATCTCTGTTTCCTGGTGAAATGCATGGGAAAATCCCTTAGGAGAAAAATTCCACTTAGGGTTAGGGTTAGGTCAACATGAACTCATAGAGCAAAATGGACAGCGCCAACAATCGGAGTGCTTGGGTTTGGTTAGTGGGACAGTTACTTTTGTAGCCTGCCCTATCTATGTTTCCTGGCAAACTACATGGGAAAATCCCATAGGAGGAAAATTCCACTTAGGGTTAGGGTTAATTAACCATAAACTCATAGATGAAAATGTACACCTCCAACAAACTCGGAGTGCTTGGGTATGGTTAGGAGGGCACTTACTTTTCTAGGCTGCCCTATCTCTGTTTCCTGGTGAAATACATGGGAAAATCCCATAGGAGAAAAATTCCACTTAGGGTTAGGGTTAGGTCACTATGAACTCATAGAGCAAAATGGACAGCGCCAACAAACTCGGAGTGCTTTGGTTTGGTTAGTGGGACAGTTACTTTTGTAGCCTGCCCTATCTATGTTTCCTGGCAAACTACATGGGAAAATCCCATAGGAGGAAAATTCCAATTAGGGTTAGGGTTAATTAACCATAAACTCATAGAGGAAAATGTACACCTCCAACAAACTCAGAGTGCTTGGGTATGGTTAGGAGGGTAGTTACTTTTTTAGGCTGCGCTATCTATGTTTCCTGGTAAAATACATGATAAAATTCCATAGGAGAAAAATTCCACTTAGGGTTAGGGTTAGGTCACCATGAACTCATAGAGCAAAATGGACAGCGCCAACAAACTCGGAGTGCTTGGGTATAGTTAGTAGGAGAGTTCCATTTCTAGACTGCCCTAACTATGTTTCCTGGCAAACTACATGGGAAAATCCCATAGGACGAAAATTCCACTTAGGGTAAGGTTTAATTAACCATGAACTCATAGAGGAAAATGGAAACCTCCATCAAACTCGGAGTGCTTGGGTATGTTTAGGAGGGCACTTACCTTTCTAGGCTGCGCTATCTATTTTTCCTTGGAAAATACATTGGAAAATCCTATAGGAGAAAAATTACACTTAGGGTTAGTGTTACGTCACCATGAACTGAAAGAGCAAAACGGACAGCGCCAACAAACTTGGAGTGCTTGGTTTTGGTTAGTAGGACAGTTCCTTTTCTAGCCTGCCCTATCTATGTTTCCTGGTAAACTACATGGGAAAATCCCATAGGATGAAAATTCCACTAAGAGTTAGCGTTAATTAACCATGAACTCATAGAGGAAAATGGACACCTCCAACAAACTCGGAATGCTTGGGTATGGTTAGGAGGGCACTTACTTTTCAAGGCTGCGCTATCTATGTTTCCTGGTAAAATACATGGGAAAATCCCATAGGAGAAAAATTCCACTTATGGTTAGAGTTAGGTCACCATGAATTCAAAGACCAAAATGGACAGAGCGAACAA
This sequence comes from Crotalus tigris, assembly GCF_016545835.1. Lineage (NCBI taxonomy): Eukaryota > Metazoa > Chordata > Lepidosauria > Squamata > Viperidae > Crotalus > Crotalus tigris. Next base: position 278,473 of record NW_024096858.1, on the reverse strand, counting down.
ACTCGGAGTGCTTGGGTATGGTTAGTAGGACAGTTACTTTTCTAGCCTGCCCTATCTATATTTCCTGGTAAACATGGACACTGGCAACAAACTCAGAGTGCTTGGGTATGATTAGGAGGGCACTTATTTTTCTCGGCTACGCTATTTATGTTTCCTGGTAAAATACATGGGAAAATCCCATAGGAGGAAAATTCCACGTAGGTTTAGGGTTAATTAAGCAGGAACTCATAGAGCAAAATGGACAGCGCCAAGAAATTCGGAGTGCATGGGAATGGTTAGTAGGGCACTTAATTTTGTAAGCTGCACTTTGTAGGCGTCCTGGTAAAATATATTGGAAAATCCCGTAGGAGGAAAATTCCACTAAGTGTTATGGTTAGGTCACCATGAACTCGCAGAGCAAAATGGACACGGCCAAAAAACTCGGAGTGCTTGGATATGGTTAGGAGGGTAGTTACTTTTTTAGGCTGCGCTATCTATGTTTCCTGGTAAAATACATGATAAAATCCAATAGGAGAAAAATTCCACTTAGGGTTAGGGTTAGGTCACCATGAACTCTTAGAGCAAAATGGACAGCGCCAACAAACTCGGAGTGCTTGGGTATAGTTAGTAGGACAGTTCCTTTTCTAGCCTGCCCTATCTATGTTTCCTGGCAAACTACATGGGAAAATCCCATAGGACGAAAATTCCACTTAGGGTAAGGTTTAATTAACCATGAACTCATAGAGGAAAATGGACACCTCCATCAAACTCGGAGTGCTTGGGTATGTTTAGGAGGGCACTTACCTTTCTAGGCTGCGCTATCTATTTTTCCTTGGAAAATACATTGGAAAATTCTATAGGAGAAAAATTCCACTTAGGGTTAGTGTTAGGTCACCATGAACTCAAAGAGCAAAAAGGACAGCGCCAACAAACTTGGAGTGCTTGGTTTTGGTTAGTAGGACAGTTCCCTTTCTAGCCTGCCCTATCTAGGTTTCATGGTAAACTACATGGGAAAATGCCATAGGAGGAAAATTCCACTTAGGGTTAGGGTTAATTAGCCATGAACTCATAGAGCAAAATGGACAGCACCAAGAAATTTGGAGTGCTGGATTTTGGTTAGGAGGGCACTTACTTTTCTAGGCTGCGCTATCTATGTTTCCTGGTAAAATACATGGGGAAATCCCATAGGAGAAAAATTCCACTTATGGTTAGAGTTAGGGAACCATGAACTCAAAGAGCAAAATGGACAGCGCGAACAAACCCGGAGTGCTTGGGTATGGTTAGTAGGACAGTTCCTTTTCTAGCCTGCCCTATCTATGTTTCCTGGTAAACTACATGGGAAAATCCCATAGGACGAAAATTCCACTAAGGGTTAGCGTTAATTAACCATGAACTCATAGAGGAAAATGGACACCTCCAACAAACTCGGAATGCTTGGGTATGGTTAGGAGGGCACTTACTTTTCAAGGCTGCGCTATCTATGTTTCCTGGTAAAATACATGGGAAAATCCCATAGGAGAAAAATTCCACTTATGGTTAGAGTTAGGTCACCATGAACTCAAAGACCAAAATGGAAAGAGCGAACAAACTCGGAGTGCTTGGGTATGGTTAGTAGGACAGTTCCTTTTCTAGCCTGCCCTATCTATGTTTCCTGGTAAACTACATGGGAAAATGCCATAGGAGGAAAATTCCACTAAGTGTTATGGTTAGGTCACCATGAACTCGCAGAGCAAAATGGACACGGCCAACAAACTCGGAGTGCTTGGGTATGGTTAGGAGGGTACTTACTTTTCTAGGCTGCGCTATCTATGTTTCCTGGTAAAATACATGGGAAAATCCCATAGGAGAAAAATTCTATTTTTCTCCTATGGGATTTTCCCCTGTATTTTACCAGGAAACCTACATAGGGCGGCCTACAAAATTAAGTGCCCTCCTGACCATACACAAGCACTCCGAGTTTGTTGGCTCTGGCCATTTTGCTCTATGAGTTCATGGGGACCTAACGCTAACCCTTAATGGAATTTTTCTCCTATGGGATTTTCCCATGTGTTTTACCAGGAAACATAGGTAGGGCGGCCAAGAAAACAAAGGGCCCTCCTAACCATACCGAAGCACTCTGAATTTCTTGGCGGTGTCCATTTTGCTCTATGAGTTCATGGTTAATTAACCCTAACCCTAAGTGGAATTTTCCTCCCGTGGGATTTTCCCATGTAGTTTACCAAGAAACATAGATAGGGTAGGCTACAAAGTAACTGTCCCACTAACCAAACCCAAGTACTCCGAGTTTCGTTGCGCTGTCCATTTTCCTCTATGAGTTCATGGTGACCTAACCCTAACCCTAAGTGCAATTTCCCTCCTATGGGATTTTCCCATGTATTATACCGGGAAACATAGATAGCGCAGCTGGGAAAAGTAAATGCCCTCCTAACGATAAGCAAGCACTCCGAGTTTGTTGGCACTGTCCATTTTGCTCTATAAATTCATGGTGACCTAACCCTCACCCTAAGTGGAATTTTTCTCCTATGGGATTTTCCCCTGTATTTTACCAGGAAACCTACATAGAGCGGCTTAGAAAATTAAGTGCCCTCCTAACCATACACAAGCACTCCGAGTTTGTTGGCGCTGTCCCATTTTGCTCTATGACTTCATGGGGACCTAACCCTAACCCTTATTGGAATTTTCCTCCTATGGGATTTTCATATGTAGTTTACCTGGAAACATAGATACGGCAGGCAAGAAAAGTAACTCTCTTACTAACCATATGCAACAACACCGAGTTTGTTGCCGGTGTCCATGTTGCTCTATGAGTTCATGGTGACCTAACCCTAACCCTAAGTGGAATTTTTCTTCTATGGGATTTTCCCATGTATTTTACCAGGAAACATAGATAGCGCAGCCTAGAAAAGTAATGGTTATGGTTATGTCACCATGAACACACAGAGCAACATGGACACCGCCAACAAACTCGGAGTGCTTGGGTATGGTTAGGAGGGCACTTAATTTTCTAGGGCGCCCTATGTAGGTTTCCTGGTAAAATACAGGGGAAAATCCCATAAGAGAAAAATTCCACTTAGGGTTAGGGTTAGTTCACCATGAACTCATAGCGTAGAATTGACAGAATCAACAAATTCGTAGTGCTTGTATATGGTTAGGAGGGCACTTAATTTGCTAGGCAGCCCTATATAGGTTTCCTAGTAAAATACAGGGGAAAATCCCATAGGAGAAAAATTCCACTTAGGGTTAGGGCTAGGTCACCATGAACTCATAGAGCAAAATGTACACCTCCAGCAAACTCGGAGTGCTTGGGTATGGTTAGGAGGGCACTTACTTTTCTAGGCTGCCCTATCTATGTTTCCTGGTGAAATACATGGGAAAATCCCATAGGAGGAAAATTCCACTTAGGGTTAGGGTTAAGTCACCATGAACTCATAGAGCAAAATGGACAGCGCCAAGAAACTCGGAGTTCTTGGGTTTGGTTAGTGGGACAGTTAAGTTTGTAACCTGCCCTATCTATATTTCCTGGCAAACTACATGGGAAAATGCCATAGGAGGAAAATTCCACTTAGGGTTAGGGTTAATTAACGATGAACTCACAGAGAAAAATGGACACCGCCAAGAAACTCGGAGTGCTTCGTTATGGTTAGGAGGGCGCTTAATTTTCTAGGCCCCCTTATCTAGGTTTCGTATTAAAATACATGGGAAAATCCCATAGGAGAAAAATTCCACTTAGGGTTAGGTCACCATGAACTCATAGAGCAAAATGGAAAGCGTCAAGAAACTCGGAGTGCTTGGGTTTGGTTAGTGGGACAGTTACTTTTGTAGCCTGCCCTATCTATGTTTCCTGGCAAACTACATGGGAAAATCCCATAGGAGGAAAATTCCACTTAGGGTAAGGGTTAATTAACCATAAACTCATAGAGGAAAATGTACACCTCCAACAAACTCGGAGTGCTTGGGTATGGTTAGGAGGGTAGTTACTTTTCTAGGCTGCGCTATATATGTTTCCTGGTAAAATACATGGTAAAATCCCATAGAGAAAAATTCCACTTAGGGTTAGGGTTAGGTCACCATGAAGTCATAGGGCAAAATGGTAGTAGGACACGGCCAACAAACTTGGTGTGCTTGGGTATGGTTAGGAGGGTACTTACATTTCTAGGCTGCGCTATCTATGTTTCCTGGTAAAATATATTGGAAAATCCCTTAGGAGGAAAATTCCACTGAGGGTTATGGTTAGGTCACCATGAACTCACAGAAGAAAAGGGACAACGGCAACAAACTCGGAGTGCTTGGGTATGGTTAGAAGGGCACTTACTTTTCTAGGCTGCGCTATCTATGTTTCCTGGTAAAATATATGGGAAAATCCCATAGGAGAAAAATTTCACTTAGAGTTAGGGTTAGCTCACCATGAAGTCATAGGGCAAAATGGACAGCGCCAACAAACTCGGAGTTCTTGGGTATGTTTAGTAGGACAGTTCCTTTTCTGGCCTGCCCTATCTATGTTTCCTGGTAAACTACATGGTAAAATCCCATAGGAGGAAAATTCCACTTAGGATTAAGGTTAATTAACCATGAACTCATAGAGGAAAATGGACACCCCCAACAAACTCGGAGTGCTTCGGTATGGTTAGGAGGGCACTTTGTTTTCTAGGCCGCCCTGTCTATGTTTCCTGGAAAAATACATGGGAAAATCCCATAGGAGGAAAATTCCACTTAGGGTTAGGGTTAATTAACCATAAACTCATAGAGGAAAATGTACACCTCCAACAAACTCGGAGTGCTTGGGTATGGTTAGGAGGGTAGTTACTTTTCTAGGCTGCGCTATATATGTTTCCTGGTAAAATACATGGGAAAATCCCATAGAGAAAAATTCCACTTAGGGTTAGGGTTAGGTCACCATGAACTCATAGAGCAAAATGGACAGCGCCAACAAAGTCGAAGTGATTCGGTATGGTTAGTAGGACAGTTCCTTTTCTAGCCTGCCCTACCTACGTTTCCTGGTAAACTACATGGGAAAATCCCATAGGAGGAAAATTCAACTTAGGGTTAGGGTTAATTAACAATGAACTCATAGAGCAAAATGGACAGCGCCAACAAAGTCGGAGTGCTTCGGTATGCTTAGGAGGCCACTTTGTTTTTTCGGCCACCCTATCTAACCTAACACTAACCCTAAGTGGAATTTTTCACCTATGGGATTTTCCCATGTATTTTCCCTGGAAACCTACATAGGGCGGCCTACAAAATTAAGTGCCCTCCTAACCATACACAAGCACTCTGAGTTTGTTGGCTCTGCCCATTATGCTCTGTGAGTTCATGGGGACCTAACCCTAACCCTTACCGGAATTTTCCTCCTACGGGATTTTCCCATGTGTTTTACCTGGAAACATAGATAGGGTGGCCCAGAAAACAAAGTGCCTTCCTAACCAAACCGCAGCACTCCGAGTTTCTTGGCGGTGTCCATTTTTCTCTGTGAGTTCATGGTTAATTAACCCTAACCCTAAGTGGAATTTTCCTCCTATGGGATTTTCCCATGTAGTTTGCCAGGAAACATAGATAGGGCAGGTTACAAATGTAACTGTCCCACTAACCAAACCCAAGCACTCCGAATTTCTTGGTGCTGTCCATTTTGCTCTATGAGTTCATGGTGACCTAACCCTAACCCTAAGTGAAATTTTCCTCCTATGGGATTTTCCCATGTATTTTCCCAGGAAACATAGATAGCGCAGCTGGGAAAAGTAAATGCCCTCCTAACGATAAGCAAGCACTCCGAGTTTGTTGGCACTGTCCATTTTGCTCTATAAATTCATGGTGACCTAACCCTCACCCTAAGTGGAATTTTTCTCCTATGGGATTTTCCCCTGTATTTTACCAGGAAACCTACATAGAGCGGCTTAGAAAATTAAGTGCCCTCCTAACCATACACAAGCACTCCGAGTTTGTTGGCGCTGCCCATTTTGCTCTATGACTTCATGGGGACCTAACCCTAACCCTTATTGGAATTTTCCTCCTATGGGATTTTCATATGTAGTTTACCTGGAAACATAGATACGGCAGGCAAGAAAAGTAACTCTCTTACTAACCATATGCAACAACACCGAGTTTGTTGCCGGTGTCCATGTTGCTCTATGAGTTCATGGTGACCTAACCCTAACCCTAAGTGGAATTTTTCTTCTATGGGATTTTCCCATGTATTTTACCAGGAAACATAGATAGCGCAGCCTAGAAAAGTAATGGTTATGGTTATGTCACCATGAACACACAGAGCAACATGGACACCGCCAACAAACTCGGAGTGCTTGGGTATGGTTAGGAGGGCACTTACTTTTCTAGGGCGCCCTATGTAGGTTTCCTGGTAAAATACAGGGGAAAATCCCATAAGAGAAAAATTCCACTTAGGGTTAGGGTTAGTTCACCATGAACTCATAGCGTAGAATTGACAGCATCAACAAATTCGTAGTGCTTGTATATGGTTAGGAGGGCACTTAATTTGCTAGGCAGCCCTATATAGGTTTCCTAGTAAAATACAGGGGAAAATCCCATAGGAGAAAAATTCCACTTAGGGTTAGGGCTAGGTCACCATGAACTCATAGAGCAAAATGTACACCTCCAACAAACTCGGAGTGCTTGGGTATGGTTAGGAGGGCACTTACTTTTCTAGGCTGCCCTATCTATGTTTCCTGGTGAAATACATGGGAAAATCCCATAGGAGGAAAATTCCACTGAGGGTTAGGGTTAAGTCACCATGAACTCATAGAGCAAAATGGACAGCGCCAAGAAACTCGGAGTTCTTGGGTTTGGTTAGTGGGACAGTTAAGTTTGTAACCTGCCCTATCTATATTTCCTGGCAAACTACATGGGAAAATGCCATAGGAGGAAAATTCCACTTAGGGTTAGGGTTAATTAACGATGAACTCACAGAGAAAAATGGACACCGCCAAGAAACTCGGAGTGCTTCGTTATGGTTAGGAGGGCGCTTAATTTTCTAGGCCCCCTTATCTAGGTTTCGTATTAAAATACATGGGAAAATCCCATAGGAGAAAAATTCCACTTAGGGTTAGGTCACCATGAACTCATAGAGCAAAATGGAAAGCGTCAAGAAACTCGGAGTGCTTGGGTTTGGTTAGTGGGACAGTTACTTTTGTAGCCTGCCCTATCTATGTTTCCTGGCAAACTACATGGGAAAATCCCATAGGAGGAAAATTCCACTTAGGGTAAGGGTTAATTAACCATAAACTCATAGAGGAAAATGTACACCTCCAACAAACTCGGAGTGCTTGGGTATGGTTAGGAGGGTAGTTACTTTTCTAGGCTGCGCTATATATGTTTCCTGGTAAAATACATGGTAAAATCCCATAGAGAAAAATTCCACTTAGGGTTAGGGTTAGGTCACCATGAAGTCATAGGGCAAAATGGTAGTAGGACACGGCCAACAAACTTGGTGTGCTTGGGTATGGTTAGGAGGGTACTTACATTTCTAGGCTGCGCTATCTATGTTTCCTGGTAAAATATATTGGAAAATCCCTTAGGAGGAAAATTCCACTGAGGGTTATGGTTAGGTCACCATGAACTCACAGAAGAAAAGGGACACCGGCAACAAACTCGGAGTGCTTGGGTATGGTTAGAAGGGCACTTACTTTTCTAGGCTGCGCTATCTATGTTTCCTGGTAAAATATATGGGAAAATCCCATAGGAGAAAAATTTCACTTAGAGTTAGGGTTAGCTCACCATGAAGTCATAGGGCAAAATGGACAGCGCCAACAAACTCGGAGTTCTTGGGTATGTTTAGTAGGACAGTTCCTTTTCTGGCCTGCCCTATCTATGTTTCCTGGTAAACTACATGGTAAAATCCCATAGGAGGAAAATTCCACTTAGGATTAAGGTTAATTAACCATAAACTCATAGAGGAAAATGGACACCCCCAACAAACTCGGAGTGCTTCGGTATGGTTAGGAGGGCACTTTGTTTTCTAGGCCGCCCTGTCTATGTTTCCTGGAAAAATACATGGGAAAATCCCATAGGAGGAAAATTCCACTTAGGGTTAGGGTTAATTAACCATAAACTCATAGAGGAAAATGTACACCTCCAACAAACTCGGAGTGCTTGGGTATGGTTAGGAGGGTAGTTACTTTTCTAGGCTGCGCTATATATGTTTCCTGGTAAAATACATGGGAAAATCCCATAGAGAAAAATTCCACTTAGGGTTAGGGTTAGTTCACCATGAACTCATAGAGCAAAATGGACAGCGCCAACAAAGTCGAAGTGATTCGGTATGGTTAGTAGGACAGTTCCTTTTCTAGCCTGCCCTACCTACGTTTCCTGGTAAACTACATGGGAAAATCCCATAGGAGGAAAATTCAACTTAGGGTTAGGGTTAATTAACAATGAACTCATAGAGCAAAATGGACAGCGCCAACAAAGTCGGAGTGCTTCGGTATGCTTAGGAGGCCACTTTGTTTTTTCGGCCACCCTATCTAACCTAACACTAACCCTAAGTGGAATTTTTCACCTATGGGATTTTCCCATGTATTTTCCCTGGAAACCTACATAGGGCGGCCTACAAAATTAAGTGCCCTCCTAACCATACACAAGCACTCTGAGTTTGTTGGCTCTGCCCATTATGCTCTGTGAGTTCATGGGGACCTAACCCTAACCCTTACCGGAATTTTCCTCCTACGGGATTTTCCCATGTGTTTTACCTGGAAACATAGATAGGGTGGCCCAGAAAACAAAGTGCCTTCCTAACCAAACCGCAGCACTCCGAGTTTCTTGGCGGTGTCCATTTTTCTCTGTGAGTTCATGGTTAATTAACCCTAACCCTAAGTGGAATTTTCCTCCTATGGGATTTTCCCATGTAGTTTGCCAGGAAACATAGATAGGGCAGGTTACAAATGTAACTGTCCCACTAACCAAACCCAAGCACTCCGAATTTCTTGGTGCTGTCCATTTTGCTCTATGAGTTCATGGTGACCTAACCCTAACCCTAAGTGAAATTTTCCTCCTATGGGATTTTCCCATGTATTTTCCCAGGAAACATAGATAGCGCAGCTGGGAAAAGTAAGTGCCCTCCTAACCATAACCAAGCACTCCGAGTTTATTGGCGCTGTCCATTTTGCTCTATAAATTGATGGTGACCTAACCCTAACCCTAAGTGGAATTTTTCCCCTATGGGATTTTCCCATGTATTTTACCAGGAAACATAGTTAGCGCAGCCTAGAAAAGTAAGGGCCCTCCTAACCATACCCAAGCACTCCGATTTTGTTGGAGGTGTCCGTTTTCCTCTATGAGTTCATGGTTAATTAACCCTAACCCTAAGTGGAATTTTCCTCCTATGGCATTTTCCCATTTAGTTTACCAGGAAACATAGATAGGGCAGGCTAGAAAAGGAACTGTCCTACTAACCATACCCAAGCACTCCGAGTTTGTTGGCACTGTCCATTTTGCTCTATAAATTCATGGTGACCTAACCCTCACCCTAAGTGGAATTTTTGTCCTATGGGATTTTCCCTTGTATTTTACCAGGAAACCTACATAGGGCGGCCTACAAAATTAAGTGCCCTCTTGACCACACACAAGCACTCCGAGTTTGTTGGCTCTGGCCATTTTGCTCTATGAGTTCATGGGGACCTAACGCTAACCCTTACTGGAATTTTTCTCCTATGGGATTTTCCCATGTGTTTTACCAGGAAACATAGGTAGGGCGGCCAAGAAAACAAAGGGCCCTCCTAACCATACCGAAGCACTCTGAATTTCTTGGCGGTGTCCATTTTGCTCTATGAGTTCATAGTTAATTAACCCTAACCCTAAGTGGAATTTTCCTCCTATGGGATTTTACCATGTAGTTTACCAAGAAACATAGATAGGGTAGGCTACAAAGTAACTGTCCCACTAACCAAACCCAAGTACTCCGAGTTTCTTTGCACTGTCCATTTTGCTCTATGAGTTCATGGTGACCTAACCCTAACCCTAAGTGCAATTTCCCTCCTATGGGATTTTCCCATGTATTATACCGGGAAACATAGATAGCGCAGCTGGGAAAGTAAATGCCCTCCTAACGATAAGCAAGCACTCCGAGTTTGTTTGCACTGTCCATTTTGCTCTATAAATTCATGGTGACCTAACCCTCACCCTAAGTGGAATTTTTCTCCTATGGGATTTTCCCCTGTATTTTACCAGGAAACCTACATAGAGTGGCTTAGATAATTAAGTGCCCTCCTAACCATACACAAGCACTCCGAGTTTGTTGGCGCTGCCCATTTTGCTCTATGACTTCATGGGGACCTAACCCTAACCCTTATTGGAATTTTCCTCCTATGGGATTTTCATATGTAGTTTACCTGGAAACATAGATACGGCAGGCAAGAAAAATAACTCTCTTACTAACCATATGCAACAAAACCGAGTTTGTTGCCGGTGTCCATGTTGCTCTATGAGTTCATGGTGACCTAACCCTAACCCTAAGTGGAATTTTTCTTCTATGGGATTTTCCCATGTATTTTACCAGGAAACATAGATAGCGCAGCCTAGAAAAGTAATGGTTATGGTTATGCCACCATGAACACACAGAGCAACATGGACACCGCCAACAAACTCGGAGTGCTTGGGTATGGTTAGGAGGGCACTTAATTTTCTAGGGCGCCCTATGTAGGTTTCCTGGTAAAATACAGGGGAAAATCCCATAAGAGAAAAATTCCACTTAGGGTTAGGGTTAGTTCACCATGAACTCATAGCGTAGAATTGACAGCATCAACAAATTCATAGTGCTTGTATATGGTTAGGAGGGCACTTAATTTGCTAGGCCGCCCTATATAGGTTTCCTAGTAAAATACAGGGGAAAATCCCATAGGAGAAAAATTCCACTTAGGGTTAGGGCTAGGTCACCATGAATTCATAGAGCAAAATGTACACCTCCAACAAACTCGGAGTGCTTGGGTATGGTTAGGAGGGCACTTACTTTTCTTGGCTGCCCTATCTATGTTTCCTGGTGAAATACATGGGAAAATCCCATAGGAGGAAAATTCCACTTAGGGTTAGGGTTAAGTCACCATGAACTCATAGAGCAAAATGGACAGCGCCAAGAAACTCGGAGTTCTTGGGTTTGGTTAGTGGGACAGTTAAGTTTGTAACCTGCCCTATCTATATTTCCTGGCAAACTACATGGGAAAATCCCATAGGAGGAAAATTCCACTTAGGGTTAGGGTTAATTAACCATGAACTCATAGAGAAAAATGGACACCGCCAAGAAACTCGGAGTGCTTCAGTATGGTTAGGAGGGCGCTTAATTTTCTAGGCCCCCTTATCTAGGTTTCGTATTAAAATACATGGGAAAATCCCATAGGAGAAAAATTCCACTTAGTGTTAGGTCACCATGAACTCATAGAGCAAAATGGACAGCGTCAAGAAACTCAGAGTGCTTGGGTTTGGTTAGTGCACAGGTCGGCAACCTGCGGCTCCGGAGCCGCATGCGGCTCTTTGAGCCTTCCCCTGTGTCTCCCAGCCTCCTCTGCCTTTGCAGAGAGAGACAGAGACAGAGAGAGGCAATTGCACTTCCCTGCTTCTCTCTCTCTCTCTCTTTGTGTGTGTGTGTGTCTGGGTGTGTGTGTGTGTGTGTGTGTTTTGTGTGTGTGTGTGTGTGTGTGTAAACGAGAGTGCACTCACAGTGTTCTCCGAGGAGCTGAAAAGCTTTCTGGGCGGAGCTCCTCCCTTTGCTGCGTCTCTGAAGGAAGCAGGAAGCAGGAAGGGCAGGAGAGAGCTAGCTAGCCCAGCTAGGCTGACTCAGGAATTCTGGGAGTTGAAGTCCATGAATCATAAAAGAGACGAGGTTGCCTACCCGGAGGTTGTTGGACAACAGCTTGAAGCTTGCCAGGTGAGCAGCAGATAGGAGGGGGGGACAAAGAGAGAGAGAGAAAGAGAGAGAGAGGGAGAGAGAGAGAGAGTGGGGGAAGAGGAGTGGCAGACCAAGGGAAGATAGAGAGGGAGGGAGAGAGAGACCCTTTTGACATCTAAAATGAAGATAACACTGCATATATCCTTTTTTAACCTGTGTGTGTATGTAATTTTATTCTCTTAAAGCATTCTCTTGGTGATCATTGTTTTAATAGTATGGATATTCCCAAGAGTCATATTTTTACTTTTATTTTTAATGTGTATATGTGTCTGTGTGTCTGTGTGTGCGTGTGTGCGTGTGTGTGTGTATATATATACACATATACACATATACACATACACATACACACACACACACACACACACACACATACACATACACACACCTATAATAAAGGTAAAAAAGGATATATGCAGTATCTTCATTTTAGATATCAAAAGGGTTTTGCGGCTCCCAGTGTTTTGTTTTTGGTGGGAAACGGGTCCAAGTGGCTCTTTGAGTGTTTTGGGTTGCCTACCCCTGGGTTAGTGGGACAGTTACTTTTGTAGCCTGCCCTATCTATGTTTCCTGGCAAACTACATGGTAAAATCCCATAGGAGGAAAATTCCACTTAGGGTTAGGGTTAATTAACCATAAACTCATAGAGGAAAATGTACACCTCCAACAAACTCGGTGTGCTTGGGTATGGTTAGGAGGGTAGTTACTTTTCTAGGCTGCGCTATATATGTTTCCTGATAAAATACATGGTAAAATCCCATAGGAGAAAAATTCCACTTAAGGTTAGGGTTAGGTCACCATGAACTCTTAGAGCAAAATGGACAGCGCCAAAATACATTGGAAAATCCTATAGGAGAAAAATTCCACTTAGGGTTAGGGTTAGGTCACCATTAACTCAAAGAGCAAAACGGACAGCGCCAACAAACTTGGAGTGCTTGGTTTTGGTTAGTAGGACAGTTCCCTTTCTAGCCTGCCCTATGTATGTTTCCTGGTAAACTACATGGGAAAATGCCATAGGAGGAAAATTCCACTTAGGGTAAGGGTTAGGTCCACATGAACTCATAGAGCAAAATGGACATCGCCAACAAACTCGGTGTTCTTGCATATGGTTAGTAGGACAGTTACTTTTCTAGCCTGCCCTATCTATATTTCCTGGTAAACATGGACACTGGCAACAAAGTCAGAGTGCTTGGGTATGGTTAGGAGGGCACTTATTTTTCTCGGCTACGCTATTTATGTTTCCTGGTAAAATACATGGGAAAATCCCATAGGAGGAAAATTCCACGTAGGGTTAGGGTTAATTAAGCATGAACTCATAGAGCAAAATGGACAGCGCCAAGAAATTCCGAGTGCATGGGAATGGTTAGTAGGGCACTTAATTTTGTAAGCTGCACCTTGTAGGCGTCCTGGTAAAATATATTGGAAAATCCCATGGGAGGAAAATTCCACTAAGTGTTATGGTTAGGTCACCATGAACTCGCAGAGCAAAATGGACACGGCCAACAAACTCGGAGTGCTTGGGTATGGTTAGGAGGGTACTTACTTTTCTAGGCTGCGCTATCTATGTTTCCTGGTAAAATACATGGGAAAATCCCATAGGAGAAAAATTCCACTTAGGGTTATGGCTAGGTCACCATGAACTCATAGAGCAAAATGTACACCACCAACAAACTCGGAGTGCTTGGGTATGGTTAGGAGGGCACTTATTTTTCTCGGCTACACTATTTATGTTTCCTGGTAAAATACATGGGAAAATCCCATAGGACGAAAATTCCACTAAGGGTTAGCGTTAATTAACCATGAACTCATAGAGGAAAATGGACACCTCCAACAAACTCGTAGTGCTTGTGTATGGTTAGGAGGACACTTACTTTTCTAGGCTGCGCTATCTATGTTTCCTGGTAAAATACATGGGAAAATCCCATAGGAGAAAAATTCCACTTATGGTTAGAGTTAGGTCACCATGAACTCAAAGAGCAAAATGGACAGTGCGAACAAACCCGGAGTGCTTGGGTATGGTTAGTAGGACAGTTCTCTTTCTAGCCTGCGCTATCTATGTTTCCTGGTAAAATACATGGGAAAATCCAATAGGAGAAAAATTCCACTTAGGGTTAGGGTTAGGTCACCATGAACTCATAGAGCAAAATGGACAGCGCAAAGAAATTTGGAGTTCATGGGAATGGTTAGTAGGGCACTTAATTTTGTAGGCTGCACTTTGTAGGCGTCCTGGTAAAATATATTGGAATATCCCATAGGAGGAAAATTCCACTGAGGGTTATGGTTAGGTCACCATGAACTCACAGAGCAAAATGGACACGGCCAACAAACTTGGTGTGCTTGGGTATGGTTAGGAGGGTACTTACATTTCTAGGCTGCGCTATCTATGTTTCCTGGTAAAATATATGGGAAAATCCCATAGGAGAAAAATTCCACTTAGAGTTAGGGTTAGCTCACCATGAAGTCATAGGGCAAAATGGACAGCGCCAACAAACTCGGAGTTCTTGGGTATGTTTAGTAGGACAGTTCCTTTTCTGGCCTGCCCTATCTATGTTTCCTGGTAAACTACATGGTAAAATCCCATAGGAGGAAAATTCCATTTAGGATTAAGGTTAATTAAACATGAACTCATAGAGGAAAATGGACACCTCCAACAAACTAGGAGTGCTTCGGTATGGTTAGGAGGGCACTTTGTTTTCTAGGCCGCCCTGTCTATGTTTCCTGGAAAAATACATGGGAAAATCCCATAGGAGGAAAATTCCACTTAGGGTTAGACTTAGGTCACCATGAACTCAAAGAGCAAAATGGACAGCGCCAAGAAATTCGGGGTGCTTGGGAATGGTTAGTACGGCACTTAATTTTGTAGGCCGCACTATGTAGGTGTCCTGGTAAAATTTATTGGAAAATCCCATAGGAGGAAAATTCCACTTAGGGTTATGGATAGGTCACCATGAACTCACAGAGCAACATGGATACCGAAAAAAAACTTGGAGTGCTTGGGTATGGTTAGGAGGGCATTACTTTCCTCAGCTGCGCTATCTTTATTTCCTGGTAAAATTTATTGGAAAATCCCATAGGAGAAAAATTCCACTTATGGTTAGAGTTAGGTCACCATGAACTCAAAGAGCAAAATGGACATCGCCAACAAATTCGGTGTTCTTGCATATGGTAGTAGGACAGTTACTTTTCTAGCCTGCCCGATCTGTATTTCCTGGTAAACTACATGGGAAAATGCCATAGGAGGAAAATTCCACTTAGGGTAAGGGTTAGGTCCACATGAACTCATAGAGCAAAATGGACAGCGCCAAGAAAGTCAAAGTGCTGGTGGATGGTTAGGAGGGGACTTAATTTTCTAGGCCGCCCTATGTAGGTTTCGTATTAAAATACAGGGGAAAATCCCACAGGAGATAAATTCCACTTAGGGTTATGGTTAGGTCACCATGAACTCATAGAGCAAAATGGACAGCGCCAAGAAACTCGGAGTTCTTGGGTTTGGTTAGTGGGACAGTTACTTTTGTAGCCTGCCCTATCTATGTTTCCTGGTAAACTACATGGGAAAATCCCAAAGGACGAAAATTCCAGTAAGGGTTAGGGTTAATTAACGATGAACTCATAGAGGAAAATGGACACCTCCAACAAACTCGGAGTGCTTGGGCATGGTTAGGAGGGTAGTTACTTTTCTACGATGCACTATCTATGTTTCCTGGTAAAATACATGGCAAAATCGCATAGGAGAAAAATTCCACTTAGGGTTAGGGTTAGGTCACCATGAACTCATAGAGCAAAATAGACAGCGCCAACAAACTCGGAGTGCTTGGGTATGGTTAGTAGGACAGTTGCTTTTCTAGCCTGCCCTATCTATGTTTCCTGGTAAACTACATGGGAATATCCCATAGGAGGAAAATTCCACTTAGGGTTAGGTTTAATTAACTATGAACCCATAGAGGAAAATGGACACCTCCATCAAACTCGGAGTGCTTGGGTATGTTTAGGAGGGTACTTACTTTTCTAGGCTGCGCTAACTATTTTTCCTGGGAAAATACATGGGAAAATCCCATAGGAGAAAAATTCCACTTAGGGTTAGGTCACCATGAACTCAAAGAGCAAAACGGACAGCGCCAACAAACATGGAGTTCTTGGTTTTGGTTAGTAGGAGAGTTACTTTTCTAGCCTGCCCTATCTATGTTTCCTGGTAAACTATATGGGAAAATGCCATAGGAGGAAAATTCCACTTAGGGTTAGGGTTAATTAGCCATGAACTCATAGAGCGAAATGGACAGCACCAAGAAATTTGGAGTGTTGGGTTATGGTTAGGAGGGCACTTACTTTTCTAGGCTGCGCTATCTATGTTTCCTGGTAAACTACATGGGAAAATTCCATAGGAGGAAAATTCCACTTAGGGTTAGGGTTAATTAGCCATGAACTCATAGAGCAAAATGGACAGCACCAAGAAATTCGGAGTGCTGGGTTATGGTTAGGAGGACACTTACTTTTCTAGGCTGCGCTATCTATATTTCCTGGTAAAATACATGGGAAAATCCCATAGGATAAAAATTCCACTTAAGGTTAGGTTTAGGTCAATATGAACTCGTAGAGCAAAATGGACAGCACCAACAAACTCAGAGTGCTTGGGTATGGTTAGTAGGACAGTTCCTTTTCTAGCCTGCCCTATCTATGTTTCCTGGTAAACTACATGGGAAAATCCCATAAGACGAAAATTTCACTAAGGGTTAGGGTTAACTAACGATGAACTCATAGAGCAAAATGGACAGCGCCAACAAACTCGGAGTGCTTGGGTATGGTTAGGAGGGCACTTACTTTTCTAGGCTGCGCTATCTATGTTTCCTGGTAAAATATATGGGAAAATCCCATCGGAGAAAAATTCCACTTAGGGTTAGAGTTAGGTCACCATGAACTCAAAGAGCAAAATGGACAGCGCGAACAAACTTGGAGTGCTTGGGTATGGTTACTAGCACAGTTCCTTGTCTAGCCTGCCCTATCTATGTTTCCTGGTAAACTATATGGGAAAATGCCATAGGAGGAAAATTCCACTTAGGGTTAGGATTAATTAGCCATGAACTCATGGAGCGAAACGGACAGCGGCAACAAACATGGAGTGCTTGGTTTTGGTTAGTATTACAGTTCCTTTTCTAGCCTGCCCTATCTATGTTTCCTGATAAACTACATGGGAAAATGCCATAGGAGGAAAATTCAACTTAGGGTTAGGGTTAATTAACCATGAATTCATAGAGCAAAATGGACAGCGCGAAGAAATTCAGAGTACTTGGGAATGGTTACTAGGGCACTTAATTTTGTAGGCCTCACTATGTAGGTGTACTTGTAAAATATATTTGAAAATCCCATAGGAGGAAAATTCCACTTAGGGTTATGGTTATGTCACCATGAACTCACAGAGCAACATGGACAGCGCCAACAAACTCGGAGTGCTTGGGTATGGTTAGGAGGGTACTTACTTTTCTAGGCTGCGTTATCTATGTTTCCTGATAAAATACATGGGAAAATCCTATAGGAGAAAAATTCTACTTAGGGTTAGTGTTAGGTCACCATGAATTCATAGAGCAAAATGGACACCTCCAATAAACTCGGAGTGCTTGGGTATGGTTAGGAGGGGGCTTAATATTCTAGGCTGCACTATCTATGTTTCCTGGTAAAATACATGGGAAAATCCCATAGGAGAAAAATTCCACTTAGGGTTAGGGTTAGGTCACCATGAACTCATTGAGCAAAATGGACAGCGCCAAGAAACTCGGAGTGCTTCGGTATGCTTACTAGGACAGTTCCTTTTCTAGCCTACCCTATCTATGTTTCCTGGTAAACTAAATGGGAAAATGCCATAGGAGGAAAATTCCACTTAGGGTTAGGGTTAATTAACCATCAACTCATGGAGCAAAATGTACACCACCAACAAACTCGGACTGCTTGGATCTGGTTAGGAGGGCACTTAATTTTTTAGGCTGCGCTATCTATGTTTCCTGGTAAAATATATGGGAAAATCCCATAGGAGGAAAATTCCACTAAGATTTAGGGTTAGGTCACCATGAATTCATAGAGCAAAATGGAGAGCGCCAACAAACTCGTAGTGCTTGGGTATGATTAGTAGGACAGTTCCTTTTCTAGCCTAACCTATCTATGTTTCATGGTAAACTACATGCGAAAATCCCATAGGAGGAAAATTCCACTTAGGGTTAGAGTTAATTAACCATCAACTCATGGAGCAAAATGTACACCGCCAACAAAGTCGGAGTGCTTCGGTATGGTTAGGAGGGCACTTTGTTTTCTAGGCCGCCCTGTCTATGTTTCCTAGAAAAATACATGGGAAAATCCCATAGGAGGAAAATTCCACTTAGGGTTAGAGTTAGGTCACCATGAATTCATAGAGCAAAATGGACAGCGCAAAGAAATTCGGGGTGCTTGGGAATGGTTAGTACGGCACTTAATTTTGTAGGCCGCACTATGTAGGTGACCTGGAAAAATTTATTGGAAAATCCCATAGGAGGAAAATTCCACTTAGGGTTATGGATAGGCACCATGAACTCACAGAGCAACATGGATACCACATAAAAACTTGGAGTGCTTGTGTATGGTTAGGAGGGCACAAACTTTTCTCAGCTGCGCTATCAATATTTCCTGGTAAAATACATGGGAAAATGCCATAGGAGGAAAATTCCACTTAGGGTTATAGTTATGTCACCATGACCTCACAGAGCAACATGGACAGCGCCAACAAACTCGGAGTGCTTGGGTATGGTTAGTAGGGCACTTACTTTTCTTCGCTATGCTATCTATGTTTCTGGTAAAATACATGGGAAAATGCCATAGGAGGAAAATTCCACTTAGGGTTAGGGTTAATTAACCACGAACTCATAGAGCAAAATGCACACCTCCAACAAACTCAGAGTGTTTGAGTATGGTTAGGAGGGCACTTAATTTTCTAGGCTGCACTATCTATGTTTCCTGGTAAAATCCATGGGAAAATCCCATAGGAGAAAAATTCCACTTAAGGTTAGGGTTAGGTCACCATGAACTCATAGAGCAAAATGGACAGCGCCAACAAACTTGAAGTGCTTCGTTATGGTTAGTAGGACCGTTCCTTTTCTAGCCTGCCCTATCTATGTTTCCTGGTAAACTACATGGGAAAATCCCATAGGAGGAAAATTCAACTTAGGTTTAGGGTTAATTAACAATGAACTCATAGAGCAAAATGGACAGCGCCAACAAACTCGGAGTGCTTCGGTATGCTTAGGAGGCCACTTTGTTTTCTCGGCCACCCATATCTAACCTAACATTACCCTAAGTGGAATTTTTCACCTATGGGATTTTCCCATGTATTTTCCCTGGAAACCTACATAGGGCGGCCTACAAAATTAAGTGCCCTCCTAACCATACACAAGCACTGTGAGTTTGTTGGCTCTGCCCATTTTGCTCTGTGAGTTCATTGGGACCTAACCCTAACCCTTACCGGAATTTTCCTCCTATGGGATTTTCCCATGTGTTTTACCTGGAAACATAGATAGGGCGGCCCAGAAAACAAAGTGCCTTCCTAACCATACTGAAGCACTCCGAGTTTCTTGGCAGTGTCCATTTTTCTCTGTGAGTTCATGGTTAATTAACCCTAACCCTAAGTGGAATTTTCCTCCTATCGGATTTTCCCATGTAGTTTGCCAGGAAACATAGATAGGGCGGGTTACAAAAGTAACTGCCCCACTAACCAAATGCAAGCACTCCGACTTTCTTGGCAACTACATGGGAAAATCCCATAGGAGGAAAATTCCACTTAGGGTTAGGGTTAATTAACCATGAACTCATAGAGGAAAATGTACACCTCCAACAAACTCGGAGTGCTTGGGTATGGTTAGGAGGGTAGTTACTTTTCTAGGCTGCGCTATCTATGTTTCCTGGTAAAATACATGGGAAAATCCCAGAGGAGAAAAATTCCACTTAGGGTTAGGGTTAGGTCACCATGAACTCATAGAGCAAAATGGACAGCGCCAACAAACTCGGAGTTCTTGGGTATAGTTATTAGGACAGTTACTTTTGTAGCCTGCCCTAACTATGTTTCCTGGCAAACTACATTGGAAAATCCCATAGGAGGAAAATTCCACTTAGGGTTAGGGTTAATTAACCATGAACTCATAGAGGAAAATGTACACCTCCAACAAACTCGGAGTGCTTGGGTATGGTTAGGAGGGCACTTACTTTTTTTGGCAGCGCTATCTATGTTTCCTGGTAAAATACATGGGAAAATCCCATAGGAGGAAAATTTCACTTAGGGTTAGGGTAAATTAAGCATTCACTCATAGAGCAAAATGGACAGCACCAAGAAATTCGGAGTGCATGGGAATGGTAAGTAGGGCACTTAATTTTGTAGGCTGCACTTTTTAGGCGTCCTGGTAAAATATATTGGAAAATCCCATAGGAGGAAAATTCCACTGAGTGTTATGGTTAGGTCACCATGAACTCGCAGAGCAAAATGGACACGGCCAACAAACTCGGAGTGCTTGAGTATGGTTAGGAGGGTACTTAATTTTCTAGGCTGCGCTATCTATGTTTCCTGGTAAAATACATGGGAAAATCCCATAGGATAAAAATTCCACTTAGTGTTAGGGTTAGGTCACCATGAAGTCATAGAGCAAAATGGACAGCGCAAACAAACTCGGAGTGCTTGGGTATAGTTAGTAGGACAGTTCCTTTTCTAGCCTGCCCTATCTATGTTTCCTGGTAAACTACATGGGAAAAACCCATAGGAGGAAAATTCCACTTAGGGTTAGGTTTAATTAACCATGAACCCATAGAGGAAAATGGACACCTCCATCAAACTCGGAGTGATTGGATATGTTTAGGAGGGCACTTACCTTTCTAGGCTGCGCTATATATTTTTCCTTGGAAAATACATGGGAAAATCCTATAGGAGAAAAATTCCACTTAGGGTTAAGGTTAGTTCACCATGAACTCAAAGAGCAAAACGGACAGCGCCAACAAACTTGCAGTGCTTGCTTTTGGTTAGTAGGACAGTTCCCTTTCTAGCCTGCCCTATCTATGTTTACTGGTAAACTACATGGGAACATGCCATAGGAGGAAAATTCCACTTAGGGTTAGGGTTAATTAGCCATGAACTCATAGAGCAAAATGGACAGCACCAAGAAATTCGGAGTGCTGGATTATGGTTAGGAGGGCACTTACTTTTCTAGGCTGCGCTATCTATGTTTCCTGGTAAAATACATGGGAAAATCCCATAGGAGAAAAATTCCACTTAGGGTTAGAGTTAGGTCACCATGAACTCAAAGAGCAAAATGGACAGCGCGAACAAACTCGGAGTGCTTGGGTATGGTTACTAGCACAGTTCCCTGTCTAGCCTGCCCTATCTATGTTTCCTGGTAAACTACATGGGAAAATCCCATAGGAGGAAAATTCCACTTAGGGTTAGGGTTAATTAGCCATGAACTCATAGAGCGAAATTGACAGTGCCAAGAAATTCGGAGTGCTTGGGAATGTTTAGTAGGGCACTTAATTTTGTAGGCCGCACTATGTAAGGGTCCTGTTAAAATATATTGGAAAATCCCGTAGGAGGAAAATTCCACTTAGGGTTATGGTTAGGTCACCATGAACTCAGAGAGCAAAATGGACACCGCCAACAAACTCGGAGTGCTTCGGTATGGTTAGGAGGGCACTTAGTTTTCTAGGCTGCCCTAACTATGTTTCCTGGTAAAACACTTGGGAAAATCCCATAGGAGGAAAATTCCACTTAGGGTTAGGGTTAAGTCCCCATGAACTCATAGAGCAAAATGGACAGTGCCAACAAAGTCGGAGTGCTGATGTATGGTTAGGAGGGCACTTAATTTTCTAGGCCGCCCTACGTAGGTTTCGTATTAAAATACAGGGGAAAATCCCATAGGAGAAAAATTCCACTTAGGGTTAGGGTTAGGTCACCATGAACTCATAGAGCAAAATGGACAGCGCCAAGAAACTCGGAGTGCTTGGGTTTGGTTAGTGGGACAGTTACTTTTGTAGCCTGCCCTATCTATGTTTCCTGGCAAACTACATGGGAAAATCCCATAGGAGGAAAATTCCACTTAGAGTTAGGGTTAATTAACCATGAACTCGCAGAGCAAAATGGACATTGGCAACAAACTCGGAGTGCTTGGATATGGTTAGGAGGGCACTTACTTTTCCAGGTTGCGCTATTTATGTTTTCTGTTAAAATACATGGGAAAATCCCATAGGAGGAAAATTCCACATAGGGTTAGGGTTAATTAACCATGAACCTATAGAGCTAAATGGACATCACCAACAAACTCGGTGTTCTTGCATATGGTTAGTAGGACAGTTACTTTTCTAGCCTGCCCCATCTATGTTTCCTGGTAAACTACATATGAAAATCCGATAGGAGGAAAATTCCACTTAGGGTTATGTTTATGTCAACATGAACTCACAGAGGAACATGGACAGCACCAAGAAACTTGGAGTGCTTGGGTATGGTTAGTAGGACAGTTCCTTTTCTAGCCTGCCCTATCTATGTTTCCTGGTAAACTACATGGGAAAATGCCATTGGAGGAAAATTCCACTTAGAGTTAGGGTTAATTAACCATGAATTCATAGAGTAAAATGGACAGCGCCAAGAAATTCGGAGTACTTGGGAATGGTTAGTAGGGCTCTTAATTTTGTAGGCCGCACTATGTAGGTGCCCTGGTAAAATCTATTGGAA
This sequence comes from Crotalus tigris, assembly GCF_016545835.1. Classification (NCBI taxonomy): domain Eukaryota; kingdom Metazoa; phylum Chordata; class Lepidosauria; order Squamata; family Viperidae; genus Crotalus; species Crotalus tigris. Next base: position 255,896 of record NW_024096858.1, on the reverse strand, counting down.
AATCCCATAGGAGGAAAATTCCACTTAGAGTTATGGTTAGGTCACCATGAACTCACAGAGCAACATGAACAGCGCCAACAAATTCGGAGTGCTTGGGTATGCTTACTAAGACAATTCCTTTTCTAGCCTACCCTATCTATATTTCCTGGTAAACTACATGGGAAAATGCCACAGGAGGAAAATTCCACTTAGGGTTAGGGTTAATTAACCATGAACTCATGGACCAAAATGTACACCGCCAACAAACTCGGAGTGCTTCGATATGGTTAGGAGGGCACTTACTTTTTTGGGCTGCGCTATCTATGTTTCCTCGTAAAATACATGGGAAAATCCCATAGGAGGAAAATTCCACTTAGGGTTAGGGTTAGGTCACGATGAACTCATAGAGCAAAATGGAGAGCACCAAGAAATTCGGAGTGCATGGGAATGGTTAGTAGGGCACTTAATTTTGTAGGCTGCACTTTTTAGGCGTCCTGGTAAAATATATTGGAAAATACCATAGGAGGAAAATTCCACTGAGGCTTATGGTTAGGTCACCATGAACTAGCAGAGCAAATTGGACAGCGGCAACAAACTTGGAGTGCTTGGGTATGGTTAGAAGTACAGTTCCTTTTCTATCCTGCCCTATCCATGTTTCCTGGTAAACTACATGGGAAAATGCTATAGGAGGAAAATTCCACTTAAGGTTAGGGTTAATTAGCCATGAACTCATGGAGAGAGATGGACAGTGCCAAGATATTCGGAGTGCTTGGGAATGGTTAGTAGGGCACGTAATTTTGTAGGCCGCACTACGTAAGGGTCCTGGTAAAATATATTGGAAAATCCCGTAGGAGGAAAATTCAACTTAGGGTTATGCTTAGGTCACCATGAACTCAGAGAGCAACATGGACACTGGCAACAAACTCAGAGTGCTTGGGTATGGTTAGGAGGGCACTTATTTTTCTCGGCTACTCTATTTATGTTTCCTGGTAAAATACATGGGAAAATTCCATAGGAGGAAAATTCCACTTAGGGTTAGGTTTAATTAACCATGAACTCATACATCAAAATGGACATCGCCAACAAACTCGGTGTTCTTGCATATGGTTAGAAGGACAGTTACTTTTCTAGCCTGCCCTATCTATATTTCCTGGTAAATTACATGGAAAAATGCCGTAGGAGGAAAATTCCACTTAGGGTAAGGGTTAGGTCCACATGAACTCATGGAGCAAAATTGACAGTGCCAACAAAGTCGGAGTGCTGATGTATGGTTAGGAGGGCACTTAATTTTCTAGGCCGCCCTATGTAGGTTTCGTATTAAAATACAGGGGAAAATCCCATAGGAGAAAAAGTCCACTTAGGGTTAGGGTTACGTCACCATGAACTCATAGAGCAAAATGGACAGCGCCAAGAAACTCGAAGTGCTTGGGTATGGTTAGGAGGGTAGTTACTTTTCTAGGCTGCGCTATCTATTTTTCCTCGTAAAATACATGGGAAAATCCCATAGGAGGAAAATTCCACTTAGGGTTAGGGTTAGGTCACGATGAACTCATAGAGCAAAATGGAGAGCACCAAGAAATTCGGAGTGCATGGGAATAGTTAGTAGGGCACTTAATTTTGTAGGCTGCACTTTTTAGGCGTCCTGGTAAAATATATTGGAAAATACCATAGGAGGAAAATTCCACTGAGGCTTATGGTTAGGTCACCATGAACTAGCAGAGCAAAATGGACAGCGGCAACAAACTTGGAGTGCTTGGGTATGGTTAGAAGTACAGTTCCTTTTCTATCCTGCCCTATCCATGTTTCCTGGTAAACTACATGGGAAAATGCTATAGGAGGAAAATTCCACTTAAGGTTAGGGTTAATTAGCCATGAACTCATGGAGAGAAATGGACAGTGCCAAGATATTCGGAGTGCTTGGGAATGGTTAGTAGGGCACTTAATTTTGTAGGCCGCACTACGTAAGGGTCCTGGTAAAATATATTGGAAAATCCCGTAGGAGGAAAATTCAACTTAGGGTTATGCTTAGGTCACCATGAACTCAGAGAGCAACATGGACACTGGCAACAAACTCAGAGTGCTTGGGTATGGTTAGGAGGGCACTTATTTTTCTCGGCTACTCTATTTATGTTTCCTGGTAAAATACATGGGAAAATTCCATAGGAGGAAAATTCCACTTAGGGTTAGGGTTAATTAACCATGAACTCATACATCAAAATGGACATCCCCAACAAACTCGGTGTTCTTGCATATGGTTAGAAGGACAGTTACTTTTCTAGCCTGCCCTATCTATAAATCCTGGTAAATTACATGGAAAAATGCCGTAGGAGGAAAATTCCACTTAGGGTAAGGGTTAGGTCCACATGAACTCATGGAGCAAAATTGACAGTGCCAACAAAGTCAGAGTGCTGATGTATGGTTAGGAGGGCACTTAATTTTCTAGGCCGCCCTATGTAGGTTTCGTATTAAAATACAGGGGAAAATCCCATAGGAGAAAAATTCCACTTAGGGTTAGGGTTACGTCACCATGAACTCATAGAGCAAAATGGACAGCGCCAAGAAACTCGAAGTGCTTGGGTATGGTTAGGAGGGTAGTTACTTTTCTAGGCTGCGCTATCTATTTTTCCTCGTAAAATACATGGGAAAATCCCATAGGATAAAAATTCCACTTAGGGTTAGGTTTAGGTCATCATGAACTCATAAAGCAAAATGGACAGCACCAACGAACTCGGAGTGCTTGGTTTTGGTTAGTAGGACAGTTCCCTTTCTAGCCTGCCCTATCTATGTTTCCTGGTAAACTACATGGGAAAATGCCATAGGAGGAAAATGCCATAGGAGGAACTTAGGGTTAAGGTTAATTAGCCATGAACTCATAGAGGAAAATGGAAACCTCCACCAATCTCGGAGTGCTTGGGTATGGTTAGGAGGGCACTTACTTTTCTAGGCTGCGCTATCTATGTTTCCTTGTAAAATACATGGGAAAATCCCATCGGAGAAAAATTCCACTTAGGGTTAGAGTTAGGTCACCATGAACTCAAAGAGCAAAATGGACAGCGCGAACAAACTCGGAGTGCTTGGGTATGGTTACTAGCACAGTTCCTTGTCTAGCCTGCCCTATCTATGTTTCCTGGTAAACTACATGGGAAAATCCCATAGGAGGAAAATTCCACTTAGGGTTAGGGTTAATTAGCCATGAACTCATAGAGTGAAATGGACAGTGCCAAGAAATTCGGAGTGCTTGGGAATGGTTAGTAGGGCACTTAATTTTGTAGGCGGCACTATGTACGGGTCCTGGTAAAATATATTGGAAAATCCCGTAGGAGGAAAATTCCAGTTAGGGTTATGGGTAGGTCACCATGAACTCAGAGAGCAACATGGACACCGGCAACAAACTCGGAGTTGTTGGGTATGGTTAGGAGGGCACTTATTTTTCTCGGCTACGCTATTTATGTTTCCTGTTAAAATACATGGGAAAATCCCATAGGAGGAAAACTCCACTTAGGGTTAGGGTTAATTAACCATGAACTCATAGAGCAAAATGGACATCGCCAACAAACTCGGTGTTCTTGCGTATGGTTAGTAGGACAGTTACTTTTCTAGCCTTCCCTATCTATGTTTGCAGGTAAACTACATGGGAAAATGTCATAAGAGGAAAATTTCCCTTAGGGTTAGAGTTAATTAACCATGAACTCGCAGAGCAAAATGGACACCTCCAACGAACTCGGAGTGCTTGGGTATGGTTAGGAGGGCACTTACTTTTCTCGGCTACGCTATTTATGTTTCCTGGTAAAATACATGGGAAAATCCCATAGGAGGAAAATTCCACATAGGGTTAGGATTAATTAACCATGAACCCATAGATCAAAATGGACATCACCAACAAACTCGGTGTTCTTGCATATGGTTAGTAGGACAGTTACTTTTCTAGACTGCCCTATCTATATTTCCTGGTAAAATACCTGGGAAAATGCCATAGGAGGAAAATTACATTTAGGGTTAGGGTTAGGCCCCCATGAACTCATAGAGCAAAATGGACAGCGCCAACAAACTCGGAGTGCTTGTGTATGGTTAGGAGGGCACTTACTTTTCTCGGATGCGCTATTTATGTTTCCTGGTAAAATACATGGTAAAATCCCATAGGAGGAAAACTCCACTTAGGGTTAGGGTTAATTAACCATGAACTCATAGAGCAAAATGGACATCGCCAACAAACTCGGTGTTCTTGCATATGGTTAGTAGGACAGTTACTTTTCTAGCCTGCCCTATCTATGTTTCCTGGTAAATTACATGGGAAAATGCCATAAGAGGAAAATTCCACTTAGGGTTAGGGTTAATTAACCATGAACTCGCAGAGCAAAATGGACACTAGCAACAAACTCGGAGTGCTTGGGTATGGTTAGGAGGGCACTTACTTTTCCAGGTTGCGCTATTTATGTTTCCTGTTAAAATACATGGGAAAATCCCATAGGAGGAAAATTCCACATAGGGTTAGGCTTAATTAACCATGAACCCATAGATCAAAATGGACATCACCAAAAACCTCGGTGTTCTTGCATATGGTTAGTAGGACAGTTACTTTTCTAGCCTGCCCTATCTATGTTTCCGGTAAACTACATATGAAAATCCGATAGGAGGAAAATTCCACTTACGGTTATGGTTATGTCACCATGAACTCACAGAGCAACATGGACAGCGCCAAGAAACTTAGAGTGCTTGGGTATGGTTAGTAGGACAGTTCCTTTCCTAGCCTGCCCTATCTATGTTTCCTGGTAAACTACATGGGAAAATCCCATAGGACGAAAATTCCACTAAGGGTTAGGGTTAACTAACCATGAACTCTTAGAGGAAAATGGACACCTCCAACAAACTCGGAGTGTTTGGGTATGGTTAGGAGGGCACTTACTTTTCTCGGCTACGCTATTTATGTTTCCTGGTAAAATACATGGGAAAATCCCATAGGAGGAAAATTCCACTTAGGGTTACGGTTAATTAACCATGAACTCATACAGCAAAATGGACATCGCCAACAAACTCAGTGTTCTTGCATATGGTTAGTAGGACAGTTACTTTTCTAGCCTGCCCTATCTATATTTCCTGGTAAACTACATGGGAAAATGCCATAGGAGGAAAATTCCATTTAGGGTTAGGGTTAGGCCCCCATGAACTCATAGAGTAAAATGGACAGCGCCAACAAACTCGGTGTTCTTACATATGGTTAGGAGGACAGTTATTTTTCTAGCCTGCCCTATCTATGTTTGTAGGTAAACTACATATGAAAATCCCATAGGAGGAAAATTCCCCTTAAGGTTAGAGTTAATTAACCATGAACTCATAGAGCAAAATGGACAGCACCAACAAACTTGGAGTGCTTGGATATGGTTAGTAGGACAGTTCCTTTTCTAGCCTGCCCTATCTGTGTTTCCTGGTAAACTACATGGAAAAATGCCATAAGAGGAAAATTCCACTTAGGGTTAGGGTTAATTAAACATGAACTCGCAGAGCAAAATGGACACTAGCAACAAACCCGGAGTGCTTTGGTATGGTTAGGAAGGCACTTACTTTTCCAGGTTGCGCTATTTATGTTTCCTGTTAAAATACATGGGAAAATCCCATAGGAGGAGAATTCCACATAGGGTTAGGGTTAATTAACTATGAACCCATAGATCAAAATGGACATCACCAACAAACTCGGTGTTCTTGCATATGGTTAGTAGGACAGTTACTTTTCTAGCCTGCCCTATCTATGTTTCCTGGTAAACTACATGTGAAAATCCGATAGGAGGAAAATTCCACTTAGGGTTATGGTTATGTCACCATGAACTCACAGAGCAACATGGACAGCGCCAAGAAACTTAGAGTGCTTGGGTATGGTTAGTAGGACAGTTCCTTTCCTAGCCTGCCCTATCTATGTTTCCTGGTAAACTACATGGAAAAATCTTATAGGACGAAAATTCCACTAAGGGTTATGGTTAACTAACCATGAACTCATAGAGGAAAATGGACACCTCCAACAAACTCGGAGTGCTTGGGTATGGTTAGGAGGGCACTTACTTTTCTAGGCTGCGCTATTTATGTTTCCTGGTAAAATACATGGGAAAATGCCATAGGAGAAAAATTCCACTTAGGGTTAGAGTTAGGTCACCATGAACTCAAAGAGCAACATGGACAGCGCCAAGAAACTTGGAGTGCTTGGGTATGGTTAGTAGGACAGTTCCTTTTCTAGCCTGCTTTATCTATGTTTCCTGGTAAACTACATGGGAAAATGCCATAGGAGGAAAATTCCACTTAGGGTTAGGGTTAATTAGCCATGAACTCATAGAGCGAAATGGACAGTGCCAAGAAATTGGGAGTGCTTGGGAATGGTTAGTAGGGCACTTAATTTTGTTGGCCGCACTATGTAAGGGTCCTGGTAAAATATATTGGAAAATCCCACAGGAGGAAAATTCCACATAGGATTAGGGTTAATTAACCATGAACCCATAGATCAAAATTGACATCACCAACAAACTCGGTGTTCTTGCATATGGTTAGTAGGACAGTTACTTTTCTAGCCTGCCCCATCTATGTTTCCTGGTAAACTACATATGAAAATCCGATAGGAGGTAAATTCCACTTAGGGTTATGGTTATGTCACCATGAACTCACAGAGCAACATGGACAGCGCCAAGAAACTTAGAGTGCTTGGGTATGGTTAGTAGGACAGTTCCTTTTCTAGGCTACCCTATCTATGTTTCCTGGTAAACTACATGGGAAAATGCCATAGGAGGAAAATTCCACTTAAGGTTAGGCTTAATTAACCATGAACTCATGGAGCAAACTATACACCACCAACAAACTCGGAGTGCTTGGATATGGTTAGGAGGGCACTTACATTTTTGGTCTGCGCTATCTATGTTTCCTGGTAAAATACATGGGAAAATCCTATAGGAGGAAAATTCCACTTAGGGTTAGGGTTAATTAGCCATGAACTCATAGAGGAAAATGGAAACCTCCAACAAACTCTGAGTGCTTGGGTATGGTTAGGAGGGCACTTACTTTTCTCGGCTACGCTATTTATGTTTCCTGGTAAAATACATGGGAAAATCCCACAGGAGGAAAATTCCACATAGGATTAGGGTTAATTAACCATGAACTCATGGAGCAAACTATACACCACCAACAAACTCAGAGTGCCTGGATATGGTTAGGAGGGCACTTACATTTTTGGTCTGCGCTATCTATGTTTCCTGGTAAAATACATGGGAAAATCCTATAGGAGGAAAATTCCACTTAGGGTTAGGGTTAATTAGCCATGAACTCATAGAGGAAAATGGAAACCTCCAACAAACTCGGAGTGCTTGGGTATGGTTAGGAGGGCACTTACTTTTCTCGGCTACGCTATTTATGTTTCCTGGTAAAATACATGGGAAAATCCCATAGGAGGAAAATTCCACTTAGGGTTACGGTTAATTAACCATGAACTCATACAGCAAAATGGACATCGCCAACAAACTCAGTGTTCTTGCATATGGTTAGTAGGACAGTTACTTTTCTAGCCTGCCCTATCTATATTTCCTGGTAAACTACATGGGAAAATGCCATAGGAGGAAAATTCCATTTAGGGTTAGGGTTAGGCCCCCATGAACTCATAGAGTAAAATGGACAGCGCCAACAAACTCAGTGATCTTACATATGGTTAGGAGGACAGTTATTTTTCTAGCCTGCCCTATCTATGTTTGCAGGTAAACTACATATGAAAATCCCATAGGAGGAAAATTCCCCTTAAGGTTAGAGTTAATTAACCATGAACTCATAGAGCAAAATGGACAGTACCAACAAACTTTTGAGTGCTTGGATATGGTTAGTAGGACAGTTCCTTTTCTAGCCTGCCCTATCTGTGTTTCCTGGTAAACTACATGGAAAAATGCCATAAGAGGAAAATTCCACTTAGGGTTAGGGTTAATTAAACATGAACTCGCAGAGCAAAATGGACACTAGCAACAAACCCGGAGGGCTTGGGTATGGTTAGGAAGGCACTTACTTTTCCATGTTGCGCTATTTATGTTTCCTGTTAAAATACATGGGAAAATCCCATAGGAGGAGAATTCCACATAGGGTTAGGGTTAATTAACTATGAACCCATAGATCAAAATGGACATCACCAACAAACTCGGTGTTCTTGCATACGGTTAGTAGGACAGTTACTTTTCTAGCCTGCCCTATCTATGTTTCCTGGTAAACTACATGTGAAAATCCGATAGGAGGAAAATTCCACTTAGGGTTATGGTTATGTCACCATGAACTCACAGAGCAACATGGACAGCGCCAAGAAACTTAGAGTGCTTGGGTATGGTTAGTAGGACAGTTCCTTTCCTAGCCTGCCCTATCTATGTTTCCTGGTAAACTACATGGAAAAATCTTATAGGACGAAAATTCCACTAAGGGTTATGGTTAACTAACCATGAACTCATAGAGGAAAATGGACACCTCCAACAAACTCGGAGTGCTTGGGTATGGTTAGGAGGGCACTTACTTTTCTAGGCTGCGCTATTTATGTTTCCTGGTAAAATACATGGGAAAATGCCATAGGAGAAAAATTCCACTTAGGGTTAGAGTTAGGTCACCATGAACTCAAAGAGCAACATGGACAGCGCCAATAAACTCGGAGTTCTTGGGTACGGTTGGTAGGACAGTTCCTTTTCTAGCCTGCCCTATCTATGTTTCCTGTTAAGCTACATGGGAAAATCCCATAGGATGAAAATTCCACTTAAGGTTTGGGTTAATTAAGCATGAACTCATAGAGGAAAATGGACGCCTCCAACAAACACGGAGTGCTTGGGTATGGTTAGGATGGTACTTATTTTTCTAGGCTGCGCTATCTATATATCCTGGTAAAATACATGGGAAAAACCCATAGGAGAAAAATTCCACTTAGGGTTAGGGTTAGGTCACCATGAACTCACAGAGCAATATGGACACCGCCAACAAGCTTTGAGTGCTTGTGTATAGTTAGGAGGCACTTTGTTTTCTAGGCCGCCCTATCTATGTTTCCTTATAAAACAGATGGGAAAATCCCATAGGAGGAAAATTCCACTTAGGGTTAGGGTTAGGTCACTATGAATTCATAGAGCAAAATGGACAGCGCCAAGAAATTCAGAGTGCTTGGGAATGGTTAGTAGAGCATTTAATTTTGTAGTCTGCACTATGTTGGTGTCCTGGTAAAATATATTCGAAAATCCCATAGGAGGAAAATTCCACTTAGGGTTATGGTTATGTCACCATGAACTCTCAGAGGAACATGTACAACGCCAACAAACTCGGAGTGCTTGAGTATGGTTAGATGGGCACTTACTGTCCTACTAACTGTCCTACTAACCATACCCAAGCACTCCGAGTTTGTTGGCGCTGTCCATTTTACTGTGTGAGTTCATGGTGACCTAACACTAACCCTAAGTGGAATTTTCTCCTATGGGATTTCCCCCTGTATTTTACCAGGAAACCTACATAGGGCGGCCTAGAAAATTAAGTGCCCTCCTAACCATATACAAGCACTCCGAATTTGTTTGCGCTGTCCATTTTGCTCTATGAGTTCATGGTGACCTAACCCTAACCCTAAGTGGAATTTTTCTCCTATGGGATTTTCCCCTGTATTTTACCTGGAAAGCTACCTAGGGCGGCCTAGAAAATTAAGTGCCCTCCTAACCATACCCAAGCACTCCGAGTTTGTTGGCGGTGTCAATTTTGCTCTATGAGTTCATGGTTAATTAACCCTAAACGTAATTGGAATTTAACTCCTTTGACATTTTCCCATGTGTTTTATAAGGTAACATAGATAGCGAAGCATAGAAAATTAAGTGCCCTCCTAACCATACCGAAGCACTCCGAGTTTGTTGGCGGTGTCCTTTTTGCTCTATGAATTCATGGTGACCTAACCCTAAGTGGAATTTTTCTCCTATGGGATTTTCCCATGTATTTTACCAGGAAACATAGATAGGGCGGCCTAGAAAACAAAGTGCCCTCCTAACTATATTAAAGGATTCCAAGTTTGTTGGTCATGTCTATTTTGCTCTATGTGTTCATGGAGACCTAATCCTAACCCTAAGTGGAATTTTCCTCCTATGGCATCTTTATATGTAATTTACCAGGAAACATAGTTAGAGCAGGATAGAAAATTAAGTGCCCTCCTAACCCATACATAAGAACACCGAATTTGTTGACGATGTCCATTTTGCTCTATGAGTTCATATTGACCTAACCCTAACCCTAAGTGGAATTTGCCTCCTATGGGATTTTCCCATATGTTTTCCCAGGAAACATAAATAGGACAGCCTAGAAAACTAAGTGACGAACTAACCGTTCCCAAGCACTCCGAGTTTGTTGGCACTGTCCATTTTGGTCTATGAATTCATGGAGACCTAACCCTAACCCTAAGTGGAATTTTCCAACTATGGGTTTTTCCCATGTATTTTACCAGGATATATAGATAGCACAGCCTAGAAAATTAACTGTCCTAATCACCATACCCAAGCACTCCGAGTTTGTTCGTGCTGTCCATTTTGCTCTATGAGTTCATGGTTAATTAACCCTAACCCTAAGTGGAATTTTCCTCCTATGGGATTTTCCCATGTAGTTTACCAGGAAACATAGATAGCGTAGGCTAGAAAAGTAACTGTCCTAATAACCATACCCAAGCACCCCGCGTTTGTTGGCGCTGCCATTTTTCTCTGTGAGTTCATGGTGACCTAACCCTAACCCTAAGTGGAATTTTCCTCCTATGGGATTTTCCCATCTATTTTACCAGGAAATATAGATAGGGCAGGCTAGAAAAGGAACTTTCCTACTAACCATACCGAAGCACTCCAACTTTGTTGGCACTGTCCATTTTCCTCTATGAGTTCATGGTTAATTAACGCTAACCCTAAGTGGAATTTTCCTCCTATGGGATTTTCCCATGTATTTTACCAGGAAACATAGATAGCGCAGCCTAGAAAAGTAATGGTTATGGTTATGTCACCATGAACACACAGAGCAACATGGACACCGCCAACAAACTCGGAGTGCTTGGGTATGGTTAGGAGGGCACTTACTTTTCTAGGGCGCCCTATGTAGGTTTCCTGGTAAAATACAGGGGAAAATCCCATAAGAGAAAAATTCCACTTAGGGTTAGGGTTAGTTCACCATGAACTCATAGCGTAGAATTGACAGCATCAACAAATTCGTAGTGCTTGTATATGGTTAGGAGGGCACTTAATTTGCTAGGCAGCCCTATATAGGTTTCCTAGTAAAATACAGGGGAAAATCCCATAGGAGAAAAATTCCACTTAGGGTTAGGGCTAGGTCACCATGAACTCATAGAGCAAAATGTACACCTCCAACAAACTCGGAGTGCTTGGGTATGGTTAGGAGGGCACTTACTTTTCTAGGCTGCCCTATCTATGTTTCCTGGTGAAATACATGGGAAAATCCCATAGGAGGAAAATTCCACTGAGGGTTAGGGTTAAGTCACCATGAACTCATAGAGCAAAATGGACAGCGCCAAGAAACTCGGAGTTCTTGGGTTTGGTTAGTGGGACAGTTAAGTTTGTAACCTGCCCTATCTATATTTCCTGGCAAACTACATGGGAAAATGCCATAGGAGGAAAATTCCACTTAGGGTTAGGGTTAATTAACGATGAACTCACAGAGAAAAATGGACACCGCCAAGAAACTCGGAGTGCTTCGTTATGGTTAGGAGGGCGCTTAATTTTCTAGGCCCCCTTATCTAGGTTTCGTATTAAAATACATGGGAAAATCCCATAGGAGAAAAATTCCACTTAGGGTTAGGTCACCATGAACTCATAGAGCAAAATGGAAAGCGTCAAGAAACTCGGAGTGCTTGGGTTTGGTTAGTGGGACAGTTACTTTTGTAGCCTGCCCTATCTATGTTTCCTGGCAAACTACATGGGAAAATCCCATAGGAGGAAAATTCCACTTAGGGTAAGGGTTAATTAACCATAAACTCATAGAGGAAAATGTACACCTCCAACAAACTCGGAGTGCTTGGGTATGGTTAGGAGGGTAGTTACTTTTCTAGGCTGCGCTATATATGTTTCCTGGTAAAATACATGGTAAAATCCCATAGAGAAAAATTCCACTTAGGGTTAGGGTTAGGTCACCATGAAGTCATAGGGCAAAATGGTAGTAGGACACGGCCAACAAACTTGGTGTGCTTGGGTATGGTTAGGAGGGTACTTACATTTCTAGGCTGCGCTATCTATGTTTCCTGGTAAAATATATTGGAAAATCCCTTAGGAGGAAAATTCCACTGAGGGTTATGGTTAGGTCACCATGAACTCACAGAAGAAAAGGGACAACGGCAACAAACTCGGAGTGCTTGGGTATGGTTAGAAGGGCACTTACTTTTCTAGGCTGCGCTATCTATGTTTCCTGGTAAAATATATGGGAAAATCCCATAGGAGAAAAATTTCACTTAGAGTTAGGGTTAGCTCACCATGAAGTCATAGGGCAAAATGGACAGCGCCAACAAACTCGGAGTTCTTGGGTATGTTTAGTAGGACAGTTCCTTTTCTGGCCTGCCCTATCTATGTTTCCTGGTAAACTACATGGTAAAATCCCATAGGAGGAAAATTCCACTTAGGATTAAGGTTAATTAACCATAAACTCATAGAGGAAAATGGACACCCCCAACAACCTCGGAGTGCTTCGGTATGGTTAGGAGGGCACTTTGTTTTCTAGGCCGCCCTGTCTATGTTTCCTGGAAAAATACATGGGAAAATCCCATAGGAGGAAAATTCCACTTAGGGTTAGGGTTAATTAACCATAAACTCATAGAGGAAAATGTACACCTCCAACAAACTCGGAGTGCTTGGGTATGGTTAGGAGGGTAGTTACTTTTCTAGGCTGCGCTATATATGTTTCCTGGTAAAATACATGGGAAAATCCCATAGAGAAAAATTCCACTTAGGGTTAGGGTTAGTTCACCATGAACTCATAGAGCAAAATGGACAGCGCCAACAAAGTCGAAGTGATTCGGTATGGTTAGTAGGACAGTTCCTTTTCTAGCCTGCCCTACCTACGTTTCCTGGTAAACTACATGGGAAAATCCCATAGGAGGAAAATTCAACTTAGGGTTAGGGTTAATTAACAATGAACTCATAGAGCAAAATGGACAGCGCCAACAAAGTCGGAGTGCTTCGGTATGCTTAGGAGGCCACTTTGTTTTTTCGGCCACCCTATCTAACCTAACACTAACCCTAAGTGGAATTTTTCACCTATGGGATTTTCCCATGTATTTTCCCTGGAAACCTACATAGGGCGGCCTACAAAATTAAGTGCCCTCCTAACCATACACAAGCACTCTGAGTTTGTTGGCTCTGCCCATTATGCTCTGTGAGTTCATGGGGACCTAACCCTAACCCTTACCGGAATTTTCCTCCTACGGGATTTTCCCATGTGTTTTACCTGGAAACATAGATAGGGTGGCCCAGAAAACAAAGTGCCTTCCTAACCAAACCGCAGCACTCCGAGTTTCTTGGCGGTGTCCATTTTTCTCTGTGAGTTCATGGTTAATTAACCCTAACCCTAAGTGGAATTTTCCTCCTATGGGATTTTCCCATGTAGTTTGCCAGGAAACATAGATAGGGCAGGTTACAAATGTAACTGTCCCACTAACCAAACCCAAGCACTCCGAATTTCTTGGTGCTGTCCATTTTGCTCTATGAGTTCATGGTGACCTAACCCTAACCCTAAGTGAAATTTTCCTCCTATGGGATTTTCCCATGTATTTTCCCAGGAAACATAGATAGCGCAGCTGGGAAAAGTAAGTGCCCTCCTAACCATAACCAAGCACTCCGAGTTTATTGGCGCTGTCCATTTTGCTCTATAAATTGATGGTGACCTAACCCTAACCCTAAGTGGAATTTTTCCCCTATGGGATTTTCCCATGTATTTTACCAGGAAACATAGTTAGCGCAGCCTAGAAAAGTAAGGGCCCTCCTAACCATACCCAAGCACTCCGATTTTGTTGGAGGTGTCCGTTTTCCTCTATGAGTTCATGGTTAATTAACCCTAACCCTAAGTGGAATTTTCCTCCTATGGCATTTTCCCATTTAGTTTACCAGGAAACATAGATAGGGCAGGCTAGAAAAGGAACTGTCCTACTAACCATACCCAAGCACTCCGAGTTTGTTGGCACTGTCCATTTTGCTCTATAAATTCATGGTGACCTAACCCTCACCCTAAGTGGAATTTTTGTCCTATGGGATTTTCCCTTGTATTTTACCAGGAAACCTACATAGGGCGGCCTACAAAATTAAGTGCCCTCTTGACCACACACAAGCACTCCGAGTTTGTTGGCTCTGGCCATTTTGCTCTATGAGTTCATGGGGACCTAACGCTAACCCTTACTGGAATTTTTCTCCTATGGGATTTTCCCATGTGTTTTACCAGGAAACATAGGTAGGGCGGCCAAGAAAACAAAGGGCCCTCCTAACCATACCGAAGCACTCTGAATTTCTTGGCGGTGTCCATTTTGCTCTATGAGTTCATAGTTAATTAACCCTAACCCTAAGTGGAATTTTCCTCCTATGGGATTTTACCATGTAGTTTACCAAGAAACATAGATAGGGTAGGCTACAAAGTAACTGTCCCACTAACCAAACCCAAGTACTCCGAGTTTCTTTGCACTGTCCATTTTGCTCTATGAGTTCATGGTGACCTAACCCTAACCCTAAGTGCAATTTCCCTCCTATGGGATTTTCCCATGTATTATACCGGGAAACATAGATAGCGCAGCTGGGAAAGTAAATGCCCTCCTAACGATAAGCAAGCACTCCGAGTTTGTTTGCACTGTCCATTTTGCTCTATAAATTCATGGTGACCTAACCCTCACCCTAAGTGGAATTTTTCTCCTATGGGATTTTCCCCTGTATTTTACCAGGAAACCTACATAGAGTGGCTTAGATAATTAAGTGCCCTCCTAACCATACACAAGCACTCCGAGTTTGTTGGCGCTGCCCATTTTGCTCTATGACTTCATGGGGACCTAACCCTAACCCTTATTGGAATTTTCCTCCTATGGGATTTTCATATGTAGTTTACCTGGAAACATAGATACGGCAGGCAAGAAAAATAACTCTCTTACTAACCATATGCAACAAAACCGAGTTTGTTGCCGGTGTCCATGTTGCTCTATGAGTTCATGGTGACCTAACCCTAACCCTAAGTGGAATTTTTCTTCTATGGGATTTTCCCATGTATTTTACCAGGAAACATAGATAGCGCAGCCTAGAAAAGTAATGGTTATGGTTATGCCACCATGAACACACAGAGCAACATGGACACCGCCAACAAACTCGGAGTGCTTGGGTATGGTTAGGAGGGCACTTAATTTTCTAGGGCGCCCTATGTAGGTTTCCTGGTAAAATACAGGGGAAAATCCCATAAGAGAAAAATTCCACTTAGGGTTAGGGTTAGTTCACCATGAACTCATAGCGTAGAATTGACAGCATCAACAAATTCATAGTGCTTGTATATGGTTAGGAGGGCACTTAATTTGCTAGGCCGCCCTATATAGGTTTCCTAGTAAAATACAGGGGAAAATCCCATAGGAGAAAAATTCCACTTAGGGTTAGGGCTAGGTCACCATGAATTCATAGAGCAAAATGTACACCTCCAACAAACTCGGAGTGCTTGGGTATGGTTAGGAGGGCACTTACTTTTCTTGGCTGCCCTATCTATGTTTCCTGGTGAAATACATGGGAAAATCCCATAGGAGGAAAATTCCACTTAGGGTTAGGGTTAAGTCACCATGAACTCATAGAGCAAAATGGACAGCGCCAAGAAACTCGGAGTTCTTGGGTTTGGTTAGTGGGACAGTTAAGTTTGTAACCTGCCCTATCTATATTTCCTGGCAAACTACATGGGAAAATCCCATAGGAGGAAAATTCCACTTAGGGTTAGGGTTAATTAACCATGAACTCATAGAGAAAAATGGACACCGCCAAGAAACTCGGAGTGCTTCAGTATGGTTAGGAGGGCGCTTAATTTTCTAGGCCCCCTTATCTAGGTTTCGTATTAAAATACATGGGAAAATCCCATAGGAGAAAAATTCCACTTAGTGTTAGGTCACCATGAACTCATAGAGCAAAATGGACAGCGTCAAGAAACTCAGAGTGCTTGGGTTTGGTTAGTGCACAGGTCGGCAACCTGCGGCTCCGGAGCCGCATGCGGCTCTTTGAGCCTTCCCCTGTGTCTCCCAGCCTCCTCTGCCTTTGCAGAGAGAGACAGAGACAGAGAGAGGCAATTGCACTTCCCTGCTTCTCTCTCTCTCTCTCTTTGTGTGTGTGTGTGTCTGGGTGTGTGTGTGTGTGTGTGTGTTTTGTGTGTGTGTGTGTGTGTGTGTAAACGAGAGTGCACTCACAGTGTTCTCCGAGGAGCTGAAAAGCTTTCTGGGCGGAGCTCCTCCCTTTGCTGCGTCTCTGAAGGAAGCAGGAAGCAGGAAGGGCAGGAGAGAGCTAGCTAGCCCAGCTAGGCTGACTCAGGAATTCTGGGAGTTGAAGTCCATGAGTCATAAAAGAGACGAGGTTGCCTACCCCGGAGGTTGTTGGACAACAGCTTGAAGCTTGCCAGGTGAGCAGCAGATAGGAGGGGGGGAAAGAGAGAGAGAGAAAGAGAGAGAGAGGGAGAGAGAGAGAGTGGGGGAAGAGGAGTGGCAGACCAAGGGCAGATAAAGAGGGAGGGAGAGAGAGACCCTTTTGACATCTAAAATGAAGATAACACTGCATATATCCTTTTTTTACCTGTGTGTGTATGTAATTTTATTCTCTTAAAGCATTCTCTTGGTGATCATTGTTTTAATAGTATGGATATTCCCAAGAGTCATATTTTTACTTTTATTTTTAATGTGTATATGTGTGTGTGTGTGTGTGTGTGTGTGTGTATACACATATACACATATACACATACACACACACACACACACACATACACACACCTATAATAAAGGTAAAAAAGGATATATGCAGTGTTATCTTCATTTTAGATATCAAAAGGGTTTTGCGGCTCCCAGTGTTTTGTTTTTGGTGGGAAACGGGTCCAAGTGGCTCTTTGAGTGTTTTGGGTTGCCTACCCCTGGGTTAGTGGGACAGTTACTTTTGTAGCCTGCCCTATCTATGTTTCCTGGCAAACTACATGGTAAAATCCCATAGGAGGAAAATTCCACTTAGGGTTAGGGTTAATTAACCATAAACTCATAGAGGAAAATGTACACCTCCAACAAACTCGGTGTGCTTGGGTATGGTTAGGAGGGTAGTTACTTTTCTAGGCTGCGCTATATATGTTTCCTGATAAAATACATGGTAAAATCCCATAGGAGAAAAATTCCACTTAAGGTTAGGGTTAGGTCACCATGAACTCTTAGAGCAAAATGGACAGCGCCAAAATACATTGGAAAATCCTATAGGAGAAAAATTCCACTTAGGGTTAGGGTTAGGTCACCATTAACTCAAAGAGCAAAACGGACAGCGCCAACAAACTTGGAGTGCTTGGTTTTGGTTAGTAGGACAGTTCCCTTTCTAGCCTGCCCTATGTATGTTTCCTGGTAAACTACATGGGAAAATGCCATAGGAGGAAAATTCCACTTAGGGTAAGGGTTAGGTCCACATGAACTCATAGAGCAAAATGGACATCGCCAACAAACTCGGTGTTCTTGCATATGGTTAGTAGGACAGTTACTTTTCTAGCCTGCCCTATCTATATTTCCTGGTAAACATGGACACTGGCAACAAAGTCAGAGTGCTTGGGTATGGTTAGGAGGGCACTTATTTTTCTCGGCTACGCTATTTATGTTTCCTGGTAAAATACATGGGAAAATCCCATAGGAGGAAAATTCCACGTAGGGTTAGGGTTAATTAAGCATGAACTCATAGAGCAAAATGGACAGCGCCAAGAAATTCCGAGTGCATGGGAATGGTTAGTAGGGCACTTAATTTTGTAAGCTGCACCTTGTAGGCGTCCTGGTAAAATATATTGGAAAATCCCATGGGAGGAAAATTCCACTAAGTGTTATGGTTAGGTCACCATGAACTCGCAGAGCAAAATGGACACGGCCAACAAACTCGGAGTGCTTGGGTATGGTTAGGAGGGTACTTACTTTTCTAGGCTGCGCTATCTATGTTTCCTGGTAAAATACATGGGAAAATCCCATAGGAGAAAAATTCCACTTAGGGTTATGGCTAGGTCACCATGAACTCATAGAGCAAAATGTACACCACCAACAAACTCGGAGTGCTTGGGTATGGTTAGGAGGGCACTTATTTTTCTCGGCTACACTATTTATGTTTCCTGGTAAAATACATGGGAAAATCCCATAGGACGAAAATTCCACTAAGGGTTAGCGTTAATTAACCATGAACTCATAGAGGAAAATGGACACCTCCAACAAACTCGTAGTGCTTGTGTATGGTTAGGAGGACACTTACTTTTCTAGGCTGCGCTATCTATGTTTCCTGGTAAAATACATGGGAAAATCCCATAGGAGAAAAATTCCACTTATGGTTAGAGTTAGGTCACCATGAACTCAAAGAGCAAAATGGACAGTGCGAACAAACCCGGAGTGCTTGGGTATGGTTAGTAGGACAGTTCTCTTTCTAGCCTGCGCTATCTATGTTTCCTGGTAAAATACATGGGAAAATCCAATAGGAGAAAAATTCCACTTAGGGTTAGGGTTAGGTCACCATGAACTCATAGAGCAAAATGGACAGCGCAAAGAAATTTGGAGTTCATGGGAATGGTTAGTAGGGCACTTAATTTTGTAGGCTGCACTTTGTAGGCGTCCTGGTAAAATATATTGGAATATCCCATAGGAGGAAAATTCCACTGAGGGTTATGGTTAGGTCACCATGAACTCACAGAGCAAAATGGACACGGCCAACAAACTTGGTGTGCTTGGGTATGGTTAGGAGGGTACTTACATTTCTAGGCTGCGCTATCTATGTTTCCTGGTAAAATATATGGGAAAAT
Source organism: Crotalus tigris (assembly GCF_016545835.1). Lineage (NCBI taxonomy): Eukaryota > Metazoa > Chordata > Lepidosauria > Squamata > Viperidae > Crotalus > Crotalus tigris. The sequence continues at coordinate 236,918 of NW_024096858.1, read as the reverse complement.
CCCATAGGAGAAAAATTCCACTTAGAGTTAGGGTTAGCTCACCATGAAGTCATAGGGCAAAATGGACAGCGCCAACAAACTCGGAGTTCTTGGGTATGTTTAGTAGGACAGTTCCTTTTCTGGCCTGCCCTATCTATGTTTCCTGGTAAACTACATGGTAAAATCCCATAGGAGGAAAATTCCATTTAGGATTAAGGTTAATTAAACATGAACTCATAGAGGAAAATGGACACCTCCAACAAACTAGGAGTGCTTCGGTATGGTTAGGAGGGCACTTTGTTTTCTAGGCCGCCCTGTCTATGTTTCCTGGAAAAATACATGGGAAAATCCCATAGGAGGAAAATTCCACTTAGGGTTAGACTTAGGTCACCATGAACTCAAAGAGCAAAATGGACAGCGCCAAGAAATTCGGGGTGCTTGGGAATGGTTAGTACGGCACTTAATTTTGTAGGCCGCACTATGTAGGTGTCCTGGTAAAATTTATTGGAAAATCCCATAGGAGGAAAATTCCACTTAGGGTTATGGATAGGTCACCATGAACTCACAGAGCAACATGGATACCGAAAAAAAACTTGGAGTGCTTGGGTATGGTTAGGAGGGCATTACTTTCCTCAGCTGCGCTATCTTTATTTCCTGGTAAAATTTATTGGAAAATCCCATAGGAGAAAAATTCCACTTATGGTTAGAGTTAGGTCACCATGAACTCAAAGAGCAAAATGGACATCGCCAACAAATTCGGTGTTCTTGCATATGGTAGTAGGACAGTTACTTTTCTAGCCTGCCCGATCTGTATTTCCTGGTAAACTACATGGGAAAATGCCATAGGAGGAAAATTCCACTTAGGGTAAGGGTTAGGTCCACATGAACTCATAGAGCAAAATGGACAGCGCCAAGAAAGTCAAAGTGCTGGTGGATGGTTAGGAGGGGACTTAATTTTCTAGGCCGCCCTATGTAGGTTTCGTATTAAAATACAGGGGAAAATCCCACAGGAGATAAATTCCACTTAGGGTTATGGTTAGGTCACCATGAACTCATAGAGCAAAATGGACAGCGCCAAGAAACTCGGAGTTCTTGGGTTTGGTTAGTGGGACAGTTACTTTTGTAGCCTGCCCTATCTATGTTTCCTGGTAAACTACATGGGAAAATCCCAAAGGACGAAAATTCCAGTAAGGGTTAGGGTTAATTAACGATGAACTCATAGAGGAAAATGGACACCTCCAACAAACTCGGAGTGCTTGGGCATGGTTAGGAGGGTAGTTACTTTTCTACGATGCACTATCTATGTTTCCTGGTAAAATACATGGCAAAATCGCATAGGAGAAAAATTCCACTTAGGGTTAGGGTTAGGTCACCATGAACTCATAGAGCAAAATAGACAGCGCCAACAAACTCGGAGTGCTTGGGTATGGTTAGTAGGACAGTTGCTTTTCTAGCCTGCCCTATCTATGTTTCCTGGTAAACTACATGGGAATATCCCATAGGAGGAAAATTCCACTTAGGGTTAGGTTTAATTAACTATGAACCCATAGAGGAAAATGGACACCTCCATCAAACTCGGAGTGCTTGGGTATGTTTAGGAGGGTACTTACTTTTCTAGGCTGCGCTAACTATTTTTCCTGGGAAAATACATGGGAAAATCCCATAGGAGAAAAATTCCACTTAGGGTTAGGTCACCATGAACTCAAAGAGCAAAACGGACAGCGCCAACAAACATGGAGTTCTTGGTTTTGGTTAGTAGGAGAGTTACTTTTCTAGCCTGCCCTATCTATGTTTCCTGGTAAACTATATGGGAAAATGCCATAGGAGGAAAATTCCACTTAGGGTTAGGGTTAATTAGCCATGAACTCATAGAGCGAAATGGACAGCACCAAGAAATTTGGAGTGTTGGGTTATGGTTAGGAGGGCACTTACTTTTCTAGGCTGCGCTATCTATGTTTCCTGGTAAACTACATGGGAAAATTCCATAGGAGGAAAATTCCACTTAGGGTTAGGGTTAATTAGCCATGAACTCATAGAGCAAAATGGACAGCACCAAGAAATTCGGAGTGCTGGGTTATGGTTAGGAGGACACTTACTTTTCTAGGCTGCGCTATCTATATTTCCTGGTAAAATACATGGGAAAATCCCATAGGATAAAAATTCCACTTAAGGTTAGGTTTAGGTCAATATGAACTCGTAGAGCAAAATGGACAGCACCAACAAACTCAGAGTGCTTGGGTATGGTTAGTAGGACAGTTCCTTTTCTAGCCTGCCCTATCTATGTTTCCTGGTAAACTACATGGGAAAATCCCATAAGACGAAAATTTCACTAAGGGTTAGGGTTAACTAACGATGAACTCATAGAGCAAAATGGACAGCGCCAACAAACTCGGAGTGCTTGGGTATGGTTAGGAGGGCACTTACTTTTCTAGGCTGCGCTATCTATGTTTCCTGGTAAAATATATGGGAAAATCCCATCGGAGAAAAATTCCACTTAGGGTTAGAGTTAGGTCACCATGAACTCAAAGAGCAAAATGGACAGCGCGAACAAACTTGGAGTGCTTGGGTATGGTTACTAGCACAGTTCCTTGTCTAGCCTGCCCTATCTATGTTTCCTGGTAAACTATATGGGAAAATGCCATAGGAGGAAAATTCCACTTAGGGTTAGGATTAATTAGCCATGAACTCATGGAGCGAAACGGACAGCGGCAACAAACATGGAGTGCTTGGTTTTGGTTAGTATTACAGTTCCTTTTCTAGCCTGCCCTATCTATGTTTCCTGATAAACTACATGGGAAAATGCCATAGGAGGAAAATTCAACTTAGGGTTAGGGTTAATTAACCATGAATTCATAGAGCAAAATGGACAGCGCGAAGAAATTCAGAGTACTTGGGAATGGTTACTAGGGCACTTAATTTTGTAGGCCTCACTATGTAGGTGTACTTGTAAAATATATTTGAAAATCCCATAGGAGGAAAATTCCACTTAGGGTTATGGTTATGTCACCATGAACTCACAGAGCAACATGGACAGCGCCAACAAACTCGGAGTGCTTGGGTATGGTTAGGAGGGTACTTACTTTTCTAGGCTGCGTTATCTATGTTTCCTGATAAAATACATGGGAAAATCCTATAGGAGAAAAATTCTACTTAGGGTTAGTGTTAGGTCACCATGAATTCATAGAGCAAAATGGACACCTCCAATAAACTCGGAGTGCTTGGGTATGGTTAGGAGGGGGCTTAATATTCTAGGCTGCACTATCTATGTTTCCTGGTAAAATACATGGGAAAATCCCATAGGAGAAAAATTCCACTTAGGGTTAGGGTTAGGTCACCATGAACTCATTGAGCAAAATGGACAGCGCCAAGAAACTCGGAGTGCTTCGGTATGCTTACTAGGACAGTTCCTTTTCTAGCCTACCCTATCTATGTTTCCTGGTAAACTAAATGGGAAAATGCCATAGGAGGAAAATTCCACTTAGGGTTAGGGTTAATTAACCATCAACTCATGGAGCAAAATGTACACCACCAACAAACTCGGACTGCTTGGATCTGGTTAGGAGGGCACTTAATTTTTTAGGCTGCGCTATCTATGTTTCCTGGTAAAATATATGGGAAAATCCCATAGGAGGAAAATTCCACTAAGATTTAGGGTTAGGTCACCATGAATTCATAGAGCAAAATGGAGAGCGCCAACAAACTCGTAGTGCTTGGGTATGATTAGTAGGACAGTTCCTTTTCTAGCCTAACCTATCTATGTTTCATGGTAAACTACATGCGAAAATCCCATAGGAGGAAAATTCCACTTAGGGTTAGAGTTAATTAACCATCAACTCATGGAGCAAAATGTACACCGCCAACAAAGTCGGAGTGCTTCGGTATGGTTAGGAGGGCACTTTGTTTTCTAGGCCGCCCTGTCTATGTTTCCTAGAAAAATACATGGGAAAATCCCATAGGAGGAAAATTCCACTTAGGGTTAGAGTTAGGTCACCATGAATTCATAGAGCAAAATGGACAGCGCAAAGAAATTCGGGGTGCTTGGGAATGGTTAGTACGGCACTTAATTTTGTAGGCCGCACTATGTAGGTGACCTGGAAAAATTTATTGGAAAATCCCATAGGAGGAAAATTCCACTTAGGGTTATGGATAGGCACCATGAACTCACAGAGCAACATGGATACCACATAAAAACTTGGAGTGCTTGTGTATGGTTAGGAGGGCACAAACTTTTCTCAGCTGCGCTATCAATATTTCCTGGTAAAATACATGGGAAAATGCCATAGGAGGAAAATTCCACTTAGGGTTATAGTTATGTCACCATGACCTCACAGAGCAACATGGACAGCGCCAACAAACTCGGAGTGCTTGGGTATGGTTAGTAGGGCACTTACTTTTCTTCGCTATGCTATCTATGTTTCTGGTAAAATACATGGGAAAATGCCATAGGAGGAAAATTCCACTTAGGGTTAGGGTTAATTAACCACGAACTCATAGAGCAAAATGCACACCTCCAACAAACTCAGAGTGTTTGAGTATGGTTAGGAGGGCACTTAATTTTCTAGGCTGCACTATCTATGTTTCCTGGTAAAATCCATGGGAAAATCCCATAGGAGAAAAATTCCACTTAAGGTTAGGGTTAGGTCACCATGAACTCATAGAGCAAAATGGACAGCGCCAACAAACTTGAAGTGCTTCGTTATGGTTAGTAGGACCGTTCCTTTTCTAGCCTGCCCTATCTATGTTTCCTGGTAAACTACATGGGAAAATCCCATAGGAGGAAAATTCAACTTAGGTTTAGGGTTAATTAACAATGAACTCATAGAGCAAAATGGACAGCGCCAACAAACTCGGAGTGCTTCGGTATGCTTAGGAGGCCACTTTGTTTTCTCGGCCACCCATATCTAACCTAACATTACCCTAAGTGGAATTTTTCACCTATGGGATTTTCCCATGTATTTTCCCTGGAAACCTACATAGGGCGGCCTACAAAATTAAGTGCCCTCCTAACCATACACAAGCACTGTGAGTTTGTTGGCTCTGCCCATTTTGCTCTGTGAGTTCATTGGGACCTAACCCTAACCCTTACCGGAATTTTCCTCCTATGGGATTTTCCCATGTGTTTTACCTGGAAACATAGATAGGGCGGCCCAGAAAACAAAGTGCCTTCCTAACCATACTGAAGCACTCCGAGTTTCTTGGCAGTGTCCATTTTTCTCTGTGAGTTCATGGTTAATTAACCCTAACCCTAAGTGGAATTTTCCTCCTATCGGATTTTCCCATGTAGTTTGCCAGGAAACATAGATAGGGCGGGTTACAAAAGTAACTGCCCCACTAACCAAATGCAAGCACTCCGACTTTCTTGGCAACTACATGGGAAAATCCCATAGGAGGAAAATTCCACTTAGGGTTAGGGTTAATTAACCATGAACTCATAGAGGAAAATGTACACCTCCAACAAACTCGGAGTGCTTGGGTATGGTTAGGAGGGTAGTTACTTTTCTAGGCTGCGCTATCTATGTTTCCTGGTAAAATACATGGGAAAATCCCAGAGGAGAAAAATTCCACTTAGGGTTAGGGTTAGGTCACCATGAACTCATAGAGCAAAATGGACAGCGCCAACAAACTCGGAGTTCTTGGGTATAGTTATTAGGACAGTTACTTTTGTAGCCTGCCCTAACTATGTTTCCTGGCAAACTACATTGGAAAATCCCATAGGAGGAAAATTCCACTTAGGGTTAGGGTTAATTAACCATGAACTCATAGAGGAAAATGTACACCTCCAACAAACTCGGAGTGCTTGGGTATGGTTAGGAGGGCACTTACTTTTTTTGGCAGCGCTATCTATGTTTCCTGGTAAAATACATGGGAAAATCCCATAGGAGGAAAATTTCACTTAGGGTTAGGGTAAATTAAGCATTCACTCATAGAGCAAAATGGACAGCACCAAGAAATTCGGAGTGCATGGGAATGGTAAGTAGGGCACTTAATTTTGTAGGCTGCACTTTTTAGGCGTCCTGGTAAAATATATTGGAAAATCCCATAGGAGGAAAATTCCACTGAGTGTTATGGTTAGGTCACCATGAACTCGCAGAGCAAAATGGACACGGCCAACAAACTCGGAGTGCTTGAGTATGGTTAGGAGGGTACTTAATTTTCTAGGCTGCGCTATCTATGTTTCCTGGTAAAATACATGGGAAAATCCCATAGGATAAAAATTCCACTTAGTGTTAGGGTTAGGTCACCATGAAGTCATAGAGCAAAATGGACAGCGCAAACAAACTCGGAGTGCTTGGGTATAGTTAGTAGGACAGTTCCTTTTCTAGCCTGCCCTATCTATGTTTCCTGGTAAACTACATGGGAAAAACCCATAGGAGGAAAATTCCACTTAGGGTTAGGTTTAATTAACCATGAACCCATAGAGGAAAATGGACACCTCCATCAAACTCGGAGTGATTGGATATGTTTAGGAGGGCACTTACCTTTCTAGGCTGCGCTATATATTTTTCCTTGGAAAATACATGGGAAAATCCTATAGGAGAAAAATTCCACTTAGGGTTAAGGTTAGTTCACCATGAACTCAAAGAGCAAAACGGACAGCGCCAACAAACTTGCAGTGCTTGCTTTTGGTTAGTAGGACAGTTCCCTTTCTAGCCTGCCCTATCTATGTTTACTGGTAAACTACATGGGAACATGCCATAGGAGGAAAATTCCACTGAGGGTTAGGGTTAATTAGCCATGAACTCATAGAGCAAAATGGACAGCACCAAGAAATTCGGAGTGCTGGATTATGGTTAGGAGGGCACTTACTTTTCTAGGCTGCGCTATCTATGTTTCCTGGTAAAATACATGGGAAAATCCCATAGGAGAAAAATTCCACTTAGGGTTAGAGTTAGGTCACCATGAACTCAAAGAGCAAAATGGACAGCGCGAACAAACTCGGAGTGCTTGGGTATGGTTACTAGCACAGTTCCCTGTCTAGCCTGCCCTATCTATGTTTCCTGGTAAACTACATGGGAAAATCCCATAGGAGGAAAATTCCACTTAGGGTTAGGGTTAATTAGCCATGAACTCATAGAGCGAAATTGACAGTGCCAAGAAATTCGGAGTGCTTGGGAATGTTTAGTAGGGCACTTAATTTTGTAGGCCGCACTATGTAAGGGTCCTGTTAAAATATATTGGAAAATCCCGTAGGAGGAAAATTCCACTTAGGGTTATGGTTAGGTCACCATGAACTCAGAGAGCAAAATGGACACCGCCAACAAACTCGGAGTGCTTCGGTATGGTTAGGAGGGCACTTAGTTTTCTAGGCTGCCCTAACTATGTTTCCTGGTAAAACACTTGGGAAAATCCCATAGGAGGAAAATTCCACTTAGGGTTAGGGTTAAGTCCCCATGAACTCATAGAGCAAAATGGACAGTGCCAACAAAGTCGGAGTGCTGATGTATGGTTAGGAGGGCACTTAATTTTCTAGGCCGCCCTATGTAGGTTTCGTATTAAAATACAGGGGAAAATCCCATAGGAGAAAAATTCCACTTAGGGTTAGGGTTAGGTCACCATGAACTCATAGAGCAAAATGGACAGCGCCAAGAAACTCGGAGTGCTTGGGTTTGGTTAGTGGGACAGTTACTTTTGTAGCCTGCCCTATCTATGTTTCCTGGCAAACTACATGGGAAAATCCCATAGGAGGAAAATTCCACTTAGAGTTAGGGTTAATTAACCATGAACTCGCAGAGCAAAATGGACATTGGCAACAAACTCGGAGTGCTTGGATATGGTTAGGAGGGCACTTACTTTTCCAGGTTGCGCTATTTATGTTTTCTGTTAAAATACATGGGAAAATCCCATAGGAGGAAAATTCCACATAGGGTTAGGGTTAATTAACCATGAACCTATAGAGCTAAATGGACATCACCAACAAACTCGGTGTTCTTGCATATGGTTAGTAGGACAGTTACTTTTCTAGCCTGCCCCATCTATGTTTCCTGGTAAACTACATATGAAAATCCGATAGGAGGAAAATTCCACTTAGGGTTATGTTTATGTCAACATGAACTCACAGAGGAACATGGACAGCACCAAGAAACTTGGAGTGCTTGGGTATGGTTAGTAGGACAGTTCCTTTTCTAGCCTGCCCTATCTATGTTTCCTGGTAAACTACATGGGAAAATGCCATTGGAGGAAAATTCCACTTAGAGTTAGGGTTAATTAACCATGAATTCATAGAGTAAAATGGACAGCGCCAAGAAATTCGGAGTACTTGGGAATGGTTAGTAGGGCTCTTAATTTTGTAGGCCGCACTATGTAGGTGCCCTGGTAAAATCTATTGGAAAATCCCATAGGAGGAAAATTCCACTTAGAGTTATGGTTAGGTCACCATGAACTCACAGAGCAACATGAACAGCGCCAACAAATTCGGAGTGCTTGGGTATGCTTACTAAGACAATTCCTTTTCTAGCCTACCCTATCTATATTTCCTGGTAAACTACATGGGAAAATGCCACAGGAGGAAAATTCCACTTAGGGTTAGGGTTAATTAACCATGAACTCATGGACCAAAATGTACACCGCCAACAAACTCGGAGTGCTTCGATATGGTTAGGAGGGCACTTACTTTTTTGGGCTGCGCTATCTATGTTTCCTCGTAAAATACATGGGAAAATCCCATAGGAGGAAAATTCCACTTAGGGTTAGGGTTAGGTCACGATGAACTCATAGAGCAAAATGGAGAGCACCAAGAAATTCGGAGTGCATGGGAATGGTTAGTAGGGCACTTAATTTTGTAGGCTGCACTTTTTAGGCGTCCTGGTAAAATATATTGGAAAATACCATAGGAGGAAAATTCCACTGAGGCTTATGGTTAGGTCACCATGAACTAGCAGAGCAAATTGGACAGCGGCAACAAACTTGGAGTGCTTGGGTATGGTTAGAAGTACAGTTCCTTTTCTATCCTGCCCTATCCATGTTTCCTGGTAAACTACATGGGAAAATGCTATAGGAGGAAAATTCCACTTAAGGTTAGGGTTAATTAGCCATGAACTCATGGAGAGAGATGGACAGTGCCAAGATATTCGGAGTGCTTGGGAATGGTTAGTAGGGCACGTAATTTTGTAGGCCGCACTACGTAAGGGTCCTGGTAAAATATATTGGAAAATCCCGTAGGAGGAAAATTCAACTTAGGGTTATGCTTAGGTCACCATGAACTCAGAGAGCAACATGGACACTGGCAACAAACTCAGAGTGCTTGGGTATGGTTAGGAGGGCACTTATTTTTCTCGGCTACTCTATTTATGTTTCCTGGTAAAATACATGGGAAAATTCCATAGGAGGAAAATTCCACTTAGGGTTAGGTTTAATTAACCATGAACTCATACATCAAAATGGACATCGCCAACAAACTCGGTGTTCTTGCATATGGTTAGAAGGACAGTTACTTTTCTAGCCTGCCCTATCTATATTTCCTGGTAAATTACATGGAAAAATGCCGTAGGAGGAAAATTCCACTTAGGGTAAGGGTTAGGTCCACATGAACTCATGGAGCAAAATTGACAGTGCCAACAAAGTCGGAGTGCTGATGTATGGTTAGGAGGGCACTTAATTTTCTAGGCCGCCCTATGTAGGTTTCGTATTAAAATACAGGGGAAAATCCCATAGGAGAAAAAGTCCACTTAGGGTTAGGGTTACGTCACCATGAACTCATAGAGCAAAATGGACAGCGCCAAGAAACTCGAAGTGCTTGGGTATGGTTAGGAGGGTAGTTACTTTTCTAGGCTGCGCTATCTATTTTTCCTCGTAAAATACATGGGAAAATCCCATAGGAGGAAAATTCCACTTAGGGTTAGGGTTAGGTCACGATGAACTCATAGAGCAAAATGGAGAGCACCAAGAAATTCGGAGTGCATGGGAATAGTTAGTAGGGCACTTAATTTTGTAGGCTGCACTTTTTAGGCGTCCTGGTAAAATATATTGGAAAATACCATAGGAGGAAAATTCCACTGAGGCTTATGGTTAGGTCACCATGAACTAGCAGAGCAAAATGGACAGCGGCAACAAACTTGGAGTGCTTGGGTATGGTTAGAAGTACAGTTCCTTTTCTATCCTGCCCTATCCATGTTTCCTGGTAAACTACATGGGAAAATGCTATAGGAGGAAAATTCCACTTAAGGTTAGGGTTAATTAGCCATGAACTCATGGAGAGAAATGGACAGTGCCAAGATATTCGGAGTGCTTGGGAATGGTTAGTAGGGCACTTAATTTTGTAGGCCGCACTACGTAAGGGTCCTGGTAAAATATATTGGAAAATCCCGTAGGAGGAAAATTCAACTTAGGGTTATGCTTAGGTCACCATGAACTCAGAGAGCAACATGGACACTGGCAACAAACTCAGAGTGCTTGGGTATGGTTAGGAGGGCACTTATTTTTCTCGGCTACTCTATTTATGTTTCCTGGTAAAATACATGGGAAAATTCCATAGGAGGAAAATTCCACTTAGGGTTAGGGTTAATTAACCATGAACTCATACATCAAAATGGACATCCCCAACAAACTCGGTGTTCTTGCATATGGTTAGAAGGACAGTTACTTTTCTAGCCTGCCCTATCTATAAATCCTGGTAAATTACATGGAAAAATGCCGTAGGAGGAAAATTCCACTTAGGGTAAGGGTTAGGTCCACATGAACTCATGGAGCAAAATTGACAGTGCCAACAAAGTCAGAGTGCTGATGTATGGTTAGGAGGGCACTTAATTTTCTAGGCCGCCCTATGTAGGTTTCGTATTAAAATACAGGGGAAAATCCCATAGGAGAAAAATTCCACTTAGGGTTAGGGTTACGTCACCATGAACTCATAGAGCAAAATGGACAGCGCCAAGAAACTCGAAGTGCTTGGGTATGGTTAGGAGGGTAGTTACTTTTCTAGGCTGCGCTATCTATTTTTCCTCGTAAAATACATGGGAAAATCCCATAGGATAAAAATTCCACTTAGGGTTAGGTTTAGGTCATCATGAACTCATAAAGCAAAATGGACAGCACCAACGAACTCGGAGTGCTTGGTTTTGGTTAGTAGGACAGTTCCCTTTCTAGCCTGCCCTATCTATGTTTCCTGGTAAACTACATGGGAAAATGCCATAGGAGGAAAATGCCATAGGAGGAACTTAGGGTTAAGGTTAATTAGCCATGAACTCATAGAGGAAAATGGAAACCTCCACCAATCTCGGAGTGCTTGGGTATGGTTAGGAGGGCACTTACTTTTCTAGGCTGCGCTATCTATGTTTCCTTGTAAAATACATGGGAAAATCCCATCGGAGAAAAATTCCACTTAGGGTTAGAGTTAGGTCACCATGAACTCAAAGAGCAAAATGGACAGCGCGAACAAACTCGGAGTGCTTGGGTATGGTTACTAGCACAGTTCCTTGTCTAGCCTGCCCTATCTATGTTTCCTGGTAAACTACATGGGAAAATCCCATAGGAGGAAAATTCCACTTAGGGTTAGGGTTAATTAGCCATGAACTCATAGAGTGAAATGGACAGTGCCAAGAAATTCGGAGTGCTTGGGAATGGTTAGTAGGGCACTTAATTTTGTAGGCGGCACTATGTACGGGTCCTGGTAAAATATATTGGAAAATCCCGTAGGAGGAAAATTCCAGTTAGGGTTATGGGTAGGTCACCATGAACTCAGAGAGCAACATGGACACCGGCAACAAACTCGGAGTTGTTGGGTATGGTTAGGAGGGCACTTATTTTTCTCGGCTACGCTATTTATGTTTCCTGTTAAAATACATGGGAAAATCCCATAGGAGGAAAACTCCACTTAGGGTTAGGGTTAATTAACCATGAACTCATAGAGCAAAATGGACATCGCCAACAAACTCGGTGTTCTTGCGTATGGTTAGTAGGACAGTTACTTTTCTAGCCTTCCCTATCTATGTTTGCAGGTAAACTACATGGGAAAATGTCATAAGAGGAAAATTTCCCTTAGGGTTAGAGTTAATTAACCATGAACTCGCAGAGCAAAATGGACACCTCCAACGAACTCGGAGTGCTTGGGTATGGTTAGGAGGGCACTTACTTTTCTCGGCTACGCTATTTATGTTTCCTGGTAAAATACATGGGAAAATCCCATAGGAGGAAAATTCCACATAGGGTTAGGATTAATTAACCATGAACCCATAGATCAAAATGGACATCACCAACAAACTCGGTGTTCTTGCATATGGTTAGTAGGACAGTTACTTTTCTAGACTGCCCTATCTATATTTCCTGGTAAAATACCTGGGAAAATGCCATAGGAGGAAAATTACATTTAGGGTTAGGGTTAGGCCCCCATGAACTCATAGAGCAAAATGGACAGCGCCAACAAACTCGGAGTGCTTGTGTATGGTTAGGAGGGCACTTACTTTTCTCGGATGCGCTATTTATGTTTCCTGGTAAAATACATGGTAAAATCCCATAGGAGGAAAACTCCACTTAGGGTTAGGGTTAATTAACCATGAACTCATAGAGCAAAATGGACATCGCCAACAAACTCGGTGTTCTTGCATATGGTTAGTAGGACAGTTACTTTTCTAGCCTGCCCTATCTATGTTTCCTGGTAAATTACATGGGAAAATGCCATAAGAGGAAAATTCCACTTAGGGTTAGGGTTAATTAACCATGAACTCGCAGAGCAAAATGGACACTAGCAACAAACTCGGAGTGCTTGGGTATGGTTAGGAGGGCACTTACTTTTCCAGGTTGCGCTATTTATGTTTCCTGTTAAAATACATGGGAAAATCCCATAGGAGGAAAATTCCACATAGGGTTAGGCTTAATTAACCATGAACCCATAGATCAAAATGGACATCACCAAAAACCTCGGTGTTCTTGCATATGGTTAGTAGGACAGTTACTTTTCTAGCCTGCCCTATCTATGTTTCCGGTAAACTACATATGAAAATCCGATAGGAGGAAAATTCCACTTACGGTTATGGTTATGTCACCATGAACTCACAGAGCAACATGGACAGCGCCAAGAAACTTAGAGTGCTTGGGTATGGTTAGTAGGACAGTTCCTTTCCTAGCCTGCCCTATCTATGTTTCCTGGTAAACTACATGGGAAAATCCCATAGGACGAAAATTCCACTAAGGGTTAGGGTTAACTAACCATGAACTCTTAGAGGAAAATGGACACCTCCAACAAACTCGGAGTGTTTGGGTATGGTTAGGAGGGCACTTACTTTTCTCGGCTACGCTATTTATGTTTCCTGGTAAAATACATGGGAAAATCCCATAGGAGGAAAATTCCACTTAGGGTTACGGTTAATTAACCATGAACTCATACAGCAAAATGGACATCGCCAACAAACTCAGTGTTCTTGCATATGGTTAGTAGGACAGTTACTTTTCTAGCCTGCCCTATCTATATTTCCTGGTAAACTACATGGGAAAATGCCATAGGAGGAAAATTCCATTTAGGGTTAGGGTTAGGCCCCCATGAACTCATAGAGTAAAATGGACAGCGCCAACAAACTCGGTGTTCTTACATATGGTTAGGAGGACAGTTATTTTTCTAGCCTGCCCTATCTATGTTTGTAGGTAAACTACATATGAAAATCCCATAGGAGGAAAATTCCCCTTAAGGTTAGAGTTAATTAACCATGAACTCATAGAGCAAAATGGACAGCACCAACAAACTTGGAGTGCTTGGATATGGTTAGTAGGACAGTTCCTTTTCTAGCCTGCCCTATCTGTGTTTCCTGGTAAACTACATGGAAAAATGCCATAAGAGGAAAATTCCACTTAGGGTTAGGGTTAATTAAACATGAACTCGCAGAGCAAAATGGACACTAGCAACAAACCCGGAGTGCTTTGGTATGGTTAGGAAGGCACTTACTTTTCCAGGTTGCGCTATTTATGTTTCCTGTTAAAATACATGGGAAAATCCCATAGGAGGAGAATTCCACATAGGGTTAGGGTTAATTAACTATGAACCCATAGATCAAAATGGACATCACCAACAAACTCGGTGTTCTTGCATATGGTTAGTAGGACAGTTACTTTTCTAGCCTGCCCTATCTATGTTTCCTGGTAAACTACATGTGAAAATCCGATAGGAGGAAAATTCCACTTAGGGTTATGGTTATGTCACCATGAACTCACAGAGCAACATGGACAGCGCCAAGAAACTTAGAGTGCTTGGGTATGGTTAGTAGGACAGTTCCTTTCCTAGCCTGCCCTATCTATGTTTCCTGGTAAACTACATGGAAAAATCTTATAGGACGAAAATTCCACTAAGGGTTATGGTTAACTAACCATGAACTCATAGAGGAAAATGGACACCTCCAACAAACTCGGAGTGCTGGGGTATGGTTAGGAGGGCACTTACTTTTCTAGGCTGCGCTATTTATGTTTCCTGGTAAAATACATGGGAAAATGCCATAGGAGAAAAATTCCACTTAGGGTTAGAGTTAGGTCACCATGAACTCAAAGAGCAACATGGACAGCGCCAAGAAACTTGGAGTGCTTGGGTATGGTTAGTAGGACAGTTCCTTTTCTAGCCTGCTTTATCTATGTTTCCTGGTAAACTACATGGGAAAATGCCATAGGAGGAAAATTCCACTTAGGGTTAGGGTTAATTAGCCATGAACTCATAGAGCGAAATGGACAGTGCCAAGAAATTGGGAGTGCTTGGGAATGGTTAGTAGGGCACTTAATTTTGTTGGCCGCACTATGTAAGGGTCCTGGTAAAATATATTGGAAAATCCCACAGGAGGAAAATTCCACATAGGATTAGGGTTAATTAACCATGAACCCATAGATCAAAATTGACATCACCAACAAACTCGGTGTTCTTGCATATGGTTAGTAGGACAGTTACTTTTCTAGCCTGCCCCATCTATGTTTCCTGGTAAACTACATATGAAAATCCGATAGGAGGTAAATTCCACTTAGGGTTATGGTTATGTCACCATGAACTCACAGAGCAACATGGACAGCGCCAAGAAACTTAGAGTGCTTGGGTATGGTTAGTAGGACAGTTCCTTTTCTAGGCTACCCTATCTATGTTTCCTGGTAAACTACATGGGAAAATGCCATAGGAGGAAAATTCCACTTAAGGTTAGGCTTAATTAACCATGAACTCATGGAGCAAACTATACACCACCAACAAACTCGGAGTGCTTGGATATGGTTAGGAGGGCACTTACATTTTTGGTCTGCGCTATCTATGTTTCCTGGTAAAATACATGGGAAAATCCTATAGGAGGAAAATTCCACTTAGGGTTAGGGTTAATTAGCCATGAACTCATAGAGGAAAATGGAAACCTCCAACAAACTCTGAGTGCTTGGGTATGGTTAGGAGGGCACTTACTTTTCTCGGCTACGCTATTTATGTTTCCTGGTAAAATACATGGGAAAATCCCACAGGAGGAAAATTCCACATAGGATTAGGGTTAATTAACCATGAACTCATGGAGCAAACTATACACCACCAACAAACTCAGAGTGCCTGGATATGGTTAGGAGGGCACTTACATTTTTGGTCTGCGCTATCTATGTTTCCTGGTAAAATACATGGGAAAATCCTATAGGAGGAAAATTCCACTTAGGGTTAGGGTTAATTAGCCATGAACTCATAGAGGAAAATGGAAACCTCCAACAAACTCGGAGTGCTTGGGTATGGTTAGGAGGGCACTTACTTTTCTCGGCTACGCTATTTATGTTTCCTGGTAAAATACATGGGAAAATCCCATAGGAGGAAAATTCCACTTAGGGTTACGGTTAATTAACCATGAACTCATACAGCAAAATGGACATCGCCAACAAACTCAGTGTTCTTGCATATGGTTAGTAGGACAGTTACTTTTCTAGCCTGCCCTATCTATATTTCCTGGTAAACTACATGGGAAAATGCCATAGGAGGAAAATTCCATTTAGGGTTAGGGTTAGGCCCCCATGAACTCATAGAGTAAAATGGACAGCGCCAACAAACTCAGTGATCTTACATATGGTTAGGAGGACAGTTATTTTTCTAGCCTGCCCTATCTATGTTTGCAGGTAAACTACATATGAAAATCCCATAGGAGGAAAATTCCCCTTAAGGTTAGAGTTAATTAACCATGAACTCATAGAGCAAAATGGACAGTACCAACAAACTTTTGAGTGCTTGGATATGGTTAGTAGGACAGTTCCTTTTCTAGCCTGCCCTATCTGTGTTTCCTGGTAAACTACATGGAAAAATGCCATAAGAGGAAAATTCCACTTAGGGTTAGGGTTAATTAAACATGAACTCGCAGAGCAAAATGGACACTAGCAACAAACCCGGAGGGCTTGGGTATGGTTAGGAAGGCACTTACTTTTCCATGTTGCGCTATTTATGTTTCCTGTTAAAATACATGGGAAAATCCCATAGGAGGAGAATTCCACATAGGGTTAGGGTTAATTAACTATGAACCCATAGATCAAAATGGACATCACCAACAAACTCGGTGTTCTTGCATACGGTTAGTAGGACAGTTACTTTTCTAGCCTGCCCTATCTATGTTTCCTGGTAAACTACATGTGAAAATCCGATAGGAGGAAAATTCCACTTAGGGTTATGGTTATGTCACCATGAACTCACAGAGCAACATGGACAGCGCCAAGAAACTTAGAGTACTTGGGTATGGTTAGTAGGACAGTTCCTTTCCTAGCCTGCCCTATCTATGTTTCCTGGTAAACTACATGGAAAAATCTTATAGGACGAAAATTCCACTAAGGGTTATGGTTAACTAACCATGAACTCATAGAGGAAAATGGACACCTCCAACAAACTCGGAGTGCTTGGGTATGGTTAGGAGGGCACTTACTTTTCTAGGCTGCGCTATTTATGTTTCCTGGTAAAATACATGGGAAAATGCCATAGGAGAAAAATTCCACTTAGGGTTAGAGTTAGGTCACCATGAACTCAAAGAGCAACATGGACAGCGCCAATAAACTCGGAGTTCTTGGGTACGGTTGGTAGGACAGTTCCTTTTCTAGCCTGCCCTATCTATGTTTCCTGTTAAGCTACATGGGAAAATCCCATAGGATGAAAATTCCACTTAAGGTTTGGGTTAATTAAGCATGAACTCATAGAGGAAAATGGACGCCTCCAACAAACACGGAGTGCTTGGGTATGGTTAGGATGGTACTTATTTTTCTAGGCTGCGCTATCTATATATCCTGGTAAAATACATGGGAAAAACCCATAGGAGAAAAATTCCACTTAGGGTTAGGGTTAGGTCACCATGAACTCACAGAGCAATATGGACACCGCCAACAAGCTTGGAGTGCTTGTGTATAGTTAGGAGGCACTTTGTTTTCTAGGCCGCCCTATCTATGTTTCCTTATAAAACAGATGGGAAAATCCCATAGGAGGAAAATTCCACTTAGGGTTAGGGTTAGGTCACTATGAATTCATAGAGCAAAATGGACAGCGCCAAGAAATTCAGAGTGCTTGGGAATGGTTAGTAGAGCATTTAATTTTGTAGTCTGCACTATGTTGGTGTCCTGGTAAAATATATTCGAAAATCCCATAGGAGGAAAATTCCACTTAGGGTTATGGTTATGTCACCATGAACTCTCAGAGGAACATGTACAACGCCAACAAACTCGGAGTGCTTGAGTATGGTTAGATGGGCACTTACTGTCCTACTAACTGTCCTACTAACCATACCCAAGCACTCCGAGTTTGTTGGCGCTGTCCATTTTACTGTGTGAGTTCATGGTGACCTAACACTAACCCTAAGTGGAATTTTCTCCTATGGGATTTCCCCCTGTATTTTACCAGGAAACCTACATAGGGCGGCCTAGAAAATTAAGTGCCCTCCTAACCATATACAAGCACTCCGAATTTGTTTGCGCTGTCCATTTTGCTCTATGAGTTCATGGTGACCTAACCCTAACCCTAAGTGGAATTTTTCTCCTATGGGATTTTCCCCTGTATTTTACCTGGAAAGCTACCTAGGGCGGCCTAGAAAATTAAGTGCCCTCCTAACCATACCCAAGCACTCCGAGTTTGTTGGCGGTGTCAATTTTGCTCTATGAGTTCATGGTTAATTAACCCTAAACGTAATTGGAATTTAACTCCTTTGACATTTTCCCATGTGTTTTATAAGGTAACATAGATAGCGAAGCATAGAAAATTAAGTGCCCTCCTAACCATACCGAAGCACTCCGAGTTTGTTGGCGGTGTCCTTTTTGCTCTATGAATTCATGGTGACCTAACCCTAAGTGGAATTTTTCTCCTATGGGATTTTCCCATGTATTTTACCAGGAAACATAGATAGGGCGGCCTAGAAAACAAAGTGCCCTCCTAACTATATTAAAGGATTCCAAGTTTGTTGGTCATGTCTATTTTGCTCTATGTGTTCATGGAGACCTAATCCTAACCCTAAGTGGAATTTTCCTCCTATGGCATCTTTATATGTAATTTACCAGGAAACATAGTTAGAGCAGGATAGAAAATTAAGTGCCCTCCTAACCCATACATAAGAACACCGAATTTGTTGACGATGTCCATTTTGCTCTATGAGTTCATATTGACCTAACCCTAACCCTAAGTGGAATTTGCCTCCTATGGGATTTTCCCATATGTTTTCCCAGGAAACATAAATAGGACAGCCTAGAAAACTAAGTGACGAACTAACCGTTCCCAAGCACTCCGAGTTTGTTGGCACTGTCCATTTTGGTCTATGAATTCATGGAGACCTAACCCTAACCCTAAGTGGAATTTTCCAACTATGGGTTTTTCCCATGTATTTTACCAGGATATATAGATAGCACAGCCTAGAAAATTAACTGTCCTAATCACCATACCCAAGCACTCCGAGTTTGTTCGTGCTGTCCATTTTGCTCTATGAGTTCATGGTTAATTAACCCTAACCCTAAGTGGAATTTTCCTCCTATGGGATTTTCCCATGTAGTTTACCAGGAAACATAGATAGCGTAGGCTAGAAAAGTAACTGTCCTAATAACCATACCCAAGCACCCCGCGTTTGTTGGCGCTGCCATTTTTCTCTGTGAGTTCATGGTGACCTAACCCTAACCCTAAGTGGAATTTTCCTCCTATGGGATTTTCCCATCTATTTTACCAGGAAATATAGATAGGGCAGGCTAGAAAAGGAACTTTCCTACTAACCATACCGAAGCACTCCAACTTTGTTGGCACTGTCCATTTTCCTCTATGAGTTCATGGTTAATTAACGCTAACCCTAAGTGGAATTTTCCTCCTATGGGATTTTCCCATGTATTTTACCAGGAAACCTACATAGGGCGGCCTAGAAAATTAAGTGCCCTCCTAACCATACCCAAGCATTCTGAGTTTGTTGGCTGTGTCCATGTTGCTCTGTGAGTTCATGGTGACCTAACCCTAACCCTAAGTGAAATTTTCCTCCTATGGGATTTTCTCATGTAATTTATCAGGAAACATAGATAGGGCAGGATAAAAAATAAGTGCCCTCCTAACCATACCCAAGCACTCCGAGTTTCTTGGCGGTTTCCATTTTGCTGTATGAGTTCAAGGGGACCTAACCCTAACCCTAATTGTAATTTTCCTCCTATAGGATTTTCCCATGTATTTTACCAGGAAACCTACATAGGGCGGCCTAGAATATTAAGTGCCCTCCTAACCATACCGAAGCATTCCGAGTTTGTTGGCAGTGTCCATTTTGCTCTGTGAGTTCATGGTTTATTAACCCTAACCCTAAGTGGAATTTTCCTCCTATGGGATTTTCCCATGTAGTTTACCAGGAAACATAGATATGGCAGGCTAGAAAACGAACTGTCCTACTCACCCTACCCAAGCACTCCGAGTTTGTTCACGCTGTCCATTTTGCTCTTTGAGTTCATGGTGACCTAACCCTAACCCTAAGTGGAATTTTCCTCCTATGGGATTTTACCATGTGTTTTTCCAGGAAACATAAATAGCGCAGCCTAGAAAAGTAAGTGCCCTCCTGACCATCCCTAAGTACTCCGAGTTTGTTGGCAGTGTCCATGTTGCTCTGTGAGTTCATGGTGACCTAACCCTAACCCTAAGTGTAATTTTCCTCCTATGAGATTTTCCCATGTATTTTACCAGGAAACCTACATAGGGCGGCCTAGAAAATTAAGTGCCCTCCTAACCATAACCAAGCACTCCGGGTTTGTTGGCCATGTCCATGTTGCTCTGTGAGTTCATCGTTACCTAACCCTAACCCTAAGTGGAATTTTCCTCCTATGGCATTTTCCCATGTAGTTAACCAGGAAACATAGATAGCGTAGGCTGGAAAAGTAACTGTCCTATGAACCATACCCAATCACACCGAGTTTTTTGGCGCTTTCCATTTTGCTCTATGAGTTCATGGTGACCTAACCCTAACCCAAAGTAGAATTTTCCTCCTATGGGATTTTCCCATGTATTTTACCAGGATACATAGATAGCGCAGCCTAGAAACGTTAGTGCCCTCCTAACCATATCCAAGCTCTCCGATTTTGTTGGCGGTGTCCATTTTGCTCTATATGTTCATGGGGACCTAACCCTAACCCTAATGGAATTTTCCTCTTATGGGATTTTTATATGTAGTTTACCAGGAAACATAGATAGGGCAGGCTAGAAAATTAAGTGCCCTCCTAACCATACATAAGAACACCAACTTTGTTGGTGCTTTACATTTTGCTCTATGAGTTCATTGGGACCTAACCCTATCCCTAACTGGAATTTTCCTCCTATGGGATTTTCCCATGTATTTTACCAGGAAACATAGATAGCGCAGCATAGAAAAATAAGTGCCCTCCTAACCATACCCAAGCTCTCCGGGTTTGTTGGCAGTGTCCATGTTGCACTATGAGTTCATGGGGACCTAACTCTATCCCTAAGTGTAATTTTCCTCCTATGGGATTTTCCCATGTATTTTACCAGGAAACATTGATAGCGCAGCCTAGAAAAATAAGTGCCCTCCTAACCATACCCAAGCACTTCGAGTTTGTTGGCAGTGTCCATTTTGCTCTATGAGTTCATGGTTAATTAACCCTAACCGTAAGTGGAATTTTCCTCCTATTGGATTTTCCCTTATAGTTTAGCAGGAAACATAGATAGCGTAGGCTAGAAAATTAACTGTCCTAAAAACCATACCCACGCCCCACGCCTTTGTTGGCGCTGCCATTTTTCTCTGTGAGTTCATGGTGACCTAACCCTAACCCTAAGTAGAATTTTCCTCCTATGGGATTTTTCCATGTATTTTACCAGGAAATATAGATAGGGCAGGCTAGAAAAGGAACTGTCCTACTAACCATACCCAAGCACTCCAACTTTGTTGGCGCTGTCCATTTTGCTCTGTGAGTTCATGGTGACCTAACCCTAGCCCTAAGTGGAATTTTCCTCCTATGGTATTTTCATATGTAGATTACCAGGAAACATAGATAGGGCAGGCTAGAAAAGTAATTGTCCTACTTACCATATGCAAGAACACCGAGTTTGTTGGTGATGTCCATTTTGCTCTATGAGTTCATGGTGACCAAACCCTAAGTGTAATTTTCCTCCTATGGGATTTTCCCATGTATTTTACAGGAAACCTACATAGGGCGGCCTAGAAAACTAAGTGCCCTCCTAACCATACCGAAGCACTCTGAGTTTGTTGGCGGTGTCCATTTTGCTCTATGAGTTCATGGTTAATTATCCCTAACCCTAAGTGGAATTTTCCTCCTATGGGATTTTCCCATGTAGTTTACCAGGAAACATAGATAGGGCAGGCTAGAAAAGGAACTGTCCTACTAACCATACCCAAGCACTCCGAGTTTGTTGGCACTGTCCATTTTGCTCTATGAGTTCATGGTGACCTAAACCTAACCCTAAGTGGAATTTTCCTCCTTTGGGATTTTCCCATGTATTTTACCAGGAAACATAGATAGGGCGGCCTAGAAAACAAAGTGCCCTCTTAACCATACTGTAGCACTCCGAGTTTGTTGGCGGTGTCCATTTTGCTCTATGAGTTCATGGTTAATTAACCCTAACCCTAAATTGAATTTTCCTCCTATGGGATTTTCCCATGTAGTTTACCAGGAAACATAGATAGGGCAGGCTAGAAAAGGAACTGTCGTACTAACCATACACAAGCACTCTGAGTTTGTTGGCTCCGTCCATTTTGCTCTATGAGTTCATGGTGACCTAACCCTAACCCTATGTGGAATTTTCATCCTATGGGATTTTCCCATGTAGTTTACCAGGAAACATAGATAGGGCAGGATAGAAAATTAACTGTCCTACTAACCATACATAAGAACACCGAGTTTTTTGGCGATGTCCATTTTGCTCTATGAGTTCATGGTTAATTAACCCTAACCCTAAGTGGAATTTTCCTCCTATGGGATTTTCCCATGTAGTTTACCAGGAAACCTACATAGGGCGGCCTAGAAAACAAAGTGCCCTCCTAACCATACCCAAGCACTCCGACTTTGTTGGTGCTGTCCATGTTGCTCTATGAGTTCATGGTTAATTAACCCTAACCCCAAGTGGAATTTTCCTCCTATGGGATTTTCTCATGTAGTTTACCAGGAAACATAGATAGGGCAGGATAGAAAAGTAAGTCCCTCCTAACCATACCCAAGCACTCCGAGTTTGTTGGCGGTTTCCATTTTGCTCTATGAGTTCATGGTTAATTAACCCTAACCCTAAGTGGAATTTTCCTCCTATGGGATTTTCCCATGTAGTTTACCAGGAAACATAGATAGCGCAGCCTAGAAAAATAAGTGCCCTCCTAACCAGACCCAAGCACTTCGAGTTTGTTGGCAGTGTCCATTTTGCTCTATGAGTTCATGGTTAATTAACCCTAACCGTAAGTGGAATTTTCCTCCTATTGGATTTTCCCTTATAGTTTAGCAGGAAACATAGATAGCGTAGGCTAGAAAATTAACTGTCCTAAAAACCATACCCACGCCCCACGCCTTTGTTGGCGCTGCCATTTTTCTCTGTGAGTTCATGGTGACCTAACCCTAACCCTAAGTAGAATTTTCCTCCTATGGGATTTTTCCATGTATTTTACCAGGAAATATAGATAGGGCAGGCTAGAAAAGGAACTGTCCTACTAACCATACCCAAGCACTCCAACTTTGTTGGCGCTGTCCATTTTGCTCTGTGAGTTCATGGTGACCTAACCCTAGCCCTAAGTGGAATTTTCCTCCTATGGTATTTTCATATGTAGATTACCAGGAAACATAGATAGGGCAGGCTAGAAAAGTAATTGTCCTACTTACCATATGCAAGAACACCGAGTTTGTTGGTGATGTCCATTTTGCTCTATGAGTTCATGGTGACCAAACCCTAAGTGTAATTTTCCTCCTATGGGATTTTCCCATGTATTTTACAGGAAACCTACATAGGGCGGCCTAGAAAACTAAGTGCCCTCCTAACCATACGAAGCACTCTGAGTTTGTTGGCGGTGTCCATTTTGCTCTATGAGTTCATGGTTAATTATCCCTAACCCTAAGTGGAATTTTCCTCCTATGGGATTTTCCCATGTAGTTTACCAGGAAACATAGATAGGGCAGGCTAGAAAAGGAACTGTCCTACTAACCATACCCAAGCACTCCGAGTTTGTTGGCACTGTCCATTTTGCTCTATGAGTTCATGGTGACCTAAACCTAACCCTAAGTGGAATTTTCCTCCTTTGGGATTTTCCCATGTATTTCACCAGGAAACATAGATAGGGCGGCCTAGAAAACAAAGTGCCCTCTTAACCATACTGTAGCACTCCGAGTTTGTTGGCGGTGTCCATTTTGCTCTATGAGTTCATGGTTAATTAACCCTAACCCTAAATTGAATTTTCCTCCTATGGGATTTTCCCATGTAGTTTACCAGGAAACATAGATAGGGCAGGCTAGAAAAGGAACTGTCGTACTAACCATACACAAGCACTCTGAGTTTGTTGGCTCCGTCCATTTTGCTCTATGAGTTCATGGTGACCTAACCCTAACCCTATGTGGAATTTTCATCCTATGGGATTTTCCCATGTAGTTTACCAGGAAACATAGATAGGGCAGGATAGAAAATTAACTGTCCTACTAACCATACATAAGAACACCGAGTTTTTTGGCGATGTCCATTTTGCTCTATGAGTTCATGGTTAATTAACCCTAACCCTAAGTGGAATTTTCCTCCTATGGGATTTTCCCATGTAGTTTACCAGGAAACCTACATAGGGCGGCCTAGAAAACAAAGTGCCCTCCTAACCATACCCAAGCACTCCGACTTTGTTGGTGCTGTCCATGTTGCTCTATGAGTTCATGGTTAATTAACCCTAACCCCAAGTGGAATTTTCCTCCTATGGGATTTTCTCATGTAGTTTACCAGGAAACATAGATAGGGCAGGATAGAAAAGTAAGTCCCTCCTAACCATACCCAAGCACTCCGAGTTTGTTGGCGGTTTCCATTTTGCTCTATGAGTTCATGGTTAATTAACCCTAACCCTAAGTGGAATTTTCCTCCTATGGGATTTTCCCATGTAGTTTACCAGGAAACATAGATAGGGCAGGCTAGAAAAGGAACTGTCCTACTAACCATACCCAAGCACTCCGGGTTTGTTGGCACTGTCCATTTTGCTCTATGAGTTCATGGTTACCTAACCCTAACCCTAAGTGGAATTTAGACACCTGGCAATTGGTTCATATTTATGATACTTTCCGTGTCCGGGGGTCATGTGATCACCTTTTGCAACTTTCTAACAACCAAAGTCAATGGGGAAGCCAGATTCATTTAACAACCGCGTTACTAACTTAACAACTACAGTGATTCACTTAACTGTGGCAGGAAAGGTCAGAAAATGGGGCAAAATTCACTTAACAAATGTCTCACTGAACCACAGAAATTGGGGCCTCAGTTGTGGTCAAAAGACGTGGACTTACCTGTACTTTCGACAATCAGTTCTAAAGTCAGGCGAATGCCGTTCCTGACTTCATCCAATCAGAAATGTTCTATGCTTAGATAAAATGACCATCAGAACTGTCCTCCTCATAACTGAGCCGTTCCAAATGAAGATCAAAATGAAGAAAAGAGAAGTTGGGTCTTTTTGCTATTGCTAATGAAGAAGTTCCAGCTCCTACATTCTTCAAGTCTGTCCTGTTTATGTAGATTGTACGTGCAGCTTCATGAATCAAAGGAGACCTTTAGGATCTGGAAAGGCAACAGTCCTAAAAGCAGCCAAAAGTCTGGATTACTTCAGAAGCAGTGGTAACCCTTAAAACTTAAGGCTGGTGGTACAGATGCATATATGGAAGAAATATAGATAGTCGTCAACTCACAATCACAATTGAGACTGGAATTTCCATTGCTAAGCAAGGCAGATGTTAAAGGAGTCATGTCCAATTTTATGACTTTTTTTACCATGGTTGATAAGTGAATCACAAAGTTGTTAAGTGAATCACAAAGTTGTTAAGTGAATTCAGCTTCCCATTGACTTGGGAAGCCAACTGGGAATTCAGCTTCCCATTGACTGGTTGGAAGCCAACTGGGAAGATCACAAATGGAGATTACATGACCAGAGATGCGGATTGCCAAGCACCCAAATTTTGATCACGTGACTGTACAAATGCTATGATGTTCATAGGTTTGAGGACTGGTAAGTCATTTTTTTTTTCCAGTGCCATTGTAACTTCGAATGGTTGCTAAACAAATGGTTGTAAGTCAAGGACTACTTGTATGCATTCTGAAGTACTTTTTGCCCATTTCTCCTCCACTAAATTTCTTTATACTAAAGAGATATTTGAAATTTTTCTTCCCCAGGTTCCTAAATATTGCTTTATCCCACTCGTCTTAGCTTGCTCAGCCTGCCATGAAGTGATTCGGGGAAGGAGGAGAAGAGAAACAGCACACAGAATCACAAATATGGAACACTGAACTGATTAGCATTGCCCACTGCAAGGACTGAGAGTTTTCCCAGTCAGTAGTGCACAGATTCACATGGCTGCTCCCTCTGGAAAGTGTTACGCTTCTAAGAGCTGCTGGGAAGTAGCTTTTTGAAATTTTATGTATTTGCAAATTGCAGTGTTGGAGGGATAGTCAGAGCTGCCCTTATGGTATACTTAGAGAGGAAATGTGGTACTTGGGAGTCTCTAGATTACCAGCCACCACAGCCAGTTCTTTGAGATTGTGGGAGATGTGCCAGAATGACAGCTAAAAGTCCGAAGATTCCTTGGCATTCTGCCCATGGGTCTGTCTCTCGCTTTTCTTTCTTCTGAACCACTTGGTGGCATGGCTAGCAAGGGTATTTTTAAGAAGGTGGAATCATTTCTAAATGGAATAGTACATTTATTCCAGCACTGAGTCACTGGCAAAAATGGAACCTACTAATTAACATAATACTGTAGGTTGGATTCAAAAGATAGCCCTGGGCCTGGATGCAGGTCATGTCCTTTTGGTCATACCTCAGCCCTTCAAACTTTGCTCTGGAGATTGTGCACTGATAATTCTCCTCCCTGTTACAATGACAGAGTGTGACAGTGACTTCTTCCCAATGTTGCGGTGCAGCAAATGTCAGAGGGATAATTATGTGCACTTGCCTTCTCAGAACCAACTAAAGCACCAGTAATCCCTAATCTCTCTTGCATTCCTCAACTCTATATTCCCTGAGACAAAGGATGGTGCATAAATCAGAATGGGACATCTGCTAGAACAATATGGAAAATAACATTGAGAGCTGGAAGAAAAATCCCTCCCCAACACTGACATCTTTTTCTGTAAAAGCACTTTTTGGGTTGAAGCCACCTAAATGAACTGAAGGGCACACATAGATAATCTTCCAGCAGCAGCTGATCATGGACAGCTAGGTTAGGAAAGCTGAAGTGTCATAATATTAGGAGTTATGTTAAACTAAAAGTTTCAGGAAAATGGAAGACTAAATTTTTCAGGTCAATGTGTATTGCTCTCCCTATGTACTGTACTGTACTGTATAGGAAATACCCCTGTTCTGTAGAGGAGTTTATATTTGAGAATGCTTGGATTAGAAATGGATTTTTCTTTTGTTCTCTGAATCTCCTCTTTCTAAGAATCATTTTGCAATCTTGAAAATATTCTACTTCAGTATGAATTTGCACAGCATGCAAACAAACAGCTTCTTTGATCCTGATAAGGGGTCTTGATGCTGCTGTGCTGTGGCTAAGTAATGAATGGCTTCAAAATTAAGGGCTTCCTTAATGATAACAGCTTGCTGGGCTGTGAGTTTTTCATTGATTCTACATACCAAATGGTTTTACACACACACACATACATATATACATTTATACATATATACATGGAATAGTACATTTATTCCAGCATTGAGTCAGTGGCAAAAATGGATAGATAGATATATAAAACAACAAGATGCAGCAACCAAAATAAGCAGAACTTCAGTGAAATGTATGAATCTCATTTTTACAAAAAAAAAAAAAAAAAACCTGCCAGAAGGCTTAAGCACGGGTTGTCTTTTGTAAACTGTTTTGAAGAGAAGGGGGGAAAAAAAATCTAGATCTTATTTTATTGCTTTCTTTTTATCCACATCCATTAATACACTCAAGCAGAAAATAGGCCTAATGTTGTCTTTAGTAGCTTGAGATTTTTGTTTTTCTAAAAAAAAAAAAAAGAGCTAGCAAGGAAGGAAAATAGAACTCAGCCTGAACAAAAAATGATGACAGAAAGCCATGGATACTGAATTGGAATTCTCTTTCAGGAAAAAAAAAAAAAAGTGCATCTTTATCAACTCTATATTTTGTCACTCTTGAAGTATTTTTTACAAATGGCCTATTAGAAAATTTGTATTTATTTATTTAAAAGATTTGCATGAGCACCCACCTTGGAGCAGAACTCTGGGTAGCTCTCAACCACAATAAACCATAAAACAATTTTTAAAACTGTTTAACTTGGTGCCTCAAGCCATCCTTCTGGAATGCTCCCACAAACCATCCACAAGCCCAATTTCCTACTACCCTAGTGCCTGGGGGAAGAGCTTCTGAGAGGCTAAAAAAGTAGAGACCTGCTAGATCACCAGGAAGGCACCACTTTCTAGGTTCTACTAGATCACAATATTTAAGAGAAGGGACCTTGAAAGTGGTCAATCTGGTTGGGTGGGCAGATAGCCTCAGAGATTGGCAATCTTGCAGATAACCTGGCCACATTCCTCACTGGAGGGATATCAGTGCTTAAATGCCATGATTTAACTTTTTTAAAAAAAATCAGTAATGGGTCTTTGTGTTTAGATATAATCTAATACAGTGGTTCTCAACCTTTTTAATGCTGCGACCCCCAACCGGTCGTAAATTGAGGACTACTCAACCGGTCGTAAGTCGAGGACTACTCAACTGATGCAGCACCATTTGCAGAATGGGACTTTTGGTGGGCTCAGCAGGGCAGAGACAGCTTGGACAATTCCTATTGGCTTTTGAAAGCCAATAGAATTAGACTCTATTCAAGAGAGTCTATTCTATTGGCTTTCAAAAGCCAATAGAATAAAAGGGAGTAGCACAGCTAAGGAAAAGGGGGAAAAAATGGCGGACTGTGTTGTTTGGTGACCCCCATGAAATGGTCATTCGACCCCAAATGGGGTCCCGACCCACAGGTTGAGAACCACTGATCTAATACAATGTTTTTCAAACTTGGCCATTTTAAAAGGGGTGGACTTTGACTCCCAGAATTCCCCATCCAGCAGTGCTCCCTGGAGAATTCTGGAACTTGAAGTCCACCCCTCTTAAAATGGCCAGGTCTGAAAGACAGTGATCTACTAGATAAAGGAAATTCATTTCCCAAGGCCAATTGTCCCAAAGCCCAATTCCAATTCAGATTCTAGCTCCCATTTTTTTGTCCACACCTAGGTGGTCACACCAAGCTTTGTAGCACAGCCATGGCTTTTGCCTTACATCCCCCACTTGAAAGGAAAGACAGGCATATTCCCCCCCACCCTTGACAGGTCAGGCATATTGAGGGAATCGAGACTGCAAGGCCCTAGAACAGTGTTTCTCAACCTCAACAACTTTACAATTTGTGGACTTCAAGTCCCAGAATTCCTCAGCCAGCATTCTGGCTGGAGAATTCTGGGAGTTGAAGTCCACACATCTTAAAATTGCTGAGGTTGAGAAACACTGCCCTAGAAGATCAGTAGAATAATCCACAGTAAATGCAAGAGCTGCTTGTATCCCATTAAGCACAATGAATAAAACATGACAGAAACAGCACAAATGCAGAAAACCAGGAATTTTTGTTTCAAGCCCAATTCCTCATCTACCCTAGTAGCTCCCGGCTAGCGGGGTCTCATTGCTAGTCAGCCATTACTCTGATGAATCACTGCAGATAGCTGTCGGTATCCTTGTCAGTA
This sequence comes from Crotalus tigris, assembly GCF_016545835.1. Lineage (NCBI taxonomy): Eukaryota > Metazoa > Chordata > Lepidosauria > Squamata > Viperidae > Crotalus > Crotalus tigris. Next base: position 207,633 of record NW_024096858.1, on the reverse strand, counting down.
TGATAAATGAGGCCAGGAGCTACAATGTTCCCAAGCAATGTATTCAGTTCATCTTGCATTAAAGCATGTAGCACACCTCTCCTGAGGCTTTCCTTCAGCTTAGCAACAGCCTCTTTATTTTGCTTTCCCTCATTGGGAGTTTCTTCATGTGCTCTGTTTCCTCCATTCTCCCCAGCTTAAAAAAAAAAAAAAAGGCCTGAATTTCCTTCCTAGATTGCAGAAGCAATAGAGTGAATTGGCATAGTCCAGAATAGAGCAGACCCTGTGCTTCAAGGATGGATCCATGTTAAGAAAGCAAGTTGAAGCATGTAATGGTGGGAGAGAAGCTCTTATTTGGATTCCTTTAGGACAGGGGTGTCCAACACTGGTAACTTTAAGACCTGTGGACTTCAACTTCCAGAATTCCTCAGTCAGCCCTGCTATCTGAGGAATTCTGGGAGTTGAAGTCCACAAGTCTTAAACTTGCCAGAGTTGGACATCCTTGCTTTAGGAATTAGCACATTAGGAACAAGATTCCCCTCTATCTCTTTTCAGAAAGAACTAATATTTCAACTGCAAGAATTTCTGCTGTGGAGGATATTTAGTCATATGGTGTGAATCGCTGAAGCAAGACAGACCCAGAAAGCTTAGTTAAGGTGACCAACCATCCTCCTTTAGGGAAGACAGTCCTCCTTTTATGCGTTCTGTCCTCCCTCGAAAAATGTCCTCCTATATGTCCTCCTTTTCGATATTTAAAGACCACTCTGCAGGGCTTTTTTTCTCATAGAATGCTCAGAACAGCATTCCGGCACCTTTTTTTGATGGTTTTTTTTCAACTTTTGCATGAGCTGTGCTACTCCCCCTACTGGCTTTCGAAAACCAATAGGAATTGCTGCTGAGCGTGCCAAAACATCCGGCTGGCAAACTTTGCACATGTAAGTTGTCTGCAGCAAAGGCAAATTGGCAGGAACTTTGTACCCCTCCCTGCTACCCAATTACACCATCTCCTAGTTAGTCCCGAAGATACCTGGAGGAGACTGGAGCAGCGATGCCATAATAACTTTCTCTTGATCTTCAGCCCTGCTAGGGCAATAATGGCTGCAGGCGCAAGAGGCAGGGGCGGCAGGGCTGCTGCAGTTGGGGGTGTGAGGGGCAGCGCTGGCCAGCTGCCCCCCATGCTGTGGGAGCTGCGGGGCCTGCTCTACACGGGGCTGCGCAGGGTGGCGGTGGTACTGGCAGGGCAGCTGCAGGCAGGGTGTGTTGACGGTGGGCTGCCCTCCGGGGCCGGAGCCAGAGCCGGCACAGCTGGTGCTTTGGGAGCTGCAGGGCCCATTCTACACGACGGGGCAGCAGTGCTGGTGGGGCGGCTGCGGGCAGGGGCACAGCATGTAACCATAGTTACAATGTAAAATGTTATTGTTACAAATGTTTTTTGTTATGCATTTATCATATTATAGTGTATTCTGTATTATTGTTGCAGTGAATAAAATGTTTCTTTTATTTACGATATTTTTTTCTTCAATTTATTTGTGTCCTCCTTTTCATTGTAAAAAGGTTGGTCACCTTAGCTTAGTTCATGTTCCCTTTTTGTTCTCCAGACTGTAATAACAATTGAAGCACTTTTAGATTTACAGCCTTATATCTTCCAGCCTTCAGAAGTAGTTTTAAAACAAACCTGTTTGACCGACCTATCTAGACTCTCTTGATTATTTTCATACCTATTCATATCTGTTTGAACATCAAGGGGTTAAGGGCACAAATAAATGTTTCTTCTGAGCCCCCAAAACTTTGTAAATCAGTTCAATCAGCTGTTGCTCTTTCTGGTCAATAGGCGAACAAAAGAAACTTTAAGTTATTAAATGCTTGCTTCTGGCCAATGACCGAGTGTTCTTCCCACCCCCTTTAGGTACTGTACATGATTAAGTATACATCTCTAATGCTTTGGGGGTTCACCATGTTGGCAAATCATCATTGCTTTCAAAAGACCTTGTGCTGATGTGCTGGCTTGATGCTCTGTATTTGGGGCTGTATTACTTTATGAACCACCATACTGCATAATCGGGGCCCAGGAAGTGGGAAGTAGAGTAAGCTCAAACTTTACTTCATTGAGAGCACAGGCAGCTTTTCCAAGCTCAATAAACGGTATGCTATCATTTCTGAAGCAGCATCCCTCTCCTGAAACAATATGGCTCTATCTGCACTGGACAAGCATACAAAGTCTGTTGTGATGCTATGTGATGAAAAGAGTGCTTTCTCACAAAGGATATCAGATCTTCCCTTTCACCTGAAAGTGTTTATTATCTACCTGTTAAATAGAGTGCCTGCTAAATTATGATTGGATTTCATGTCCCAACATGACATAACTAATAATATTTACAAGATTGCTTTAATCTCCTTTCAAATCAATCATTTCCAACATTATTTTTAGAAAGCACAGCTTTGTCAGTGAGAGAATTAGGAGTCCTGCTAACTAGAATCAAAGTCCCCTCTAATTTAATGTCTCTTTTTTCACATTGGCCAACTAGATGCTTTGGGAAGCCTATAAGCAGAATAGGAAAATAGTCTTTTTTCTCTCTCTGTCTATTTTTCTGTCTTTTCTTCTTTCCATCTTCCTTCCTTCCTTCCTTCTTTCCTTTCCTTCTTTTAATTTATAACTTGCCTTCAAGATGATTAATAAACAAAAGAAGTCATTTAAAATACAATTTTTTAAAAAGTATACTTTAGAACAAACACACACCAAGAGTCCTTAAATCACAAGTCAGAGGTCAGCCTAAATAAAAATAGGCTTGTCTGCAAGCAATAGAGAAGGACCTAACAGCGCTGATGTTTTTTGATAGAGAATTCCAAAAGGTGGGAATTGTTCTCTCATGCACTATCACAGATATAATTCAGATGTTTATGGCTTTAAGAGTTGTCCTGACTGACTTGCACGTGAGGACTTTTGACCCTGGAGACTGAGCTGTTATCATTCATAGTTATTCAATATCCTTACCTTCCATAGATTTGTTTTACCTCTGAAGTCACCCAAAATGATGACCAATAAAATGTTTTGGCAGCAAGTACCTTAATTATTTATTAATTTATTAGTTTAACAAATACTAATTTTGTAGTTCAAAAACATGTAAATGCAACTAAACAAATAAGTACCACTTTGGTGGGAAGTTATCAGCATTCTGTGTGCATTAGCATATAGCCATGCCAGCCACATGACCACGGAAGCATCTTTAGACAATTCTGGCTCCCTTAGCTAGGAAACAGAGATGACCACCGCTTCGTAGAGCTGAACACAAATGGACAGGGGAGACCTTTTTTTTTTTTTATGGAAAACTCCAGTCCTTAATTTTTCATGATTCAGCTTCATGAGATGACTCAGAGTTCAGGGGCTTGGGAAGAGAGAGAAAAAATACTCATCTCAGCCAACCTCCCATAGGATAACCACTTTACTCAATAATAGCATATTCTTCACCCATATAAACCAAAACACTGTATATGACCTTGTTAACTGTTACAGTTTATGGATGTAAGAATAGCTCACATGTACATCCACATGTACAAAAGGGTACATGTATATGAAAAGATGTGTGAAAACATCACAAAACAAATTCCACTGATTTTTGCTTCTTCCTGATGCAATCATAAGTCTCAGTGTTTTTCAGTGGGATAAGTGATCAGGGTGTTACATGACAGAAATTACACCATAGTAATTAATGTGGAGTGTGAACTATTGTAAAGTGACAATTAGTTCTACCACTGCTTATATCTAAAATGAAATGTGTCTTTTCATTTTATTTACATGTTTTTCTGAGGTTAGCTTTTATCTATGTGCATCTCCACATACCTTAAGGAACCTTTCTTAAAATCTTTCAAAAAGTCACTTTTGATTACTCAGGTACATGTCAACTTTACGTCAACACCACTTTTGCAACTTGCAAAACTCATTTGAAAAAATGAACACCGATACGAGGAAAAAAAATTAATACCTTATTGTCAATTCCACAATGATATTGTAAAACCAAAAATTAAAACTACTGGTAAATGTTCCTTTTGCAGAAGAAAAGAATTGAGTGAGTTTGGATAAGCCAATTGCTAATGACCTTGCTATGACTGATCTGTAACCACACAGAAAAATATTTGCAGCAGTGTCATAAAGCTATGGTTTGAATGAATGAACCTTTATTATTAAAATACAACAGGTATACAATGAGATTGGCTAAGCCTCCCTCCGTGCTCCCCCCCGCACCGCAACTCACAGTGACAATAAACCCACCAACTTATTACACCATGTGAACTAATTGCACAACGCACCGGCCTCACGAGTCTATCATACATAAAGTTATTTCCCGTTCAAGAGACTGACAGCCCATGGATAGTTTTCATCATGAAAAAGTTGTTTGCACTGTGTACTTTTTTTCCTATTTTTCCACACAACAACCCTGCAAGATAAGTTAGGTTGGAAGAACGTGATTGGCCCAAAGTCACTCTGTGAACTAATGTAACTGAGGATAGACTAGACCAGGGATGCTCATTCTTGGCAACGTTAAGAGTTGTGGACATCAGCTCTCAGAATTCCCCAGCCAGCATAGGGAATTGCAATTAATATTGTAGTTAATATGTCTAATTTTCTTTCTTTTTCTTTATTTACAACACTGTGTTATTTAAATAATAGAGGGTCACAAATTTGTAATTATATCAGATAAATATCATTGTATTGAAATAACACTGTATCAAAATTTTCAGGAAACACCTGTATTCAAACATTATCTAATCCATGTGGGAAAGGCATGCTTAGGCTAATTAACCTCAATGATTATGGATTGAATGCTTAAGTTCCTACCACATAGTGAGGCCTAATTATAATCATATGAAAACCAGCAGAGATGCCAACAAAATTGTCCCAAGGTGAAAACTAGCTATTGAAGTTATAAAAGCTGACCTTAAATCAGGAGCAAAGATTTTAAAAAGGCTCTAATTTTTCTCTGACTTGCATCAAAAGGATAAGAATATATGATGACCTTCCATCTTCAGAACAAGTCCCTTTATTAGAACGGTAACATGGGGCGTTACAAGCCAGAGGCAAAGATGTCACAATAACATTAAATTAATGTAATATAACATAACATTAACATTGTAAGATATGGCAAAAATAGTGCAATAATGTTGATGTGATGACCTCGTGATAGACATGATCTTACTTGCTCCCCCTTGTCCATATAATGGATCCCCATGGTTAGAGTTACTACTGAAATTCAGAAGTGCAATTTCTTTTCTTTATTAAAAAAAAACACACAGCAAAATTGGTTAGCTAAGACCTCCAAACCCCTTAGTTTAGCTAAGAAAATACATGTACCATTTTAACGTCTGAGATATTTTCGGAATGACTCGGCTTCTGAGTTAATCCAGAAAAAGCAAAGAGTATATCAGTCAAGTTCAATTTTATTCCACTAGTCATTTTTCTGACTTTAAATTCATTTCATCTTATTTCCGCATCAGTTTGCCATTTTGGTCAAAGCAGTCCAAATGAAAAATGAAGGCATTCTGCCCGCATTTGTCTTGATATACACATTTTTTTATATAGACTTTTTTTTCCTGTTTGCACACACTGTTTACTTCGGTCTCCCCCACTCTTTGCTCTGTGTGTTTCAGTACTGGGGTTTGGTTGTGTTTTTTGTTTTTGCTAATGTGTGCGTTTTTGTGCACTAAATTCTGAAAAGAGATATTAATAGATTTTATTATATTCATCAAACAAAAATTGAATCGATTTCTTAATCATCCAATAATAACAACAACAACAACAATTAGGGGATTGTTTAAGAGAGCTCACTTATATTTTCTCTCAGAACCAAGCATGGGCTTGTCTGCTAGTGCCAGCACTAATAGATAGGAAGCTCCATCTTTTCTTTCCTCACCTTAAACAATAGGACACGGCTGGTATAAAAATTCCATGACCTCAGCTGCTGCTTCCTCTAATCCAATCCTGCAGATAGACACTCTGCATAGAATTGCACGTGTCACCTGGTTAAGATTATGTTTTTACCAACCCAGAGAAAATGCGGGTCAGGAGCACACAAATCCCCTGACATCGAATCCGTATGAATTTGTAAAATTAATGAATCAATACAAAACAAGTGCAATAAGCTTCCGTGAGCCATTTGGATAGGGCAGCACATAAATAAATTTGAATTTTGCGAATATCCTAACAAATGAAGTTTGAAAGCTAAGGTTACGTAGAGAGAAAATATATATATATTCTCACATCTGAAATAGCCAATATAACTTCATAGCCAATTGGTCCTCAAGGGAAACTATTCTGCAACTTGAAAACCAGAAGGCGGGTATTCTTACTAATGAAGCTTCTAAGCTGATAGCTACAAAGAAGAAAGTGACATTTAACACACACACACACACACACACACACACACACACACACACACACACATTCCTCAACCCTAGGCTTCTGATTTTCTCCTGTTAAAGGTGACACCACTACTGCTGAGACATAGATGAATTAGTTCATTAATTCCTACACTGTCCTTAATAACTGAGGGAAAAGATAGGAGGCCCTTTTCTCGGCTAATATAGACTGGCTGTGGGACTCAGTGTAGCAATACAAATTAGTAACCATTGGAAAGCTTGTAACAAATAGAGAACTTCTTATTTTCCTCAACTTCCTTTTTAATCTATCAGGCACCCCACCCACCGATATTTTCCAAGTGAAAATTGGGATACATGCAAGATCTGTATTGAAATTGATTTCCCCTTTAAGGAAAAGGTGGAAGAGACAGGATCAGAAAAAAGAAAGGAAGCGAGGTTGTCATGCAGGAATACAAGCAAATTTGAGGGCTAACCCACATGGAGCTCCATTTCCATCTCTCCTGTTTGCCATCATTCGCTCCCTAGAGACTAAAATGGACGTTCTGAAACTGGAGCTGGCCAAAACAAGGAGTGTATATCAGAAGTGATGGCCCTTTGAGAGCTTTATTATACAAAATTTCATTTTGATGTATGCCGATTGTACATTTAAAGTGACAATAAAGTTATTATTATTATTATTGTTGTTGTTGTTGTTATTACTATTGATCATCGCACAGTCAGCCAGATATTCAGACTGGATTTGGCATTTTGTCTACCTATCGAGTCCTTACCCAGGACCTGGGATAGGCAGATGTGGATGTTTGATGGTATTACAGATATCGTCGCAGGATGGAAGCAGTTCCTACTAAGGCCGCCTTTTGCAATTGACTAATAGCGAATTTGTCAATGCCAATGGTGTTCAAGTGGTGCTCCAGTTGTTTTGGGATTGCACCCAAGGCACCTATGACTATTGGTACTACCCTTGCTTGCTTTTGCCACAGTCTTTCTATTTCTTTTTGTAGGTCTTTGTATTTTGTTATCTTCTCCTTTCTTGTCTATTCTGCTGCCTCCAGGCACTGCCATGTCCACCATTATTATTATTGTTATTGTTATTGTTATTGTTACAGTTAATCAAGGTATCTGCCCATACGTGTCCAAACACCAATTATATCGTTAGAGTTCCTTTTCTGCTTGCTTTCTGATGATGACCTGTTAGGAAATCAATTACAGGTAGTCCTCGTTCTACAACAGTTCATTTAGTGACCGTTCAAAGTTACAACAGCACTGAATAAAGTGACTTATGGCCATTTTTCACAGTTACAACCTTTGCAGCATCTCCATTATCATGTGATCAAAATTCCTGGCAACTAGTTCGTATTTATGATGGTTGCAGTGTCCCAAGGTCACGGGATCCCCTTCTGTGACTTTCTGACAAGCAAATTCAAAGGGGGAAGACAGTTTCACCTAACAACGGTGTTGCTGACTCAACAACTGCAGTGGCAAGAAAGGTCATAAAATGGGGCAAAACTCACTTAACAACTGCCTCACTTAGCAACAGAGATTGCTAACTGTGATCTTAAGTCAAGGACTACCTGTGTTCCATCTTACGAAACCATCTGTGGCATTCTTTCCCACATACAGATTTTTTCCTAATATGTAGAGGGAGTCAACAATTAAAATACCGTGGGGTGGCGGGGGGGGCAGCAAATATAAGACAAAATAGTGGAATTTCATTTCCTTTGGGACAGCTTCAATGCAAGAATTTCCACTGAAATTGAAGCCATGCTGGATTCAGCCTGGCAGGGCAGAAACAAAGAGAGCTTTTTATAAAATGTTTGTCTGCACACTCATTATTTTTAGAAAGAAACAAGTAACTAGGCCAACACTGGAGCTGATATAAAGCAAATGTTTGTCTGCAGGCTGCTTGGGAGTTTTTGATGCAGCTTATCCATAGTCCCTCTGCTCTAGCCCTAGCTTGAAAAGAATTGCCCTTGGCAGTTCTTGAGGAATCAATGGATGATTCCTACTTTTGCTGGATTTCCCTCCCCAAAATTGCCAGACACGCGAGGGGGACTCTGAAAAATACATTGCTTCCTGGGACACATCTTGGGAAACATGTATTTTTCTTGGGAATAAATCAAACATCTATGTAAACAAACAGAGGAGGCTTTGTAAAACAGCAATCCCATATTCCCTGTTAGGTAAGCCATCTTATCAGGGGCTTCTGAGATAATGTGCACAAAATTGTGCTGATAAGCATGCATGGTGCAGCACAATTCTCCACACGTGTTCTCAGAAGTGAGTATATACAGAAGCAGACATACCTCTAACTCGGATGCACTGTAAATATACATGTAAATCCATTAGCATCCACAATGCTATGACTGTTTCCTTGGAAATAAGGTGCACTGTGTCCAGCAAGGCTGATGGGAAAGAAAGGCTATCCCAGGTTGCACCCTTCTGCAGAATAAATCCCACTGAAATCAGTGGAATGCTGTCAGAATGTGCACAATCTTATTGCGCTGAGATAACCCAGGAGTAAACACAGTAAACAGTGGTTTGTATTAAATGGTAGTTTATCTTACACTATCTATAATATCATATACCAGGAACACTATACATACATGTGCTAATACAGCAGTATCCAAAAAACCATAATTAGAGCAGGAAACGGAAGAGAGAGAACACATCAGCAGAACCTTCCCTTTATACAAGTGCTCTTAAAGAGACACAGACCCTGCTGAGTCATTCCAATCATTACATTACATCTTACAGTTTACATAAGCTTGTTAGCTGTTAAATCAAAACCTTGACAAATGCATTCTTGAATAAACCTTTCTAGGACTATCCTGTAAATTGTTCATTTTGTTTATTCAATTGATTTGGTTTTGGGCAGAAAGAGATTAATTAATTATTTTTTAGTGACATATCCTTTGTTCCCCTTCTTTTTTTATTCTCAACCATTAACTGCAGGTTAGTCATTCGAACTTTGCATCAAATATTAGCCATTGTTGTTAATTTCTATTTGAGTCCATTGATCACTTAAATTGTAGCTCGGAGTAATTTGTATAGAATTTTTTTCCATAGCATTTCCCATTGTAATTATGCCTCTTGAATATTGCCTTCAGTTACTGGCATTGTGGATAATCCAGTAACCAAATGTTTGCCTTCCATTTATTTCAATGGGAGCTAAAGGAATCTGCATTTTTACGGGAGAGTTTGTCTTTCAACTAGAACTTGCTGGTGAGCCCAACCTTGGCAACTTTAAGACTTGTGGACTTTAACTTCCAGAATTCCCCAGACAGTGTACTTGGTTGGGGAATTCTGGAAGTTGAAGTCCACAGGTCTTAAAGTTGCCAAGGTTGGACACCCCTGGCTTAGATCTTGCAACACTAACCGTCCATGACTCTGCTTAAGTGCTGCAGTCTTGTAGGCCCACCTAGGCAGGAAGCATCACAGATGATCCCGGCGCCGTAAGAATTAATAAGCCTTTAAGGTATGTCTGGGAAACCCGTTGCTACCCTAACTAATGCATTCTCCACTTCTTGTCCTACATTGCATCCAATTCTTTTCTATGGATCAGGCCATGGCTTCAAGCGGGCTCTGCCAACCCACATCAATGAGTGCCTGGCCAAAACAGAAAAATTGGTACATGGGTGAGAATCCCACCAGACAGTATCCAGATTATAAACTAGATCAGGAAGTAAAGAGGACTTGAGAAAGTCCTTTTTCTCTTGACCGTCTTGCTTTTTGGCAATACCATCTTGCACCAAAAATGGAGCCTTTAAAAAGAGCTTGGGGTCCCACATTGCTTCAAAACCTTTAATTGTGTGGCGGATTCTCAGGGCTAACAGACAACAAATCGGCAAACTGCAGACTACAAGTGCCTGGCCACCCACTCTTTTTCTGAGTATAATCTGAGACTCTGGCTTTTCTTCTGACAGTTCAGCAGGGAGAACTTTTTTTTTGCATCCAACAGGGCCATGGGCATCACACAGAGGCTAACATTTGAACAAACTGACTTAAAATAGCTTTTGATACCTGCTCTCAGCATCTGTCTCCAGCTTCAGAGTAAATGATAGTGGCGTGACTCTGCCATGCTGAGCTTTTACTCACGATTTGAGGTTTATCTGCATGATGTTAGAAACACAGCAACTATGGAGGGGGAACAAGGATCATGTGTCAGCCTTTTTTTTCCTCTCTTTATAAAACCGGACAAAGGAATAATGCTGCTGTCAATACCCTTCAAATATGACTGGACTGCATGATTCTGAATTGACATCACTTCATTTTGATTGATTAATTTGATTGTGTATTTTAATGTTTGCATTTCTGGTTGTTTTAATTTTACTTTAACACTGCTCGCCACCCAGAGTCATTTTTTGGAGATTGACAGCTGTACAAATCAATTAAACCCCTCCCCCTAACATTGCTATTCTTCAAGTGAAGTTTGGAAACTTGTTTTTTGACCCAAGACCCCCAGAATAAGGACTTGTTTTCTTTGGTTGCCTTGCATTATCAAAGAACCTCTCTTTGAGGGAGAAGAGCAGTTCAGAAATGTGAAATACATACATACCGTACATAAAATCCACCCTTGTTCTTTAGGGGGAATTTTATTAGTTTTATCAGATTGTGCTATCTAATGGAACATTTTTAATGGATTATTTTTATTATAATCTTCCCAGATTCAGTTGAGTTGGACAATATGTACAGCCTGAAGGACAGAAAGGAAAGGGGGGGAACATCACTGAAACCTTTAAATATATTACTGAATAAGGTTCTAGAATATTAAGCAAGAATCAAGAAAGGGGGCATAACCTGAAACTGACAAGAGGGAAATTCAAAAGTGATGTTAGAAAATATTACTACACAGAAAAAGTAGTGGAAGCTTGAAGCCACCTTCCAGCAGAGCGCCATCAGTAACTGAGTATAAACATGCTTGGGATACATACATAAAAAAAATAATTAGAGGAAGGAAGGAAGGAAGGAAGGAAGGAAGGAAGGAAGGAAGGAAGGAAGGAAGGAAGGAAGGAAGGAAGGAAGGAAGGAAGGAGAGAGTGAGAGAAAGAAAGAAAGAAAGAAAGAAAGAAAGAAAGAAAGAAAGAAAGAAAGAAAGAAAGAAAGAAAGAAAGAAAGAAAGAAAGAAAGAAAGAAAGAAAGAAACTCAAAGGGCACATTTGATGGATCGGTAGGTCTTTTTCTGCCATCAGTTTTCTATGTTTCTATTGATAAATCTGAATTAATTAACAAATAATGTTGTGACCATCAATGGTCATGAAGACTTTGCATTAATTTCTTTTTTTAAGGAAAGAAAATAAATAGTAGTTCACATGCGTACCTTAAGTAGCGCAACTTGAGGAAACTTGATGTCACAGCTCTTCCTGGCCACTCTCGATAGAAAAAGACATCATTCAAACATGGGCTTAGAAAAATAATACCTATCAGAAACCCATTGCTGTAAGCCGGTTGTAGATTTTTCCTTTCAATGTTTTATAACATGACTTATGAACACCGAATGAAGTCTAAGGTTTGTCTTTGATATATCCCACTCTAAATTCTAGTGGGGTTTATATATATATGTATATATATATTAAGCCTCAAACTGAAGCCCAGTATTAGTGGAATGGGGTTTCATAAATTGCCTAATGTTTCTATATTGTATGTAAGTCCAGCGTTGTATGAAATACAAGAAAGGACAGAAAACAAGGTTAGAGTGGTCTCCTACTAGAGAAAATCTATTCAGGAATAAACTGCCCAGTAGATTAGGGGTGGGGGGGAGAGAGACAGGTGGGGGCTCTCCTTTGCTAAAGATATTTCACCAAGGGCAGAATAACCTTGTTGCTGATACTGATATGTAGTACTCTCAGGTTTCACAGTATCACAGCCCCCCTCCCCACCAAACAAATTATCCGATAGCCCTCAAATTAAAATATTGTGGAGTTTTTTTAAAATATATATATATATGACGGAATATCCTACATGATATTCAAATCTTGGGAGATTTCAGAGATCTTGCTTATAAATGCATCGTTAGGATCAAAAGCTTTTATCAAAATCACAAATGCTCTGCCCTTTTATTAGCAGCAGTGGGAGAATAATTGCTTTCAGATTGCAGTGTTGATGTCCATCTTATTAGATAGATCGGACAGGAAACCTGACAGGTGGATGAATTCTACTTTGCTCTAAAGTTACATTAACAGAATCTTGCAAGTCTGAAAGTAGAGTTCTCCTGTCATCTTTACAGCCCAACAAATTAGGGAAGATTCTTCTAAGCTTCTTGACCGATCCACTATCCAGCTGTGGGCTATGCTGCCTGTAGGCTATGATTGTTCCATAAGGCAGCATTGTTTAGTCCATTCTCCCAAGGTCTTACCCACATACCATTACAAGAGAGATGCATTAGAGCTGGGTTTTTCACACTTATTCACAATAGGAACCTCTTGGTTGAAAAAAAAAGCATCAGTACTCCTGATCAAGAGCCAAAGTTTTAGCAATAGATAATTGGCTAGGTTCAAATGCACCTTTTTAAAAAACCTTTAGTTTCTCACAAAAGCACACTAGTTGATGCCCAGAACCCTAGAACATAGTTTGCAGGATTGTGGACTAGACTAGAGAACATCCAAAATTGGTTTCAACCTTTTGGTTCTGCATCCTAACCCCAGATTACATCATTATTTATAGGGTGTAGATCTTGGAGGCTCAATGTGCTTAGAAGGAAGTATATGTGTGCAGAAAGAATAATCAGACAGTTCACGTGTTCAGAAATGTCATCTTTCTGAAATATATATTCAGGCTAAGCACCAGAAGAGCCATATGTTGTTGAAATCAATCAGAAGGTAAATAAACATACGCTAACGTGTGAATTATAAGTAGATATGTTTTTTTTAAAAAAAACTTTGTAATGAGAATGTGTGTTTCTTCTTCACCCCACCCACTGATGCTACTTAAAAAAAAGAATGATCTTTTTATAAGGTTTATATTGGCCATGATGGCTGGTTAAACGCATTCTCCTCTAACTATTGTCTGGAAATCCTTAGCCCAGGGGTAGGCAACCTTGGCTCTTTTATGACTCGTGGACTTCAGCTCCCAGAATTCCTGAGCCAGCATTTCCAGTAGTGGAAGCTTGAAGCCACCTTCCAGCAGAGCTCAATCAGTAACTGAGTATAAACATGCTTGGGATACATACCTAAAAAAAAATAATTAGAGGAAGGAAGGAAGGAAGGAAGGAAGGAAGGAAGGAAGGAAGGAAGGAAGGAAGGAAGGAAGGAAGGAAGGAAGGAAGGAGGGAGGGAGGGAGGGAGGGAGAGAGAGAGAGACAGAGAGACAGAGAGAGACAGAGAGACAGAGAGAGAGAAAGAAAGAAAGAAAGAAAGAAAGAAAGAAAGAAAGAAAGAAAGAAAGAAAGAAAGAAGGAAAGAAAGAAAAAGAAAGAAAGAAAGAAACTCAAAGGGCACATTTTTCTCACCCTAACCTTGACTCAGGAATTCTGGGAATTGAAGTCCACAAGTCATAAAAGAGCCAAGGTTACCTACCCCTGCCTTAGCCTTTATTGGAAAATGGAAACTAGTCTGACTAATCTAGCGCCGCATCAGATTGAACAAGGGAAACTCACATTTAAGGCCCTAGTTGACCATCAGATCAGTGGATCATTTTAAGCAAGTTATTCAATCTGTCCTACCTCACAGGATTGTTATTGCCAAGGCAAGATAAAGGAAATCCCACACACACACACCTGCACGCCTGGATGAAAGTAACACCAGCAATTCCATTCGGTAATAGTTCTGTCTCATTTTCTCTTTCGGCAAGTAATTCATCGAAACAAATTGTTACTGAAATCTCCACAAAATGTGTGCAGGTCAGTACCCAGGCAAAAAATACTTCTTTTGTTATTAGCAACCCCTTTCTATTTACTCCCAAGCAAATTTACATAATTAGCTAGGGGTGAGCATGCAGGTGCACACGCAGGGACTCAGGGTGAGACAAAAGGGTCATCTGTGTTTTCACCCTTGTTTGATATATTACATCGTTGAAAGCCTCTATGCAATAAACTTGTTTTTCTTTTTCATGTGTTATTTTTATTAGGAAGCTCCATTTTCCCTTTCCTACAAAATTGTATGTTTTCCATCTTTGCAACCAAAAGGGATTGGACTGATGCACCAATAGCGCCACCTATGGATCAAAGAAGACACGGAGTCTTGGCATCTGTTCTTTGCCTGAAAGAGCTTAATTTTTACTGACCCCTTCTGAGCAGGTTTTTGACAAGATTTTGTTTTGCTTCGTTAAGCGAGTCATCTGTGCAGCAAAGGTGCTTCCTTCAACACCTGCACAAGCCAGCAGTCAGCAGACAGGACTGCCATCCTTTGCCTGGGAACTGATCCTCCTGCCACTTGTTAGCATATGTTGGTGCAATTAAATTGAGTATATTTAACATTGCATATTGCCTGACTTTAACACCCTTCTAAAAATAAGCAAAAGGATGTAGTCTAAAAGGGAAATCGAACTGTTGCCATGGTTTAAAATGAGACTTGCGCCGTATGATAAGCATGGTTTGAATTATGCTGCAATTAAGTCATTCACCTTGATTCAAGGAGGAAATAACACGGAAAAATAACTCTAACCTATTCATTGTTCCAATTCTTCTTATTAAGATAGTAAGGAGAGCAGGCCAAGTAATCAAAGGCTTGTTGTTCAGTTGAAGCAGCAGCAGTAAATCTTTATTTGTAGAGCACTTATGGCAAGTTACGAAAATCAAATCAAATTATACAAATAAACAGATCTAAACAAAGACAAGATACAAGCATATGCTTGCTTATCCAATTTAAGGTTCTCAATCAGGTATTCAAGAAAGCACTTCAATAAGGATAAGAGCTTGCAAATCAGAGAGCTGTGTCCCATTCAAAGAAGAGAGCCCTTCATTTTATTTTTTGAATAGAGTTACTATATAAATCAGGACCACACTGCTTTACCTCTGTGCAATCAAAAAAATGCAAATAAATGAAGAGCTGGAACAGTACCATCAACTGAAGTGGTGCCTAAGTAAAATCTAGAGGGGAAAAAAATTGAAAGAAAAAATGCTTCTCTCTAGATTTGGAATGGAAAGCACATTAGCAAAACGATGAGGGAAATGCTACTATTACTTTGCCTATTTGGCTAGGAAATACATATCTATGTGAACAATTAAACTTCAGCACTGCCAAAGTTATTGTGCATCATGTTCCCAATTTGGGGGGGAAACAGTCCATTTGATTCAGTTTGGATCAAAGAGCCCATGAAGATAAATGATGAAAAGCCTCTCTGAAACCATTTTTGTCATAGAAGGTCCTGAAATATACAGTGAATTCAGGATGTGAATTCTAACAGAGAAATCAATATTGCATGGTTTGCTCGGTGATAGGTTGCATAGAAGCGTGTTTCCTGACAGAAGCAACAGTGGAGATTGACTTTTTTCCATCAGTTTCCAAGCAATTTTTTTTTCATATCCTTCCAAAAATATAGGTAGTCCTCGACTTATGATCACAATTGAGCCCAAAATTTACTCTGCTAAGTGAGACAGTTGTTAAGTGAGTTTTGCCCCATTTTACAACCTTTCTTGCCGCAGTTGTTAAGTGAATCACTGCACTTGTTAATAACATGGTTGTTAAATAAATCTGGTTTCTCCCATTGACATTTACCACGATGTAAAAAAGATGTTGAGACTCTAGAAAGAGTGCAGAGAAGATCAACAAAGATGATCAGGGGACTGGAGGCTAAAACATATAAGGAACGGTTGCTGGAATTGGGTATATCTAGTTTAATGAAAAAGAAGGATGAGGGGGGACATGATAGCAATGTTCCAATATCTCAGGGGCTGCCACAAAGAAGAGGGAGTCAAGCTACTTCCCAAAGCACCTGAAGGCAGGACAAGAAGCAATGGATGGAAACTAATCAAGGAGAGAAGCAACCTAGAACTAAGGAGAAACTTCCTGACAGTGGAACAACCTGCCTCCACAAGCAGGTGAATGCTCCAACACTGGAAGTCTGTGGAACAACCTGCCTCCAGAATTAATCAGTGGAACAACCTGCCTCCAGAAGCAGTGAATGATCCAACACTGGAAGTCTTTAAGAAGAGACTGGACAGCCATTTGTCTGAAATGATATAGGGCCGTGGTGGCGAACCTGTGGCACGTAGAGCCCTCTCTGTGGGCATGCATGCCATTGCCACAGTCCTAGGCCTTCAGCTGGGTTTTGTAAAACCTTTTCGCTTTAGGCCTCCACTGCCGTGTGCAAAAAAAAAAAAAAAAGGTTCAATCAATCAATTTCAACTTCTCGCGGGAAAAAGATCTCGCAAAGTTTGAATTGATTGATTGAACTTTTTAGTCCCACCCAGTCTGCCGTTACCACTGTAGCCACGCCCACCCAATGGGCCATGCCCATCCAATGGACCACACCCACCCAATGGGCCACGCTCACCTGGCACCCAACAATACATAACTGGGTTTTGGGCTGCAGTTTGGGCACTCGGTCTCTAAAAAGTTCGCCATCACTGGTATAGGGTTTCTTGCCTGAGCAGAGGGTTGGACTAGATGACCTCCAAGGTCCCTTCCAACATTATTATTATTATTATTATTATTATTATTATTATTATTATTATTATTACTTCTCAGAAGGTGACAAAAGGTGATCACATCACCCCAGGGACACTGCGACAGTCATAAATATGAACCCAGATGGAGCTACGTGCGTGCACTTGCTCACCTGTCACTTCCGCAGCCTGGGGGTTGGGGACCCCTGCTCTAATGTCTAGTTTCTAAAATCGTTACCTTTTTTTGTTATCACTTACAATGCCTCAGGTAGTCAAAATAAGTCTGTTTCTATGATTGAGCGTAGTCCAGAGTTACAGGAGAGAGGGGGTCTTTTACAAAGAGCAAAGAATAGCCTGGAATCTTTGATATGCAGGAAGAGACCAACCTCACCCCAGCAGTTCATAGGGTGTATCTAATAGTTATGCAGATAGTTGCTTCAATCCGACAAGATTTCTGTCATTATATGAACAATAAACTACTCCAAACTCTTTGTGTCATTCTCGATTCCTGTATCTGACAGTTTCCCACAGAAATTGTTTATTTTTTAAAGTTAATTACAAAACCTTATAGAAAAAGTCACAGTTCTGAAAACCTTGTTCGCAAACCTCGTGAACTCTAAAGTTTCCTCCTTCTGTTATTTATTCAAGATGGACAGTGATTAATATTTATATGTTACTTATATGTAAGGGTGCAGGTCTATACATATGTTGTATATAGTATGTTTTAAATGTGTGTTGTGTATGTGTACACTTTGAGAGGAAGCAACTAAATTTCATTTTTAATTTGTGCCATTGTGCCCACAGGAAAAAAATGACAATAAAGGTTATCTAATCTAATCTAAATTATCTGGACCCTTAATCTATTTATAACATTTTCAGATCAAAACCTTATTTACCTTTTTTTTGTTTACTTCAAATTCTGTAAGTTCTATAATTAATTTTTCTTCTGAGACAAACTCATCCCATGAAGACTTTTCAACTTGTCCTTCCGAAGGCCTCTAATAGATCTAAGACAAATAGGCAATTTTGGACATAGGCAATTTTTAAAACTGATTAAAAAGTAGGGTTTGTGGACTTAGTGTGCTTTAAAGGGCTCCACTGTGCTTATGAGCAAAATTACTGATCCCATAGCCTCCTGGAGTTCAAACCCACAGAAACCCACTGCCCTGTGATCTCCTCATGAGAAGTAGCCATCTAGAACAGAATTAATGAAAAAAGTAGTTATCTAATCTAAAATGTCCATTCTTACTTAACAAAGTGTGCAAAAAGCAATATATTAAAGCCATGAATTAAGAGAAACTCTAATGTTGGGTGTTGTGTAAGTCCTCATGTAGAGTTATATTCCAGATGATTTCCAAGATGAATTAAATTCTGTGTCAAGACTTGTTTTGTTATAAATATCAAGTTGTTTGATATTGATGCATACTCCTCACTCTTAGTTAGCAAGACTTCTCAAGAGGAAATTTAAGTGTGATTTCCAATAAAAGGTATAAAACAGGGGTCCCCAATCCACAGTCTGTGGACCGGCATCGGACCGTGGCATGGCAGAAACCGAGCCGTGCAAACAAGTGATGCCCCATCCTTGGCATCCTCGGAAAATCCTCTCTCCACGGAACTGGTCCCTGGTGCCCAAAAGATTGGGGCCACTGGCATAAAGTATATACACAGCTCATAAATAAGCTACCACAGTAAACTTTGTACTAATGCTTTTTGTGTGTGCCTTCAAGACAAGTTTTGACTTTTGGCAACTGACTAGACTTGTCCTTGCAGTTTTCTTGGCAAGATTTCAGAAGTGGTTTGCCATTGTCTGCTTCCTGGGGCTGAGAGGTGATTGAGCCATGGTCACTGAGCTAACTTTGTGCCTAAGCAGAACTAGAACTCACAATCTCCCAGTTTCTAGCCTGATTCCTTAACCACTACACCAAACTCACTTGCTTGTGAGTTTCATTTGTACAAGTAGTCCTCAAGTCACGACTACAATTGAACCCAAAATTTATGTTGCTAAGTGAGATATTTGTTAAATGAGTTTTGCCCCATTTTACCTTTCTTACCACAGTTGTTAAGTGTATCACTGCAGTTGTTAAGTTAGTAACACGGTTGTTAAGCGAATCTGGTTCCCCATTGACTTTGCCTGTCAGGAGGTAACAAAAGGGGATCACATGACTTCGGGACACTGCAACCGTCATAAATATGAACCAGTTGCCAAGCATCTGAATTTCAATCATGTGACCATGGGGATGCTACAACGGTCATGTATGAAAAACAGTCATAGGCAGGACTTTTTTTTTCATAGAACGCCCAGAACGGAGTTCTGGCACCTTTTTTGGATGGAACCTTGTAGGGTAGGCAAGGCGGGTTGTATGACAGGTGTGAGTTCCAGCACCTTTTTTTTTTTTACAAAAAAAGCACTGGTCATAGGTCACTTTTTTCAATGCTATTGTAACTTCAAAAGGTCACTAAGTGAACTACTGTAAGTCAAGGAGTACCTGTACTGCTTTTTATTTGTACTGATGCAAGGTTTGGTAATGTTGAACTGAAAAACAGCAGGCTTGTCCTAAAAAGTTTACAGTCAAATAAATTAAACACAGTAGCTGGTGGCTGCCACCTGCTGGTTAGCAAAACAACCACCAATCACATTCCTTAATGTTGTGCTGTGGAGTAGTTGGATAATGGCAGCCTGCCAATCAGAGACTTGGCACTCTTCTCCTCAGTAATTATTATCACCGTATTGAAAGTTCAATAATCATTTTGGAGAGGGGGGAATAATAAAAAGCCACAAGCCCAGTGTAGTCACTTTTTAAATTGCCTCAGAATGCTCATTGTCATGGCAATCTCCTGCTACTGGTCAATGTTTAGTGTCATATCACTAAAATTATGAATATAAAGTCTAAATGTGCCCTGCTCTGTGATATGTTGTATGTAAGGGAGCCATTCTTGCTTGAATTTAGTTAAACTTCTATTCTGAATATATCCTGTCAATTTTGCCAGTGCAGCATATTCTCCCATTTTTGGAGCAGCATCCCCATGGTCACATGATCAAAAATGAGATGCTTGCAATCATATTTGATAGTTGCAGTGTCCCGGAGTCATGTGTGATAACCATTTGTGACAAGCAAAGCCAATGGGGAAGCCAGATTCACTTAACAACCATGTTTCTAACTTAACAACTGTAGTGTTTCACTTAACAACTGTGGCAAGAAAGGTAGTAAACTGGGGCAAAATTTACTCAACAACGGCTTCGCTTAGCAACAGAAAGTTTGGGCTCAATTGTGGTCGTAAGTCAAAAACTACCTGTACAGAATTAGACTGCTTCAGATGTGGGTTGGAGATGATATGAAGATGTGGCTTTAAAGAACCACTGGTGAGGTACCCAAAAGTCTTGGTTAGGGGACCTGTGGTTGAGCCTTCAGGATTTGTCTGTCAGCTCAAAGCTTTGATCACCTTTCATAAAAGAATGAGTGTGTTTCCAAGTCCTTTCAGCAAATATAGCAGTTTGGATTTTAATTCTTCTACATATCACTTCTTAATTTTTTTCTTTTGAAATATTTCTCCTGTCCCATTCCTATTATAGATATAGTAGCTTTTCCTCCTGCTTTCCTCTATCTGCAAGTTTCTTACAGTATCATATTAATGAAAGGAATAATGAATTCTGCATTTATTCTTTGATGTGGTTTCCCTTATGCATCCAATCATGAAAATATTTTGACATCAACTAACCAGAATACTGGTATATAGGGGCCAGCTTCCTTCTGATTGAACATGCCTAATATTGCATTTCTTTTTATCGCATGGCAATAAAAGATTCTCTTAAAACTTTTGGTAATATTTTATAATATTTATTTCTTGCTTAAGTTAGCAAGCTGCAAAGTGAAAAAATAAATGTGGAATTGTATGACTTCAAGAGTGTTCCATGAGCCTGGGTCCTCTCTATTTTTTCCCCTCCAACTGCCTGAGGCTACTGTAATGACAGTTGCAGTCCAAAATATAAAAGACTACCTATATCAGTAGAATAGAATAGAATAGAATAGAATAGAATAGAATAGAATAGAATAGAATAGAATAGAATAGAATAGAATAGAATAGAATAATTCTATATTGGCCAGGTGTGATTGGACACACAAAGAATTTGTCTCCAGTGCATAAGCTCTCATATACATACAAACAACAAAGTGACTCAGGTAATTCTGTTTCTTTGTGACTTTTATTGCATGTTCCATTTTCTGCTCTGCAGCAACAAAATTGCTTTTCATCCATTCTACAGTTGGAAGCAGATAGTTTAAATAGGACCATTTATCATTGTTGTAGTCTTCTTTGTACATTGTGTAATTGATGTAGGCAGCTATTGAATTGTGCCTGTTATGTTGCTGATAACTTTAGAAATTCCCCATTCCTTTCTAATTATGGCTTTCAAAAATTCTATGGAATTAAGATTATCTAGGATTCTCAGATCCAGGTTACTAAAGGCCCACTGGCAACAAAGAGATACAGAGAACTACAAATAGTTCTCAGCTTACAACAATTCATTTAGTGACCATTCAAAGTTATAAGGGTACTGAAAAAATGACTTATGACTGTTTTTCATACTCACAACCCATTGTGGCATCCCCATGGTCACGTGATCAAAATTCAGATGCTTGGCAACTAGATCATATCTATGACAGTTGCAGTGTCCCAGGATCATGTGATTAACTTTTGCGACCTTCTATTAAGCAAAGCCAATGGGGAAGCCAGATTCATTTAACAACAATTTTACTAACTTAACAACTGCAATGATTCACTTAACAACTGTGGCAAGAAGGGTATAAAATGGGGCAAAACGTACTTAACAATTGTCTCTTAACCTTGCTAAGATTTTTCAAGATTAGACAAAGTCAACTAGTTGCTGTCATTTATTCTGGCAGAATGCAGTTCATAGAATAGTAAATATCAAGAAGAATGTTAGCGTTATTTTTGTTAAAAAAAAACTTACTTGGATTTATAGAAACTTATTCAGGACAGTATTTGAGTTGTACAGTACATGTCCTTAGTTTTTGCTGTATTTTCAGTACTTCACCATTAGATGGCAAACTTTGCTTAACAATTTTGATCATCAGATAGCTATTGCACTTAAAATGTTACAGTAAAACCTTTTATACAAGACTTCAGTATAAAAGCATATAGCTGGCTATAGCTTTTATTATTTGTTATACCTTTTATTTTATTTACTCATTCACTCATTTCCCTTTCTCTGGCAGTTTACATAACATTCCACAAAACTGTTCACTTTAGAAAGAGATTTTTTTAAAAAAAAAATTAAAACTATTACAGAATGACATTGGGAGAGAGTTCCTTGGCTTCTAATTATTTTATCATTAGGGCATTTATACTGGATAGCTCTTTATAAAAGGAAATGTCTGCTCAATACTACTTGTTTTTATTACACACACACACACACACACACACATATATACATATATCCTCTAAGAATCCAGTAGTCTTGAAGTGTTCTAAATTCTGAAATTACACCAGAATAAATTGTTTAGTCTTTAAACTCTCACAAGTTTCTTTTTTGTTTTGGTTATACTAAACGAAACTAACCCTTCTGGCCATTATTTTAATTTTGTTATGAATGGAATAGAATAGAATAGAATAGAACAGAATAGAATAGAATAGAATAGAAGCTGGAACGGACCTTGGGGGTCTTCTAATCCAGCCCCCTGCTCAAGCAGGAGAACCTATATTGTCTCAGACAGGTGGATGTCTAGTCTCTTCTTACAAATCTCCAGTGATGGAGCACCCACAATTTCTCGGGGTAAGCTGTTCCACTGGTTGATTGTCCTCACTGTCAGGAAATTTTTCCTTAGTTCCAGGTTGCTTCTCTCTTTGATCAGTTTGCAACCATTGTTTCTCGTCCTTCCATCTGGTGCTTTGGTGAACAACCTGGCCCCCTCTGCCTTGTGGCAGCCCCTTAGATACTGGAACACTGCTATCATGTCTCCCCTATTTCTTCTTTTCCTTAGACTAGCCAGACCCAAATCCACTAAGTTAATGTATAGGACATGATAAAAAGTTATATACACAAGGTTAAAACAACTGCACATTACCAAAAAGCTCCCCACACCACAAAAACTACTCAGCCAAACCCAACATATTGGCTATTTGCTTCAATTAAATAAAGGGAGAGTACCTTTTGGCATTGGAAAGAAAGTAAGGTTGAAAAAGAAGCAAGATTAGCAAACGAGGTTTGAGGCTCTTTCACCAAATTCCGAGTTGGACTTAAGCATAGCATAAACCTGTCCAAACAATGCCTTTTCTCTGCCCTGTCTTGTGGACGCTACATACTTTATTTCATTCCCAGCCTGGGTCACCCTTATCCGTACTAATATTAAAATAGCATTTCCCCCTTAATTCCATCTCTGTGCAGGCAAAGTCAAGGGCTTTAGAACATAGAACAATGAGAGTTGGAAGGGACTTTGGAAGTCTTTTAGTCACACCCCTTGCTTGAGCAGGAGACTCTATACCAGGGATGTCAAACTCAATTTCACTGAGGGCCGCATCAGCATTGCGGTTGCCCTGGGGGGGGGTGGCCAGAGTGGGTGCAGCCTACTGGGTGGGCATGGATGGAGTGGGTGTGGCCTACTGGGTGGGCGTGGCCGGTTCTACATCATTCGTGTCAAGGATGCCTATGGGGGCCTGGGCAGGAGTGGGACAGATCTGAGGGTCTCTGGCAGAAGGTGGTGGGACCGGGGCAAATGCCAAGGCATGGTCCGCCGGGGCAAGTGCCAAGTTGGCCACCACAAAATTGTACATTGGCTCCCGGCTGGCCTGGGCTAGGGCCAAGGCAGTGGGGGCCGTTCCCTCACTGTTTCCAGGATGGCTTCGCGGGCCACATGAAACCACTTCCCGCAGGCCGCATCCGGCCCCTGGGCCTTGTGTTTGACATGTCTGCTCTATACCATTTCAGAGACATGGTTGTCCAGTCTCTTTTTGAAAGCCTCCAGCAATGGAAGACCCACAACTTCTGAAGGCAAGCTGTTCCACTGGTTGATTGTTCTCACTATCAAAAAATTTCTCCTTTGTTCTAGATTGCTTCTCTCCTTGGTTAGTTTCCAACCATCATTTCTGTCTTGCCTTTTGATGCTTTGGAAAAAAGTTTGATCCCCTAATCTTTGTAGGAGCCCCTCAAATATTGGAACAGTGCTATAGTTTAGACATACCCAATTCCAGTAACCATTCTTTGTATGTTTTAGCTTCCAGCCCTCTGATCATTTTTGTTGCTCTTCTCTGCACTCTTTCCAGAATTTTAACATCTTTTTTATATTGTGGTGACCAGACCTGGATGCAGTATTCCAAGTGTGGTCTTCCAAGCCCTACTAGAACTTCACGTGATCTTGATTCTATCCAGTGGTGGGATTCAAATATGTGAACAACTGGTTTTCTGTGTGGGTGCTGCTTCCAGAAGTCCATTCTGGGACTGCAAAGTTCTGCCAAAGTGGTGCGAACTGGCTGAATCCCACCACTGATTCTATCCCTCTATTAACGCAGCCTAGGATTGTATTGGCCTTTTTGGTTGCTGCCTCCTGTTGGCTCATATTTAAGTGATTATTCACTAGGACTCCAAAATCCCTCTCACGGTTACTTTGCCACTTATTACCTTGAAGGATGTCAGGTAGCTGCTATCACCTGAAAGAGAGGCAAGATAAGAAACCAGCACCAGGAACATCAAATTTCCAGTGGATATAGTTATTGGTCCTTACAAGGATGGGTGGAGGAGAGCACTACATCTCAGCATGGGGAAAAGCTAAAATAAGGCTTGATTCCTAATGAGTCAGTTGAAATGCTTTTATTGCTTATTAGAGGTGCGGTGGCTCCGTAACTTAATGAGGCTGGAGATGGTTTCTGCTCCAGTGGTTCGAGTCCTAGCACTGAGTGTCAGGGTAAGTTCCCGTCACTGAGCTCAGTTGAACGGATTCGTGTTATGCTCACTAAAATCGCCTTCAGATTACGGAATACACCCATGGAATTGTTGGTGCTCTGTTTGCTTGCAGACGTTTCATTACCCAACTACTTATCCAACGAATTACCTAGTTGGGTAATGAAACGCCTGCGAACAAGCAACCAAGCTCAGACAACACTATATTCTCTTCTATTGTCCCGAGATGTTTCAGGATTCACCGGGATTCAGGATTCACCCTCAGCCCGCTGATACTTTGCGCCAAGCCTATACTTCAGCATCTTGCTTCTCGCCTTTTCTCGAAAACAAGGAGGTTGTTGATGAACGAGAGAGAGAGAGGGAGAGAGAGAGAGAGAGAGAGGTGCCGTAGCAAAGTCGGTTTCACCGGTTCAGACGCGCAGCTGCAAGGCTCGGGATTAGGACGCAAGAGAAGCCAAACGGGCGTTCCGTTCAGCAAAGGGGGACGGGAGACGGAGTTGGACTAGATGACCTGCACTGACCCTTCCAACTCTGTTATTCTATTCCATGGGGGGCGTTCCGTTCAGCGACGGGGGACGGGGTTGGGCTAGATGACCTACACCGTCCCTTCCAACTCTGTTATTCTATTCCATGGGGGGGTGTTCGGTTCAGCGACGGGGGACGGGGGACGGGGTTGGACTAGATGACCTACACCGACCCTTCCAACTCTGTTATTCTATTCTATGGGAGGGGGGGCGCAGAGACTCGAGGCTTTTTACCCCGACAGAGAGGCGGGGCAGCTGCTTTTCTTTGCCCGCCCCCCTGACCCGGGAAGGAGGAGCCTCCGGGGAGGCGGAGCAAGAGCGGCAGCGGTGGCGAGCACGGGGGTCGTTTCTTGTCCGCTCTCTCTCCCAGCGCTGCGCAAACAGCCGCCGCCGCCGCTTCTCCCGCTGGGTAAGTCTTCGCGGCTTCTTCTGGCATTGGCGAGGGCGCGCGTGCGCCAGGAGAGCGCGCCAGGATTGCCGCTGAAGCTTCGGGACGGCCTTCCTCCCTTCCTTCCCTTTCCTCGGCTCCGCTTCCTTCCCTTTGTTCGGGGCACCTGCTCGCGAGTAATCCCGCTGGCTTTTAGCGAGAGGCTCAGAACACGTCAGAGGGTGCCAGGCCGAGCTACGGCATTAAGCAGCCTTTTTTTTTTTTTCCCTCGCAGTGAAGCTTCGCTGAAGGTCCCGGGGGAGATTTGGCGGACCCACTTCTGGGCTGTGGGAAGAGTACATGTCTGAATTTGATCGGGGTTCCGGGGATTAAGATCAAACTCGCTTGAGCTGTCTCACACCGTAACACGCGGGGTTGACAGGATCGCTTTCGGATAATCTCGGGGGCGCTTCCTCAAAAGAAAGCCCGGAGAGAACGACAACTCGTCGCCTAAAGGCAGATCCAAATTGCTGGCGTGTTTCGCCGTTCTTGGGTGTGCTTGTCGGCTTTCTCCCCCGATCTAAAACGATTCCGGAGGCCTCTTGGAGGAAAATTCCCCAAATTTGCTGGCCATCGGTGATGCTTCCTGGGAATTACGGAGGTGTAGACCAATAGAATTGAAGGACTTCTTCGGGTCAAAAAGAGGCGCTCCAGATTCTTTTTTTTTTTTTTTTTTCCTTTTTCTACTTTATTTAATAAAGAGGTGGCTGTCATTTGCCATTTGATTACAAATGGCTAATGTCAGTCACCCCTTAATTAAATAAATAAAGTAGAAAAAGAAGAATTTGGAGCATCTCTTTTTGGGGGGGGGTTATTAAGTTTAGGAGAGAAAGGGGAACATTGTGGGCCCCAGTCCATACCTATTTATTTATCTTTATTAGGTTACATCATTCAGGTTTTTTTTTCTGATATGATTTGTTTCTGACTGAACCCAGTTGCCAAAAAGAACCACCGAAGTTGAATTCTCATTTGGGTTAACAATGTTTCTCAAAAATTCATCCCATAATTATTCTTGGATCACCAGAAAACACCACAGATGTTTTCTGATGTTGGGTTTGCCATAAAAGAAAACTTTTACACTTCCCTTGGATTACTGTTGACTCAGCGATCTGAAACTTTGTTTTCTTCTCATTTTTTTCTCTCTACTTCAGATTTCCTCCTTTTTGTCTTTTTATTTTTTATTTTTTTTGCCCTCCCCTATTTACCCTGTTTGTCAGTAGGAGCAAAGTTCAGTGTCACTTTCACAATATAGATTTTTTTTAAAAAAAAATTTCCTAAGGCTAAGAAAGACTTTCTTGGGAAACTCCCTTGGGTGGATCGTCATGTTTCTGTCAAAGCAGATTAAAGTGATGCAGCTTTTGTCCATTGCTAATATATCTGTGAAGGGCTTCTCAAAAGATCAGTATTCAGACTGAGCACAGAAGCATTAACAGAACTAACCTACTAGAATTTAGAAGCTTTTCTACTATGAAAGCGTTTTTCTCTCTCTCCTGCTGCTGTATTGCAAATATGAATGCTGAATTGCAGAATCGTGGTCAGACTCTTGTCTCTCTGTGCCTTAAACTGTTAAAATTATATGGAGTTACATTGCATAATATTTAAAGAGTGCATATTAAATGGAATTTCCTTTCAGGGATGTATTATATGTATTTCTTCATGGTGGTCAGGACATTCACTCGTAGCCACACAGTCTTAAATTGTGGTCTCGGCAGAGGTACTCCTAAGTTCTACATGGAACTTTATTAGATTTGAAGTTACCTTTAATTCACCTTGATTGACCTTGGAAAGGCTAAGGAGAGAAAAACTTGGGGAATGCACTGCTAGCCCAGAAAATCCCAAGGCTGCAGGACAGAGAGAGACAAGAACAACAATAAATCCACAAGCAAGCAACAAAATTGATATTTTTGTCAGGCAGACATGTCCATGTAGTCATTAGGAGCAAAGACCAACTCAAGGGAATCTTTATTTTTTTTTTTAATCTCAAAAGCCTTAGTTCTACACTATAACCGAACACCAACACTGGGTTCACTAAGCCATGATTTGTGTTGCCCATGTTTTGCATTCTTTAACACACTGAACTGGCCTCTTGAAAATGCCACTTTTCTTCTATCCAGCTATGCAAAAGTAAGCATGATTTGAAATGTTCACATTTTAAGAAGGAAAAATAGCATATGAGTCACATTGGTCATTGAATACATGTTGCTATGCTGTCTTTTGTGTTCTACATGAAATGCAGTTACTAAACTGCTTTGTATACTTAAACCCCTGACAGTCTAACTAGGTTTCTTTTGTAAAAGTCATCTGTTGATACAACTGGCAGGAATAGGTCTAGTATCCTGATTGAATCCTGTGAGAATAAGCCAGCTCACAGGTATCAGCAGAGGCATCTCTTGCGTAATTGGTGCAAAGTTTTCAAGAGTTATTCTTTCAAGTGATATACTTTGGCCCAGTTTATAGGAGAATTAATTGGTGAGATTACATGTTAAACAACCTGGGGAAGTTTGAATGTTTTTTTTCCCCCTGCTGCTTGGCAAAAGACCAGCAGCTATTTAAATTTTTTCTTACTGTTCTACTGATGTACTACAGATTTTAGTTTGAAGCTTGATGTTAGCTTTTTAATCTGTCTGTCATGCAAACTTTAATTAGAGATTTAAATTGAGAATTTCATTGGTAATGCTTAAGTCAGCTGTTCTCTAAGGATGATTAGTTGTGTCTATTGCAGGAAAATCAAAGACTAACAAATATGTAACGACAAGTGCTTTCGAGGATTAGAACCTGTCCTTCATTTGCAAGCATATACGCACTTCTTAAATACCAGAGGGAGAATTGTAAGCAGTGAAGTTAGGTTGCAGTTGTTTTCTGAAATTCCAATCACCCCAAAACTGCAGTTCTCAGTATGATTTACAGATTTTAGCAATCTTTAAAAAAATGTTACGTTGGAAAAGCTAATATGGAGGAAAAACACAGCAAACAAGCTGAAAATGGTGATAGCTGTAATAAAAATAATGTAGAATTCTAACAGAATTGAAAAGTTTTTAACGTTATATAAGATAAATACAATAAATCTGCCATTTATTGCAATACTACTAGATTCCCACGTTATTAGAATTTAATTAGAAGCAGAAAGGTAAATGTTTAAATTGAACAGAGTATGGTGGAAAAATAAAGAGGAATAAAGCAATGTGGGAAACAAGTGGAAAAGTTTCTCTGTTGAAAGAGGGAGAAAAGTGGAACTAAAAATATGCAGTATTATTAAATAAATGTTAAATAAATTTGAGAGGGGTTGGTTAATCTATATACTACTAAAATTCTCATTGCATTAATCTGTTTGTCTGTTTGTACTCTCACTTTAGCCCAAACAATGCATTATACTACAACAATTTTTGAATCGAGGTACCTAAAATCTATTAGCTTAAAGAATGTGTTAAAAATCTGGGAGCCATTACTCCTGTGGAATTGAAATTCCCACGATGTCCATGCTAGTTTTAATTGCAAATTTTGTGGCCCTTGCAGCATTCCAGCAGTCACGCAATCATGATTTCTGATGCTCCCCGCCAGCTTCCCACGAGCAAAGTCAGTGGGGAAGCCAGCGGGAAGTTGGAAGTCATTCCCACTTGCATTGCTTTTTTGCCCACTCACGGCCATTCTGATGATCTGTTTAGCTAAGTAAACATTCACTTGCTATTGAAGTTTGTTTGCTACTACAATTATTTTTCTATTTATGATAAATACTCTTCTTAGATGTTCACGAGACCATACAGCTTAGTCCTTGACTTACAACAGTTCATTTAGTGACGGTTCAAAGTTACAGTGGCACTAAAAAAAGGGACTCATGGCCATTTTTCACACTTAATGGCCTTTGTAGCATCCCCAGGGTCATGTGATTTACATTCGGATACTTGAGAACTGACTCACCTTTATGACGTTTGCAGTGTCCTGGGTCACTTGATCCCCATTTGCCACCTTCTGACAAGCAAAGTCAATGGGGAAACGAGATTCACTTAACAACTGTGTCACTAATTTAAGATCTGCATTGACTCACTTAACGAATTTGGCAAGAAAAGGCATAAAATGGGCAAAACTCACTTAACAAATTTTTCACTTAATAACATTAATTTTGGCCACAATTGTGGTCATAAGTTGAGGACTACCTGTAGTGAGCTATTGGGAATCGTACTAGGAAGTTTTGGTATGTTTACTTTCCAGGTAAGAACGTGGATGATCCCACATTCCTAAGCTTTATCTTTTATACCCAATTTATTCTGTGGGTGACTCCAGAGATAAGCCGTCTTGCAACAGCAGTGCAAATGCAGAATTTCAGCACCACACGGGAGAGGATTTTAAAGGATTTCACAAGGTTGCAAAAGCTTTTTGGCATGTTCTGCAAATATGTGACACGTTTACAGTGCAACGGTTCACATGAGAGTAAACCTTTCTTGGCAGTTGCTATAGACAAATACTGATCAAGGCATCCATCTTCTATTCCCTACAGAATGTTCTTATAATTATGTAATAAAGGGAGAATTTCACAACTACAGTACTATATAAATTGACCTCTAGTTCTTTGACTAAAAGCAATTAGAATCTGAATGAATCACCTTGATGCGGTTTCTTCTCTTTCTCTCGTTCTTTGCTTGAAACCACAAATATTTTCCTATATTGAGATTTTAAAAAATATTATATGTGTGCAAAATAGTTATTTTTCCTACAGGATGGCATGTATATGAATGAGGATCTGGAAATAAGATCAACAATTTACACTAAACTGTGACATGATTTGGCTTAATATGTTGAATGAAACCCCAACAATTACAGTTTGTAATCATAGTTGTGCCTAATTATTATATTTGGAGTCATCTTATCTGACATAACCATGGTTTGGTGCATTAGCTAAGAGGTCTGTATATGTGTGCAAATGTAATTTTCTTTCTGGTGCGCTCTTACACTGTTCTCTGTTTTCTGGGTCTTTTCTATCATCCTAACATGCAGTGTTACTGTATAATTTAACTGAGATTGGCCTAAAGCAGGCAAACTGTGTGTGTGTCCTTCTGAAGATTAAAGTGAGAATTTATGATTAAGTGTCATGTTTTTCACATACCAGCAAGTAGCAAAAACACGTTTTTAATGAATATTTTTTTATTAAAAGAAGATTTTTACAAAGATTTTTAAAACTGCAGAAACAGAAGAAGAGAGAAAAAGTTTATAAAAGGGTAAAAGAAAAAAGTTGAGAATAAGAAAATAGCAAGAAAAAGAAATCTAAAGAAGGGATATCCGTCTCTTTTGCACAGTTACAAATATAGCAAATTTTGCTACATTTTTGCCATCTGCAGCAATCTGCACACTTTCACATTGCATATCATAGTTGTCTTCTCATAAACATTTCTTTTTAATCTATAAATCCAGAAATCAGCAGTTCATTTTATTCATTTTCAGCAAACTATCTAGTCAGGGTTTCTAATTTTAATAAAGGTAGTTGTAGATCCCTCTTTCCAAGCTAGGTCATCTACTAATGAGTTGCAATCTGTAAAATGTTTTGCTTCTTGAATATTTTCAGAAAGAAGGAATGATACGTGCCTCTTTTTGGAAACTAAAACTAAAACTGGAAAAAGATCTTGTTGTTGGGAATAAGACCCTTTTTAAATCTCTGTGGCTTGCTAGTGACAGTGATTTTTAAGAGAGCTGAAGGGGGCAAAATTTAATACATCTTTTTGTGACAGAGGTCAGCAATATCCGTGTCAGCCATGTCCACCAAAGAAACCATTTTATAATAACCAGGTGAGTCTCCCATGGCAGCTGAGCTACAGATTGTCCTCAACTCAAAAACAACATACTGTAAATTCAAAGGAAGCCCAAATATCCAAAGAAGGACGGTTACACCTTCAAGAAGATAATATAACCATTTAATAAAGATTATTGGATTCACTTTTTTTTTTTTTTTTAGCTTTATGCTGCTCAGGCATTGGTAAATTCTGAGAGAAGGATAAAGTTATCCTAAAATCTGACCAAATGGTACAGGAATAGGGTCACCTCTAAATACTTTCTTCGGCCTTCCTGGAAATATTTTTCCAAAGCACTGTAGAGCATGATCAAGTCTCCTTCAATTCAGGCTCAACTTCTGTGACTTTATCAGTGTATATGTAATTTTCTTGGCACAGAGCAGAAAAGAGGAATTATTCGGTACACAGGATAATTATTTTAACTGAAGGTAATTGAGATAAACTTTCATATAAACTAATAGTTTTAGTTTTGTCCTAGTTCTTTCCACTATGCTCCCTCCCCCCAAAAAAGTGATGTTTTCCTGATCTACCCCTCTATCTATTTTCTCTTGGTGGCTAACAAAATAGAAATTTATCTGTTTATTTATCCTGCAGATAACTAGAATTACACCAAACACAAATACCATTTAAACGCTTATGAGTGAAATAAGTGGGAAGGGGAATGTTCGAAGCCACAACTGAAAGGGACACATAGGCGAAGTCCCATCCTACCCTAGATTATCTTGTCCAAGGACACACACACCTGCTTTTGCTTTCAACATCAGCTGGTGTAATTATTGCATAATTTGCATTGCGCCAAGTTTAAGATCAGGTGATCAGCATTGTTAACAGACATTCTGGTTCTAGCTTTGATATTTTCTGCATGGGAAAGCCAAGCACAGCTATTCAGGACAGGGTGTATCTAAGATCTGTGCGCATACATTCAGTGGGTGGAGTGTCTTTTGATCAGGATCAGTGCAGATGGTTTTCCAATCAGCCCTGTGGATTTTAATCATATCCCTTCTCCCCACCCCCTTTCTCTCCACCCTCCTCCATCTCCAGCTTGTAAAAATTCTTGCTTGGCTGCTTTAAGCACTGGCTTAAAGAGGTGGGAATGCTTGCAGAATCTGTCTGTTTCTTGGGGAATTCTCTGTATTAAGTTGGGAATTCAGTTGCTGTATTTTCCATATTCAGCAGATTACTTGGGATGAAATACGTATGTATCCTTTTCCCAGGATCTCTTGATAGAAAACCTAAGCAAACTTCCCCAGTCTAATTCTCGGTAACAGCCTTTACCAACAGGGGAATTCTGGAAGTCAGCATATCTGGATAGTGCCAAGTCTGGGAAGGTTGGTATAAAACTCATAATAGAGAAGATTGACTACCAACCAATCTACTGAGATTGGTGCACTTTCATTCAGCTAATCTAGAAGTTGCGTGCCGTTTCTGAAATACATGGAAATAAGCATTCCTTGTGTCTTCCCTTGGATGGGACCACTTTGAAATTGGTTGAATTTAATTCTAAGCTGTGGCTTGTGCTTTGAAGGTTCCTTCTTAGCTTCTTATGATTCTTTACTTGCTCAAATCAGAAGAATATGTGTGCATAGGGTCTTTAATTAAGAGTCAGCTCATAGAAGACAGTTGTGGTCCAGTTAAGTTAGATGCTGTCCAATTTCCACCTTCTCTTTTTTTCCCCTCTCACAATGCTTTCTCTGGAAACCTTTGGAGAAAATATTCCTTGCTCCTTAAATTAAATATATAACATTGTAAGCTGTATTTTTAAAAAAAGGTTAGTTAAACTGGGAAGTTGAGAAAAAAAATAACCCATTCCTGAAAAAAGTAAATGGCAAATCCCTTCCATCGTCAAGAAAACTATATGAATCCAGCATAACTCAAGAGCGTATTTATCCATTTCTAAACTCTGTGTTTGCTTTCTCCTGCCTAGAAATTGAAGCTCGGGAAGAAGCATTCAGTACAGAATAGGAGATATAGTCGCACATATCAGTTGAATTTAGTTGACAGTGATTTCCATTGATTTGAATAGTAATAATTATATTGAAAAATCACAGCTGGTACATGCAAGAAAATACGGCCGTATGGAGTGATTTGGTTCTCCAACACTCTTTCTCCATCATACCCTGTTCAATTCCCCTCTTCATTCACTTTTTCCTATCTTCCCCTGGCCCTGTCTGAACCATTACCTAAGCATCTTGGAATAATTGAGCGAGTTCAGCCTTCTTTTGCAGGCTGCCTTTCATTTGTGAAGTTTGGTTTAAGATTTCATTTGCTTTTGTAGAAATCTTGTTTTCCCTTAAGAATCCCTATACCTCCCTGGCATGTTGATGGAGCTATTTTGGCCATACAAGTCAAGGGATTTTTCTGCATGAAAAGAGGAATAAGAAAGTGCTTAATGGCCAGGAATGCAGGATTTGACCCATCTCATGGCAAGGTGTTTTAAAAAAAAAAACCCTTCTCCTTTCACTCTTTCATTGCTGTGGTCAAAATGTATGATTAACTACTAGGGACATATTTCTGTCCAATGAGCAGAGGAATCCTATGCTTCAGTTGTTCACTCCTGATGTCAGAAAATATGAAATCCAATCTTAACCATCTTGAAAATAAAACCAATGGGAACAGGAACGGGGTGTTAGTTTTAAATGTTAGGGTCCCATCCTTTTGAAGCACCCTCCCACAGGTAATTCAGGCCAATTAAGAGTAGTGCCTCTACTTGTGATTTAAGCTCAGTAGCCTTTAACATTGAAGCTTAGGTGGTAGATTATATACACAGTGAATTGCTTCAGATCTTGTGGCTTTGACATTTCTAGAATTGTAGGTTTGCAAAATCTGATTCAAACCAGTCGAAAACCCCTGTGTGAAGGAAGGTTATTTTCATCATCATCATCAGCCACATGGCCCCGAACAAATGATCACCCAGGAGGACATGTTCGCTGTGCCACAGACAAAAAGCAAAGGCAGCCATTTTTAGTAGCTCCTGGAAAATTCGTAAACGGAAATAATGATCCTACATATAGATCTGCGATAACCTCCAAGCAGAAACTCTGTGTAGTGCTTTTATGGCCAGATGAGTACTCTTGACAGTTGAAAAACCAGAGCTGGTTTAAATCTGAGTGGTCAGGTTAGATTTTCTTATTCAAATAAAAAATAGTATTCTAAGCAAGTCAGAATTCCATGGTAAAATTCCCAGAACTCTTAGTATTTCAGATTCTAAATGCTCAGATAAAAGATTCACAATTCAAAGAGGAGCAGAGACTCAAGATTATTTGATTTTTTCCCCCCTCTTGAGCAAAAAAGGTCAGCAATTTGTCCAGAAAGCCGTAAAAACATCCTTATTTTTCCTTAATAGTCCCTGCATGTCCTTATAGCATCTACAGGTAGTTCTTGCTTAACATAACATCCAATCATTCAACGATCAATTACGATGGTGCTGAAAAAAGTGATTATGATCAGTCCTTGAAGTTCCAGCTGTTGTGTCTCTACAGTCATGTGAACAAAGTTTGGGCCCAGTCACATTTATGCCTGCCTTTTGGTTGCCTTCCTAGCCATGGTGGTCAGCTGCCATACCGTCTGGCCATGCGCACCACCACCACCACATCTGCTACTGTGCTGCTACTGAACCAGCTGGGCCCTTCTTTGCCACTTTCTTCTTTTGTGCTGGTGTAACTGAGGCCTTTCTTAACACATCAGCCTTCCTTCACCAGAGAATGCTCTGAGTGTGGCCTGAACTAAAGCCCTGGCTGACACACAAATGGAGAGGCCAGTCAGCACAAACAAAAAGTCCCATCTACACTGGTGCAAATGAAAGTGATACAAAAGAAAGCCTGGCCTGGTGATATAGAGAGGCGCATGGTGTGCTGTGGGCACGGTGGCGGTGGGCAGGGCTGGGAGGGGGAAGCAGCTGGCAGCAACTGGCAGGCATGCAGCTAAAAGAACAGAGAGGGGTGAGGGGATCTAAAAAGAGGCTTATCTTATCGGGGCTGAGAGAGACCAAGCTGGGAATAGCTTGGATCGGGGTGGGTAAGTCATGTCCAATAGGATTCAGTTAACAGCAGCAATGGGGAATGCTGGGATTGCTATCACTAAGCTGTTCTGTCACATGAAGTGGTCCTATATGACTCCGTTGCTTAGCAACAGAAATTCCAGTCCCAATTACTTTTGTTAATTGTACAGGTAGTCCTCAACTTACAACAGTTCATTTAATGGCCGTTCAAGGTTACAATGGCACTGATAAAAGTAACTTACAACCATTTTTCACATTTAGCGACCATTGCAGCATCCCTGTGGTCACTTGGCAAACTGACTCATATTTATGATGGTTGCAGTGTCCCGGAGTCACGTGATCAACTTTTGTGAACTTCTGACAGGCAAAGTCCATGGGGAAGCCTGATTCACTTAACCACTGTGTTACTAACTTAACCACTGCAGCGATTCACTTCAGAAATGTGGCAAGAAAGGTTGTAAAATGGGGCAAAAATCACTTAACAAAATGCCTCACTTAGCAAAAAAAATGTTGGGCTCAGTTGTGGTCGTAAGTCGAGGACTACCGTATTGCTCTAGCTGTTGGCATAATTTTACCATAAGTCTTGATGCTGAATGGTGGCCATTTACCGCAGTATGGACAGCAGGCTTTCTCTAATGAAAATGGCCTGTTTGTTTAGAATGTGGTCAGTATAATTAGAAGAATGAATTATCAAAAGCGTCATTCTATTTATTGCTATCATCCTTTCGCAGCTGAAAACTTCAGAACAGTCTATGCTGGCTGTGGAATTCTGGGAGTTGAAGTCCACATGCCTTAAAATTGTCACGGTTGAGAAACACTGGTCTAGACCTTATATCCACGTAGCACGTTTAAAGTTCAGATCCCTTTTGAGGCCAACTGCAGCTTTTCAATTGATTTCTGTAAGGTCAGGTTGCAGTCGGTGTACTGTAAAAGGCAATATTCACTATATTGCAGCCGTGAACTTCAGTCCAGATATCCTTATCTTTGGTGTCCTGATGTTTACTCTGCATGGAATATAACTGCCTCCGTTTTTTGTGCAAAAGCCTTGAAGCAGAGATGTAATTGCATTTATTTTTACGCCCAAAACTTAATTGCTTTTAGAAGAACAGGGAGTTGATTTTAAAAAGGTAATTATTCTACAGTTTGATTTTAAAAGCAATTCTTTACCAATTAGTTTTCAATTCTGTTATCTCATGAATGTTTAGGGGCTTTTTTGGAGCTGGATAAAAAGTATATCTTGTCTTCTACCTTGGTTTCTCGTTTGCAAATGATATTCAGCAAGCAGTGATCTACTTCTGAATATTGGTTTTCCTCCCTGTCTTGTGAGGGTTTAAATACTGATGTGTATGTTAACATGTCTGTTGTATTT
Organism: Crotalus tigris; assembly: GCF_016545835.1. Taxonomy (NCBI): domain Eukaryota; kingdom Metazoa; phylum Chordata; class Lepidosauria; order Squamata; family Viperidae; genus Crotalus; species Crotalus tigris. The sequence continues at coordinate 170,736 of NW_024096858.1, read as the reverse complement.
AAATTTTATAGAATTAGAGAGTTCTTTTATAACTAATGCAGCATAAATGTAACATACGCAGTCAAATCTGATGATGATTATTGTCTTTTCAAATCATTTCTTCTAACTCTGCATTGCTTATTTTACAAAAGAGCAATAATTTTTTAAAAAAGAATTGAAGCATGTGTGCTTTATTTTACTATCATATAAGTGGAGGAACTGGCATAAGGCTAAGAATCTAAATTATGAATCTCATCGTCGTAAAAGTTCAATGAGCTGTGTTAGTTAATAACAGAAAATATGGGGTTAATAACAGAAAATATGGGGATCTGGAATACTGACTTATTCTGCAAGGATTCTAGCTATCTAAAGTGTAGAAAGCTCTTTAGATATTTGAAAATGTAGAAAAATATAATAATGATAATTAATTTACTAGTACCTATGATACAAATTAATAAGGTAATGTAATCCATTCATTTTTCCCCATGAGGTTGCAGCTTAATTACTCTGTTTATTGACTTTAAATTTAACAAGGAAACTTGTCAATATATTTTTACTTTATCGTGACAATACCACATCAAAGAGATATTTCGTTGAAACTGTAAATATTGTATTGGTTCCCAAAGTATGAATCACTTAGACAGATTTGTATTTGATAACGTACAGCAGGGATCTCCAGACTTGCGCATTTCAACTCCCAGAATTCCTCAGCCAGCCAGTTGGGGAATTCTGGGAGTTGAAGTCCACAAGTCTTCAACTTGCCACGTTTTGACACTCCTGACATACATAGGCCCAGGAATGGAAACCTATAGGTTGAAAGTGACTTCCTTTTTTTAAAAAAAAAAAAAAGTCACCAAACCCTTTAATTAATGTGCAGCATAAGATTTTGTGGTTTTTAGGATTGATTTAATGTATTTTGCCTTAGAATAGACTTTGACTTTTAAAATAGGTTTCTTTAAAAAAAAAAAAAAAGCCTCATGAGGGGAAAAAAAGCAGATCTTGTTCCTCAATGCTGAGGTCTTCATTTGTAAAGCAATAAAAGGGGAGAAAGTGCTTGCTCCAAGCATATCCTAGACATATTTAAATTGATCATCTTAAGAACCAGTTTGGTCTAGTGCAGGGGTAGGCAACCTTGGCTCTTTTATGACTCGTGGACTTCAACTCCCAGAATTCCTGAGCCAACATGGCTCAACTTGGAAACCTCTCTCTTTCCCCTCAGCATGGCTGGCTCAGGAATTCTGGGAGTTGAAGTCCAGAGTCATAAAAGAGCCAAGGTTGCCTATCCCTGGTCTAGTGGTTAAGGCACCGGGCTAGAAAGCCAGAGATCATGCGTTCAAGTCCTGCCTTAGTCATGAAAGCCATTGGGCCAGTCACTCACATGTCAACCCACCCTCACAGGGTTGTTGTTGTGAGAAAAATAGGAGGAGGGAGATACGTTAGGTATGTTTGCCACCTGGAGTTCTTTGTAAAAATAGCAAAGGTGGGATGCAAATAAATAAAAACTCTTAAAATAAAATTCAGTGATATAAACCTGCCTTACATTTTTTTCAGTAGCAGCAAAACTTTTCAACTATGAGCAACCCCTTTGCACATCTCACAGAGCCCCTGGACTTGGGCCAGTCAGCAAAGAAGTTCTTCAATCTGAATCACTTGAAAGACACCAGATATGGTATGTCTGAATTCACCTCTGCTTCTCTTCTCATTTGTTGATGGTTCTTGATGATCACTTTGGCTTTGTCCTTTGGAGAGCCATAGCTCATTGGAAAACACAAGCAAACAAGTGTCAGATTTTAAGATTTTTCCACTCCAGCCAGAAAGTTGAAGTATGGAAAGACTGTTTTTTTAAGCATTACTGCCCTTCAGAAAAAAACATTGGATCAAAAATCTGAAGCACGTTTTCTATTTTGTGGGAGTTAATATCTGGAGTGTGTGTGTTCAAATGAGAAGAGTGTTCTGCATTATGTCTTTGGCTTTAACTCAGAGAAATATTCTCTTTTTGTGAGACAGATGTTTGAAAAATCTCAGCTATAGTTTGCTGACAGATAGTAGAGAATTTCTTTTTGCTGAGTTTTCTTCTGAATTTCATTTATTCCTTCCTCCCCTTTTCCTTTCTTCCCCAGCGCATTTACCATTTTCTATCAGAATCTTGCTCGAGGCTGCAGTTCGCAACTGTGACGAGTTTCTTGTGAAGAAAAACGATGTTGAAAATATCCTCAACTGGAAAGAGATGCAGCATAAAAGTATTGAAGTGCCATTTAAGCCTGCTCGGGTTATTCTGCAAGACTTTACGTGAGTTGTATATATGTTCCAATTTAGTGAGTTTTCTCAGTTAGGTTATCTGAGCTTTGTAGTATTTTGGGTTAAATACTAAGTCCTCGACTTACAACCACAATTGAGCCCAAAATTTCTGTTGCTAAACAAGGCAGTTATTATTTGAATCATTGCAGTTGTTAAGTTAGTAATACAGTTGTTATGTGAATCTGACTTCCCCATTGAGTTTGCTTGTTAGAAAGTTGTCAAAGGACCCTGGAACACTGCATCCGAATTTTGATCACGTGACCACGGGGATGCTGGGGTAGTCATGTGAAAAGCAGTCATAAATCACTTTTTTTCAGTGCCGTTGTAACTTTGAACGGTCGCTAAATGAATGGTTTTAAGTTGAGGACTGCCTGCACTGCAAATTGCACTGGGTTGAAGACTTATAAGCAGATAGCATCAGTCTCTTTCTAGGAAAACATTCTGTTCATGTTCATGAATATCAAGCAAAATCCACCAAAAACACTGCCTTTTGATATTTCAGCAGACTGTAAAACCAGATGTTGGGTTGCAGTTGGCTATTAAAAACCCGCATGCAATTAATTCATTTCCAGTTTGGGAATCCTCTAAAACAGGGGTGTCAATCTCGCAACGTCACGTGATGTGTCCTGACATATCGTGACTTTTTTGCCATTGCTGGCAGTGGGGCGGGTCCGGTTGTGCCATGACGCATCCAGCCCACAGGCCGGCAGTTTGACACCCCTGCTCTAAAATATATGAACTTCATTTCCCAGAATTTTTAGAATGATTGTTAGTTAGGAATTACAAGAGCAAACATTCATGCAGCAAGTGAACATCCAGGTTGGATAAGGCTGATAATACAAATCGATACAAGTCTATACAAATTGACTGTTTTTCTCAATACTTGGCTATGTACTGCTAACATTGTGTCTCCAGTTTTAGGAGTGCTCTTCCAAAAGAACAATACAGAAAATAACTTTTTTCCCCTTGAACCAACGGTCATAATTTTAAAATTAAGCTACCTTGTATCAAGGTGATATGACTTACTGTATTTTCCAGTGTATAAGACGACTGGGTATAAGACGACCCCCGACTTTGGAGAAGATTTGCATGGTTAGAAAATCATATTATACGCCGGAAAATACGGTACTCTCATTAGTACCATCTTAAACCTGAAAAGCAAATTTGAGAATCCTCTGGTCATGTTTCCTACTAGAAGGAGAGAAACAACCTGTGACTCATGTAGAGTCATAGCTTGGAGATCAGTGACAAGCAGAAGGCAGAGTTTTGATAACTTTAGTCTTTGGTTTGGTGACCAAGGTCAGAATCCATTTGTGAAGTTCAAATTTGAGCAAACTTTACACAAGCATCTTTACATTTTAGGCAATGTCAGTGACTGCACATTGCACATTTCTGCCAATTATTAACATCTGCTATATTTCTTAACATCTCAGTGTTGTTAATGTTCTCTTTTTGAATATTTTTGCAAACTAAAATTTGAATTCATTATTTGTAGTCAAAAAGACCTGTCAAATTTCCTACATGCCATACAATCATTAAAAACTGATAGTAAAGAAATAAAATCCTACAAAACTTAATAACTGCCAGCCGACTTATCTATAAACATACAGAAAAATGATGCAGAACCAGTAGTAAAATGAATTTTAAAATGTTAAGCCATTTAATAAATAAAAGAACTGAAAACATCCGGAATGTCTTAAATGTTGTATTTTAAAAAAAGCCAGAAGATTAAAATGAAAGGTGGAGGGGGGGGGGAATAAAGTATACAAAGGAATACAGTATTAATGCCATGCCAAGTAAAGATATATAGATTATATCTGGTATTTTCCATTTTTTCTTACAATCAAACATGATCATTTTATCATATTTTCAGATCACGTTATGGAATTTTAAAAAGAAGATTGCATTTATTTCTATATGAAAAAAAATGTATCTTATAGGTAGTTGATGAGCTAAGAACCGGAAAAGAAGCATTTAAAAATATCTGTTTTGTGCTGGGAAAAAGATGAATATTCTGAGGGCTTGTTGCAAAAATATTGATAGGGTATGTTTGTGTCGTGTTTGGGTGCAAGTGGGGAAGGGACCTCTGTGTCTGGGTATATAGTAAATAAAGAGGATGAGCTTTAAGAACAAAGGAAGCCCATCAAGATTTTGTTCTCATAAAAGTAGCTTTAGATCTCCATGGTGTTGATTTCTTAGTCTGGTACACCTGATAGGGCTGACATCAATTTTGCCAATCTGAATGTGCTATCTTTCCTTCTTTTATCTTCATAAGAATGGAGTTGAGCGCTATCTGGGGCATTTTTGCAAATTATTTTCTTGCTTGGCTCAAGTTTTTCTGATCATTGTCTTGGGCTTCTTTCGGTCCTTTAAGACCGTCCTCATTAGTCCTGAATGGGAAAATAGTATGTGAAGCTTGAGCACATTAAATAGTTTGATTAGGCCCAGGAAGCTTCTATTTTGACACTGGTGCTATCGCCTGACTTGCTACCCCTGTTCACATGTGGAGGTCTGTTATGTCAGGAAGAAAGATTTGAACTAGCTTTTTTCCTGACAAGCTACATGCTGTTTTTCTGAATGCAGAATATGTATTTGGAACAGGGGAACGCAGCGGTCCTTTTCAACGTTGTGGTTATTCAATACCTGCTTTGAGCCTCATATGACAGTCTGTGAAATTGCATCTATACATTGTACACAATGACCGTTTTTCTCAAATCAACAGTAGTAATTGTTGTGAATCAAAGTCTTGTGCACAAAGTCTGAGCTTTGTGTAAATATGAATAAATGATTTAACACTTTGATAGAAGCATCACTGCAAGAGTAGAATCTCCATTTTCTTAAATTAGTTCTAATATATGCATTTTCATGACAAGCTAAGTACTACAACTAGAATAAGAGATTGGACTCTTCATTCTGGCTGTGTGTGGCATACGTTTTGATTCTTATGTATTCAAAGTTTGTAGGTTGTCACATAAATTCATGAGCATTTATTCTATAGTAGGCTTACTATGTGCCTACAATGCCTAATCTGTGCTGGCTAAAAATACTGTACATCTAAAACAAATATAATGGAATGGAATCACTAGATTCCAACCTTTGCTAAAACCTACTGTGTGGTCTTAAGGAAGCAACTAATACCATTTTTTGAAAGCATTCCAGATGAATTTGGATTGCTGATGCTGGAGAAATGCACTTGCAAAGGATTTATTCAGACATTGCCAATGTCTGAACAAATTCTTTTGTAACTACATTTTTGGATAAGCCAGAGCATTATTAAGTTGTAGATTTAATTATGGTTTTGAATAATTTTCTTATTTTCCATTGGAGGAATTGATATTTGTGCAGATGCTTTGGGGGTGTGAAGTTATAACAAGGTCTCCTCGCTGTATTGTAAGTTATATAAAATATAAATGTAGTGCCAGGCTAATTTATTCAATGGATTTGAGCTGTGGTGAGATACAAAGGATTTTGGGATACTATGAGAGTTCTAGCTTGTTTACTGTCTGTGACAAATAGCATTAAAACTGGAACGCCTTTTCACATTAGTCTTTTCCTCTCCCCCCCACCCCCCCACCCCCCTAATCCCTGGATCTATTTGTGATTTGAATCTCAAACACTTGATTGCAGAAAGTCTGCTTAATATTCAGTGTCCAAAGTAACTAAAGGTAGTCCTCAACCGTTTATCTAGTGACTGTTCAAAACTGAAAATGACATTTTGCACACTTATGGCTGTCACAGCATCCCCATGGTCACATGATCAAAATTGGGATGCTTGGTAACTGGCGTGTATTTTCAATGGTTGCTGTGTCCCAAGATCATCTGATCACTTTTTTGCGACCGTCCGACTAGGAAAGTCAAGGGAGAAACCAGATTCACTTAACAACTGTGCCACTACTCGATAAGATAGAAAAAAGTGGGTTAGACAGCATCACCACCAGATGGACCCGTAGCTGGCTGACCAGCTGCACTCAGCATGTGGTCCTCAGTGGAACCGCATCTACATGGAGGGAAGTGTGTAGTGGGGTGCCCCAGGGCTCTGTTCTAGGCCCAATGCTCTTCAATATCTTCATCAACGATTTGGACGAGGGGATAGATGGGGAACTCATCAAATTTGCAGATGACACCAAGCTGACAGGAATAGCCAACACTCCAGAAGACAAGCTTAGGATACAGGAGGATCTGGACAGACTTGAACACTGGGCACTATCTAACAAAATGAAATTCAGTGGTGAAAAAAGTAAGGTTCTACATTTAGGCAAGAAAAACCAAATGTACAGGTATAGTATAGGGGGTACCTTGCTCAATAGTAGTAACTGTGAGAGGGATCTCGGAGTCCTAGTGGACAATCACCTAAATATGAGCCAGCAGTGTGCTGCAGCTGCCAAAAAAGCCAACTCAGTGCTGGGCTGCATTAACAGAGAGATAGAATCAAGATCACGTGAAGTGTTAATACCACTTTACAATGCCTTAGTAAGGCCACACTTGGAATACTGCATCCAGTTTTGGTCACCAAAAAAAAAAAAAAAAAGATGCTGAGACTCTAGAAAGACTACAGAGAAGAGCAACAAAGATGATTAGGGGACTAGAGGCTAAAACATATGAGGAACGGTTGCTGGAATTGGTTTAATGAAGAAAAGGACAAGGGGGGACATGATAGCAGTGTTCCAATATCTCGGGCTGCCACAAAGAAGAGGGAGTCAAGCTATTCTCCAAAGTGCCTGAGAGCAGGACAAGAAGCAACAAATGGAAACTAATCAAGGAGAGAAGCAACCTAGAACTAAGGAGAAACTTCCTGACAGTTAGAACAATTAACCAATGGAAAAACCTGCCTCCAGAAGCAGTGAATGCTCCAACACTGGAAGTTTTTAAGAAAAGACTGGACAGCCATTTGTCTGAAATGGTGTAGGGTTTCCTGCCTGAGCAAGGGGCTGGGCTTGATGGCCTCCAAGGTCCCTTCCAACCTTATTATTATTGTTGTTGTTATTGTTGTTATTGTTGTTGTTGTTGTTGTTGTTGTTGTTGTTATTATTATTATTATTATTATTATTATTATTATTATGGATCATCACACAATCAGCCAGATGTTCAGACTGGATTTGGCATTTTGTCTACCTATCGAGTCCTTACCCAGGACCTGGGATAGGCAGATGTGGATGTTTGATGGTATTACAGATATCGTCGCAGGATGGAAGCAGTTCCTAGTAAGGCCGCCTTTTGCAATTGACTAATAGCGAATTTGTCAATGCCAATGGTGTTCAAGTGGTGCTCCAGTTGTTTTGGGATTGCACCCAAGGAGCCTATACTATTGGTACTACCCTTGCTTGCTTTTGCCACAGTCTTTCTATTTCTATTTGTAGGTCTTTGTATTTTGTTATCTTCTCCAGTTCTTTCTCTTCTATTCTGCTATCTCCAGGCACTGCCACGTCCACTATCCAGACTTTTTTGTCTTTCTTATCGACAATTGTTAAGTCTGGGGTGTTATGTTGCAGGTGCTTGTCTGTTTGAATTCTGAAGTCCCAGAGCAGTTTAATTTTATCATTTTCTATGACTTTCTCTATTTTATGATCCCACCAGTTTTTGCTTACAGGCAAATGATATTTTTTGCAGATCTTCCAATGCACCATTGTTGCTACTTTGTCATGCCGCTGCTTGTAATCAGTTTGTGCAATCTTCTTGCAACAGCTTACCAAGTGGTCCACTGTTTCTTCAGCTTCTTTGCATAGGCGGCACTTACTGTCTGTTGCTGTCTTCTCAATTTTGACTTTGTATGCATTTGTCCTTAAGGCTTGGTCTTGTGCAGCCAGAATTAGTCCCTCGGTCTCTTTCTTCAATTTTCCTACTCTTAGCCATTGCCAGGTCTTGTTATTATCTGCTTTCCCAGCTATTTTTTTAATGTATTGGCCATGTAGTTCTTTGTCTTCCCATTATTATTATTATTATTATTATTATTATTATTATTATTATTATTATTTACTTAACAAGAAAGGTGGTAAAAATGGGAGAAAATTCACATAATGACTATCTTACTTAGCAAGAAAAATGTTGGACTCGGTTGTGGTCATAAGTGAAGGGCTACTGTATATAATAATTCTAAATGTGGGATAGCACAGATTTCGACCAGGGATAGGCAACCTTGGCTCTTTTATGACTCATGGATTTCAACTCCCAGAATTCCTGAACCAGCATGGCTCAACTTGGAAACCTCCCCCTTTCCCCTCAGCATGGCTGGCTCAGGAATTCTGGGAGTTGAAGTCCACCAGTCATAAAAGAGCCAAGGTTGCCTACCCCTGATTTAGACCAAAAAAAAAAAAAACCCAATTGATTGCGGTCTTCTGAGAGTTGTTCTGTAGTATCAATATACCTGTAAAGAAGAATAGTTTCATGGGTAATTCATGCACCTGACTGCAGTTTGAAGAATTAGGAATCTTCTTTTCTTCCTCTTCTTGTGCTGTCTGATTTTTCAGCCCGCCCTACCCTACTATCTACAACTGAATGAGTCAGCAGTCTCTGGCATTTGCCTGTTAGCATAGCCTAGAGCTTGCCAGTTCAGATAACCACAGGTAATTATAGTTAATGCTACAACACAAGTTGTAAAAGGACAGAAGAAGGAACGAGGAAAGAAAATGTGAATCTGGAGTTTGTTTGTTTGGAAAAATCTTTCTATTGAACCAGGCTGGCTTACTCTTATAGCCTATTCAGGTGTGTTGAATCTTTAACTTCTACCATTCTCCACCTAGTACAGAGGACTGGCTCAGGAACGCTGGCTCAGGAATTCTGGGTGTTAAAGTCCACGAGTCATAAAAGAGCCAAGGTTGCCTACCCCTGACCTAGCAGCTCCAACTTTGGGCCTTACAAAAGTGTCGCTTGAGTGTTTCTATTTCAGTATCTTAACTTGCACATTTTCACAGCTCCTGGGCTATCAGTTTTGACAAAGTTGCCTTGTGTTGTTGTTGTTGTTTTTTTAACTCTCCTATCACAGAGGTGTCCCCGCAGTGGTTGATTTTGCCGCCATGCGTGATGCTGTGAAGGCCCTGGAAGGTGATCCTGAGAAAATCAATCCTGTCTGTCCTGCTGATTTAGTCATTGACCACTCCATCCAGGTCGACTTTAATAAAAGGTAAGAAATGTACTTTAAGCAAAGAAAAAGAAAAAAGAAAACCCCCAATAAACTCCAGTTCTTGTTTCCAAACACTGGGTTTCCATTTATCTGAAGCTGGAAAATAGCGCAAAAAGAAAAATAGAAATGGTTAGGAGGCTGAAATAATTCAGGAGGCCTAATTGAAGAAAGCCTTTAAGACTATTTGCTTAAGAATAAAAATCAAGTAAGAAAGGATATGATGGAAGCATGTGCAATTATTCATCTTATGGAATAAGCACAGGTAGAGATTTCTGTCGTAATGAAAATCTTAAGGCCCCACAAACCAAATTTCAAAGCTTATTTCAAAGCTTCAGAGTGCATAAAGATCAGTCACCTCACATACAGGTAGTTCTCAACTTACGGCGGCCCAAAATTTCCATTGCTAAGTAAGTTTTGCCCCATTTTATGACCTTTTTTGCCACAATTGTTAAGCGAATTGCTGCAGTTAAGTAAATCATGCGACAAATGATGAAGCAAATCCAGTTTCCCCAATTATGTTTGTTTGTCAGACGCTATCTGGAAAGGTTACAAATGCGACCACATGATCTTGAGACAGTGCCAAGGGCCATAAATACATGCCAATTGCTAGGTACCCGAATTTTGATCACGTGACCATGGGAATGCTTCAATAGTCGTAAATATGAAAAACTATCGTAAGTCACTGTTTTCAGGACTGTAGTAGCTTCAGTCACTAAATCAAAGGTCTTCAAACTTGGCCCTTTTATGATTTGTGGACTTCAACTCCCAGAATTCCTCAGCCAGGCACGCTGGCTGAGGAATTGTGGGAGTTGAAGTCCACAGGAATAAAAGTCCATTTATTCCACTAAATGAATAATTGTAAGTTGAGGACTCTGTATTCTAACTCCATAGGACACACTAGATGAGGTTAAAATGAGATGACATCCGTGTCTCAACCATGATTTTAGCATATTGTGAAAGGAGGATAATAATAATAAAGTTGAAAGGGACCTTGGAGGTCATCAAGTCCTACCCCCTTCTCAAGCAGGTAACCCTATACCATTTCAGACAAATGGCTGTCCAGTTTCTTCTTTAAAATTTCCAGTGTTAGAGCATTCACCGCTTCTGGAGGCAGGTTGTTTCACTGGTTAATTGTTCTAACTGTCAGGAAGTTTCTCCTTAGTTCTAGGTTGCTTCTCTCCTTGATTAGTTTCCATCCGTTGCTTCTTGTCCTGCCCTCAGACGCTTTGGGAAATAGCTTGACTTCCTCTTCTTTGTGGCAGCCCCTGAGATATTGGAACACTGCTATCATGTCTCCCCTCGTCCTTCTCTTCATTAAGCTAGACATACCCAATTCCATCAACCTTTCCTTATATGTTTTAACCTCCAGTCCTCTAATCATCTAAGGAAAGAATACAGAGAAGGACACTGGAGGATACTGGCTGGGCACACTGTCCTGAACACAATTGTGTTTCCTTGTTCCAGATTAAGGATTTATTGAGGCAAGATATATTAATTAGTGGAGTTTGCCCTCATGCAATATGGGTGAAGGTCACAAACTTAAGTCTTAAAAGGGGATTAGATGAATTTGTGAGGGAAAAAATAGGAACGATCACCTCAGAGGTGGGAAACAAACTGAAAATTATTTACTGGAAAGAGAGCATTTGCCCTTGTGTCCTGCTAGTGTGTTTCCCATAGGATTAGCTGAACCTTTTGGTTTGAGTTAGAACAAAATATGTCTTGGTCCTAGGCCTTTTGGTCTGATTCAGCCAATACTCCAGTATCTCTTTACATAGTACAAAGGCCTGAGTGCATTTTCACCAGCTGAACTTTCTAATCTTTTTCTGCTTGCTTGTTCTTGTAATAATTAATGTTTTAGAAAACTTTCCCTCACTGTTGTATTCAGGATACCCTCTGCCAAAGTGCCTCCATGGAATGAACCATCCCGTGAGACAATAGGAATTATTATAAAAGCTTTGTGAGTTCCTCTTTTCTCCTAACTCCCTAGTGCACAGCAATTAAAGAGCCCCAGGATCCTGAACTAAATAAATATCAACTCACGCCCACTTTCTTTTTCAAGGTACAAAAACTGAATGCTGCACTCTGTCCTACTGAAGTTTTCTTACTATATTAACTCCTTACCTTTCATTGCAGGCCAGACAGTTTACAGAAGAATCAAGATTTGGAATTTGAGAGAAACAAGGAAAGATTTGAATTCTTAAAGGTAAGATCATACTCCCTCTCTGTGTCTGCAGAGCTAAACATGGAAAAACCTACTAAGGTAGGGGAATCTACAAAATCACAATTCCTAATGTATGAGGAAATAAGACATGGGCGTACTTTTGTCCTGGAAGAATAGCTAAGGAGAGAAGTCAGCGAACTTTTTCTTTTCCATAAAAGAAGGGAAAGAATTAAACTTAATAAATGCTCTCCAAAATTTAAGCATTTTTAAATTTGAGCTTGGTTATTCATCACTGTCATGCATACCAAGCCAGACAGTTAATTTTGTAATTTCTGTCTAGTTTATGCATCTGATTCAGGGGCTAGCCAATTAGAATGTGGCTGTTTGGCTGTAATATCTTAATTTTACATCATGTGAAATTTTAAGATTAAAAAAATACGGGTCTGGACTGAAACCCTACATTGGTGAAACCACAAAGTCTGAATAGAACTTCAAAAACTTGGTCCAAGTGGGCAGAATATTTTATAAATCAAATCTTCATATCCCAATCCGTATCAGTTGAATGAGGTTTGCTAATTAGGCTAGTGAAATACTTCATTCTTAATTTTTCTACTTCTTAAGACATTTCCCTCTTTTCCATTTGTGTTTTAGTGGGGCTCTCAAGCCTTCCAGAACATGAGAATTATTCCTCCAGGTTCAGGAATTGTCCACCAGGTGAATTTAGAATATCTGGCAAGAGTTGTCTTTGATCAGAATGGATTCTGTTATCCAGACAGTGTGGTGGGTACCGATTCACATACCACAATGATTAACGGCTTGGGAGTGCTTGGCTGGGGTAAGTGCTTTTAAAATTGAGCCGTCTATTCATTGGGAATTTAAGTGGTGTTTAGCAAAATTCAAGAATGAGAAGGTGTTATTCTGAATTTCTTCTTGCTGTTCCCTCCCCTCCTAATAAATAATGGACTGAGATAAAATTTGTGATTATTTTTTTTTTGAAAAAAATACTGGTTGAGTTATCGGTTGCTGAGTTTCTATTCAAATAGCTTTGTATGCTTGTTTATTATTTTTATCACACCTTTTTTATGTTTATAAACATCTCAAGGCGATCAGTATACCCATTACTCCTTCCTTCTCCTATTTTCTTCATAACAACAGACTTGTGAGGTGGGTTGGGCTGAGAGAGAGAGAGAGAGACTGGCCTAGAATCACCCAGTTGGTTGGCACGCCTAAAGTGTGACTCGAACTCACAATTTCCTGGTTTCTAAGCCTGATGCCTTAACCTTTAGACCAGTGGTTCTCAACCTTTCTAATGCCGTGACCCCATAATACAGTTCCCCATGTTGTGGTGACCCCCAAGTGGGTGTGGCCACCAATAAGAGGGAGTAGGACAGCTAGGGAAAAGGGAAAAAAATGGCGGACAGCGTGGTTTGGCGACCCCCGTGAAATGGTCATTCGACCCCAAATGGGGTCCCGACCCACAGGTTGAGAACCACTGCCTTAGACCAAAATGGTTCTTTATCTTCTGAGAAAAAAGAAATCCATAGATAACATGCACATGTCTATGGAGATTCTCAGTCATCCAGGTAATGGCTGCCCCAAATGTGTTTTTTTCAAATGGCAACTGGACTTTGTTTCTCCTTGAAGACATTTCACTTCTCATCCAAGAAGCTTCTTCAGTCCTCTGAACATTCTCTGAACTGAAGAAGCTTCTTAGATGAGAAGTGAAACTTCAAGGAAAAATAAAACTCCAGTTGCCTTTTGAAAAAACGCTTTCAAAAAGTGCAGTCGAACTTGGGAGTCCTGATCTTGCTCCCAACATCTCTAGCCAAAATCCAACATCTCTAGCCAAAATCCAAAATGCCTAGAAAATAATATATTCCCTGTATCCGCTCAATGGTTTTATAAAAAAAAAAAAAAAAGTCTAATTCAGGCGAGGAGCTTCAGATCACATAACCTCTTCAAACATAGGGGCAGAAGAAGACCCTATGGCAGGAATTTCAATAGGAGAAAAAGCAAGCAGTTACTAACCCCAGTACAAAAACAAAGAAGGGACCAAATTCATAGGTGGAGCCCATATTTAGCCATAACTGTGTATGGCCTATGTCAGTGTTTTTCAACCTTGACAATTTTAAGGCATGTGGACTTCAACTCCCAGAATTCCACAGCCAGCATTGCTGGCTGTGGAATTCTGGGAGTTGAAGTCCACATGCCTTAAAATTGTCAAGGTTGAGAAACACTGGCCTATGTTTTTTCACACCATAGTTGATGTCTGATTCAAGGAAATCCTGGTATAAGCAGCACCATGTTGACATTTCTCTGGAAAGTTAGAAAAAAAAAATACCAGTTAGTTATCCTATGACAAATTAATACCATCACTGAAATAGCCCTATTCTTGAATGGTGGAAGGAAACAAATTAGGGATTCTCCCTGTGATTGAAGGATGACAAAAGGCTCACAAGATAGAAGCCATGCCTTTAATTTCTCTAATTTCAAAGGGCTCACCATAAATCACTGAGTCAGATGAAGATTATTTTTGCCCCTTCCGTGGGAAGAGAAGAAGTTTACACCTTGGATAATATCAGTCATTGTCAGTCCCCAGAAGAAATGTTCCCACATGCCAGGAATATACTTGGGAGAATTCTAATGTTTATATACCTTGCTTGCATTCTTACTCCACTTCATTTTGAGATCAAAATCTTCCTGATTCTAGATTACATAGATTAATTAAAGGCAGGATTGCATGTTGATGGTGATAAAGTTGAGATTCTTAATATATGTTGAGAGACCCTTGATATACATCTGCACTGGTCTGTGAAGAGAGAAGAAAGGTTGATAAAGCAAGGTAAAGTTAAGATTGGCGTGTGTTAAAAGAAAGCAAAATCACACAGTGAGATCTTAAAATGAAATACTGTTGTTGATATTTTACATCTCAGAATGTCTAGCCACTCTGGAAATAGTTTAAAATAGGGATTCAAAAAATAATCACATATATTAATTAGAGCCCCTCTCCTAAATATTAAATCCCTAAAAGATCCTTTTAAATCCCGTGAAAAAACCCCACCAAATTTAATCACTTTTAAAATAAGCTGAAAGTAGTAATACACTTAATCTTTCTAGAGAATGCTTTGACTCAGCATCTAGCAGGAAACCACAGGTTTTTCTTCCAATTCCAGTTGTGGTTTGTTTGGTTTTACACACACACACACACACACACACACACACACACACTCACATACACTTGCTTGATCAGCTAACATAAAAATGCATACTGTGCAAAGTAATAAACTTTTAAAGACTTGATTTAATGACTACAACTACAGGCCGTTCCTCACTGCTTAGTTGAAGTGTTCCCTGCTCATTCTGGAGTTGGCTCAGACTATAATGGCATGAAATTTGCTGCCCCAGTTGCTCAGCCTTGTCTCTTATTATTCTTTTGAAGATACTACAGGTACCTTATATCAATTCAAGATCAAAGGTGACAATCTTAGCAGATTTCACACACTTTCAGACTACCCTCAAATATGATTAAACTGAAGGATGACTTAAGAATAGGTCACTTACCATCGCAAAACGATGTGTTGGGGGCACAGGAAAAAAAACATACAACCAAGATACGTGCCATGGTTAGATACAATTGGGGAAAGCCGTGTGTATCTAGAAATGTGGTGGTGCATCCCTTTAAAATTGATAAGACAGTGTACGAAACATAGTCTTGTTTTCCTCTGGGAATAGCCAAGGAAAACTAGGTCCACAATTGATCTAAAGTTGATGAAGAGATGCATGCAGGGCATTCCACCGCTGAATAAAATGTGCTTCCTGACATCATGATGTTTCAGGATTCTCTTTTCTTCTAATTTATTGGCAGATGTTTGCATGTGAGAGTGTTGGGGGATTATGAATATAGGAAGAAGTAGGATCTAACAAGGGAAGAAGGCATTAAATGCAAAGATAGTATTCTTTTATGAGAGTTGTGTGTTTACAGTTCTTTCATTTCTTGTTCTTAAGCTCATCGATTCCTTTACATTTAAATGCCTTATTCCATTGTTTTTAGGTTAATTGTGTTTTAAATGCCTGTGGAAAGGGGGAAACCTTGATTTTGCATGCATGGTGATTTGCGTAATGCGAGAGAACAGGTTCACAAGTTAAAGAGTTTATATGTTTGATCCTTACAGCAGAGCTTTTATAGCAAAACCGTACCATATGTTTAGCACGTACATGTTTCTTAAGGGGTGCAACACTTAGCTTAATTTCATCTGCAGATTGGTAAATCCTACTTTGAAATTGATTGCCTTGCAGCTTCTCAGTCCAGTGTGAGTTTGGGGAAACTGGGCAGGGGAAATGCTAGTGCAGGTGTCCCCAACCCCCAGTCCATGGACCAGTAACGGGCCGCAGCATGCCAGCAACCGGTCCACACAAATAAGCAAATATCCATTGGATGCAGGCAGCACACAAAACCACCCTAACCCTTCGATCCGCGGAAAAACCCCTCTCCCCAAAACCGGTCTCTGGTGCACAAAAGACTGGGGGCCTCTGTTTTGTTGGGTCTTCCTGTTAGCATCTGCTTGGGCATTGTGAGAACAAAAACCTAACCTAGATAGGCCATTATTTTGATCTAACAATACATTTTTGATATTTTTTACCCTACCAGATAATTTGCATTTCTGAAAGTATATGGAAAAGCTTCATTTTAGATGAATAGCTATTGTTTGCATCTCCCTATCAATAAAATTGTTGATCCACTGTTGCTTTCTTTGGATGTTGCTGCAAGATAAATTAGCAATTATATTTAATACCCCCCTCTCTCCCCCCCCTCCCTCCCTCTTTCTCATTGATCAGGTGTGGGTGGTATTGAAGCTGAAGCAGTGATGCTGGGCCAACCAATCAGTATGGTACTTCCTGAAGTGATTGGCTACAAACTGAGTGGTAGTCCTCAGCCATTGGTCACATCGACAGACATAGTGCTCACGGTTACCAAGGTAATAACTTGCTTGACTGACCACAGCTGATCGTGATACAAGGCTATTGCTTAATTAATCTCAGAAATCTGCATGCTAATAGATACAAGATGTAGAGTTTAAGTCCTCTGCATCAAGTGGCATCAGTAAGTGTTTGAACCTTATTTCTGAGAGTGTTTATTCCAATTGAATGTAATCTACAAAATCACTTAGTGGTCACTATTCTAAGCACTAATGTCTGTCAGAAGTATTGCATTAATAGAATAGTTCAGTAGTTTCATCTTTTAGAGATAAGGGTCTCTCTTAATGCAGAGATACAGAGGACCACAAAGTATGTTAGTGTGTATCAGACGTGTGCAGGATTTTTAATTGTGATATACTTAATTTGATGACAACATTATACTTGCTTCCTAATTCAAAAGTGCAAGAAAATTTATTATCAGTTATCAACAAACTTTAAAGGGGTTCCAAGAGGCATAAAAATAGAACTCAGCCAACATTAAGTTGATTGAGACAGCCAGCGCAAACTGGAAATAGTGAGATTTAAAGTTTTGTCTCGTATTTTAAAACTGTAATGCAGTTGTATTTATCCACAAGAATTGTTGGAATCAATGCAACCTATTGTTAAATTTGTATCTAGTGTTGCAAGATAGGGTTAGATTTGGCAACAAATTTTGCTTAGATGGAACCTCAGATTCTCATTTATAAAAAAAAAATCAAAGCTTGGTTATGACTGGTTTCAGTCTTATTTTAGTATAAAATATGCTATGAAAATGGAACTGAATGCAGACTTTTAAATGTGTTGCAGCATTTACGGCAAGTAGGTGTTGTGGGCAAATTTGTCGAGTTCTTTGGACCTGGGGTTGCTCAGCTATCCATTGCTGATCGCGCTACCATTTCCAATATGTGCCCAGAATATGGAGCAACTGCAGCCTTTTTCCCAGTGGATGAAGTTAGCATCAAATACTTAGTTCAAACTGGTGAGTGGAGAAAAGACAACGTGTAAAAACCAGGGTTTCTGAAACAGAGAGTATTCATTTCAGATGGAATAGGTTGCCGTGCTTTAATACCAGCCCACTTAAAGCAACCCAGTGTCCGTGGAAAGAAATGTAAGCACCAATCTTGGCATGTATCAAAATTCTCTGATTCTTCGAAATCTTAATTCTAATGTGGTTTTAAACAATTGAATGAAAAGCTGGCATGATGCAAAACCGAACAGCGGACAGGATGCCATGTTTCCTTAAGCAATGCAGGGAATCCCTATACCAGTCATATAGATATCCCTCGGGATAAAAAAAAAAATACACAGGAAAGCAGTGGAAAATATCCTGCGGAACCAGAGGTAGTGCAGCAAGATAAGATTCTGTAATTAGAGATAGCCACTATAGCAGGAGTCTTCAAACATGGCCCTTTTATGACTTGTGAACTTCAACTCCCAGAATTCCTCAGCGAGGCACGTTGGCTGAGGAATTCTGGGAGTTGAAGTCCACAAGTCATAAAAGGGCCACGTTTGAAGACCCTTGCGCTATAGCAATCATTATAAAAAGGAAATCTCATCGAAGACTTCAAATTCCCACAGCAGACCTCAACGTACCAAATGGACCAATTAACCCCAAAAGGCAAAAGGATTCTGGGTTAAAAAGTGGCTATTTCAGATAGAAGAGAAAGAAGATATTGGTGCATTTCTATCCTCCCATTCCTTTTCGCTTGAGTGGGAGAAAGGAGTTCAGATTGTATGTATAGATTCCGCTTGTGGTTATGTCCCATATAATATATCCTGTTTTCTCAGCACACTGGGCAGTATTCCTAGTTTCTCATAAGTCATATAAAATGGGAAAAAGTGGTTTGTAGCAATACATAAACGAAAGTTTTTTCTCTTCTCTCCCCAACTCCATAGACAGAAGGGACCCATAGATAGTTCTGAGGTTCTATTTGCTATTTTTTTTAATAGTAAACTAGGATTTCTTGCATCTGAATTTGAACAATATTTATTGTTTTATGTGCCTATACTGAAAATTAAATATTGGAGATTTGTGAACTACGCTTTGGTCAGTATGTGATCTGATAAGTTGGCTTACATTGGTTAGACAATTAAAAATCACAATTTTAGCAAAATATAAAATACTGGTCCAACCTCATGCGCTGATTGTTCAAGTTCCTATATTTATTTAGTAAGTCAGATGCAGCCAGTCTTCCAATCTGATCTTCTAATTTCACAAACAATACACATGTCATCCCGAAAATTAAAGTTAGTAAAGAACAAACTTGTTTATTAATTCAAGAAATTGACCCGTTAGCTCAATGAATATTTTCAGGCAGGGCTTTTTTTTTTCTCATAGAACACCCAGAACGGAGTTCTGGCACCTTTTTTGGATGGAACCTTGTAGGGTAGGCAAGGTGGGTTGTATGACGAGTGTGAGTTCTGGCACCTTTTTTTTTTTTTTTTTAGGAAAAAAGCACTGGTTTCAGGGATATTACATGCACATTTATATATAGACCGTATGCATATCAATAGTAAATCCTCCACCATGTTTCACATGCAGTATGTTTCAATTACACCCCAAATATCTTCTCATTACATGAAACATTAGCTGTGTAAGTATACATTGGAAGTGCCAATATGATGATTCAGACATGTTTATATTCTTCATTTTTAATGAACTTTACAATCTGGCTGTTAGTGTGAACACTAAATAGTTTGGTAGTGCCCAATATTGTATATTTGGTGTATACACTCGAGGTTTTCTGAAATTCTATATAGCATTTTAGGTTTGCTGTTCCTTAAGAAATTGTCTTTCTATCTTTTTGCACATTCACCGAGTTGCTATTTTTGTCCATTATAGGCCGTGATCAAGAAAAGATTAATCATATAAGAAAGTACCTTGAGGCTACAGGGATGTTTAGAGATTTCAATAACTCATCTCAGGATCCAGATTTTACTCAGGTACCTGTTCTTAAATTTGTAGTTTCCTCAAGGGACAAGCCCCTGACTTTTAGACCTCTCTGGAAATGATCCTGCATCTTCCACTAACTGAAAACGTAGAAGCCGATCACAAAACTATTTAGAAGAGCTAGAAAGCCTCTAATGAGTACAGTGACTAAATTAAAGATATCTAAAAACGGGTTATGTTTTTAAAATTGCTGGATGGTCATAGAGTTGGCTCCAAGAGGTAGAATCGTGTGGCTACCTCTGGCATCTGATTACATTTTTATTGACATGAAATGCACTGTTGAATTTTCTGCCCAAATCTGTCGACTGGCCTTAAGTACTATGCATCTCCACTCGGTGGAAGCGAAATATGGATAACCTCAAGGTTTCTTGCCTAGTTAAAATTATGCTGAAGCCTTTGAAACAAGTCAGCACAGGAGCTACCCAATCAAATTAAGCCCACCCCCTACCCACGGCAGACCACCAAGGAAGGGCTTTAGAAACCCCTCTATTAATGCTTCGTGGCTGGAATTTCAAAATTAGAAAGGATTATGGAGAACATTGGCAGCCGCACAATGAAGCTGGTGGCTTCAATTCAGGTTGCTACAGGCCTGTGTTGAAATCATTCCCCCCCCCCGAGATTGTGCTATTAATCCTGATGATTTGGGGCTCCATCTATACTTGGCAATAGCCCTCTCAGCTTTTTGATGAATGGCAAATTTTCACTGCAAACTCTGAGAGGCAATAGATCCCCTTTATACAAGATCTTTCCAAAGTGAAAGGCTGCAGTTCCCCAATACTGCCAGAATTGCCCTTGCTGGCCTGAACGGACATCTCTCTTGATGATCTGTGGCTACCAGAGGCCCTCGAAAAGCTGCTAATGCAGACTGCCCCTACTTGACAGAGGCCTGTTGGACTCCAGCTCTTAATTCCTAGAGCAGTGGTTCTCAACCTGTGGGTCGGGACCCCATTTGAGGTCGAACGACCATTTCACGGGGGTCGCCAAACAACGCAGTCCGCCATTTTTTCCCCCCTTTTCCTTAGCTGTGCTACTCCCTTTTATTCTATTGGCTTTTGAAAGCCAATAGAATAGA
The DNA here is from genome assembly GCF_016545835.1 of Crotalus tigris. Taxonomy (NCBI): domain Eukaryota; kingdom Metazoa; phylum Chordata; class Lepidosauria; order Squamata; family Viperidae; genus Crotalus; species Crotalus tigris. The sequence continues at coordinate 150,203 of NW_024096858.1, read as the reverse complement.
CTCTCTCTTGAATAGAGTCTAATTCTATTGGCTTTCAAAAGCCAATAAGAATTGTCCAGGCTGTCTCTGCCCTGCTGAGCCCGCCAAAAGTCCCATTCTGCAAATGGTGCTGCACCAGTTGAGTAGTCCTCGACTTACGACCTATTGAGTAGTCCTCGACTTACGACAGGTTGGGGGTATTAAAAAGGTTGAGAACCACTGTCCTAGAGGATGTGGCTCTCAGCATATTTATAGGGACACTAGATGGGAGAAATTACACAGAACATAGAGGTAGTCCTTGACTTACAACTGTAGTACGTAAATCTTCAACTTATGACTGTAATGGCCCCTGCAACCCCTCTCCAACCCCTGTTGTTCCTGATGTAGTTGTTAAATGACACGGGTTATTAAGTGGACGAGAGATGTCTCATGGATGGGATCGGCTCCTGGGAGGCCTACCACCCAGCTCGATCCAAAAAGGAGGCAGGCGAACAGTTAAAAAGGGTGCAAAGCCAAAACCAGCCCAGCAAAATGAGGTTCAAGTGCTAAAGAGGTTTCCAAACAAGCCCATGTGCTTGGCTGGCCACGAGAAGCCCTGATGCTTTGAAACACCAGGAAGGGAGCTTAGTAATCAATCCAGTGGTGCATTTTGCAAAAAGAATGAAGCCGGGCTTGGGGATTAGGCCTCTGCCCCATTCAGCTGGTAGTCGGAAGCCAGCCCCCTAAATGCAGGGGTGAGCTTTCCCAAACCTTTCCCTTGCTTTACCCCTCCCTCATAAACCCACTATTTTTTCCAGTAAAGAAAACAGAAAAAAAGCATTTGGGGGGGGAACAGACTTGTCGATCTTTCTCCCTCCCCTTTTATTAGGTGCTGAAGCTAATTTCTCCTTCATCTTAATTCCCCTTTAACCACTGAAATTTGCTAAATTTTCTGCATCCCTGGAAAGAGGATGACAGAATCTGCATGTTACTTACCTCGATGAATGGCTGCCAGGTTGAAGGGTAGAGGAAAAGAGCCTTTCGTTGAAAAAATGGTTGAAAAAAGGGAGGCGGGAGAAGGAAGGAAGCAAAGAAAATCCTTCTGGGGATTGTTTGTGTGAGAGCTGAAGGAAAATACTTTGCAAGGGCTCAGCACCTGCAGCAAAAGGCCACAGCAGAAGCTAGGTGCTAAGGAGAGTCAAGCAGCAAAAAGCTTTCCAAAGAAAGTTTCCCAAGCTTTTTGTTGCTTGTCTGACTCCCTTTTAGCTTCTGCAGTGGCCTTTTTTTTTTTTTTAATTAAACCTCTTTTTTTGGGCATGAGTTGTAAGTCCCTTCATTCTGTGCCATCATAATAACGGTCACTGAATGAACACTTGTAAGTCGAGGGCTACTTGTGTAAATATATAAGGGGGCAGTTTCAAGCAAGCTAGCACCTCTCTGTTTCTGTTCCTTCCTGCTTCCTTTCTTTTCAGTAGATTGTAGAATTGGACCTGCAAACCGTTGTGCCGTGTTGCAGTGGTCCTAAAAGGCCACAGGACAAGGTAGCTGTCTCTGACATGAAGAAGGATTTTGAGAGCTGCTTGGGAGCAAAGGTGATGCTATTTTCTATTTAAAATATACCCTCTTTGTTTGGTATGTGATCTCACTTCTGATATGTTTATTTATAATTAATGTGCAGAAGATACTTTGCTTTTGAGAGGCTAGTCAAGCTTATTTGTGGAGAATCTGCTTGTGGATCAGACTTAAATATAATATAATATATTATATATATATATATATATATATATATATATATATATATATACTTGCCTTTTAACCCTGACGATGTCAAGTATATTTTGATGAAAGCTAGGTTGATTGATTAAATTTTATTCTTTTAAAGTATTCTCTTGGTGATCATTATTTTAGTAGTATGGATATTCCCAAGAGTCGTATTTCTTTTAATATATAAATATATAAATAAATGTTTTCTGAGGTTTTCGCGGGTGTTTGTATGTAGGTCTTTGGTTGTTCGGGTTTTCTCCCGCGTAAAATTGGAAGTGTCTTAGCGACGTTTCAACAAAGTCCCATTCGTCATCTTCAGGCTGGTGTTTTCAGCTTCGTGCTTCGAGCAGCAAAAACACGAAGCTGAAAACACAAAGCACGAAGCTGAAAACACCGGCCTGAAGATGACGAATGGGACTTCGTCGAAACGTCGCCAAGACACTTCCAATTTTACACGGGAGAAAACCCGAACAACCAAAGACCTACATATAAATAAATATATATATAAATATATATATATATATATATATATGTAAATGTAAAGTTTGATTCTTTAGGACAATGTGTTTTATTTTACTAGTGAAGCCAACTTTGTGCCTAAATTTCAAAGACAGGATTGTAATAGTTTTGTTGTGCAAAAATAAGGGATTTTGTAGCTAAAAGGATGCTGATAACTGTGGCATGGCATTTAATCAGCCAAAGACTATACCATACTTATACTGTCATGACCATTCCCAGGCCACAGCACAGAATAAAGGTTCCTCCAGATTAGACTACAGCTTTTGTTATCCTAGATTATTGAGGATAATGAAGGATGGAGTCAAAAATCAACTGGAAGACTGAAAGTTCCACCAAATTCTGCTAAGACATTTGCGAAGTTGGTAATTCCAACTGGCTAGGTGAGGAAGAAGAAATAAAATATTTCTCTTCTCACCAGCATTTTTACAGAGTGTTTGTCTGTGAAACACATAATATATGCAGAATATTGTATATCCTTCAGTTGCACCAGGCTTTGAATGACATACAAGGATCCACCTTTTCAATATAAAGGTAGAGCTGGAGGGGGGGAATGAATTTATTTTATTTAAATAGGTTTAAAATTAATCAAAGGCAATTCACGTGATACAAATTCATGTGATTACTCCCATCTATCCACAAACAAAAGGATGTCTGTCAGCACATTCAAGAGAACTGTAAAGCTTCCCAAATTGTTATGATAGCAATAGCACTTAGACTTATATACCGCTTCACAGCCCTCTCTAAGAGGTTTACAGAGTCAGCATATGGCCCCCAACAATCTGGGTCCTCATTTTACCGACCTTGGAAGGATGGAAGGCTGAGTCAACCTTGAGTCGGTGAGACTCGAACTGCCGAACTGCAGGCAGCCGGCAGGCAGCAGAATTAGCCTGCAGTACTGCATTCTGACCACTGCGCCACCAGGGCTCTTCCATGATGGCGCAGTGTAATGATGATTACAGTAATATAATTATAATCCAAGGCAACAAAGAAAACCCCAAACTGATTGATATGGAAAAAAACCGCTGACAATTGGAAGGAAATTATGAGAAACTGAGAGATGATAGAATGGAACAGAGCATGCTGGGTGGACCACCAAAAGGATTGGGTACGCTACAATATTTTGTGGCAGCTTTTCAAACCTCTAGGTCAGTGTTTTTCAGTTTTGGCAACTTTAAGTTGTGGGGACTTCAACTCCCAGATATCCTCAACTAGCTCTGTCTGAGCATTTCTTACCGAATTTTTAATTTTCTTTAAAAATATATACCGTATTTTCCGGCATATAAGATGACTTGGCATATAAGATGACCCCCAAATTCGGAGCCGATTTGCATGCTTAGAAAGTCATCTTATACGCCGGAAACTACCATAATTTCCGGCATATAAGACGACTCGGCGTATAAGACGACCCCCGACTTTGGAGCCGATTTGCATGCTTTAGAAAGTCATCTTATATGCCGGTATATGTTTTTGTTTATTTCTATTTGCAGCAAGGATTTAAAGGTTTTCAGATTGCTCCCGAATGTCACAACCACCATGTCAAGTTTGTCTACTGTGACAAGGAGTTTGAATTAACACATGGCTCAGTTGTGATTGCTGCTATCACCAGCTGTACCAACACTAGCAATCCTTCTGTGATGCTTGGAGCTGGTAAGTAGCCATCTAGAGCACCAGTTAATCACAGTTATAAACAGATAGTCCTCGACGTCCGAGCACAGTTGAGCCTGAAATTTCTGTTGTTAAGCAAGGCAATTGTTAATGTGAGTTTTGCCCCCATTTTATGACCCTTTTGATGCAGTTGTTCAGCGAATCACTGCAGTTGTTAAATGAAACATGCAGTCATTAAGCAGATCTGGCCTCCCCCATTGACTTTGCTTCCCCCATGTTGGGAGTCAGCTCTGAAGGTTACAAATGGTGATCACATGATCCTGGGACAATGCAACTATCATAAAGGCATGCCAATGGCCAAGCACTCAAATTTTGATCACATGACCATCGGGATGCTGCAATGGTTGTGTGAAAACTGGTCACTTTAGTTCCCTTGTCCCTTTGAACCATCACTAAATGAATGGCTGTAAGTCGAGGACTTCCTGTACTGTGTATCTAACTGCAGTGCCCCAAAAGCTTCTGAGGAATTTAGTTTGACGGCAAACTGTTTGAAAGATTCTTAGATTTCCCTCCGTAGAAGTTGAATTCAAGAATTTTCTGGAAATAGGGAATAGCTGTTAAAATCAGCTGAAAACTGGTAGAGACAAGGCTGTTTCCCCTGCCTCTTTTATTTTTTCCCCGAATGTTCATTTTATTATATCTGAATGCAGTATAGATTCCACAAAATTGAACAGTTAGGTTTCTCCAAGATCTCTGGACCACTGCTTTCCTGACTGCCACACAGAGTCTGAGCTGTAGTCAGCTTTGTTTTTCAGTGGCTTATTTATTTATTTATTTATTTATGAGACTTATATACCGCTTTAAGTGGAAGCACTCTCTAAGCCAGCGGTTCTCAACCTATGGGTCGCGACCTCTTTTGTGGGGTCGCCAAACGCGGCGATCCGCCATTTTGTCGCCTCCGAGGGCGCGGCGGGCCTCCGGGGGGGCGGTGCCGCGCACGCGCACCGCGCGTGGGGGCCGCGGCGCGCCTCCGGGGGCGGCGCCACACATGCGTGCCACGCGTGGGGCGGCGGCGCGCCTCTGGGGGGCGGCGCCGCGCATGCGTGCTACGCATGGGGGCGGCGCCGTGCCTCCGGGGGTGGCGCCGCGCATGTGCGCTGTGCGTGCGCGCGGCGCTGCGCGGGCGCGGGCGCGCCGTGTGCGGGGGCACCCCATGCGCGCCACGTGCGGGGGGGCACCGCCGTCACACAAACGTTGAGAACCGCTGCTCTAAGCGGTGTACACCAGTAAACAATGTATATATATATATTTACATTGCCCCCAACAATCTGGGTCCTCATTTTACCTACCCCGGAAGGATGGAAGGCTGAGTCAAGCTTGAGCCGGTGAGATTTGAACCGCTGACCTGCTGAACACAGCCAGCTAAAGTGGCCTGCAGTACTGCACCCTAACTGCTGCGCCACCTCGGCTTAGTCCATAAATCATAGAGAGCACATTGTTGCAGTAGTTATTCCATTGAGTTATCATGAGGATCACGGAGCTTGCTTGGCCTCTAAGTGTTGCAAAAAGGCAGGAAGAACAGGACCACCGTTACTATGGGAAACAGAGGCTTCACGTTTTGGATTTCCTTCCATTTCAGGAGGGAAACCTTACCTGAAGAGGAACAGATGTCTCGAGATTTATTTGAGCCTGTTTGGGTAGTAATGTATGTAAATATTCTGAACTAGGGCTAAATTCTCTGATTATTTCTACAGAATATTTTTTTTTTAACATTAATAGCCTAAACTAGGCTGAACGACATAAACTCATATACCTTGGGGTACCTAAGACATACGACTCTTCGTGCAGGTTTGCTTGCAAAGAATGCTGTAAAAGCCGGATTGACAGTGAAGCCATACATTAAAACTAGCTTGTCTCCAGGAAGTGGAGTAGTCACATACTATTTAAGAGAGAGTGGAGTGATGCCTTATCTTGCTCAACTAGGGTAAGACATTCTTTTTTTCTTGTTTGTTTGTTTGAATGGAAGTTTTCATTTGTACTCTCAAAGATAGATTCCCGATTGCGAAAAATAAATAAATAAACATTCGTTTAATCAAGTACTGTATCCAAAAAGTAAGGAAAACATTGCCTTAAAAGAATCTAAGTAAAACATAGCAGCTGCAACTACATATGCTCTAGGGGTGTTTAGTACTTTGGATTTCCAGAGCTGCAAATACATATAGTATTTATCCACAACTAGTCATGTCTTCTTCTCTGTTCAGGGTGCAGCTGCTTTAAGAAGTTGCAGACAAGTGCTGGGCTAGTGGTCTTGATGTTGTGGGCCCTAAAACACCTTTTTACTATTGAATCAGAATTGTTGCATGGCCTTTAAAATCACTGGTTGTATGGCTTTATATAAACCCAATTCATATATTCAGCTGAAGAGGGGAAAAGTACAAACTGAAAAGAGAATATATATATTAGGCCTATGGTATTGAAGATCTCATTGACTCTGAAGGTTAAGAGACAGCTGCACACAGCTAGTATGGGAATGTTGCATGTGCCGGCCTCGTTCACTGGATTACAGATTACCTGGAAAGTGGAAGAAATTTGACCCTACTTTCCTTAATTAATTCCTTAAGAAAAGGAAAGAAAAATTAAGTCCCAGGGAAGTGGTGGCAAACCTATGGCACGGGTGCCAGAGGCAGCACTCGGAGCCCTCTCTGTGGGCACACACACCGTCGTCCCAGCCCCACCTCCGCCCACGGCCCCCTCCTCACCAGCAGCCCTTCGGAGGAGAGTCGCCCCTGGGCACGGCCCACACAATGCTGCGCAGCCAAGGACATGGTAGCTGGACAGAGGGGACAAGACTCCGCCCTTGCACGCAGATGGTGCCATTGCACGCAGATGGTGCCGCAGGGCACAGGCAGAGGGCGTGGCCACCATGGCACTGCTGGGCTGCCTGGGTGATCTGTGGCGGGCCATGGAGGTGATGGGTGGTCCAGCGGGCCCAGTGGAGCGGGGACAGTGGTGGAGTGGTGGTTTTGGGGCACTTGGTCTCTAAAAGGTTCGCCATCACTGTCCTAGGGGGTAATTCAAGGTAGGGTGATTCGCTTATTTTCCAAATAAATTGGAAAGTGCCATGTTTACTGCATGTCATATTGAGATGCATGCATGAGAAAGCCCAGCTCACCTGAAATTGGGATAAAGTGTCTCGTGATGGGTGGGGATTATAAAATTAAATATTAATTTTTACTAAATCACAATCTGAATACTTACTCCACCCCTTCCCCACCCCTTGCCCATAAATTGATGTGTCAGAAAGAAGGTTAAGCTGGGAAATGTCTTTTATGCTCAGTCAACTTTTTTTCCCATCCTCAATCTGAAGCAACTGAACTACAAGCAGTTTTTACAAAGACCATACTTGCTGAAAGGCTGAGAGTGATTGTGAGAAGAGGTTACGATTCATATGTGGAACAATACACCTAAACAGTTATCCACCCTCCCCACTGTCCCCTTCACAGGGATCAGATTATGCAAAGCTTCCTTGCCTAGTTGGAAGAATGTACCATCATCGTCACCATCACCATCATCATTATTCTGAATTTATTACATGATCTGGCAAACAATAGAAATGCAATTGTTTGGTCCTTTTCTACTAGATGTCCATTGGTAATATATTGACTTTCATGCTCTCCACAGGTTTGATGTGGTTGGCTATGGGTGCATGACATGCATTGGTAATAGTGGGCCTTTGCCAGAATGTGTAGTTGAAGCCATTACTCAGGTATTGCTGAGGGTTTGTTTGTTTTTTTTATCCTGTGTTGTTGCAATTTTGCATACAAATGATCAGATCCAAGCAAAATGTAGGATTGGTAGTGGCTAGATTTGTGGATAGGCAGTGGAAATATATATGAACACTTTAAGTACACAGAATAGAAGGCTTATTGTTCCTACAGGTAGTCCTTGACTTACCACTGTTCATTTAATAAACAGCTCATAATTACAATGGCCTTGACTCATCCTTGAAATTGCAACTGTCACCCCACTACCACAGTCATGGCAGTCAACTTTATTTATGATGGTTGCAGGCTCTTGTGGTCACATAATAATTGCAATTTGCAACCTTTCCAGCAGGTTTCCAACTAGTAAAGTCAATTGGGGAAGCCAACAACTGTGTGATTCACTTAACCCCCATAAAAATGGTAATAAAATCAGGTCTGATGATGATTTGTTGAATGACCACATTGCTTAGTGACCAAAATTTCTGGGCCAATTGTGGTTGCCAATCGACTATTGAAAAGGAAAATGTTCTACGTGCTCTAGGTTCCTTTGCTTATTTAACATTGATCTAACGTTGTCAATGTATTGTTTAATGATTGTTATTATGCTCTTTCTCTACACAGTTTAAGAACTGAAATGTTAGAATTATGTCCATTTAAAATGGAGGTGGGGAACCATGGCCCCTTTATGACTTGTGAACTTCAACTCCCAGAATTCCTAAACCAGTATGGCTGGGGCTCAGGAATTCTGGGAGTTGAAGTCCACAAGTGATAAAAGGGCCATGGTTCCCCACTCCTGCTTTAAAACAGTACTTTTCAAACTTGGCAACTTTAAGATATGTGGACTTCAACTCCTAAGCTGTCGGGGAATTGAAGATGAAACATTTTAAAGTTGCCAAGTGTGAAAAGTATTGCTTTAAAAGAATTCCTCGCTCTTATAGTAAAGGAAAAGTAACACTGAATTTTACTTGGACATTGAAAGCCAACTTCCCATTTGTATTCAATATTAACAAGTGGATTTTTAGCATAGATTTAAGGCAGGGGAGTGAGATTTCATGGGGCTTTAATGGACATTGTACAGTAATGGCCAAAATTGTGGAAACCTTTTGGGAAAAGTGTATTTTTGAGGTTTGGTGGCTAATAACACCACTTTTGGGGGGGGGGGAGTGGTACCATAAAATTATATATCAATGGAAAGATAATTTAATCAAGAATGTAACACAACAAAGTTTGTTCAATTGTCTGTACTGTATTCTATGAAAAGGTATAGCCAAATAACCAGAAAAAGGAAACACAACTTGCTTAGGTTGATATCAGGTAGCTTTCCTTCATCTGATTGTAGCAATGAGCATGAGTGTTTAGAGAGCCAATCAGGTGTCAATGTTTTGGCAATGAGCCAATCAGATCACAGTAGGATTCAGTTATTGATGTCATGTATTAAAGCTGAGAGGAGGACATTTGTCAGTGTGTTATGTGATCGCTATCAAGTTGGTTGCAGTTTTTTTGTGTTCTTTCATTTAGTGAGCTTGTAAAATGTAATAACATTAAGGTAACGGTGCAAAGAGTTGACTGGGTCGCCCAGAAAGCGATGTAAAATAGTATTATTAAGAGAACAAGGCTACAGTTATACAGGGCTTTTTTTGTCTTAGAACGTCCAGAACGGAGTTCCGGCACCTTTTTTGGATGGAACCTTGTAGGATACGCAAGGCGGCTTGTATGGCTTGTGTGAGTTCTGGCACCTTTTTTTTCCCCACAAAGCACTGGTTCTAAAGAAATCAGAAGAAAAATTGGCAGAAACTTAACCAAAGGTGGCATTTCTACTGTACACTTTTCCCAAAAGGTTTCCACAATTTTGGCCACCACTATATGTGGACCCGGGCGATGTGAACAAATAGAAACTATTTTCTTTTTCAATATGGATGATATTTTTGCAGGGAGACCTAGTAGCTGTAGGGGTGCTGTCTGGAAACAGGAACTTTGAAGGCCGCGTCCATCCAAACACGCGTGCCAATTATCTGGCTTCCCCTCCGTTGGTAATCGCCTATGCTATTGCAGGGACCGTAAGGATTGACTTTGAAAAGGATCCTCTAGGTAAGACATGATTTGCAAACTATTTGACCTTTTGAAGGGGCTGACTTTAAATAAGTCAGAAACCAGGCCAAATCTCCGTGTCTATGTGTACAGATGCATGCATAAGGGGGGAGGGATCATAAAAGACTATTTTCCATATTTCTCTGTATTCATTAAGCATCATACATATGTAGGGTTTATGTTCATGGAGAAGGTATCAACCTAGTTGTAGAAAATGAGATCCAGTTCAGCTCATTGCCTCTGTGGAGGACAAGCTAGTAGTCTAAAGCAGGGGTGTCAGACTCACAACTTCATGTGACGCGTCGCAACATATCATGACTTTTTCCATTGTTGGCAAAGGGGTGGGCGCCGTTTCGCTATGATGTATCTGGCCCACGGGCCGGCAGTTTGACACCCCTGCTCTAAAGGGTGCCTGTTGAAAACCAATGTTGAATTAATTGCAGGTGTTGTACAAGGCAAAGAGATTTTCCTGAAGGACATTTGGCCTCTGAGAGATGAAATCCAAGCCATTGAACGTCAATATGTAATTCCAGGAATGTTTAAAGAGGTCTACCAGAAAATAGAGGTAATACTTAATTTCTGCATTTGCTCAGATGTTACTTTTGCTTCTTGTTAGTTGCAAGTTAAAATTTCAGTCAAAATTATAAAGGTTTTCCCCAAAACAAGAAAGAGTTTTCTTTGTAAACTGGGTGAGATAATGATATTCTAATAAAAAAATCACCAGAAAGATAAGGAAAGTGCCAGTATGGGATTGACCAAATTTTGATGGAAGCAAAATGTAAACTTTGTTGGAAGCAGTGAAATTTCTGGGATAGGCACGTTACTTGATTCTCCTGATCTCAGACTTAATCAGGTCAGCCAGACTTTGAGTTAGAAAAATAACCATGGTTAGATGAATGTGTAAAAGAATGGAGCCCTTAGTTCAGAAATTGCACAATAAACATAAGCCTGCATTTGTTTTCATGTGTTTCTGGATCAAAAAGAACTTTTTTCTGACATTGCTTGTTTATCCATAGTCTGGAGATAAAGGGATTTAGAATATTTACATTTGCTGTTTGTATCCTCATTTTTTTTTAAATTTTTCAGACAGTAAATAAATCCTGGAATGACCTAGAGGTCTCGTCAGACAAACTATATGGTTGGAATCCAAAATCCACGTATATTAAATCTCCTCCATTTTTTGAAAACCTGGTAATTCTCTTTCTGTGGCCTTTTGATGAATTTTCTGACAAACATGCTTTGTGTGTTGTGGTTTGTTTAAATTATTTAAGTGGGGATTTTTTTGTTTCTCTGAAAGTTTTGTAAAGTAAAAACAAAAGTAGCATGTTTACTAACAAAGTGTGACTTATAGGAAGTCTCTTGAGGGAGGGAGGGACGGAGGGAGGGAGGGAGGAAGGAAGGAAGGATCATTAAAATGAGTATTTATTAGTAGGAAATAAAGCTTTTACATTTGCAAAAGTATTTGAAGTAACTAGATCACAGGTGTCAAACTCATCACGTGATGTGTCGCGACGTATCGCGACTCTTTTTGCATTGCCGGCAATGGGGTGGGCACGGCTTCAGTTTGGTGAAACCGGCCCGCGGGCCGGCAGTTTGACACCCCTGAACTAGATTTTCTTTCTAATTAGGTCAGTGCTCTGAATAACACATTCAGTTTATAATCTTTAGACTATTTGGATACAGGAGAAAAGGTGGATATACAAATAGAAGGGGGGAATGTGAACTGCCCCCCCCCCCGCCGCAATTCGTAACCCTGGTTAAGGAATTATCTACATGAATTATTTCCTATTTGCTTTTGGGAATAGCTAGTTTAGTGATTATTTTAAAACACTGATCTTCCTAGAATTTGTGGTTCCCCCAAATTCCACGCAAAATAGCACAAAGTGAGAAAAAAAGAAGGGCTATGTCCATTCAGATTTTTCCGATATGATTTAAGAACGGCCAGTTCTTAGATACTTTGGATCTAATGGAAGCTGGGTAAATTTCTCTTCTCATAAACCAGTCCTTATTTATATGCCTGACCAACAAACATGAACCTATTTTGCTGATCTGTTTTTTTTCCCCAGACCCTGGAGCTTCCTCCCCCTAAATCTATAGTTGATGCCTATGTCCTGCTGAATCTCGGCGATTCTGTGACAACTGACCATATATCTCCTGCAGGGAATATAGCAAGGAACAGTCCGGCTGCCCGTTACTTAACTAGCAGAGGGTGAGTCCAGTCCACACCCCGAGGGAGAGGAATTCCTTTTGGACAAAGAAATTCTGCCTACTCTCTTCGCCATCATTTAGTCCAGTGGTTCTCAACCTGTGGATCGGGACCCCATTTGGGGTCGAACGACCATTTCACGGGGGTCGCCAAACAAGGCTGTCCACCATTTTCCCCCCCTTTTCTTTGGCCATGCCCCTGGCACCCGGTGATGTATAAGTGGTTGGGGGTCACCACAACATGGGGAACTGTATTATGGGGTCGCAGCATTAGAAAGGTTGAGAACCACTGATTTAGTAACTCGGTTGTAGATTTCAACAGCGATGTCTAGAACCCAATTACTGGGTTTACATAACTACTGCCAGTGCTGAAAAGAAATAGTTTCTAACTGCTCTCCTCATTGTGCTAATTCTTGTGTCTAGATTCCTGATTTTTTTTTTCCAGCCTCAGACTCCAATCCTAACTTAGAAGAAAGATAGTTCCTTTAACGAATATTAGAGAAATGCTTTCCATGCACAAGGGCAAAGGATATTTTCTGAATCATTTTAGAAGCACATTCATAGTTATAAACATGCTGTCTAGTCACCTGTGTCCTGGAACAATGTTCCTCAACCTCAGCTTTTTTAAGCTGTGTGGACTTCAGCACCCAGTGTTCCCCATCCAGCATGCTTTGTGTGAAGGTCCTCAGTCTTTAAATCCTCCAAATTTTATTACCACCTTCTTTCTACCATGCCTTGAAACATCTTTCTGGCATATTTAGCCCCTTGTATTTTTTTTGTTTGTGTTAGGGATGTCGCTCTTCCTGAATATACAGAGGAGAAACAAACCAGATAAGCTGCTACTTCTTCACTGTAAAGGCTACATTAACAGAATCTGAAAGTACGGATCTCCCGCCATTTCATTTATAGACTGAGGAGATAAGGGGCGGTCCCTTCCGAGCCTCTTCCTCTTATCTGTTACGCAGCTTCAGGCTGTATCTTTGCAACATTGCTTTGCCGGTTTCTCAAGGTTTTGTCACGTACCATTACAAGGGATCATTTAAAAATGTTCTTAAATGTTTTGAAAATGTTTTGGAGATGCCCCAAAAGCCTATTCTTCCTTGATCATCTTTTAGAAGATGATATCTTCAAATATAGCATCCGAAAGACATGATTGGGATTGGGTGTCCAAGAATGGTCAACCAGCATGGTAGAAAATTTTGGAGTTGCATCTCAACAAATCGGAAGGGTCCAGGTTAGAGAAGGCTTGAAAGATTTTTGTTTTTCTCACCCTAACCCAGAGGTAGGCAACCTTGGCTCTTTTATGACTCGTGGACTTCAACTCCCAGCATTCCTGAGCCAGCATGGCTTAGCTTGGAAACCTCTCCCTTATTCCTCAGCATGGCTGGCTCAGGAATTCTGGGAGTTGAAGTCCACGAGTCATAAAAGAGCCAAGGTTGCCTACCCCTGCCCTAACCCTTCCTCTTAGCATAGCTACTCCGCCAACTGAACCTTTGAGATAATACTGTCAAATCAAGGTGGTTTGAGTGGCTACTATGTACTATTATAGATCTTTCACTGACTGAAGCTACATGTCAGGGGATTGAATCTCTCTGCTTATTTATTAAACTTTTGAATATTAAGCCTTGCCTCTTTTGCATCCCGATAGTCTCACTCCTCGAGATTTCAACTCGTACGGCTCACGCCGGGGCAATGATGCTGTCATGGCGAGAGGAACATTTGCAAACATACGCTTATTGAACAAATTCCTTAAGAAGCAGGCCCCGCAAACCATCCACTTCCCATGTGATGAAACTGTAAGTATTTTCTCTCCCAGCATTAGGTTTTGCCCCCATGACCGGGGTAGTTTTGGCTTTCCCGCTATTGCAGGACTGTGTCCTTTCAGACAGAAGTTTCAATCTATGTGTTTAGTAGGCTTCAGGGTGCTTATATACAGTAGTGGCCAAAATTGTGGAAACCTTTTGGGAAAAGTGTATTGTTGAGGTTTGATGGCTAATAACACCACTTTTTTGGGGGGGGGGGGGAGTAATACCATAAAATTATATATCAATGGAAAGATAATTTAATCAAGAATGTAACGCCAGAAAGTTTGTTCAATTATCTGTACTGTATTCCATGAAAAGTTATAGCCAAATAACCAGAAAAAGGAAGCACAATTTGCTTAGGTTAACATCAGGTAGCTTTCCTTCATCTGATTGTAGCCAATGAGCATGAGTGTTTAGAGAGCCAATCAGATGTCATCTTGATTTGGCAATGAGCCAATCAGATCACAGTGGGATTCAGTTATTGATGTCCTGTATTGAAGCTGAGAGGAGGACATTTGTCAGTGTGTTATGTGATCGCTATCAGGCTGGTTGGGTTTTTTTGTGTTCTTTCATTTAGTGAGCTTGTAAAACGTAATAAAATTAAAGTCATGGTGCAAAGAGTTGACTGCTTGTCCAGAAAGCGATGTAAAATAGTATTATTAAGTGAACAAGGCTACAGTTATAAAGAAATTAGAAGAAAAATTGGTGGAAAGGATAAGGTATATATATATCCTTATAAGATATATATAAGAGCATTAATTGGAGTAGAGATACAGGGCCATTAGTTTCATTTGGCAAATGAATGAGTTACAGGGAAGGAGCCAACTGGGCTTTCATAGTTCATTATTTTTTTATAGCCCTGTATTAGTGTAAAAGGCATTATGCTATAATAGCTAATGAGTTCATCTGCAATAGACATAGAAGGAAGGAATCACATTGCTTCCCTAATTGAGCTTCAATTGCATTCGGTGCCTCTAGCTGGACGTATTTGATGCTTCTGAGAGATACCAAAAAGACGGCCACCCACTCATCATACTGGCCGGTAAGGAATATGGTTCGGGAAGCTCCCGGGACTGGGCTGCCAAGGGGCCTTTCCTACTGGTGAGTAAGCTATTTTAGGAAGGGTAAGTGTCATAACATCATAGGTTTGGATAAACCAGGGGTAGGCAACCTTGGCTCTTTTATGACTCGTGGACTTCAACTCCCAGAATTCCTGAGCCAGCCATGCTGAGGGATAAGGGAGAGGTTTCCAAGCTGAGCCATGCTGGCTCAGGAATTCTGGGAGTTGAAGTCCACGAGTTATAAAAGAGCCAAGGTTGCCTACCCATGGGATAAATCAATGGGAGTCCCATCTTCTGCTCTCAGGTTTTTGTTGTCTGTTCAATCTCCGTGTCAAACCCCTCTTTCTGCTAGGAGGGGTTTTTTTTTTCTTTCAGATATATCCTTGTAGGTTGACGTTTTTTTACGTGGCAGTCCTCGACTTACAACGGTTCGTTTAGTGACCATTCAGAGTTACTTAACGATTGTTTTTCACACAGCCGTTGCAGCACCCCCATGGTCACAGGATCAGAATTCAGATGCTGAACAGCTGACTCACATTTATGACGGTTGTAGCGTCCCGGAGTCATGTGATCCCCTTTTGAGACAATTGCTGGTCAACGCCGAAGCCAGATTCACTTAACAACCGTGTCACTAACTTAACAACTGTGGCAAGAAAGGTCGTAAAATGGGGCAAAGTTCACTTAACAAAACTCTCTCGCTTAGCAACAAAAATGTTGGGCTCAATTGTGGTCATAAGCTGAAGACTATCTGTATTCTATGGGACTGTAGAGAACGGATCTGGACCTTCTTTTTACAACTTCAAACAATTTAAAAGTGCTGTCATATCCCCTCACCTCTTCCCCCCCCCCAATTATCTTTTCTCCAAACTAATCAACATCCCTAATTCTTCTCATTGCATTTCTTTGCTCCTGTTACCCTTTGACTGAATCCTTCTGAAAGAGTTATGGACAGAATTCGTCCTTGCACTCCAAGTGGGTTCTGACCAATACAGTGGATCCATTCCTCTGATTTTGAAAATTAAACTTGATGGATACAGCCCAAATTTGCCTTTTTAGCCACCTTGTCGTACTGTTGACTTGTGTTCAGCAGGTTCAACTTCAGTTTTAAGTCCTTTGTGCAGATACTGTTCCCCATCGTCAGTACTTCAACTTCAACTGTATGTACTACTTGTTATGAAGTACTTAGTCGTACTTAGTCCTAGCTAGGCATTATGTCTGAATAGGCCCTAATGCCAAAATTAAAACATTGGGGTTTAGCAGCAGGACATCCAAGGGCAGTACTGCATTTGTTTCTCCCAACTGTATCTGTTCAGAGCCCAATGAGATTGTATATTGTTTTGGATCAGATCACTGAAATCTTTCAAGATTTGATGATCTAGCAAGATTTCAAAGAATGATGGCTTGAAACGGGTGCCTAGGCCTGAGAATATTAGCAGTCTTTGGGCATAGAAATAATCTAGGGGTTTTAAGTCATATTCCCTTATAAAATGTGATAAATCAGGATTCCCATGCACGGAAGCTTTTGCTTCTATTGAAGCAAGTCGGACTAAATTCAAAAAGTCCAGTGAAGAGCAACAAAGAGGATTAGGGGACTTTCTGCAAACTGAGTCCTTCAAATGGCCACCCCTGAGCCCCCAAGCACGCTGATATATTACCACTGAAATTAGGCATTTTAATAGTTCCCCCCCCCCAAATTCATGGTATGTTCAGGATCTGGGAAAGGAGTAGAGGAATGTTTTGCCCAATAAGTCTGACGAGAGACATTCAAGATTTTGGTTCAGCGGATGAATTTAGCTTCCATAAGTTCTAGGTCAGGGGTAGGCAACCTTGGCTCTTTTATGACTCGTGGATTTCAACTGCCAGAATTCCTGAGCCAGCATTGGAGTTGAAGTCCACGAGTCATAAAAGAGCCAAGGTTGCCTACCCCTGTTCTAGGTTCAAGCTCCAGACTGAAATACACTGCTTCATTTATACACAATATATGTGCATTTATATATTTGGATTTTTCAGTGGTCCTCTGCCTCTGCCTGCCATGTCTTCCTTCAGTTCATATTTATGATGGGATTGCCCTTTTGAGGGAAAGTTGACTTGTTGCTTTGCAGCTTTCGGTTGGCAAACTTCTCAAATGTCTTAAGACCAGAAAATGGAGAAGTTACTTCTTCGAGGCAGACCACTGATCTATCTAGCACAGCATCACCAACTATTGACTTTTTCCCAATCCTACCTAGAAGTGTTAAGAATGGACCTGAGATCTTCTGTCTGCATAGTTGCCACTTCTACAACTTTTTAATTTAACTATTAACGCGTGTGTGTATGTTCCTCAGGGTATCAAAGCAGTCCTTGCAGAGAGCTATGAGAGGATTCACCGCAGTAATCTGGTGGGCATGGGAGTTATTCCCCTACAATATCTCCCGGGCCAGGATGCAGAAAGCCTAGGACTGACAGGGCGGGAACGTTACACAATTATTATTCCTGAGGACCTGACGCCCAGAATGAATATCCAGATCAAAGTAAGCATTTCCAGGGGTGGCATTATTTTAATACTGTAGAGCAGAGGTTCCCAATCTTTTGAGCACCAGGGACCGGTTCCGTGGAGAGATATTTTTCTGCGGACCGGTGGGGGTGTGGTTTTGTATGCTGCCTACATCTGGCAGATGGGGCTTTGTTTGTTTGTGTGGATAGGTTACTGGCATGCCACGGACCGGTACTGGTCACAGACCGGTGTTGGGGACCCCTGCTGTATAGCAATGCTATGTATCTGTGTGTACATACATGAAGAGCGTGCAGTTATGTTGGGTGGCTGCGCGTCAGGTTTAAGGAACGAAATTTGGAGTCTGAACAAGCTCTTGAATTGACTTTGAATCACTGAAATCTTTCAAGGTTTGATGATTTTGCAAGATTTTAAGGAATGAAAAGGGTGCCTAAGCCTGAAAATATTAGCAGTCTTTGGGCATAGAAATAATCAAGGGATTTTGAGTTATGTTCCCTTATAAAAGAGCTGTGGTGGTGCAGTGGTTAGAATTTCAGTATTGCAGGCTAATTCACTGCTCACTGCCAGGAATTCAATTCCTGGTCAGCACAAGGTTGACTCAGCCTTCCATCCTTCCAAGTAAAATGAGGACTCAAGATTGTTGGGGGCAACAGGCTGACTCTGTAAATCGCTTAGAGAGAGCTGTAAAGCTCTGTGAAGCAGTATACAAGTCTAAGTGCTGTTCCTATTGCTAAAATGTGATAAATCAGAATTCCCATGCATGGAAGCCTTTGCTTCTATTGAAGCAAGTCAGACTAAATTCAAAGAGTGCAGCGAAGAGCAACAGAGATGAGCAGGGGACTGGAGGCTAAACCATATGAAGAACAGTTGCTGGAATTAGGTATGTTTAGTTTAATAATAATAAAGACTAGAGATGACATGATAGCAGTGTTCCAATGCCTAAGGGGCTGGTACAAAGAGAGGGTCAGCCTTCTGGGGTTCAGACTCCCAGAAGAAACAAAAGAGTTTTTAATTCAGTGAAAAGCAACTTTTTACCACTGGGTTGAATGGCAAGTTCTAGTTGTGAGGTGAGTGTTCTAATGGGTGTTGCCTGAATAAGTAATATGTGCAGCCCTGAGCCCCACAGTTGTTGGAAATATTGTGTGTGCACCTTTGAACACTGTTTTCATGTCCCCGACCCCTCAGATTGCTCATTTAAGAAGTTAGGAGACACCCAAAGAATGCATCCAGGAAAGAATGTATAGTGATGTAATGTTATTTCCAAGGAGATCCTATTTCTTTGGAGTTTTGACATAATTTTTTTTTAAAAGTCCCCGTTTGAACTTCTTAAACCAGGGGTAGGCAACCTTGGCTCTTTTATGACTCTTGGACTTCAACTCCCAGAATAGCTGGCTCAGGAATTCTCGGAGTTGAAGTCCAAGAGTCATAAAAGAGCCGAGGTTGCCTACCCGTCTTAAACCATGGTAGCTTTCCTTAATCCTCCTTGTCATCTTTGTGTTCTCTCCACAGTTGGACACAGGAAAAACCTTTCAAGCCGTCATGAGGTTTGACACCGACGTGGAGCTCACCTACTTTCGTAATGGTGGTATCTTGAACTATATGATTCGCAAAATGGCATCTTAACCCCCAAATGAAGCACTGCTCATATCCAGAAAGCCCACCTTTTTCAGAGGACAGAGGCTCAGTAATTATAAATGCTGTAATTATGAAGAAAAAAACAAAACCAAAATATACAGTAACGAGGGAATTATGTGCGGTTTTCCCCAGCGTAGTGCCTTCCAAGTGTATTAGGACTACAGTGTCCAGACTTTCAGGGCTGGCTGTGGCTGCTGGGGGACGTGTTCTCAGCAGAATTGAAGCAAGGGCTGGTAAAGGGTGTTTTTACACTGTCCGCCCTAACCTTTTGGCCACTAGCCTGTTTTACGTGTATATTTGAACTCATCCTTTCTACAGCACTGCATTTCATCCGTCTATTTTGGACTTGTAGGTGGAACAAAAACGTTTTATCACCCATGTACGTGGAGGCTAGATACTTTTCAACCTTTTATACAGCATTTAACCGTACCAGTTTCCTTTTCCTATCTGCCTAAGAAGTTACTAACCCAGCACTGTTGCATTAAAAGCGCTAATCAAAATCCCTCCTTGAAATTTTTAATACTGCTAAAACGATTAAATGACTCGGCTCTTTATTCTTTGGCGTGTGTGCATTCCTTCTTATGTGCCTTCGTTCATGGGACCGCAGGATTAAAGCTATTTGTAACAGACGCCTTTTCAAAAATCAGGTAGAACCTTTTGTGGATTTTACTTTGTTTTTGGGAAACCGGTTCGAGATAAAGAATAAATCTTTGCTTTATCAGGAAGGAACATGCTTTGAGGTTCTGAGCAATAAAATGTTGCAACAGCAATGGGATCCTAACAATAGATTCTAATTGATATAGTACCTTTAGTCCAGGGGTAGGCAACCTTGGCTCTTTTATGACTCGTGGACTTCAACTCCCAGAATTCCTGAGCCAGCATGGCTGGCTCAGGAAATCTGGGAGTTGAAGTCCACGAGTCATAAAAGAGCCAAGGTTGCCTACCCCTGCTTTAGTCTTAAAATCTGAAGGATGAAAACTTGGCTTTCTTAAATATCACTATTAGTGGTCATTTTGATTCAACCTCACTTTAAACTTATTGGAATATCTTCAGCTATACGTCTCTGACCTTTTTTTTTAAATAGCCAAGTACAGCTATAATTTAAAAACTACCCCTTAACTCCCAGCCTCCACAAATAACCAATGACTCTTTAAAGTTTCAAATATATACCTTTGTTATTAAATTGCATAATCAAAAGACAGCGGTGGCAACAGATCAGCTTTTTTTTTTTTTTGAAGAAACATTGATTAATGGAAGCATGCTAAGAGTCAGACAGATGGCAAAGCTAGCTTGGAGTTTGAATTTACACCGGAGTATAACTGGAAAGTTAATGGTACCCCGGTTACCAATTTGACTTTAAAAGCAGAATTAACTAGATCGTGCAAGATTATAAACAGAAGTTTGAATAGGCAGCACTTCACTCAGACATTTCTTCAATATCGAAGTCTTTCATTGCAAAATCCACATCCTTCCATTTTCCGAAATGAATCTGCTTGTTGCTAACAACATCGTGCACGGAAAAGCTCTCAATTTTGATGATGGGCATGTTGTTAAAGGTCTTGTACTTCACAACGATTCCCCAGTCGTGATGGCAGTTGGTGCAATACATCTTGAATTTTTTCTCAAAATTCCCGTAGTTGCGTGCCTTCTTATGAGGTTCTGTGATATACCGTGTTTTAAATTTCTCGCCCAAAACAGTATGGTGCGAGTCCTGGAATGAACACAGCAGTTACATTCATTATCTGAATCACTTTGTAACTGAATTAGAAATATAAGGCTACATGCTTTCTGGTCAACTTAAAATCATAACCTCTGGGCAGATTAAGTGCACTTTTAGTTATCAATTTCCTCAACCACAGCAGTCAAAGGAACTCCATTTATCCTCTATGATTCTGCTTCCAACTTTTAATTCTGATATGGCAAAGCCATCAACTAAAAATATAAAGAAAGGCTTTCTCATGATGGGACGCATTCAGCTAGCTTGGATTTTATTTAGGACTGGATAAATTCCAAACTTTACCTTGTAGTAGGAATTCAGAAAGGTATCTTTATGTAAAATTGACACAGAAAAAAAAATACGTGTGTGACTCCTTTGAGCCCATCTGGTTTGCCTTTTTAACTTTTTTTAAAATAAAGTCAAGTTTTTTTTAAAAAAAGAATTCACCCTTGGCCCTTATAGCTGGCAGTCCTGCTCATTGAAATAAGTTTGGAAGAAGGATGGGATTGTACAGAAATCTGCAATGCAATTTATCCCAGTTGGGGGCAAGGCCACAAGTGCTATTGTTTCTGGTCTTTTGAGTTTTATGGAATTTGTTGGATTATGAACTTGCATGGAGATGACATGGCTTTTGCGGCCTTAAATCAAGCCTTTGACAGCCCTTCCTGTTTACTGACTACACCACAAAAGCCACAATATATGTGGAATCAATGTGTGAAACATTTAAAATTTGGGGTGGGATGGGGTTCGGAGACTGGCTACTTTTTTGGTGGAATGGTGGAAGCCTTCAAAATGTATCCTCTCTCTATTGTGCATTCACAATTCAATTGAAAAATGCACCTGTCTATATTCATTTAATGTAGGCACAATTTTACCCTTGATCTTGCCATGAATCTGACCACTTCAAAGGGACTAGAAAGTTAGAGCTCCATTTACCACACTCCACCTCTATATGTGCAACCCAAAGGCTGGGCCTCTCCCTGAATGTTCTTACAGTGAACAGAAGTACAAAGTGCTAAAATTTACCCTTACAATCGGACAGGCCAAAGCTAATACTTATTTTCTTCACTCCTTTTAGTGCAAATGTACCCAAAACTCACGGAGCTGTATAATCAGCTGTGCAAAGCTTTAAAGGAATTGTTCAATTGAAAGGTTTAATTTAATAATCTTTTTAAAAAAAAAATAAAAAAAATTAATTCTTGGGTAAATTTGAACTTTAAAATCAAACAGATGCCTTTTATTTGCTGTGCTTCCTGCACCCTAGTCCTGACACGTCTTATTATAGAGAACGCGCAGAGGAACTATTAAAAATACTGTATATAGCAATGAAAGCCTTAACACTTTCCAGCTAAAACTTTGCCTCAATCTCCTCTGAAGCTGCATTTCTTAAATTATGATGTGAGGAGCTCTGGGTGTCCCTGAAGGCTGCAAAATCAAAATTATTTGGCAGCCTGTTGAAAAATAAATGTAATATTAAAATCCCATCAAACAATTGTTGAGAAACGGAAGTGGCAACAAATGGGTCAGTTTTAATTTTCAATACGATAAATATCAATAAACATAACCCATACAAACAAAAGGGAGGGGTTTTTTGGGGGGTTCATAATTTTTTAAAAGCGGGAAGGGGTCCAGAGAGAAAAGAAATTAAAAAAAAACACTTCTCTAAAGACTCAATCACTGGTGTTCATTTTATTCTGCCAAAAAATTAAGCAGATGCAGGCATATTTCTTTCCTGATTTATAGTCTACGGATAAATCTTTTTATTGATTCAAATCTTGAAACTCCAAAGCACAGATTTGGACTGAATCAGGCTTTGTTCAGAACTGAACTGGAGCGGAACCGGTCTGTACCCTCCAACACATATCCCACCCAAAAAAAAAACCACCGTGAAGCTAAGGCAGCAACAGGAGGTTACCTCAATCACCCGGAGATCTTCCGTACTGCAGGCCTGATTCTTGCATTTGCCACACAAGAGAACTCTATTGTTTTTCCAGGGTTTTGATTCTGTCGGTTTTTTCTTGGAATCTAGCATTTTTATTAGCTGCTTTTGAAATACGTTTATCTGGGGTGAAGAGGGAAAGATGGAATTCAAGTCACAATGCACCATCTACTCTCAAGAGCCCAGGAATGTTGTCCTGAATCAGCCTCCACCACCACCACCATCACCACCACCACCCATCCTGAAAATGAAATAATGACAACCAAACCTTGGCAGAAAGCAAAATTGGAAAACAGCAGCTTCTACATTTGAACAGGCTTTTGCTCATTTTAAAATGCAGGTTACCCCCCCCCCTACCACCACCACCAGGCTGAATGGGACATTAGAAAGCCCTCACTGAAAAACTGCTCACCTTCTGTGCAAAGATCTTTTCATCCCAGCTCTGTACCTCTTCAATAGCTCTGTTCATCATTTGCTCCTTTTCTAAATTGTATCTCTCCTTCTCCTCCTGTTCTTTTTTGCTCGTCACAAGAATGCACTTGCTGTCTTTTGCTCTTCCACGACCTGGAGATGGCACATTAGAGGTAGTATTCTTTTAGTGACCATAATAGGAACTAGCAATTCCATTGCTAAGGAAAGCAGACACTAGCTGGGAAAACACATGACCACTATTGTGCTTTCTGGCTTGAAATTGCAAAGACTTACACCATCTCACACCTTCAGGTTTTATTTACCTCTAACCATTTTACTTCAGCTTTCCCCTTTTCTCCACTCCCCTGCCCTTTTCAATGCTCACCTCAGCCTGGGATAATTATCAAGAAGGGAATTAGTGTTCATGCTTACATTCATTGGAGAAGAAGAATTACAAGAGTAAGTATAATGAAAGAAGGGTGCCCGTTCTGGCAACCATAAGCATGCTAAACAAACAGTCCAGTGTACAGTATTCCCTTTTATGTGTCAAAATACTCTCTTATAATCCCTTTCTCTCTCCACGATCAAGTCATGAATAATTGTTGCCAAGACCACCTTCTTCAAATGAAACTATAACTGGCATTACAAGAGACCCTTCTAGTCATGACCTCTTATCTATCTACCAGCAATGATTACAATGTCGAGGAAGATCCTCAGGTTAAAGATCTGCTTTACAAAAAGTGTTACGCTATCCAGAATGACAACCAAAACAGATAAGGGCCAAGTGGCTTTTAGACTTCTATCTTAATGTGTTTCAATTTATTTCTTTTCGCTGAACCCATTGACCTGGGCAAGTTTAGCCCAGCCCAGGATGGAGACCTACAACTGAATATTATTCACTTATAAAGCAATTGAAAAGTGGGAGATGGGCTCTTTCATCCACTCATGAAAGAGCAGAGTTATTTAAAACAGCCACCCCCAAAACTTGTAGGAAGTACAGAAAGACGCTGGTTGATGGCATTGAAAATTGCTATATGTGAAGTTAGCAAGGTGATATATTTGTGTAACAATAGGTTTCTTTTAGATATGATAATTATTTGGATGAGATTTGAATCTTACCTAATGGACTGAAGTGATTTTTTTTTTGTCTTGTTTTGTTACAAAAATAGATTGACTGATAGATTATATATACAAAATAGAGTAATATTTTTTTATCTTAACTAGGATAACTTTTGTAGTGGAAGAAGAAATAAGAAAGATTTGTGATAAGAGAAAAATTGGTACTAATCAATGACTTATTAGACTAAGAAATAGAATATATCTGGAAATATTAGAATGTTATTGTTGGAATATTATGTATATTTTAGAAGGGGTACCCGAAGTGCTAATAATATGTTTATTCAAGATTAAATTGGATTATGATAATTCTAAATCAGTAAAGCTTAAAAACAGGATTTGTATCTATATAGATATAATGTAGAAATGGATTAACCTAAATATGTTATACTACTGAAGGGAAACAGAGGGGGAACACTTAATGAATTAATTTGAGTATATATATATATATATGTTTTCTGAGGTTTTCGCGGGTGTTTGTATGTAGGTCTTTGGTTATTCGGGTTTTCTCCCGCGTAAAATTGGAAGTGTCTTGGCGACGTTTCGACGAAGTCCCATTCGTCATCTTCAGGCTGGTGTTTTCAGCTTCGTGCTTCGAGGAGAAAACCTGAATAACCAAAGACCTTTCTCAAGCACTTTGATGTAAAAGTTAAAAAACCAATAAAACTTGTTTTTTTTTAAAAAAAGAAAATTGGCCCCCAAACAAGGAATACAGTTAGTGCTTGATTAGCAATTACACATTCAGTGACTGTTCAAAGTTACAACGCTAACCTGGGAGATTTATGATGTGTCCTCAAAGTTGCAACCCTTGCAGCATTTCAATGGTCATGTGATTGTGACAAGGGCACTTGGCAACCAGTGTGCAATTCTGGCAGCCACCGGATCCTACAATCCTATTATCACCATTTGCAACATTTGCTGCCTACTCTCAACAAGCAAAATCAATGGGGAAGCTGGTAAGAAATTGTAAATCATAGTATTATTATTATTAACAATGTATGGTGTGGTTACATTGGGCAGGAGACCACAATGCTATTGTTTAGCTGCCAATGTACGGTACCAGCTCTGTTGTAAGACATGCTTGAACATCATGGCGAATGACTGAAACCAGATTTGCCCAAACTGCTGCTGAAAATTAGCAGTCATGATTTTTTTGCTTTATGACATTGCTTAATGATGATGATGATGCTCTCACTTATGCTCATTAACCGTAGTTGGATTGGAGAAGTCCAACAATGGTTCCAAGCATTGCATAATATCTCCAATATCAAAAGGACCTTGTGTTTGCATAATAGACCCAAATAAAGTATGGCTTGCTGAATCACTATATATCTGACGGTATTTCGCACTAGGATGGACGTGTGACCTTCAGTTAATATAATTAAAACCTCTACATTCAGGTCTCACAGAATAATTTTGCCAACCTACCTCTGACTTGTATCATTTTGATGACATTGCCTATATATTCATAAAGCAGGATCAGGTTGCACTCAGCAATATCGATCCCTTCGTCAGCAACTGACGTTGCTATTAGAAGCTTGCTGTCCCCATTGGTTTGGAAGGCATCCAAAGTCCCCTTTTGATTTGGGAGGGTCATGCCTAAGAGAGGTGAGAGAGGAGAAACCAGAGTATCCAATCACACAAATATTGCTCTTTATCACAGGTCGGCAGAGGGTGCTCAAGAAAAAAAAAATACACTGTGCCAAAAGAACCTAACCTTGCTGATAATCTCAGTGCCATAAAACACAAAACATGGACAGGTGTCAAGTTCTTAATTAAGTTGCACTTGAAAGCTTGGCACAGGACAGGGGTTAATCCTCAACTCACCACCATTTGTTTGGTGACCATCAGAAGTTACCACAGCACTGAGAAGAGTGACTTAGGACTGTGGTCCTTGCACTTACAACTCTCCCAGCAACTAGCATGCATTTATGATGGTTACAGTGTCCAGGATCATGGGATGACTATTTGGGACTGTCCCAGCTGGCTTCTGACAAGCCAAATCAGTGGAGAAGCTGGTTTCACTTCATGACTGCTACAATTCGCTGATCAGCTATGTCAAAAAGAGTTGTAAAATGAGACAACCTTAGCACTTAGCACTTAGCAACTGCCTGGATTAGCCAATTGTGGTCATAAGTTGAGGACTATCTGTTCACCACCCATCCCTAACCTATACAGTCCATCCAAGTTTCCTCACCTGTGCAATGGTTTCTTTTCCCACGTCCCATCAGTGCCTGTGGCTTCAGATGCTTAAGTTCAGGTGTTTCTTCTATCCAATTCTTCAATGCCTGTAAAATTCAGTTGTGATAATTAATAGGGATCGAAGTTTCATTTGGCAGATTGGGCTGGCGTGGTTGTGCATATAAAGACCTGCCCCTTTGTACATAATCACAGAACTTTGGAAATATCTCTACAGTATTACATTTTAATAATAACAACAAGCACACTGCTTAACACTGGAAATTCCGTTCCCAATTTCTGTCCTAACCTGAGGACAACCAGTAACAAGAAGAGAGGGATGCCAAAATTGACCCTACCCTTTCTTATGATGCTGATGTCAACGCTGCTAACATCGGATGTTCTTGCTTTGACAACATATGGAGATGCAGCCATTTTCCTTTACTTTATGTTTTACTCTTAGAATTAGGTGGTACTGAGGGGGAGGAGGAGGAATGTGCATGGGAGTTTAGTTAGACATAACAATACTGTATAAGGGTGAGAACCAAGGTTTTTTTTGAAATAAGAAATGATAAGAAATGGCGGGTTAAAGAACTGGAGGGAAAGCCTGCATTTCAAACTAATTGGAGAATGTGATTTATGACTGCTAATTAGAGGAGGGAATTGTGCTTTCATACTATTTATTTATTTATGAGACTTATATACCGCTTTAAGTGCGAGCACTCTCTAAGCGGTGTACGCCATATATATATATATATATATATATATATATATATATATATATATATATATATATATATATATATATATATATATATATACATTGCCCCCAACAATCTGGGTCCTCATTTTACCTACCCCGGAAGGATGGAAGGCTGAGTCAACCTTGAGCTGATGAGATTTGAACCGCTGACCTGCTGAACACAGTCAGCTAAAGCGGCCTGCACCCTAACTGCTGCGCACCTTTATAATGTGCTCAGGGGAGGGGAATTCAGATTTTGGCTTGGCCTATGTCTGGGGATGCTATGCTACTTAAATAAAGATTCTTTAAGGTAAACAATGCCTCGAAGTTCTTTGAAGAGTTTCATCTGTCGGAACCATGACAGCTACCAGGTGAGCGGAAGGCCTTCAGCAGCTCACCAGCTGGTTAGAAGAGTGCATTGGGGTCCCATGCCAGAGGAAATGTTCCACCCATATCAAAACATAGGTAAGCTGATCTTAAATGTTAAGCCACACATAGCAGAAAATGGGGGGGGGAATCCCACTCCCTCCAGATTGGAAGAGTTTCTTACTGCCAGCAGTGCTCTTGTCTTCACGAAGAGAATGGTACGTGTCTCAGGGTTGACATGATATACCTCTCCCAGAATCTCTGTAATATCTTCCAATTTAGGGTTTTCATTGGATTCATCCTCGGAAGCAGCTGTGAGTTCTGGCAAATTAACTGGGAGAAAGAAAAATACAATTATCTAAGGATGGATAAGAGACACTTTTCCTGCAAAACTATAACCTAACACCATACAGATCAATAATTAACATTTTATTGTACTTGTTTACATATAGGTCAGGAGTAGGCAATTTTGGTTCTTTTATGACTCGTTAACTTCAACTCCCAGAATTCCTGAGCCAGCATGGCTGGCTGAGGAATTCTGGGAATTGAAGTCCACGAGTCATAAAAGAGCCAAGGTTGTCTACCCCTGATATAGGTAGATAGCTGCATTTTTAAAGGATTCAAAAATCAACTACAATAATTTTGCATTTCATCTTCCATCCAAGGCAGTATGGATCAGGTTTTTTTTTTTAATTCTTGGAACTGGTTTATGATAAACTTTTATCAGTTGTCTCGTTATAGAGTATCTCTTTTATTCACATGCTTCTTTCTCGCTGTCTATTTGTCTCTCCCTCTCCCCCCCCCCCCAGTTCCTTAGCACTGGCCTGTTCTATGTTTTGACCTAATTCTCAAGTATAATAACTTAATAATATGATTTTGAAAAATAGCTTTTTCCATATCATGCTAGTTTTTTATCATACAGGGAACTAGATGATAATATATCAGCAATTAACCATATGAACCTTGAGCTGAAAATGATAAAATTAGAGAAGATATATGTGTGTGTGTGTATGTGAGAGAGAGAGAGACAGACAGACAGACATGATAGAGAGATGAGATAGACACAGATTAATGGAGAGAGAGAGAGAGAGAGAGAGAGAGAGAGAGAGAGAGAGAGAGAGAGAGAGAGAGATTATATATATATGGAGAGAGGGAGAGAGAGAGAGAGAGAGATGATAAGATATATAAATAGTAGACAGACAGATGAGAAATGATTGAAGTATTACTGGAAGACAAGACAATTATGTTGTTTATTGTGTATTGCTTCTAATCTACTTTGAAAGTCAAGTTTCTCTGTTGGCATAGAAATATGTTTGGCTCATTAAAGCAACATGAATGTAGGGACATTATATATATATAAAACACCTTCGAAATTTGAAGCCAGATGCTGTTCAATATTATCGAAGTTGCCATTTTTGGTATCCTCAAAATAATCCTTCAGATAAATCAAAGCATCTTTGGTTCGGGCGTCTTCATTGATGATTAAGGCATCATTGTATTTCTGTGATAAGAATATTATTTACCTTATTTTTATCCCATAAAAATGTCATTCTGAAAGCATGGCAGCAAGCAACACTCAGGAGGGGAAGGGAAGGGGAGGGGAAAATCCTTACAATCACAGGTGGTCTTCCTTTAATAGTAGCAATAGGGACTACTGGAAATAACTAAGTAACACAGTCAAGTGACAATTTACGACCTGTTCCCAATTGCCATTGTAACCCGAAGGCTCCCCGTAGTGATGTGATATTTCAAACTTGAATCATTCTGAATTCAAACGACTTGCTTCAATAATCTTTCACATTTGAGGCACATCTGGAAAGATCAAAATGGCCTCTTTTAAACATAAGGCAACTGATTTGAACTCCAAAGGCAGCATTTCAAGTGAGAGACCCTTCCAATTCACTAGACTGGAATTGCAAGTATTCAGCAAAGTTTGTTGTTTTTTTTAAGCATTTTTAGATGCAACTGGAAAAAAAAAACCCCTACCTGACAGTAAGCAAAACAATTCAGAATGCAACACGGTCATTTTGAACAGGATGAGTTACATGTACTGGTTCTTGCAGCAGTCATCTGATGCTCATAACAAACCAAGATACTCTAAATACTCCGTTGACTACAGTAATGCCAAACATTAAGGAACAGGACAGGAGAAACACAGCACAAGGGCAATAGAGCAACAAGGCAAGAGAAATGGTTGCTTCCCGAGAAGAATAGCAATGTAGCACGTAAGACTTATATACTGCTTCATGGTGCTTTACAGCCCTCTGTAAGCAGTTTACAGAGCCAGTATATTGCCCCCAACAATCTGGGTCCTCATTTTACCGACCTTGGAAGGTTGGAAGGCTGAGTCAACCTTGAGCTGGTGAGAATAGAACTGCTGGCAATTGGCAATCAGCAGAATTAGCCTGCAGTACTGCACTCTAACCACTGTACCACCAGGGCTCTAAAGAAGGAAGTTACCCACCCGGAGGTGCTGTGTGCAAATAAAAAGAGCCCTGCAGACTCGGCTTTCTTCTTCCTTATTTGGCAACTGTAACACCACAGCTTTTTTCTGCACATCGACTATCCACTGCTCATACTTCTGGGTCCCGTAACATTGATTCTTCATCACAGACATGTTATCTAATGAAAAAGGAAAGGTTTTTTAAAAAATGTATTGAAAGCCTACAATGAAGAGCAGAGAGATCTCTTTATTCACATCATAATTCAAGGTGTATTATAACCTATAGCACTATGTATTGTATTGTTCTGTCAGGCTAGAACATATGGTCTGTATCACTGCATGCTGGCCTTTGACAAGGCGGTGAAGACATGGCTGTTAATGGCACTCTGGTGTTGATTTATGCGATTTTTTTTATTGGGGATCTTGATTTTGTCTTTTTTTTCTTTCTTTAAACTGATAATGGTTCTTTTATCCTCCTTTGCCACCTACGCGCATTTGTTACAGAAATAATTAAATGCTGTATATATTAGCTTGCACATAGAGCATTGCATGGTATGGAGATCTTATACCATAGTATCATTTTGAGCTTTGTGTTTTTTAATGCATTGTTCTGTATTCTTTCATGTGGTTGTACAGTATTTTGTGGTTTGTAATATTAATATATATTACTCTGTGCTGTTATCTGATACTGTGAATTGCTTTGCATTTGCTTTGCCCTACCACATATTCCTTTCCATTATTACTCATTTATTTCCACTCCACTGGGTTATATTCCATTATGTACTGTTCTGTTGTGTACTGTCTACCATCTTACGCTGTCTTGAGAAAATCTTGTCTGCTGCTCACTGGAGAACAGCATCTGCCAGAGATTCAGATGGCCCCCACCAAAGACCTGGTTGTTTTCTTAGGCATTCGGGCGAGGTTAGGTGAGAACTGCTGTGATCAATGTGTCTTTTTGGTGAATGGGATTGTTCATTCTTGGGTACAAGAGTTGTAGTTGTGTGTTTGTTAATTCTTGTATGCCTCTCAGAATTACCTGTGTCAGAGGGTGGCCACATAAATCACATGTAAAATAAAAACTGCATTGTCCACAGTGTATGATAGTCTAAATTGGATGGAAATATAAACATAATAGATTAAGAGATAGAGAGATAACACAGAGAGAAGAGAGAGAGAGAGCTGATAGAGCAGATAAATAGATAGCTAGACAGACAGACAGACATAGAGCAGATAGCTATAGAGATAGATAGATAGATCGATAGAGAGATGATAGATATAAATTGATATATAGATATATTAAATAGATGATAGATATAGATATGATAGATATACATAGATGATAGATATGATAAATAGATGAGATGATAGATGAAATGATTATTTATCATTTATTTATATCTATCATCTATTTGATAGATAAAATAGATATAATAGATATAGATATAATAAGTAGATATAGATATGATAGATGACATATAATAAATAAATGCTTATCTATCATTTATTTATATCTATCATCTATTAGATAGATATGATAAATGGATAAAACGATATGATAGATAGATAGATAGATAGATAGATAGATAGATAGATAGATAGATAGATAGATAGATAGATAGATAGATAGATAATAGAGAGAGAGATGAGAGAGAGACAGTATGTGCTTTGAGTTCTCTTTAGAATTATGGTGCAATATATGACATTATATCTTGTGTTAGGTAAGTTTGTTTTGCTTAGTAGTATGTTATATGTACTATGTTTAATATACCGAGCTGTAATGTGAATTGTACAGCATAGCAATAGCAATAAGACATACCACTTCACAGTGCTTTACAGCCCTCTCTAAGTGTATGAAGTCAGCATATTGCCCCCAACAATCTGTGTCCTCTCATTTTACTGACCTTAGAAGAAAGAAAGGCCTGCCATATTGCATTCTAGCCACTGCTCCACGATGGCTCATAATGTGAATTGTACAACATAGCGCACTTTAATATGCAGTTTATACTATTTTGAAATGAAAATTCAGCTGTATTATGCATTATGGAATATGTTATGAATACAAACTCTATTATGAAGCTATATTACAATGAACTGGATTACACTTTTTTGTGATGAATGGTGTGACTGTATTACATAATGATTAACGTATCTATGTAATGTATGTGTGTGTATATCTATATGTCCATGGATATATCACATCTTGATGCTCTTAGAAAGAGTCTGCTTTTGTTCAGATCACAGGAAAAAGTGATGATTTCACAAAACTTATGTTACATCAATGGAGCATATAACCGACATCATCAAGCAATCTCCATCATCTTACCAATAGGATGAAATTGTCTTGCTAGATCCTCTGCTTTTGACATCATCTGAGACACAATATCTACAAAGCGATTCTGTGGACGAGTCCCAACAAGCTTAATAACTGCAGTAAAAGTAAAAAAGAAACTGCCATCATTAATGTGTTATTAGCTGCACATTTAAATATTCTAAAACTATTACAGGCCCTTTGTCCAAGAAAAGATTAAGTGTTTTAGAACTTGAGGAATTAATTTATTATGCTATCTTTTTTCAACGTTTGCCTTTCAGAGATACGGCTATAGTAGCAGTATACCAGTCATCAAGTATACAAAAATAAAATCCAGTTGCCTTTTGAAAAAGCACCTTTGGGACAACCATGACCTGGATGACTGAGAATCTCCATAGATAAATAAAGGAAGGTGTCAAAGTAGCTTGGCATAATCTCTACCACAAGGGAAGGATACAGGTTTATCACTGGGGAATTCCTGGAAAAGTCATCTGGGTCCATCAGATCGAGGTCCCATTGGAGAAACCCCTTCAAGCCTAGAGTTACACAAGGTGTATTGTGTTTGAAATATGTGCATGCGCAATTTATGTTTAAGAACTTTTCTTCTGGTACAGCATGACTCTCTCCCACTGGGGTTTTAACTGCTCAGAATCGCTGACAATTTGAGGGCTATAAAAATGGTTTGAGCTAAAAATATCCCCTTACAAGTCAAAATAAGTCCCAAACTGTTCAAATTTCACCAGAAACATTGT
This sequence comes from Crotalus tigris, assembly GCF_016545835.1. Classification (NCBI taxonomy): domain Eukaryota; kingdom Metazoa; phylum Chordata; class Lepidosauria; order Squamata; family Viperidae; genus Crotalus; species Crotalus tigris. The sequence goes on along the minus strand of NW_024096858.1, from coordinate 117,336 downwards.
CACACTGTCCTATTCTAAAAGTGTTCTTCATTCAACATAGGACTGGCTGGAACATTTCAAAATTGGGATAATCTTCTAGTCTAAACTCAAAACAAGGCACTTTGAACTTGAAACAGTCTTCTCAGTCCAAAATGTTTCAAATGTGACATGTTCTGCATACTTTTAGAAACCTCCCCACTTTGAAATTCCTGAAGGAACCTGAAATTTGGCAGGATCCACCACAGGAGTATATCAGGAATGCCATCTCAATTGATGGCTAAATTAATCCATCGTTATGCATCTATTCAAGAAGAAACATGCATTTAGGGAAAAGTCCCTACCTAGCAACAGGAATTAGTTTAGTTACAGAGCATCATCTGACAAGTGGAGAAAGCTTTCGGTCTTTCCGAACCTTTGCTAGATAAGTAGCTATCTACTGAGTTCAGCTATGTCCCAACTTCTAGCCCAGGGATGTTTAATGGAAATGCCAAACAGGATCTATATAATATGACTACCAAGACTTTTAAACTATTATATAGCACAGAGTTCCCCAACTTTTCCAGCTTTGCAGACTGGCATGGGGAGGGGAGGGGATGGGCTCTGTGTGAGTGGCGGGCAAGCGTATGCATTCAGCTCCATTTACACGAACGGTGGGCATGCAACACCCGCTACTCATGCAAATGGAGCATGTGTGTGCGCTCACCCGGTTCCAAATGGCTCAAGGTCCGGTAGGGACCTCAGCCTGGGGGTTGGGGCCTGAGGACCTCTGATATAGGACATCCACTATGGCTCTTCAGAACGGGTTATCAGATTATGGGTTTATCTCGCTGAGAGATGGGTTCTATGGCAGTTCATCCCCAGTATCAAGTCTCAACAGAACTATTAAATGAAAAGTGTCTGGAAAGAAATCCAATCTGAACTGCAGGTACATTGACACCGGATTTCATGAGTATTCCCCACACCTATTTGCAGCAGAGGGAAATGTGAGACACATACAGTTGTGCAATATTAATGTATTTCCTTCATTGCCCCAAAAAAGCTTCTTAGTATAAATTGCTGAGGAATAAGATTAATGTGCATGACTGCTTGTGGTTTTCTTGGAGACATCCATTTAGTCACTACGAGAACAAAATGCAGGCCCATCCCTGCCTACTCCTATTTAAGTATATTGCCTCTTCATTTGGAAGGGTGGAGGCACTGGAGGAGGAAACATGATATCCAACATAACTGCATTGTAACGGATTTCAAGGTTAGAACTAGTCACGACAGGTTGTTGAATGACTATTCAAAGTTATGAAGATCTCGAAAGGGTGCTTTATGACCAATAAGCACCCCCAGCCCTTATAAATTTGTATACCTCTCCCATGGTCATATGATGGTGACACTGGATGGCCAGTTGTTAAGCTCCTTGCAATTATGTGATTGCCATTTGCAATCTTTTCTGCTGGCTTCCCCAGAAAGTCAGTGGGAAAGCGCTGCAGAGAAGATTGCAAGCTGAGAGGACTCCCTCTCATCTCTGGGAGCTGGCTACCTGCTGGGGTGATAATCTCAGCTCTACCCCATCAAGATGAGATTTCCAGCCTGCAAAGAATTGCCCCTCTCTTCTGTTTTTTTTTGGGGGGGGGGGAAGGGGGAGGTCCAGAAAAGGAGCTAAAATTATCAAGGTTTTGAGATAATCAGGATTTTAGCTCTGTTTCCGCAACCTGAAGGGTTCCCCTCTCCATTAGATCTCCTTACCTTTGATTCCTTCCGCTCAATGACCTGGGATATCACTTAAAACTGCAACCAGGGGGGTCTGGGATTACAATCGCTGACTGAGGTAATTGTGTGGTTGTCTCACTTAATGACCCTTTTGCTTAATGACTGAGATTCCAGTCCCAAGTATGGTCATTAAACTTAAGAACTACATGGACTCTTTAAAAAAAAAAAAAAGGATTACTTGTACTCCAAAAGAGAGAATTAGAATGCAGGCTCACTTTTTTCAGGTTTAGGAACAATTTCTTCCAGGTCCTTTATGTTCTTTCTGACCGTTGAGATCACTTCGATATTGAGGGAAGCACAAATGTTGCAGATGTAGTCTATGGCCTCCCCTACATTTTTGGCATTGCCAATGCCAGGTGAAGCGGTCAATCCTACAATCTGAATAATTAAAATATTCACTTCAAACTAGAAGGACCACACATGAATTAAGACACTAAAATGTGAAAAGAAAGGAAAGAGAGAGAGAGAGAGAGAGAGAGAGAGGGAGGGAGGGAGGGAGGGAGGGGCAATGTTGCCTCCAGAATTATTTTCATTTGCCGCTTTCACCTTTTCCTGGCAGAGATCGATTGAAATCAGGAGATGAATGACCTCTTAGCCTTATTCAAAGAAATACCCACTAGTAGTATGAAATGATTATAATTGAAACGAATACCTTAAGATTCTTTACGTAAAAATACCCCATCGCGGTATTTAGACATTAAGTTTTAGAAGATGGGTATTTTTGTAACTTTCTATCTTGTTTATCATTAACCACCATTCCAAATCAACCAATGGAATAGTCTGCCTCCAGAAGTTGTGGCTGTTCCATCACTGGAGGCTTTCAAAAAGAAAGTGGACAACCACTTATCTGAAATGGTTTAGGGCAGGGATCTCTAACCTTGGCAACTTTTAAGACTTGTGGACTTCAACTCCCAGAATTCCTCAGCCAGACTTTCTCTCTACTGTTACTTTATCCAGGAGAATCAAGGTGGGTTGTTTTGAGTTTCCTTCCCGCACTTTCTCTTTTCCCAGGAATATTTTTTTTTCCCCTGAAACTCTTCCCTTAAGAAGAGTTACACAAGGTGTATTGTGTTTGAAATATGTGCATGCGCAATTTATGTTTAAGAACGTCATTGAACGTTCTTAAACATAAATTGAACGTCAATATGTAATTCCAGGAATGTTTAAAGAGGTCTACCAGAAAATAGAGGTAATACTTAATTTCTGCATTTGCTCAGATGTTACTTTTGCTTCTTGTTAGTTGCAAGTTAAAATTTCAGTCAAAATTATAAAGGTTTTCCCCAAAACAAGAAAGAGTTTTCTTTGTAAACTGGGTGAGATAATGATATTCTAATAAAAAAATCACCAGAAAGATAAGGAAAGTGCCAGTATGGGATTGACCAAATTTTGATGGAAGCAAAATGTAAACTTTGTTGGAAGCAGTGAAATTTCTGGGATAGGCACGTTACTTGATTCTCCTGATCTCAGACTTAATCAGGTCAGCCAGACTTTGAGTTAGAAAAATAACCATGGTTAGATGAATGTGTAAAAGAATGGAGCCCTTAGTTCAGAAATTGCACAATAAACATAAGCCTGCATTTGTTTTCATGTGTTTCTGGATCAAAAAGAACTTTTTTCTGACATTGCTTGTTTATCCATAGTCTGGAGATAAAGGGATTTAGAATATTTACATTTGCTGTTTGTATCCTCATTTTTTTTTAAATTTTTCAGACAGTAAATAAATCCTGGAATGACCTAGAGGTCTCGTCAGACAAACTATATGGTTGGAATCCAAAATCCACGTATATTAAATCTCCTCCATTTTTTGAAAACCTGGTAATTCTCTTTCTGTGGCCTTTTGATGAATTTTCTGACAAACATGCTTTGTGTGTTGTGGTTTGTTTAAATTATTTAAGTGGGGATTTTTTTGTTTCTCTGAAAGTTTTGTAAAGTAAAAACAAAAGTAGCATGTTTACTAACAAAGTGTGACTTATAGGAAGTCTCTTGAGGGAGGGAGGGACGGAGGGAGGGAGGGAGGAAGGAAGGAAGGATCATTAAAATGAGTATTTATTAGTAGGAAATAAAGCTTTTACATTTGCAAAAGTATTTGAAGTAACTAGATCACAGGTGTCAAACTCATCACGTGATGTGTCGCGACGTATCGCGACTCTTTTTGCATTGCCGGCAATGGGGTGGGCACGGCTTCAGTTTGGTGAAACCGGCCCGCGGGCCGGCAGTTTGACACCCCTGAACTAGATTTTCTTTCTAATTAGGTCAGTGCTCTGAATAACACATTCAGTTTATAATCTTTAGACTATTTGGATACAGGAGAAAAGGTGGATATACAAATAGAAGGGGGGAATGTGAACTGCCCCCCCCCGCCGCAATTCGTAACCCTGGTTAAGGAATTATCTACATGAATTATTTCCTATTTGCTTTTGGGAATAGCTAGTTTAGTGATTATTTTAAAACACTGATCTTCCTAGAATTTGTGGTTCCCCCAAATTCCACGCAAAATAGCACAAAGTGAGAAAAAAAGAAGGGCTATGTCCATTCAGATTTTTCCGATATGATTTAAGAACGGCCAGTTCTTAGATACTTTGGATCTAATGGAAGCTGGGTAAATTTCTCTTCTCATAAACCAGTCCTTATTTATATGCCTGACCAACAAACATGAACCTATTTTGCTGATCTGTTTTTTTTCCCCAGACCCTGGAGCTTCCTCCCCCTAAATCTATAGTTGATGCCTATGTCCTGCTGAATCTCGGCGATTCTGTGACAACTGACCATATATCTCCTGCAGGGAATATAGCAAGGAACAGTCCGGCTGCCCGTTACTTAACTAGCAGAGGGTGAGTCCAGTCCACACCCCGAGGGAGAGGAATTCCTTTTGGACAAAGAAATTCTGCCTACTCTCTTCGCCATCATTTAGTCCAGTGGTTCTCAACCTGTGGATCGGGACCCCATTTGGGGTCGAACGACCATTTCACGGGGGTCGCCAAACAAGGCTGTCCGCCATTTTCCCCCCCTTTTCTTTGGCCATGCCCCTGGTACCCGGTGATGTATAAGTGGTTGGGGGTCACCACAACATGGGGAACTGTATTATGGGGTCGCGGCATTAGAAAGGTTGAGAACCACTGATTTAGTAACTCGGTTGTAGATTTCAACAGCGATGTCTAGAACCCAATTACTGGGTTTACATAACTACTGCCAGTGCTGAAAAGAAATAGTTTCTAACTGCTCTCCTCATTGTGCTAATTCTTGTGTCTAGATTCCTGATTTTTTTTTTCCAGCCTCAGACTCCAATCCTAACTTAGAAGAAAGATAGTTCCTTTAACGAATATTAGAGAAATGCTTTCCATGCACAAGGGCAAAGGATATTTTCTGAATCATTTTAGAAGCACATTCATAGTTATAAACATGCTGTCTAGTCACCTGTGTCCTGGAACAATGTTCCTCAACCTCAGCTTTTTTAAGCTGTGTGGACTTCAGCACCCAGTGTTCCCCATCCAGCATGCTTTGTGTGAAGGTCCTCAGTCTTTAAATCCTCCAAATTTTATTACCACCTTCTTTCTACCATGCCTTGAAACATCTTTCTGGCATATTTAGCCCCTTGTATTTTTTTTGTTTGTGTTAGGGATGTCGCTCTTCCTGAATATACAGAGGAGAAACAAACCAGATAAGCTGCTACTTCTTCACTGTAAAGGCTACATTAACAGAATCTGAAAGTACGGATCTCCCGCCATTTCATTTATAGACTGAGGAGATAAGGGGCGGTCCCTTCCGAGCCTCTTCCTCTTATCTGTTACGCAGCTTCAGGCTGTATCTTTGCAACATTGCTTTGCCGGTTTCTCAAGGTTTTGTCACGTACCATTACAAGGGATCATTTAAAAATGTTCTTAAATGTTTTGAAAATGTTTTGGAGATGCCCCAAAAGCCTATTCTTCCTTGATCATCTTTTAGAAGATGATATCTTCAAATATAGCATCCGAAAGACATGATTGGGATTGGGTGTCCAAGAATGGTCAACCAGCATGGTAGAAAATTTTGGAGTTGCATCTCAACAAATCGGAAGGGTCCAGGTTAGAGAAGGCTTGAAAGATTTTTGTTTTTCTCACCCTAACCCAGAGGTAGGCAACCTTGGCTCTTTTATGACTCGTGGACTTCAACTCCCAGCATTCCTGAGCCAGCATGGCTTAGCTTGGAAACCTCTCCCTTATTCCTCAGCATGGCTGGCTCAGGAATTCTGGGAGTTGAAGTCCACGAGTCATAAAAGAGCCAAGGTTGCCTACCCCTGCCCTAACCCTTCCTCTTAGCATAGCTACTCCGCCAACTGAACCTTTGAGATAATACTGTCAAATCAAGGTGGTTTGAGTGGCTACTATGTACTATTATAGATCTTTCACTGACTGAAGCTACATGTCAGGGGATTGAATCTCTCTGCTTATTTATTAAACTTTTGAATATTAAGCCTTGTCTCTTTTGCATCCCGATAGTCTCACTCCTCGAGATTTCAACTCGTACGGCTCACGCCGGGGCAATGATGCTGTCATGGCGAGAGGAACATTTGCAAACATACGCTTATTGAACAAATTCCTTAAGAAGCAGGCCCCGCAAACCATCCACTTCCCATGTGATGAAACTGTAAGTATTTTCTCTCCCAGCATTAGGTTTTGCCCCCATGACCGGGGTAGTTTTGGCTTTCCCGCTATTGCAGGACTGTGTCCTTTCAGACAGAAGTTTCAATCTATGTGTTTAGTAGGCTTCAGGGTGCTTATATACAGTAGTGGCCAAAATTGTGGAAACCTTTTGGGAAAAGTGTATTGTTGAGGTTTGATGGCTAATAACACCACTTTTTTTTGGGGGGGGGAGTAATACCATAAAATTATATATCAATGGAAAGATAATTTAATCAAGAATGTAACGCCAGAAAGTTTGTTCAATTATCTGTACTGTATTCCATGAAAAGTTATAGCCAAATAACCAGAAAAAGGAAGCACAATTTGCTTAGGTTAACATCAGGTAGCTTTCCTTCATCTGATTGTAGCCAATGAGCATGAGTGTTTAGAGAGCCAATCAGATGTCATCTTGATTTGGCAATGAGCCAATCAGATCACAGTGGGATTCAGTTATTGATGTCCTGTATTGAAGCTGAGAGGAGGACATTTGTCAGTGTGTTATGTGATCGCTATCAGGCTGGTTGGGTTTTTTTGTGTTCTTTCATTTAGTGAGCTTGTAAAACGTAATAAAATTAAAGTCATGGTGCAAAGAGTTGACTGCTTGTCCAGAAAGCGATGTAAAATAGTATTATTAAGTGAACAAGGCTACAGTTATAAAGAAATTAGAAGAAAAATTGGTGGAAAGGATAAGGTATATATATATCCTTATAAGATATATATAAGAGCATTAATTGGAGTAGAGATACAGGGCCATTAGTTTCATTTGGCAAATGAATGAGTTACAGGGAAGGAGCCAACTGGGCTTTCATAGTTCATTATTTTTTTATAGCCCTGTATTAGTGTAAAAGGCATTATGCTATAATAGCTAATGAGTTCATCTGCAATAGACATAGAAGGAAGGAATCACATTGCTTCCCTAATTGAGCTTCAATTGCATTCGGTGCCTCTAGCTGGACGTATTTGATGCTTCTGAGAGATACCAAAAAGACGGCCACCCACTCATCATACTGGCCGGTAAGGAATATGGTTCGGGAAGCTCCCGGGACTGGGCTGCCAAGGGGCCTTTCCTACTGGTGAGTAAGCTATTTTAGGAAGGGTAAGTGTCATAACATCATAGGTTTGGATAAACCAGGGGTAGGCAACCTTGGCTCTTTTATGACTCGTGGACTTCAACTCCCAGAATTCCTGAGCCAGCCATGCTGAGGGATAAGGGAGAGGTTTCCAAGCTGAGCCATGCTGGCTCAGGAATTCTGGGAGTTGAAGTCCACGAGTTATAAAAGAACCAAGGTTGCCTACCCATGGGATAAATCAATGGGAGTCCCATCTTCTGCTCTCAGGTTTTTGTTGTCTGTTCAATCTCCGTGTCAAACCCCTCTTTCTGCTAGGAGGGTTTTTTTTTTCTTTCAGATATATCCTTGTAGGTTGACGTTTTTTTACGTGGCAGTCCTCGACTTACAACGGTTCGTTTAGTGACCATTCAGAGTTACTTAACGATTGTTTTTCACACAGCCGTTGCAGCACCCCCATGGTCACAGGATCAAAATTCAGATGCTGAACAGCTGACTCACATTTATGACGGTTGTAGCGTCCCGGAGTCATGTGATCCCCTTTTGAGACAATTGCTGGTCAACGCCGAAGCCAGATTCACTTAACAACCGTGTCACTAACTTAACAACTGTGGCAAGAAAGGTCGTAAAATGGGGCAAAGTTCACTTAACAAAACTCTCTCGCTTAGCAACAAAAATGTTGGGCTCAATTGTGGTCATAAGCTGAAGACTATCTGTATTCTATGGGACTGTAGAGAACGGATCTGGACCTTCTTTTTACAACTTCAAACAATTTAAAAGTGCTGTCATATCCCCTCACCTCTTCCCCCCCCCCAATTATCTTTTCTCCAAACTAATCAACATCCCTAATTCTTCTCATTGCATTTCTTTGCTCCTGTTACCCTTTGACTGAATCCTTCTGAAAGAGTTATGGACAGAATTCGTCCTTGCACTCCAAGTGGGTTCTGACCAATACAGTGGATCCATTCCTCTGATTTTGAAAATTAAACTTGATGGATACAGCCCAAATTTGCCTTTTTAGCCACCTTGTCGTACTGTTGACTTGTGTTCAGCAGGTTCAACTTCAGTTTTAAGTCCTTTGTGCAGATACTGTTCCCCATCGTCAGTACTTCAACTTCAACTGTATGTACTACTTGTTATGAAGTACTTAGTCGTACTTAGTCCTAGCTAGGCATTATGTCTGAATAGGCCCTAATGCCAAAATTAAAACATTGGGGTTTAGCAGCAGGACATCCAAGGGCAGTACTGCATTTGTTTCTCCCAACTGTATCTGTTCAGAGCCCAATGAGATTGTATATTGTTTTGGATCAGATCACTGAAATCTTTCAAGATTTGATGATCTAGCAAGATTTCAAAGAATGATGGCTTGAAACGGGTGCCTAGGCCTGAGAATATTAGCAGTCTTTGGGCATAGAAATAATCTAGGGGTTTTAAGTCATATTCCCTTATAAAATGTGATAAATCAGGATTCCCATGCACGGAAGCTTTTGCTTCTATTGAAGCAAGTCGGACTAAATTCAAAAAGTCCAGTGAAGAGCAACAAAGAGGATTAGGGGACTTTCTGCAAACTGAGTCCTTCAAATGGCCACCCCTGAGCCCCCAAGCACGCTGATATATTACCACTGAAATTAGGCATTTTAATAGTTCCCCCCCCCCCCAAATTCATGGTATGTTCAGGATCTGGGAAAGGAGTAGAGGAATGTTTTGCCCAATAAGTCTGACGAGAGACATTCAAGATTTTGGTTCAGCGGATGAATTTAGCTTCCATAAGTTCTAGGTCAGGGGTAGGCAACCTTGGCTCTTTTATGACTCGTGGATTTCAACTGCCAGAATTCCTGAGCCAGCATTGGAGTTGAAGTCCACGAGTCATAAAAGAGCCAAGGTTGCCTACCCCTGTTCTAGGTTCAAGCTCCAGACTGAAATACACTGCTTCATTTATACACAATATATGTGCATTTATATATTTGGATTTTTCAGTGGTCCTCTGCCTCTGCCTGCCATGTCTTCCTTCAGTTCATATTTATGATGGGATTGCCCTTTTGAGGGAAAGTTGACTTGTTGCTTTGCAGCTTTCGGTTGGCAAACTTCTCAAATGTCTTAAGACCAGAAAATGGAGAAGTTACTTCTTCGAGGCAGACCACTGATCTATCTAGCACAGCATCACCAACTATTGACTTTTTCCCAATCCTACCTAGAAGTGTTAAGAATGGACCTGAGATCTTCTGTCTGCATAGTTGCCACTTCTACAACTTTTTAATTTAACTATTAACGCGTGTGTGTATGTTCCTCAGGGTATCAAAGCAGTCCTTGCAGAGAGCTATGAGAGGATTCACCGCAGTAATCTGGTGGGCATGGGAGTTATTCCCCTACAATATCTCCCGGGCCAGGATGCAGAGAGCCTAGGACTGACAGGGCGGGAACGTTACACAATTATTATTCCTGAGGACCTGACGCCCAGAATGAATATCCAGATCAAAGTAAGCATTTCCAGGGGTGGCATTATTTTAATACTGTAGAGCAGAGGTTCCCAATCTTTTGAGCACCAGGGACCGGTTCCGTGGAGAGATATTTTTCTGCGGACCGGTGGGGGTGTGGTTTTGTATGCTGCCTACATCTGGCAGATGGGGCTTTGTTTGTTTGTGTGGATAGGTTACTGGCATGCCGCGGACCAGTACTGGTCACAGACCGGTGTTGGGGACCCCTGCTGTATAGCAATGCTATGTATCTGTGTGTACATACATGAAGAGCGTGCAGTTATGTTGGGTGGCTGCGCGTCAGGTTTAAGGAATGAAATTTGGAGTCTGAACAAGCTCTTGAATTGACTTTGAATCACTGAAATCTTTCAAGGTTTGATGATTTTGCAAGATTTTAAGGAATGAAAAGGGTGCCTAAGCCTGAAAATATTAGCAGTCTTTGGGCATAGAAATAATCAAGGGATTTTGAGTTATGTTCCCTTATAAAAGAGCTGTGGTGGTGCAGTGGTTAGAATTTCAGTATTGCAGGCTAATTCACTGCTCACTGCCAGGAATTCAATTCCTGGTCAGCACAAGGTTGACTCAGCCTTCCATCCTTCGAAGTAAAATGAGGACTCAAGATTGTTGGGGGCAACAGGCTGACTCTGTAAATCGCTTAGAGAGAGCTGTAAAGCTCTGTGAAGCAGTATACAAGTCTAAGTGCTGTTCCTATTGCTAAAATGTGATAAATCAGAATTCCCATGCATGGAAGCCTTTGCTTCTATTGAAGCAAGTCAGACTAAATTCAAAGAATGCAGCGAAGAGCAACAGAGATGAACAGGGGACTGGAGGTTAAACCATATGAAGAACAATTGCTGGAATTAGGTATGTTTAGTTTAATAATAATAAAGACTAGAGATGACATGACAGCAGTGTTCCAATGCCTAAGGGGCTAGTACAAAGAAGAGAGGATCAGCCTTCTGGGGTTCAGACTCCCAGAAGAAACAAAAGAGTTTTTAATTCAGTGAAAAGCAACTTTTTACCACTGGGTTGAATGGCAAGTTCTAGTTGTGAGGCGAGTGTTCTAATGGGTGTTGCCTGAATAAGTAATATGTGCAGCCCTGAGCCCCACAGTTGTTGAAATATTGTGTGTGCACCTTTGAACACTGTTTTCATGTCCCCGACCCCTCAGATTGCTCATTTAAGAAGTTAGGAGACACCCAAAGAATGCATCCAGGAAAGAATGTGTAGTGATGTAATGTTATTTCCAAGGAGATCCTATTTCTTTGGAGTTTTGACATAATTTTTTTTTAAAAGTCCCCGTTTGAACTTCTTAAACCAGGGGTAGGCAACCTTGGCTCTTTTATGACTCTTGGACTTCAACTCCCAGAATAGCTGGCTCAGGAATTCTCGGAGTTGAAGTCCAAGAGTCATAAAAGAGCCGAGGTTGCCTACCCCTGTCTTAAACCATGGTAGCTTTCCTTAATCCTCCTTGTCATCTTTGTGTTCTCTCCACAGTTGGACACAGGAAAAACCTTTCAAGCCGTCATGAGGTTTGACACCGACGTGGAGCTCACCTACTTTCGTAATGGTGGTATCTTGAACTATATGATTCGCAAAATGGCATCTTAACCCCCAAATGAAGCACTGCTCATATCCAGAAAGCCCACCTTTTTCAGAGGACAGAGGCTCAGTAATTATAAATGCTGTAATTATGAAGAAAAAAACAAAACCAAAATATACAGTAACGAGGGAATTATGTGCGGTTTTCCCCAGCGTAGTGCCTTCCAAGTGTATTAGGACTACAGTGTCCAGACTTTCAGGGCTGGCTGTGGCTGCTGGGGGACGTGTTCTCAGCAGAATTGAAGCAAGGGCTGGTAAAGGGTGTTTTTACACTGTCCGCCCTAACCTTTTGGCCACTAGCCTGTTTTACGTGTATATTTGAACTCATCCTTTCTACAGCACTGCATTTCATCCGTCTATTTTGGACTTGTAGGTGGAACAAAAACGTTTTATCACCCATGTACGTGGAGGCTAGATACTTTTCAACCTTTTATACAGCATTTAACCGTACCAGTTTCCTTTTCCTATCTGCCTAAGAAGTTACTAACCCAGCACTGTTGCATTAAAAGCGCTAATCAAAATCCCTCCTTGAAATTTTTAATACTGCTAAAACGATTAAATGACTCGGCTCTTTATTCTTTGGCGTGTGTGCATTCCTTCTTATGTGCCTTCGTTCATGGGACCGCAGGATTAAAGCTATTTGTAACAGATGCCTTTTCAAAAATCAGGTAGAACCTTTTGTGGATTTTACTTTGTTTTTGGGAAACCGGTTCGAGATAAAGAATAAATCTTTGCTTTATCAGGAAGGAACATGCTTTGAGGTTCTGAGCAATAAAATGTTGCAACAGCAATGGGATCCTAACAATAGATTCTAATTGATATAGTACCTTTAGTCCAGGGGTAGGCAACCTTGGCTCTTTTATGACTCGTGGACTTCAACTCCCAGAATTCCTGAGCCAGCATGGCTGGCTCAGGAAATCTGGGAGTTGAAGTCCACGAGTCATAAAAGAGCCAAGGTTGCCTACCCCTGCTTTAGTCTTAAAATCTGAAGGATGAAAACTTGGCTTTCTTAAATATCACTATTAGTGGTCATTTTGATTCAACCTCACTTTAAACTTATTGGAATATCTTCAGCTATACGTCTCTGACCTTTTTTTTTAAATAGCCAAGTACAGCTATAATTTAAAAACTACCCCTTAACTCCCAGCCTCCACAAATGACCAATGACTCTTTAAAGTTTCAAATATATACCTTTGTTATTAAATTGCATAATCAAAAGACAGCGGTGGCAACAGATCAGCTTTTTTTTTTTTTTTTGAAGAAACATTGATTAATGAAAGCAGGCTAAGGGTCAGACAGATGTCAAAGCTAGCTTGGAGTTTGAATTTACACCGGAGTATAACTGGAAAGTTAATGGTACCCCAGTTACCAATTTGACTTTAAAAGCAGAATTAACTAGATCGTGCAAGATTATAAACAGAAGTTTGAATAGGCAGCACTTCACTCAGACATTTCTTCAATATCGAAGTCTTTCATTGCAAAATCCACATCCTTCCATTTTCCGAAATGAATCTGCTTGTTGCTAACAACATCGTGCACGGAAAAGCTCTCAATTTTGATGATGGGCATGTTGTTAAAGGTCTTGTACTTCACAACGATTCCCCAGTCGTGATGGCAGTTGGTGCAATACATCTTGAATTTTTTCTCAAAATTCCCGTAGTTGCGTGCCTTCTTATGAGGTTCTGTGATATACCGTGTTTTAAATTTCTCGCCCAAAACAGTATGGTGCGAGTCCTGGAATGAACACAGCAGTTACATTCATTATCTGAATCACTTTGTAACTGAATTAGAAATATAAGGCTACATGCTTTCTGGTCAACTTAAAATCATAACCTCTGGGCAGATTAAGTGCACTTTTAGTTATCAATTTCCTCAACCACAGCAGTCAAAGGAACTCCATTTATCCTCTATGATTCTGCTTCCAACTTTTAATTCTGATATGGCAAAGCCATCAACTAAAAATATAAAGAAAGGCTTTCTCATGATGGGACGCATTCAGCTAGCTTGGATTTTATTTAGGACTGGATAAATTCCAAACTTTACCTTGTAGTAGGAATTCAGAAAGGTATCTTTATGTAAAATTGACACAGAAAAAAAAATACGTGTGTGACTCCTTTGAGCCCATCTGGTTTGCCTTTTTAACTTTTTTTAAAATAAAGTCAAGTTTTTTTTAAAAAAAGAATTCACCCTTGGCCCTTATAGCTGGCAGTCCTGCTCATTGAAATAAGTTTGGAAGAAGGATGGGATTGTACAGAAATCTGCAATGCAATTTATCCCAGTTGGGGGCAAGGCCACAAGTGCTATTGTTTCTGGTCTTTTGAGTTTTATGGAATTTGTTGGATTATGAACTTGCATGGAGATGACATGGCTTTTGCGGCCTTAAATCAAGCCTTTGACAGCCCTTCCTGTTTACTGACTACACCACAAAAGCCACAATATATGTGGAATCAATGTGTGAAACATTTAAAATTTGGGGTGGGATGGGGTTCGGAGACTGGCTACTTTTTTGGTGGAATGGTGGAAGCCTTCAAAATGTATCCTCTCTCTATTGTGCATTCACAATTCAATTGAAAAATGCACCTGTCTATATTCATTTAATGTAGGCACAATTTTACCCTTGATCTTGCCATGAATCTGACCACTTCAAAGGGACTAGAAAGTTAGAGCTCCATTTACCACACTCCACCTCTATATGTGCAACCCAAAGGCTGGGCCTCTCCCTGAATGTTCTTACAGTGAACAGAAGTACAAAGTGCTAAAATTTACCCTTACAATCGGACAGGCCAAAGCTAATACTTATTTTCTTCACTCCTTTTAGTGCAAATGTACCCAAAACTCACGGAGCTGTATAATCAGCTGTGCAAAGCTTTAAAGGAATTGTTCAATTGAAAGGTTTAATTTAATAATCTTTTTAAAAAAAAAATAAAAAAAATTAATTCTTGGGTAAATTTGAACTTTAAAATCAAACAGATGCCTTTTATTTGCTGTGCTTCCTGCACCCTAGTCCTGACACGTCTTATTATAGAGAACGCGCAGAGGAACTATTAAAAATACTGTATATAGCAATGAAAGCCTTAACACTTTCCAGCTAAAACTTTGCCTCAATCTCCTCTGAAGCTGCATTTCTTAAATTATGATGTGAGGAGCTCTGGGTGTCCCTGAAGGCTGCAAAATCAAAATTATTTGGCAGCCTGTTGAAAAATAAATGTAATATTAAAATCCCATCAAACAATTGTTGAGAAACGGAAGTGGCAACAAATGGGTCAGTTTTAATTTTCAATACGATAAATATCAATAAACATAACCCATACAAACAAAAGGGAGGGGTTTTTTGGGGGGTTCATAATTTTTTAAAAGCGGGAAGGGGTCCAGAGAGAAAAGAAATTAAAAAAAAACACTTCTCTAAAGACTCAATCACTGGTGTTCATTTTATTCTGCCAAAAAATTAAGCAGATGCAGGCATATTTCTTTCCTGATTTATAGTCTACGGATAAATCTTTTTATTGATTCAAATCTTGAAACTCCAAAGCACAGATTTGGACTGAATCAGGCTTTGTTCAGAACTGAACTGGAGCGGAACCGGTCTGTACCCTCCAACACATATCCCACCCAAAAAAAAAACCACCGTGAAGCTAAGGCAGCAACAGGAGGTTACCTCAATCACCCGGAGATCTTCCGTACTGCAGGCCTGATTCTTGCATTTGCCACACAAGAGAACTCTATTGTTTTTCCAGGGTTTTGATTCTGTCGGTTTTTTCTTGGAATCTAGCATTTTTATTAGCTGCTTTTGAAATACGTTTATCTGGGGTGAAGAGGGAAAGATGGAATTCAAGTCACAATGCACCATCTACTCTCAAGAGCCCAGGAATGTTGTCCTGAATCAGCCTCCACCACCACCACCATCACCACCACCACCCATCCTGAAAATGAAATAATGACAACCAAACCTTGGCAGAAAGCAAAATTGGAAAACAGCAGCTTCTACATTTGAACAGGCTTTTGCTCATTTTAAAATGCAGGTTACCCCCCCCCCTACCACCACCACCAGGCTGAATGGGACATTAGAAAGCCCTCACTGAAAAACTGCTCACCTTCTGTGCAAAGATCTTTTCATCCCAGCTCTGTACCTCTTCAATAGCTCTGTTCATCATTTGCTCCTTTTCTAAATTGTATCTCTCCTTCTCCTCCTGTTCTTTTTTGCTCGTCACAAGAATGCACTTGCTGTCTTTTGCTCTTCCACGACCTGGAGATGGCACATTAGAGGTAGTATTCTTTTAGTGACCATAATAGGAACTAGCAATTCCATTGCTAAGGAAAGCAGACACTAGCTGGGAAAACACATGACCACTATTGTGCTTTCTGGCTTGAAATTGCAAAGACTTACACCATCTCACACCTTCAAGGTTTTATTTACCTCTAACCATTTTACTTCAGCTTTCCCCTTTTCTCCACTCCCCTGCCCTTTTCAATGCTCACCTCAGCCTGGGATAATTATCAAGAAGGGAATTAGTGTTCATGCTTACATTCATTGGAGAAGAAGAATTACAAGAGTAAGTATAATGAAAGAAGGGTGCCCGTTCTGGCAACCATAAGCATGCTAAACAAACAGTCCAGTGTACAGTATTCCCTTTTATGTGTCAAAATACTCTCTTATAATCCCTTTCTCTCTCCACGATCAAGTCATGAATAATTGTTGCCAAGACCACCTTCTTCAAATGAAACTATAACTGGCATTACAAGAGACCCTTCTAGTCATGACCTCTTATCTATCTACCAGCAATGATTACAATGTCGAGGAAGATCCTCAGGTTAAAGATCTGCTTTACAAAAAGTGTTACGCTATCCAGAATGACAACCAAAACAGATAAGGGCCAAGTGGCTTTTAGACTTCTATCTTAATGTGTTTCAATTTATTTCTTTTCGCTGAACCCATTGACCTGGGCAAGTTTAGCCCAGCCCAGGATGGAGACCTACAACTGAATATTATTCACTTATAAAGCAATTGAAAAGTGGGAGATGGGCTCTTTCATCCACTCATGAAAGAGCAGAGTTATTTAAAACAGCCACCCCCAAAACTTGTAGGAAGTACAGAAAGACGCTGGTTGATGGCATTGAAAATTGCTATATGTGAAGTTAGCAAGGTGATATATTTGTGTAACAATAGGTTTCTTTTAGATATGATAATTATTTGGATGAGATTTGAATCTTACCTAATGGACTGAAGTGATTTTTTTTTTGTCTTGTTTTGTTACAAAAATAGATTGACTGATAGATTATATATACAAAATAGAGTAATATTTTTTTATCTTAACTAGGATAACTTTTGTAGTGGAAGAAGAAATAAGAAAGATTTGTGATAAGAGAAAAATTGGTACTAATCAATGACTTATTAGACTAAGAAATAGAATATATCTGGAAATATTAGAATGTTATTGTTGGAATATTATGTATATTTTAGAAGGGGTACCCGAAGTGCTAATAATATGTTTATTCAAGATTAAATTGGATTATGATAATTCTAAATCAGTAAAGCTTAAAAACAGGATTTGTATCTATATAGATATAATGTAGAAATGGATTAACCTAAATATGTTATACTACTGAAGGGAAACAGAGGGGGAACACTTAATGAATTAATTTGAGTATATATATATATATATGTTTTCTGAGGTTTTCGCGGGTGTTTGTATGTAGGTCTTTGGTTATTCGGGTTTTCTCCCGCGTAAAATTGGAAGTGTCTTGGCGACGTTTCGACGAAGTCCCATTCGTCATCTTCAGGCTGGTGTTTTCAGCTTCGTGCTTCGAGGAGAAAACCTGAATAACCAAAGACCTTTCTCAAGCACTTTGATGTAAAAGTTAAAAAACCAATAAAACTTCTTGTTTTTTTTAAAAAAAAGAAAATTGGCCCCCAAACAAGGAATACAGTTAGTGCTTGATTAGCAATTACACATTCAGTGACTGTTCAAAGTTACAACGCTAACCTGGGAGATTTATGATGTGTCCTCAAAGTTGCAACCCTTGCAGCATTTCAATGGTCATGTGATTGTGACAAGGGCACTTGGCAACCAGTGTGCAATTCTGGCAGCCACCGGATCCTACAATCCTATTATCACCATTTGCAACATTTGCTGCCTACTCTCAACAAGCAAAATCAATGGGGAAGCTGGTAAGAAATTGTAAATCATAGTATTATTATTATTAACAATGTATGGTGTGGTTACATTGGGCAGGAGACCACAATGCTATTGTTTAGCTGCCAATGTACGGTACCAGCTCTGTTGTAAGACATGCTTGAACATCATGGCGAATGACTGAAACCAGATTTGCCCAAACTGCTGCTGAAAATTAGCAGTCATGATTTTTTTGCTTTATGACATTGCTTAATGATGATGATGATGCTCTCACTTATGCTCATTAACCGTAGTTGGATTGGAGAAGTCCAACAATGGTTCCAAGCATTGCATAATATCTCCAATATCAAAAGGACCTTGTGTTTGCATAATAGACCCAAATAAAGTATGGCTTGCTGAATCACTATATATCTGACGGTATTTCGCACTAGGATGGACGTGTGACCTTCAGTTAATATAATTAAAACCTCTACATTCAGGTCTCACAGAATAATTTTGCCAACCTACCTCTGACTTGTATCATTTTGATGACATTGCCTATATATTCATAAAGCAGGATCAGGTTGCACTCAGCAATATCGATCCCTTCGTCAGCAACTGACGTTGCTATTAGAAGCTTGCTGTCCCCATTGGTTTGGAAGGCATCCAAAGTCCCCTTTTGATTTGGGAGGGTCATGCCTAAGAGAGGTGAGAGAGGAGAAACCAGAGTATCCAATCACACAAATATTGCTCTTTATCACAGGTCGGCAGAGGGTGCTCAAGAAAAAAAAAATACACTGTGCCAAAAGAACCTAACCTTGCTGATAATCTCAGTGCCATAAAACACAAAACATGGACAGGTGTCAAGTTCTTAATTAAGTTGCACTTGAAAGCTTGGCACAGGACAGGGGTTAATCCTCAACTCACCACCATTTGTTTGGTGACCATCAGAAGTTACCACAGCACTGAGAAGAGTGACTTAGGACTGTGGTCCTTGCACTTACAACTCTCCCAGCAACTAGCATGCATTTATGATGGTTACAGTGTCCAGGATCATGGGATGACTATTTGGGACTGTCCCAGCTGGCTTCTGACAAGCCAAATCAGTGGAGAAGCTGGTTTCACTTCATGACTGCTACAATTCGCTGATCAGCTATGTCAAAAAGAGTTGTAAAATGAGACAACCTTAGCACTTAGCACTTAGCAACTGCCTGGATTAGCCAATTGTGGTCATAAGTTGAGGACTATCTGTTCACCACCCATCCCTAACCTATACAGTCCATCCAAGTTTCCTCACCTGTGCAATGGTTTCTTTTCCCACGTCCCATCAGTGCCTGTGGCTTCAGATGCTTAAGTTCAGGTGTTTCTTCTATCCAATTCTTCAATGCCTGTAAAATTCAGTTGTGATAATTAATAGGGATCGAAGTTTCATTTGGCAGATTGGGCTGGCGTGGTTGTGCATATAAAGACCTGCCCCTTTGTACATAATCACAGAACTTTGGAAATATCTCTACAGTATTACATTTTAATAATAACAACAAGCACACTGCTTAACACTGGAAATTCCGTTCCCAATTTCTGTCCTAACCTGAGGACAACCAGTAACAAGAAGAGAGGGATGCCAAAATTGACCCTACCCTTTCTTATGATGCTGATGTCAACGCTGCTAACATCGGATGTTCTTGCTTTGACAACATATGGAGATGCAGCCATTTTCCTTTACTTTATGTTTTACTCTTAGAGTTAGAATTAGGTGGTACTGAGGGGGAGGAGGAGGAATGTGCATGGGAGTTTAGTTAGACATAACAATACTGTATAAGGGTGAGAACCAAGGTTTTTTTTGAAATAAGAAATGATAAGAAATGGCGGGTTAAAGAACTGGAGGGAAAGCCTGCATTTCAAACTAATTGGAGAATGTGATTTATGACTGCTAATTAGAGGAGGGAATTGTGCTTTCATACTATTTATTTATTTATGAGACTTATATACCGCTTTAAGTGCGAGCACTCTCTAAGCGGTGTACGCCATATATATATATATATATATATATATATATATATATATATATATATATATATATATATATATATATATTACATTGCCCCCAACAATCTGGGTCCTCATTTTACCTACCCCGGAAGGATGGAAGGCTGAGTCAACCTTGAGCTGATGAGATTTGAACCGCTGACCTGCTGAACACAGTCAGCTAAAGCGGCCTGCACCCTAACTGCTGCGCACCTTTATAATGTGCTCAGGGGAGGGGAATTCAGATTTTGGCTTGGCCTATGTCTGGGGATGCTATGCTACTTAAATAAAGATTCTTTAAGGTAAACAATGCCTCGAAGTTCTTTGAAGAGTTTCATCTGTCGGAACCATGACAGCTACCAGGTGAGCGGAAGGCCTTCAGCAGCTCACCAGCTGGTTAGAAGAGTGCATTGGGGTCCCATGCCAGAGGAAATGTTCCACCCATATCAAAACATAGGTAAGCTGATCTTAAATGTTAAGCCACACATAGCAGAAAATGGGGGGGGGGGGAATCCCACTCCCTCCAGATTGGAAGAGTTTCTTACTGCCAGCAGTGCTCTTGTCTTCACGAAGAGAATGGTACGTGTCTCAGGGTTGACATGATATACCTCTCCCAGAATCTCTGTAATATCTTCCAATTTAGGGTTTTCATTGGATTCATCCTCGGAAGCAGCTGTGAGTTCTGGCAAATTAACTGGGAGAAAGAAAAATACAATTATCTAAGGATGGATAAGAGACACTTTTCCTGCAAAACTATAACCTAACACCATATAGATCAATAATTAACATTTTATTGTACTTGTTTACATATAGGTCAGGAGTAGGCAATTTTGGTTCTTTTATGACTCGTTAACTTCAACTCCCAGAATTCCTGAGCCAGCATGGCTGGCTGAGGAATTCTGGGAATTGAAGTCCACGAGTCATAAAAGAGCCAAGGTTGTCTACCCCTGATATAGGTAGATAGCTGCATTTTTAAAGGATTCAAAAATCAACTACAATAATTTTGCATTTCATCTTCCATCCAAGGCAGTATGGATCAGGTTTTTTTTTTTAATTCTTGGAACTGGTTTATGATAAACTTTTATCAGTTGTCTCGTTATAGAGTATCTCTTTTATTCACATGCTTCTTTCTCGCTGTCTATTTGTCTCTCCCTCTTCCCCCCCCCCAGTTCCTTAGCACTGGCCTGTTCTATGTTTTGACCTAATTCTCAAGTATAATAACTTAATAATATGATTTTGAAAAATAGCTTTTTCCATATCATGCTAGTTTTTTATCATACAGGGAACTAGATGATAATATATCAGCAATTAACCATATGAACCTTGAGCTGAAAATGATAAAATTAGAGAAGATATATGTGTGTGTGTGTATGTGAGAGAGAGAGAGACAGACAGACAGACATGATAGAGAGATGAGATAGACACAGATTAATGGAGAGAGAGAGAGAGAGAGAGAGAGAGAGAGAGAGAGAGAGAGAGAGAGAGAGAGAGATTATATATATATGGAGAGAGGGAGAGAGAGAGAGAGAGAGATGATAAGATATATAAATAGTAGACAGACAGATGAGAAATGATTGAAGTATTACTGGAAGACAAGACAATTATGTTGTTTATTGTGTATTGCTTCTAATCTACTTTGAAAGTCAAGTTTCTCTGTTGGCATAGAAATATGTTTGGCTCATTAAAGCAACATGAATGTAGGGACATTATATATATATAAAACACCTTCGAAATTTGAAGCCAGATGCTGTTCAATATTATCGAAGTTGCCATTTTTGGTATCCTCAAAATAATCCTTCAGATAAATCAAAGCATCTTTGGTTCGGGCGTCTTCATTGATGATTAAGGCATCATTGTATTTCTGTGATAAGAATATTATTTACCTTATTTTTATCCCATAAAAATGTCATTCTGAAAGCATGGCAGCAAGCAACACTCAGGAGGGGAAGGGAAGGGGAGGGGAAAATCCTTACAATCACAGGTGGTCTTCCTTTAATAGTAGCAATAGGGACTACTGGAAATAACTAAGTAACACAGTCAAGTGACAATTTACGACCTGTTCCCAATTGCCATTGTAACCCGAAGGCTCCCCGTAGTGATGTGATATTTCAAACTTGAATCATTCTGAATTCAAACGACTTGCTTCAATAATCTTTCACATTTGAGGCACATCTGGAAAGATCAAAATGGCCTCTTTTAAACATAAGGCAACTGATTTGAACTCCAAAGGCAGCATTTCAAGTGAGAGACCCTTCCAATTCACTAGACTGGAATTGCAAGTATTCAGCAAAGTTTGTTGTTTTTTTTAAGCATTTTTAGATGCAACTGGAAAAAAAAAACCCCTACCTGACAGTAAGCAAAACAATTCAGAATGCAACACGGTCATTTTGAACAGGATGAGTTACATGTACTGGTTCTTGCAGCAGTCATCTGATGCTCATAACAAACCAAGATACTCTAAATACTCCGTTGACTACAGTAATGCCAAACATTAAGGAACAGGACAGGAGAAACACAGCACAAGGGCAATAGAGCAACAAGGCAAGAGAAATGGTTGCTTCCCGAGAAGAATAGCAATGTAGCACGTAAGACTTATATACTGCTTCATGGTGCTTTACAGCCCTCTGTAAGCAGTTTACAGAGCCAGTATATTGCCCCCAACAATCTGGGTCCTCATTTTACCGACCTTGGAAGGTTGGAAGGCTGAGTCAACCTTGAGCTGGTGAGAATCGAACTGCTGGCAATTGGCAATCAGCAGAATTAGCCTGCAGTACTGCACTCTAACCACTGTACCACCAGGGCTCTAAAGAAGGAAGTTACCCACCCGGAGGTGCTGTGTGCAAATAAAAAGAGCCCTGCAGACTCGGCTTTCTTCTTCCTTATTTGGCAACTGTAACACCACAGCTTTTTTCTGCACATCGACTATCCACTGCTCATACTTCTGGGTCCCGTAACATTGATTCTTCATCACAGACATGTTATCTAATGAAAAAGGAAAGGTTTTTTAAAAAATGTATTGAAAGCCTACAATGAAGAGCAGAGAGATCTCTTTATTCACATCATAATTCAAGGTGTATTATAACCTATAGCACTATGTATTGTATTGTTCTGTCAGGCTAGAACATATGGTCTGTATCACTGCATGCTGGCCTTTGACAAGGCGGTGAAGACATGGCTGTTAATGGCACTCTGGTGTTGATTTATGCGATTTTTTTTATTGGGGATCTTGATTTTGTCTTTTTTTTCTTTCTTTAAACTGATAATGGTTCTTTTATCCTCCTTTGCCACCTACGCGCATTTGTTACAGAAATAATTAAATGCTGTATATATTAGCTTGCACATAGAGCATTGCATGGTATGGAGATCTTATACCATAGTATCATTTTGAGCTTTGTGTTTTTTAATGCATTGTTCTGTATTCTTTCATGTGGTTGTACAGTATTTTGTGGTTTGTAATATTAATATATATTACTCTGTGCTGTTATCTGATACTGTGAATTGCTTTGCATTTGCTTTGCCCTACCACATATTCCTTTCCATTATTACTCATTTATTTCCACTCCACTGGGTTATATTCCATTATGTACTGTTCTGTTGTGTACTGTCTACCATCTTACGCTGTCTTGAGAAAATCTTGTCTGCTGCTCACTGGAGAACAGCATCTGCCAGAGATTCAGATGGCCCCCACCAAAGACCTGGTTGTTTTCTTAGGCATTCGGGCGAGGTTAGGTGAGAACTGCTGTGATCAATGTGTCTTTTTGGTGAATGGGATTGTTCATTCTTGGGTACAAGAGTTGTAGTTGTGTGTTTGTTAATTCTTGTATGCCTCTCAGAATTACCTGTGTCAGAGGGTGGCCACATAAATCACATGTAAAATAAAAACTGCATTGTCCACAGTGTATGATAGTCTAAATTGGATGGAAATATAAACATAATAGATTAAGAGATAGAGAGATAACACAGAGAGAAGAGAGAGAGAGAGCTGATAGAGCAGATAAATAGATAGCTAGACAGACAGACATAGAGCAGATAGCTATAGAGATAGATAGATAGATCGATAGAGAGATGATAGCTATAAATTGATATATAGATATATTAAATAGATGATAGATATAGATATGATAGATATACATAGATGATAGATATGATAAATAGATGAGATGATAGATGAAATGATTATTTATCATTTATTTATATCTATCATCTATTTGATAGATAAAATAGATATAATAGATATAGATATAATAAGTAGATATAGATATGATAGATGACATATAATAAATAAATGCTTATCTATCATTTATTTATATCTATCATCTATTAGATAGATATGATAAATGGATAAAACGATATGATAGATAGATAGATAGATAGATAGATAGATAGATAGATAGATAGATAGATAGATAGATAATAGAGAGAGAGATGAGAGAGAGACAATATGTGCTTTGAGTTCTCTTTAGAATTATGGTGCAATATATGACATTATATCTTGTGTTAGGTAAGTTTGTTTTGCTTAGTAGTATGTTATATGTACTATGTTTAATATACCGAGCTGTAATGTGAATTGTACAGCATAGCAATAGCAATAAGACATACCACTTCACAGTGCTTTACAGCCCTCTCTAAGTGTATGAAGTCAGCATATTGCCCCCAACAATCTGTGTCCTCTCATTTTACTGACCTTAGAAGAAAGAAAGGCCTGCCATATTGCATTCTAGCCACTGCTCCACGATGGCTCATAATGTGAATTGTACAACATAGCGCACTTTAATATGCAGTTTATACTATTTTGAAATGAAAATTCAGCTGTATTATGCATTATGGAATATGTTATGAATACAAACTCTATTATGAAGCTATATTACAATGAACTGGATTACACTTTTTTGTGATGAATGGTGTGACTGTATTACATAATGATTAACGTATCTATGTAATGTATGTGTGTGTATATCTATATGTCCATGGATATATCACATCTTGATGCTCTTAGAAAGAGTCTGCTTTTGTTCAGATCACAGGAAAAAGTGATGATTTCACAAAACTTATGTTACATCAATGGAGCATATAACCGACATCATCAAGCAATCTCCATCATCTTACCAATAGGATGAAATTGTCTTGCTAGATCCTCTGCTTTTGACATCATCTGAGACACAATATCTACAAAGCGATTCTGTGGACGAGTCCCAACAAGCTTAATAACTGCAGTAAAAGTAAAAAAGAAACTGCCATCATTAATGTGTTATTAGCTGCACATTTAAATATTCTAAAACTATTACAGGCCCTTTGTCCAAGAAAAGATTAAGTGTTTTAGAACTTGAGGAATTAATTTATTATGCTATCTTTTTTCAACGTTTGCCTTTCAGAGATACGGCTATAGTAGCAGTATACCAGTCATCAAGTATACAAAAATAAAATCCAGTTGCCTTTTGAAAAAGCACCTTTGGGACAACCATGACCTGGATGACTGAGAATCTCCATAGATAAATAAAGGAAGGTGTCAAAGTAGCTTGGCATAATCTCTACCACAAGGGAAGGATACAGGTTTATCACTGGGGAATTCCTGGAAAAGTCATCTGGGTCCATCAGATCGAGGTCCCATTGGAGAAACCCCTTCAAGCCTAGAGTTACACAAGGTGTATTGTGTTTGAAATATGTGCATGCGCAATTTATGTTTAAGAACTTTTCTTCTGGTACAGCATGACTCTCTCCCACTGGGGTTTTAACTGCTCAGAATCGCTGACAATTTGAGGGCTATAAAAATGGTTTGAGCTAAAAATATCCCCTTACAAGTCAAAATAAGTCCCAAACTGTTCAAATTTCACCAGAAACATTGTCACACTGTCCTATTCTAAAAGTGTTCTTCATTCAACATAGGACTGGCTGGAACATTTCAAAATTGGGATAATCTTCTAGTCTAAACTCAAAACAAGGCACTTTGAACTTGAAACAGTCTTCTCAGTCCAAAATGTTTCAAATGTGACATGTTCTGCATACTTTTAGAAACCTCCCCACTTTGAAATTCCTGAAGGAACCTGAAATTTGGCAGGATCCACCACAGGAGTATATCAGGAATGCCATCTCAATTGATGGCTAAATTAATCCATTGTTATGCATCTATTCAAGAAGAAACATGCATTTAGGGAAAAGTCCCTACCTAGCAACAGGAATTAGTTTAGTTACAGAGCATCATCTGACAAGTGGAGAAAGCTTTCGGTCTTTCCGAACCTTTGCTAGATAAGTAGCTATCTATTGAGTTCAGCTGTGTCCCAACTTCTAGCCCAGGGATGTTTAATGGAAATGCCAAACAGGATCTATATAATATGACTACCAAGACTTTTAAACTATTATATAGTACAGAGTTCCCCAACTTTTCCAGCTTTCCAGACTGGCATGGGGAGGGGAGGGGATGGGTTCTGTGTGAGTGGCGGGCAAGCACATGGATGCCTCTCCATTTACATGAACGGTGGGCATGCAACACCCGCTACTCATGCAAATGGAGCACGTGTGTGCGCTCACCCGGTTCCAAATGGCTCAAAGTCCGGTAGGGACCTCAGCCTGGGGGTTGGGGCCTGAGGACCTCTGATATAGGACATACACTATGGCTCTTCAGAACGGGTTATCAGATTATGGGTTTATCTCACTGAGAGATGGGTTCTATGGCACTTCATCCCCAGTATCAAGTCTCAACAGAACTATCAAATGAAAAGTGTCTGAAAAGCAATCCAATCTGAACTGCAGGTACGTTGACACCAGATTTCGTGAGTATTCCCCACACCTATTTGCAGCAGAGGGAAATGTGAGACACATACAGTTGTGCAATATTAATGTATTTCCTTCATTGCCCCAAAAAAGCTTCTTAGTATAAATTGCTGAGGAATAAGATTAATGTGCATGACTGCTTGTGATTTTCTTGGAGACATCCATTTAGTCACTACGAGAACAAAATGCAGGCCCATCCCTGCCTACTCCTATTTAAGTATATTGCCTCTTCATTTGGAAGGGTGGAGGCACTGGAGGAGGCAACATGATATCCAATATAACTGCATTGTAATGGATTTCAAGGTTAGAACTAGTCACGACAGGTTGTTGAATGACTATTCAAAGTTATGAAGATCTCGAAAGGGTGCTTTATGACCAATAAGCACCCCCAGCCCTTATAAATTTGTATACTTCTCCCATGGTCATATGATGTTGACACTGGATGGCCAGTTGTTAAGCTCCTTGCAATTATGTGATTGCCATTTGCAATCTTTTCTGCTGGCTTCCCCAGAAAGTCAGTGGGAAAGCTGGCAGAGAAGACTGCAAGCTGAGAGGACTCCCTCTCATCTCTGGGAGCTGGCTACCTGCTGGGGTGATAATCTCAGCTCTACCCCATCAAGATGAGATTTCCAGCCTGCAAAGAATTGCCCCTCTCTTCTGTTTTTTTTTTGGGGGGGGGAAGGGGGAGGTCCAGAAAAGGAGCTAAAATTATCAAGGTTTTGAGATAATCAGGATTTTAGCTCTGTTTCCGCAACCTGAAGGGTTCCCCTCGCCATTAGATCTCCTTACCTTTGATTCCTTCCGCTCAATGACCTGGGATATCACTTAACAACTGCAACCAGGGGGGTCTGGGATTACAATCGCTGACTGAGGTAATTGTGTGGTTGTCTCAGTTAATGACCCTTTTGCTTAATGACTGAGATTCCAGTCCCAAGTATGGTCATTAAACTTAAGAACTACATGGACTCTTTAAAAAAAAAAAAAAAGGATTACTTGTACTCCAAAAGAGAGAATTAGAATGCAGGCTCACTTTTTTCAGGTTTAGGAACAATTTCTTCCAGGTCCTTTATGTTCTTTCTGACTGTTGAGATCACTTCGATATTGAGGGAAGCACAAATGTTGCAGATGTAGTCTATGGCCTCCCCTACATTTTTGGCATTGCCAATGCCAGGTGAAGCGGTCAATCCTACAATCTGAATAATTAAAATATTCACTTCAAACTAGAAGGACCACACATGAATTAAGACACTAAAATGTGAAAAGAAAGGAAAGAGAGAGAGAGAGAGAGAGAGAGAGAGGGAGGGAGGGAGGGAGGGAGGGGCAATGTTGCCTCCAGAATTATTTTCATTTGCCGCTTTCACCTTTTCCTGGCAGAGATCGATTGAAATCAGGAGATGAATGACCTCTTAGCCTTATTCAAAGAAATACCCACTAGTAGTATGAAATGATTATAATTGAAACGAATACCTTAAGATTCTTTACGTAAAAATACCCCATCGCGGTATTTAGACATTAAGTTTTAGAAGATGGGTATTTTTGTAACTTTCTATCTTGTTTATCATTAACCACCATTCCAAATCAACCAATGGAATAGTCTGCCTCCAGAAGTTGTGGCTGTTCCATCACTGGAGGCTTTCAAAAAGAAAGTGGACAACCACTTATCTGAAATGGTTTAGGGCAGGGATCTCTAACCTTGGCAACTTTTAAGACTTGTGGACTTCAACTCCCAGAATTCCTCAGCCAGACTTTCTCTCTACTGTTACTTTATCCAGGAGAATCAAGGTGGGTTGTTTTGAGTTTCTTTCCCGCACTTTCTCTTTTCCCAGGAATATTTTTTTTTCCCCTGAAACTCTTCCCTTAACAATTGGTTCCTCCCTTCGCCATTCCCAGCATCCAATCTACATGCCATTGCATTTATTTTCATTTATTTAAGAGGGGAATACATTTCTTGGATAAATGGCGAAACACTGCTAGACGCTAACGGTGGATGAGATCATCCATTTCTCATCAGAAATTATCAGAGGTTTATCCACACAGCCATCCGGAGTCAGGTACAATTCAAAGGTGTGTATCAACCATATTTCTATGTCTTATTCAAGGGGTGGACAATTAGTCCTCCAGATGTTGCCAAATTACAACTTCCAGCATCTTTGATCATTAAGTTATGGAATTAAAGTTCAGCAATAAGTTTGAAGCAATGCAACTTGCTCAGCCTTGTGGCTTATCATTTGCTTAATATTTTGTTGCTATTTCCTCTTCTAATAAGTATGTCAACAATATGTTTTAGAAAATAAGGCCTAGACCTTGTCAAATCTCGGAAGCAGAATAATGAACAAATCAATCATTGAGAACACATTTTGAATGCTAAGTTCGGCTCTGAGTTTATTCATTGTGTTTATGATACTGAAATGAAACTATTGTTGTAGTTTATTCCTAAAAGGCTCCTCATATAAAATAACTTAAGCACAATGCCTTTCCATGTGCTGGGCACTACAATGTGCATTACTTATTGAACACATAATTGTTTTCTTTTTGTTTATGGATTAAAATTCATCAGAATCAGATTTTTTTTTTCAAACTGAAGCTGAAATGATTATATTATTTAAGAATAGAATGGGAGACAAAGTGGATCCCTACTACAATATTGTTGCACTAAATGACTCCTGGAATACAGGTGTGCATGCTATCTTCTTCAGAGGTACAACATTTTCCATGTTGTCTTCATGTATTAGAAGAGAATACACAACTTGCTGAGATATATTTTTTTACCACAAGAAAGCTACTTACCTGAGGTAGCAGAACTGCACCTTGCTTCAGTTTAAGGTCCAAGTACTTGGACATTAACATATTATATGGATTACTCCCAGTAGTGTTGTGGCACTCATCGAATATCATCAGCGTGAATATTGAAAGAGAAAGAACTGTCTCATTAGTCAGAGAGTTCAAAAGAGTCTGGGGTGTCATGATAATGATATCATTCTGTTTAATAACTATTTCCGCAGGAGACTTGTAAGCATTTTCCCCACAGATGCCTGCAACTTTGTAGCTGCAAGAAAAGAGACAAGATACTTCTCAGAACACCATCAATCCGTTTAAGCGTTCGATCGAAAACGGCAAAATTAGGAAACAGTTATACAGGTAGTCCTCGACTTAACAGCCACAACAAAACAGCAGTTGTTAAATGAATTTTGTCCCGTTTTACAACCTTTCTTTCCAGAGCTCTTAAGTGAATCGTTAAGTTAGTAACCTGGTTGTTAAGTGAATCCGGTTTCCCCATTGACTTGGAGTGTCAATGTGGGGAAAACTGCACGCGCAGCAAACTACCATGCTTTCCCCCCCCACAAACCTCATAACCTTTTGATACCCTCTGTCCCAATGAAGCAGCCAAAAGGTCATTCCCTTTTGATTTAATATCTTACCTACCTAAATAGATAATATGCTTAAGTTACTTCCTATCTCTTCCTGCCTTTGTTAGTTCTTTCTCCTTCTGATCTATCTGTATTTGTTTTTACCTGGTCTCTGATCAGGTAATATGTTACTAGAAAATAGTTGCTTATATGAAGGAATTTTCCAATGAAGAAACTTTATGTCAGCATCTAATGGTTAAACTTATGAATGTAAAATGTCAGCATTTAATGGTAAAGCCTATGTATGTAAAAAGTATATAAAAATCAATAAACACACAGAGACTCTCAAGCTGTCTCAAGCTGTGACAAGCAGCTCTGCAGCAGCTTCAAATCTCTGCTCAAGACATGCCTGAGTCTTTTTCTTAGCGTCTTTACAGTCAGAAGATTGCAAAAGGTGATCACATGACCCCAGGATGCTGCAATCGTCATAAATATAAATCAGTTGCCAAGGGTCTGAATTCTGATCACGTGACCTTAGGGATGCTTGCTTGTAAGTGTTAAAAATGATCATAAATCCCTTTTTCCAGTGCCGTTGTAACTTTGAACGGTCATTAAGTCGACTGTTGTAAGTCGAGAATTACCTGTATAAACAGAGATCATCCATTTACCTAACACTCACATGCACATAGATACTCATGAACAGGTCATATCTGACGGCGTACTTTTTAAAATTACAACATAGGTGCTCATCACAGGTACAACCTCATACTTTACACCAGACATGTCAAACAAACGGTCCGGGGGCCGGATGCGGCCCGCAAAGTGATTTCATGTGGCCCACGAAGCCATCCTGGATACAGTGAGGGAACGGCTCCCGCTGCCTTGATCCTGGGCCAGGCCAGCTGGGAGCCAATGTACAGTTTTGTGGTGGCCATCTATGCTGAAACGCATTCAGTCTTAGCTCCACAAGGCCATCTAGAAACAGCGAGGAATCAGCCCTTGCTGTGTCAGCTCTGCCTCCTGGGTGCATGCTGGGGAGGTGTCACCCTTTGTGAGGAATGAAGAAATGGACCATGCCTTGGCGCTTGCCCCGGTCCCACCCCCTTCTGCCAGAGACCCTCAGATCTGTCCTGCCCAGGCCCCCACAGGCACCCTTGACGCAAACGATGTAGAGCTGGCCATACCCACTCCATCCACGCCCACCCAGTAGGCCGCACCCACCTGCCCCCCCAAGGGCAACCGCAGTGCTGATGCAGCCCTCAATGAAGTTGAGTTTGACACCCCTGCTTTACACATTGCAAAGCAAACCGGCTGTTCCAGACACCGATTTCAAAATATTTTCAGCAGCCTTGAGATACGGCAGACCATCTTTCTGTACAGCAACAATCTAAATCAAGGGCTGAAAAAGACGCTACTGCTATTATTTTAGAACTAGGAAGCCACAGGACATCCGCATAGGACGGACTGAGGTCATACTCATTTTTGAAGTATTCACAGAAGACTTTCTTCTGTTGTTCGTAAACTGGAACTTTTGTAGCGAGGAAGACCACTTTTCCTTTCTGCCCAATTGGCCTGTTGCGGAGATGATGCTCACATATCATAATAGACACAAAAGTCTTCCCAGATCCTATAAAAATGAATAAAGGCTGGTTGGACTTACTTGGAAGCAATGGACTAAAATTCTGAACTACAAGCTAGCAAGGCCATACAGATGGTCCTCTCACTTAAGAGTCCACAGTTGGGACTGGAAATTCCAGCACTAAATGTTGCAGTTGCTAAATAGAAAATCTCTGATCACAACAGGCTTATGACTTTACTTTCCCTTCAGTATTTAATCATTGCAGTTGTTAAACAAACCATCATATCATTACGACTTAAGATTTTACTTGGCTTGTCACAAACCAGTTGAGAAACACACAGTTAGTGATCACATGTCTGTGGGACTAGTGTGATGGTTGTAAATGGTCACAAAGCTTTTTTTTTTTTTAATGTCATTGTACTTTCATTGTACTTTGCTAAACAAGGCAGCGGGTTTCTTCTTTTTCCCTCAGAAAAAAATTACAGCCTTTCTTTAAAAAAGTCTAAAATAATTTTCCATTCCAATCAGCAAGAAACTTATTTCTAAGGGACATTGTAGCTCAGAGAAATTATAATCTTACCAGTAGGGGCACAAATCATGGTGTGTTTGCCCTTGAGAGCAGGCTCAGCA
Source organism: Crotalus tigris (assembly GCF_016545835.1). Lineage (NCBI taxonomy): Eukaryota > Metazoa > Chordata > Lepidosauria > Squamata > Viperidae > Crotalus > Crotalus tigris. The sequence continues at coordinate 85,336 of NW_024096858.1, read as the reverse complement.
AGTTCTATCTGATAGCTCCTTGGCTTCCTCAGAACATATCTGGGCTGCTGGAAGGCATCTAGAAGAAGAACAAGTGAACAAAAAGCACATTGGAAAAAATTGTAACATATATAAAATACAACATATTTACATGGCATGCACAACAGAGTATCTACTATCCAAAATCATTATGTGGACACTAAAAGAAACATGTTCATTTAGGGCAGGGGTGTCAAACTCAATTTCATTGAGGGCCGCATCAGCATTGTGGTTGCCCTTGGGGGGCCGGGTGGGTGCGGCCTACTGGATGGGCATGGATGGAGTGGGTGTGGCCTACTGGGTGGGCATGGCCAGCTCTACATTGTTTGCGTCAAGGGTGCCTGTGGGGGCCTGAGCAGGAGTGGGACAGATCTGAGGGTCTCTGGGAGAAAGGGGTGGGACCGGGGCAAGCACCAAGGCATGGTCCATTTCTTCATTCCTCACAAAGGCTGACACCTCCCCAGCATGCACCCAGGGGGCGGGGCGACGCAGCAGGGGCTGGTTCCTCTCTATTTCTGGACGGCCTTGTGAAGCTAAGACTGAATGCATTTCAGCATAGATGGCCACCACAAAATTATACATTGGCTCCCAGCCGGCCAGGGCCAAGGCAGCGGGGGCTGTTCCCTCACTGTTTCCAGGATGGTTTTGCGGGCCACATGAAACCACTTCGCGGGTCGCATCTGGCCCCTGGGCCTTGTGTTTGACATGTCTGATTTAGGGGAAGAGAAGCCATATGCGTTACTTTAATTGGAACATACCCACATACCAAAACAGTATACCAATGATACTCAATTACCGTACTTTCCGGTGTATAAGACTTTCTAAAGCGTTGAAATCGGTGCCAAAGTCAGGGGTCGTCTTATATGTTGAGTCGTCTTATACGCCGGAAATTATGGTAGTTTCCGGCGTATAAGACAACTTTTTAGGCATGCAACTCGGAGCCGAATTCGGGGATCGTCTTATACGCCGGATCGCCCTATACGATGGAAAATACGGTATATTTCTCTGCCCCTGGTGAATTAAGCAGTGTTGCTTAATGTCCCTCCTGTCTGAGTGTCAGGAGGCTGTGGGAGGTCTGGATGGGGAATAAGCAGCTTTAACGAATGCTATAAAACTGACTGGTTTTAGGTTTTAGGGCCTTCCAAATGTGGGACCTCACCAACTTTGGTACTGGATGGGGTGACCTTGCCCCTAAAAGACCTCTTCTACGATCTATCAGTCCTTCTACTCAAGGAATAGGTGGCAGTCAGGAGGTCTTTTGCACAATTTCACATCGTGCACCAGTTGCAAATTGAAATAAGAACTTTGAAAACAGGATCTGTGACAAGGTAATTAAGATGATCAATTGGAAAAGAAGCTTTATATTGATGTGGTTGTTAAATATCAGAAAAATGTTTATGTTCAATTGCTGTCTATCAAAATATTAAGAAATGTACTAATTCAAGGTTGATAAAAGAGAATACTAGTGGAAGAAGAGAAAATCAAAGAAAGCTACTATGTGGGTTATAGAAATTGTTATTGATTGTTTTTAAATATAAACCCAGGTAGCACGCTGTTTACCAAATATTAAGGTAACTATGTTTAAAAAATCAATAAAATATATTTTTTAAAAAAGGATAAGTGTCTAAATTGATCTTGGTTTTGTTTGTATTTCTTTTTTCTTTTTGTTGCTAATTTAGACCAGCACAAAACTGATTAAAAGCAAATAACCATACATGTAAAGTTGAAAACCTTTGCACGCGTGTGTCATTTTGTACAATGATGTGTGAAAATGTTTATAGACTGGGTGGCTTAATTTAAACATGATGGTTAGATCCTGAAGCAATTCTACATAAAAGTTTGCAGTCCTTTTTGTCTGATTCAAGGAGCAAAAACTGCACTTATGCCTCACATTCAATTGTCAAACAATAACGTTTTCAAAACAAGAAAATATCCTGCAAGCTTTCCAATATAGGCCTGTAACAGATACCTCACAGAGAAATGCTGAGGTGAAAATAGATTTGTACTAGGTACACTAGTCTTCTTAAAAGAACTACCGTAATTTCCGGCGTATAAGACGACTCGGCATATAGACACCCGACTTCGGAGCCGATTTGCATGCCTAGAAAGTTGTCTTATACACCGGAAACTACGTAATTTCCAGCGTATAAGACTCGGCGTATAAGACGACCCCCGACTTCGGAGCCGATTTGCATGCTTTAGAAAGTCGTCTTATACGCCGGAAAGTACGGTATAGGTTCTTCAACCATGATTGTGTTCAAGCTCTTTCAGGACACTAGGCCAGTGGCTAGCAGTTCAAACTGCACAAAAGATAAATGTAATTCATTAAAAAATAAATGAGTGTTCCTTTGGTATTTAATCAATGTCTATCTTTAGTCACATTAGAAAACCTAATATTCATCCACAAGGGGCTGTAGGGACAACATCGAAGTTTTTCAAGAAATATAAGTACCACAAGCACCACCATGGGAAGCTGGATATACTCCCCTGCCATAAATAAGACAGTGACAGATAACTTTTGGTAGTACAGATTCTTTCCTTGAGAAGCCACTAAAGGTTTGCTAGAAGAATGCAGAGAATTGAGCCCAAGGCAGTTTTCCAATTGTCTTACCTGAAGGTGAACATGAATTTTCACAAAGATTGTCAGATTCTGCTTCTTCAGAAATCTGTATTTCAAAAACACAGCTGTCTTCATCTTCATCTGCCATTTCAACATCTGCGTTATCAGCTGAATATGGTACAAAAAAGTCTGTTCAATTTTTGCATTTTCATTACTATTTTACTTGGCACATCTATCGTAAAAGTACTCCTCAGATAAGTGAAAGATAAGGTGAATAGGAAAGAATATACTGTCGTATTGGAATATACTGAATATCAACTCAATGTTTTTATATAAATTCATATTCTACATGTTGTTGGGAATGCAATATAAATATGTTCTAATGAATGCAGAAACACTGCAAGTTGCCATTCTTAAACAATGTGGAAGCTCCTGTTTGAATAGTCTTGCTTAAGTGACAAAATTTCTACATTCTTCTTTATTTGTTTATATATTCATTGCTTTTCTACCCCACCCATTTCACTAAATGACACTAGTTGAGAGGTTGGAGAGGACGGGATTTCAAGGAGTACTATAAGCTATTTGTGTAATACACTGGTGGCTTCCAGCATGATTGCATTGTTTTCCATGTATGTAAGACAGTAAACAAGTACTCTGAGCATCCCAAAGAATAGGGGAATAGTTAGGAAGCAAACAAAAGCCAAAGGATGAAACTGAGTCTTCTAACCAGAAATTACAGTTGCAATCATGTGATTTTCCACTCAGTGACTGCTCCGCTTAGTGGCAGAATTGCAGGTCCCAATTAGATTTTTTTAAATGAGGACTACCTGTAACAGCATATCAGTGGATGTCTTGCCAATTTTAAGTCACATGCAAGTTAAAACCTAGATGTTTTCATCACCTGATTATGACCATCACTACATACACCTCCACTGACACTCCATTTGGTGACTCTGCCTCTCATAACTTTCTCTATTCTGGAAGTCTTCCAAGAGAAAGAAAGAAATTGAATGGAGAGTAAAAAAAAAGATATGACAATACCTCCTTTCAAATCCCATAGCTTCGTAAGCTTGTTGTATCCAGAATCATGCAGTGCGATTTGGAAAGTTTTAGGCCATTGTTCTTTGTCTGATCTACACAGACATTCTATCAGTTTGCTCGCACTTGCTTGTCTTCCTTTCCTTTCACTAATCTGCAAATCAGAAACATGAGGCAGAGCAGAGTACTTATTTATCGTGTTTCTATGCTCCAGACTCAAGCAACTTCCACTCTTTATGGACTTTTCGCATAAAGCAGAAAAAATGTCTAATTTGTGGTTATAATTTGTAGTTTTGAAGATTAGGAGAAAAATTGAATAGAAAAGAGTGAGTTTTCTTTTGTAATCATAGGGCAGGAGATAATTTTGTAATTATTATTTCCTTTGCAATTATTTGTTGCAAAGGAAATCGGAAGCTTTTTTTTAAAATTTCATTTGATCCTTTCTTTCTGCACCTTTGCTTTTCACTTTCTTCTTCCTTGCTCTTTCTTTATTAGAGCCATGGTGGCGCAGTGGTTAGAATGCAGTATTGCAGGCTGACTCTGCCAACTGCCAGCAGTTTGATCTTGACAGATTCAAAGTTGACTCAGCCTTCTGAGATCCGTAACACAAGGACCCAGATTGTTCGGGGCAATATGCTAACTCTGTAAACCACTTCAAAAAGGCTGCAAAGCACTATGAAGCGGTATATAAGTTTAAGTGCTATTGCTATTAATTTCAGTTAGTTTTTATATTCTTTGTAAAACTTTCAGTAAAATTTTATGAAAATAATATCAGGAGATACACGCCCAACTACAAGTAACTAAACTCAAAAAAACCCACCAATGATCTGAGCAAAATTCACAAACCTTCTCTCCCACAGTAACACTAAGAGAATATACAATAAAAAACAAATCCAATTTTAAAATTCACCATTTATTCCTTTCTTTCTTCATGCATGTTAATTTTCTTGCTTACTAACCTGTAACCTGGACCACATCAGAATCTTCTCAAATATTTAGAGAAATGAATCAAACTGGTAAGAGTTGATAAAGGATTTTATTTTTGCTCTCTGATCAAGCTGAATTAGCACACTGTGCAAAATGAAAGTCAGGGCTGTCTTTTAAAACAATGTGGGCCATCTGAGCAGATGGCGAGTTTAAATAAATAATACCTTACAAATCTCTTCCCATTCCTGAATTCGGAGGCACTCTTTCATGTGGACCTGAATTTCTTTGACATCAATGTCCTGCATAGCGGGCTCAATTCGTTTCAACAGTTGCCTGTGAGGTTCCAGACTTTCAATTATCTTGAAATCCCACTTGTCAATTGCATCATGAAGGCCGGTATAATCTTAAGAAGCAGAACAGAAGATATCAATTATTAAAGTGGTAACTGACTAAAGTCGATTATCAGCAACAGGTGGTTTATCTGATGCCTCTTTAAGTTAGCTTCAGCCCACTCCAAAATGTGGAAGGTGAACGTGTTGAGAATCCCTACCAATCAATTCCCCTATGAGACTTGGAGAGCTTTTAAAGAGCCTTTCCTCCTCCCCCCCTCCCAAATACTTGGGGGCTGAAGGAAGGATATAACCTACAGGAACAATTGACCTTCTAATGTAAGAGATGGTTGATGACACTTATTATTGTAAACATTTTCTTATTATCATGATGTTCTGATCTTGTTGGTTGTATTGACTGACTTCTTTAAGCTATTTAAAGTCAGTTATACAGAAATGGCATGGAGCTCACAGTAATAAACTAATAACACACAACACAGAGAAAACAGTTGTATCTGGTTAGAACAGCTAGGTGAACGGTAGTTTGTTTTTTAAAAATTAAGATCTCTTTTAGCACTTAGGACAGAATGAGTAAAGGCTTCCTGCAACCCGGAGCAACCGCAGAGGCCTGTCAACAGAAACAATGCCGCCTGAAAGTAAGCACAAGCTACAGATCCTGGGGGTGCAGAGCCCCGGGGCCAATTATATCGTTCCCCAAGACTCATAGTGGCACTAGGGCTGAAGTTGAGGCCTGGGCCTCTACTTCAGGCCCAACCTTGGAGAAATGGAATAACTCGCCATGGCCAGCTCACTGTGGTCAACTCACCCCGGCCAGCTTACCATGGGACAATTCAATCATTTAAAATAATTTTTAAAATATTTTAAATTTTGTCATTCACATTTCATTTTGTCCCTCCTTTGGCATCCTTTATTTAATGACTCTATTCCATCATTTCAGTAATAGTTTAACTCTTGTTCTGCAGTGAGTTGGCTGTGTTGAGTTAGCCAGAGCAAGCTGGCCACAGGATGATGCCTATGTCCAGTTGGCCATGGTGAATTGGCCACAGTGACATATCCTAGACCTCAGCTTTGGTGATGCCACAGAGTGCCACTGTTCAAGATGGTCTAAATGGACGGGGGGGGGGGGAGGAGAGAAAATTGTTTCTCTTTTGTTCAGAGTAGCCAGCAGAGTCAAGTTTTCTGAAATTTTTCCACACGCCAAGCCCAAAAGTTTCACTATCACTGATCTAGCATATGCTCTATTCGGCATGTCAAATGATCAGAAAATTAAGTCCTGTGCAGAAATAGCACCTGGATGGCTTCTCTTAACATATGGAGGGAAAGCACTAATTAAAAACCTGGGCAGGAATTGGTAAGGAAATTTAGCAATCTTAAAAGCTTCTGATCCTGGTCATTTGCATGGGATTGCAAGAAGTTAGTGGCTCTGTTTCTGGAGAGGTATTTTCAATAGCGAAACTACTGGTGGACCATTGCTTTGCCGGAATGCAGTCTGAATTCTTTGAGGCAGGACTAGTCTCTGGGGAAAATACACCAAGTGATTTTCTGAAATGTCAAAAAAAATGCAGAGGGGAAGCATGTTACTCTCCAAATACAAGAAATCTCAAAACACACTGCAGCCTACTGAGCGTCCTTTTTCATGCGCAAGAGCAGCAAGCAAGCAGAATCCGGTATCCCTGCTGGCTGTCTTGCCCCACAGGCGGACTTCACCCAGGGCGCTGGCCATCTCCGGTGTGCATACCCATGAGGCAGAGGCAGCAGAGCGGCCCCTCGCTGGTTCCAGGGCTGCCCTGTGGATCTAAGGCTGAGCGCGTTCTGGCTTTGATGGATGCAACCAGGTTGTAGATCAGTGCCACCCCCCCTCCCACAGCACCTCCATGGCCCGCTCGCTGACCTAGCCTCGCAGCCATGAGGCTTTCCTTTCACTGGGACACGCCCTGCCCACGTGGGATAGCAATGGCTGGCGGCAGCATGGACATTGGCGGCGCTGGCAATCTCTCCTCCTCCCATAACCCCTTCCTAAGTGCGAAGGAAGGAAAGAGATGAGAAGGAGAAGGGAGGGAGGGAGGGAGGGAGGGAGGGAGGGAGGGAGGGAGGGAGGAAAGGAAGGAAGGAAGGAAGGAAGGAAGGAAGGAAGGAAGGAAGGAAGGAAGGAAGGAAGGAAGGAAGGAAGGAAGGAAGGAAGGAAGGAAGGAAAGGCAACTTAGTTGGGGATGCCCCAGTTCACACAGTTCTGCTTCAGTCCTGGATCCATTTAGATTTGGCCTCAAAGGAGAAAGCAATTTTGTGTGTTCTTTTGTCACAGACAGAACTTTATTGGCAATCCAAGTAAAAATTGGTATTCTTGAATTGTGAACTCTTAGGAAAGTATCCCCTCTTTGTGTGTTGCAAACAGCCATTTCCAATGGGGAAAACAGGACAAAGCAGAGTGGAGGGAAATATTTCCCTTTGCTACCGTATATTTCCAGTCTGAATTAGACCATGGCAGGCTCCCTACAGGAGAGTTCTTTAACGGATTATGTATTAATAGAAAAGCAAGTAACTTATCTCTGTTCCTAAATGCTAAAACTGTTGCACATAAAAAACAGAGGAACTCTGATCAACTATCACAGCCACCATTTTGACAGTTTTGCTGTACGGTTGTCTGTGGACGCCCCCACTAAATGCAAGCACGGGATAAACTGAGCCTGGTTTGTTCTCGGTCTTTTAAGTGGCCACAGACTACTACCAAATGTGGCGTTTGATCACAAGGCAAGGAGGAGGCATCGAGAAATGTTTCCCCTTTTGCATTTCAGCATCCAAGAAGGGACAGGAAAGGAGAAAAGGAAAGAGGAAAGACAAACAAAAAGGAAAGAGGGGAAGGAAGAAGAAGGAAAGGAGAAGGAAGAGGGAAGGAAAAAGAAGAAAAGGGGGGAGGGAGGGAAGGAAGGAAGGAAGGAAGGAAGGAAGGAAGGAAGGAAGGAAGGAAGGAAGGAAGGAAGAAAAAAAATTATAATGAGAGGGAGGAAGGGTCTGAGGGAAGTCCTGCCTTAGACTTAGCCACGAGCAGCCCTGTTACCCTTTTGCCATCCCCTGGTCCCCTCTTCCTGACCTCTCCTGGTGGTCTCCCATCCTATCGCTGAGAATGCTCTGGTTATAAAAGAGGGTCTCCTCGCAGGGAGAGGGAGTGGGCCTCGCTCTGACCCACACATTTTGCCCTCCCACACACACCATGAGCAACTTGGTCAAGGAGAGCGAGCCAATCAGCAGCAGCCTTGAAAAAAGGTAAGCGCAGCCAGGTGCCCCCTTGGGAAAGGCTGGACTGGGCGCTTGCCCTCTACTGCCCAGGGCTCTGGGCAGTCTGCATCACTGGGGGTCCTCTGCATGGCCTGAAAGGGACAGCAAGGCTTCTCTGGTGGACAAAGATATAGTGCTTGCCCTGGTCTCACCTTCCTCGGCTGGAGACAATGGATCCCTCCCAGCTCCACCAGGACCACCACAGGCGCCCCCCGATACAAGCGACGTTGAGCTGGCCATGTCTACCCTGGCCACGCCCACCCCAGGCATGTCCACCTTGGCTCCCCAAAGTCAACCACAACCCTGATGCGGCCCTCAATGAAATCGAGTTTGACACCCCTGCTCTGAATTCTTTGAATAATTCTTTCGTGTGATACCCATTCAATGAAATTGCAACTGTTTACACAAATCCACTGATTTAGAGTTTTAGAGGGAAAAGGATTGTAGTTTAGCAAACACTTCCTATGTAATAAAGCAATCATACCTGAAGCTTTTAGTGCATCCAGAAAACCACGGAACCATCCATCCACGTTGAGCTGTAGAATGGACTGAAGAAAGAGTTCTGCTGCCTTGGTTGGCCGGTTGCTTTCCTCTTGAATTTGCTCCACAGTCTCTAGAATTGTAGACAAAACTGTTGCAGTAAATTTCTCACCTTAAGGTTCAAAGCAAAACAAATGACTTTGAAAGTATTGCACCTTTCCCATTTTAGCTTTCCAAGGGCCCATGAGTCTGTTTGTAACATACCCAAAGGCAGTAATTCATTCTGATGCTATTTAGAAAATGTTTCTGTGTGTGTCTGCTTGCTTACTAAAAACACATTACAAGTAGTTCTCACTTACCGACTGCCTCCCTCAGCATCCATTGAAAGTTACAACAATACAGTCAATATTCATTGTCCTCGATCTAGTCTATTGTTTTTCTTTTCTTTCCCCATCCTGCTTCCAGAGTAGAGAATTGGAAAGGAAGTGATTACAAGAGAGTAAGCAGGCACATAATGGGGAATACATATCAAAAGCAACGTGCTGGCTTTGGCAGCTATTAGCACACTGCAAACAACCAGTATATTCTCCACTGGGTGTTTGCTTATTCTTTTGTAATCCCTTCTTCTCCAATCTCTCCAATTTATGAGGGAGGCAAAGCAATTTCTGTAAGCAATCTCTCCTGTGTCTGACTTGTTTCCCTTTTGCATGTCCTCCCTCCCGCTCCCTGGCAGCAGTCACCCTTGTCCTGCTGCATTCATGAAGGGCCAGTTTAGGCACATCTCCTCAGCAGTGGGAAGAAGACAACAGCAAAGGTCAGCTAGGAATGGCAAGGACAGTGAAGAGCAGAGATGGGTGAGAATAGGTGAGTGGTTAACGTTGAAGCACATCCTGTAGTCAATGTGGGTAGGTTGCCAAGTTTTAAATTCTGATCACTTGAACCCAGGAATACTGCAACCCATAACTTCAAAGACCAGACATTAAATAAGATTTGTTCAGCATCATCATAACTTTGGATATTCATGGAATGAATGGCCGTGAAGCGAAAACTATCTGTAAAATTTTCTGTATCTCTTTATATCTAGTTACTGGACATCTGGTGTTTTGCAGTCTGGCTGTGTTAGACCTGTGGAAGACTAATATTTGAGCAGCACAAGGATCTCTTCACCTTCTCCATCACACTCTCTTGTCAAGCCCCAAGGGGCTTGCCATTCGGGGGGGGGGGTGAGCAAACAATCCCACCCCCACCAACTTGCCTCGTCGACCGTACCGGAGCCAGCCTGCCACAACCCCCCAGCCAGCTGGAAGCGGAGGAACGACCGACAGCCTCTCACCCCCTCCTGGATGCCGTAGGAGGTGCCGCGGCTGCCACCAGGCATCCCACCGACCAGCTGGGAGATGGGGAACGCCCAGCAGCGTCGGGCGGCGTTTGGGCTTTCCCCGCAGCCTCGGCTTTCCCCGTAGCCTCGGAAGGTAGCCCACAGCTTCCCGGGGGTCAGCCAGGAGCAGCGGAACGGCCGACGGCGTGCCAGGTGATTTTGCATGCCGCGGGAGACGCCGCGGATGCTGCCGAACGTCCTACCGGCCAGCTGGGAGGCGGGGAGCAGCCGGCAATGCCGGGGGGCGTGCAACCTCCCCCCGACGCCGCGGAGGTCACAGACGCCGGTCCGGAGCACCTCCCCAGTCAACAACGCGGCCTCAGCGTGGGCATAGAGAGGGAGCACACATTACCAACGGACTGGCCAGAAAGGACTGGCCAGCGGCTGGACCGATGGACCTACTGTTCCAACTGGAGGTGGCAAACATGGGGCGGCAACAACAGGCGGGCGGACGCTGGACTGCAGGGGGTGGGGCTGCACGGGAAGAGGGGTTGGAGCACAAGGGTGGGGTTATAAGGATAATTAACCGGATGGTGGTTTGTGGGCGGAGGGTGGGGGTGTGGGCGTGGGCACACTATAAGGAGCTCTAGGGAGAAGCTATTCCCAGTGCTGACTTTGTCAGTTAGTGAATAAAGAATTGCTAACGTGCACCAAGTTCCTGCGTTCCTGGCCCTCAATCCGGACGATTTAGGACTGTGGTTGTCACTCTTAGTTGTTATCAATGGATGAGGTTTTACAACCAACTACAAAGCACATTTGCACACATGACCAACTGAGTATGCTTCATCTTCTGTATAAGACTAAGCTTTTAAGGTGACTTGAATCACATGCCTGGCAAATGCATTACTCTACCAAACCTTTGGAAGAAATTGCTGAAATATATAACTAAATTAATCAATACAGTGATATTCTGCGTTCTTGTTGGTTCTAGTATTTTAAGTCTTCATCAACATAAACAATATTATGTAATTGTCAAGGTTGACTCTAGACTAATGAAATCTCTCGGCCTAGCCTATTTCATGAGGTTGTTATTATGAGGAAAAAAATGGAAGAATTCTATGTCCATACAGCCTTGTTTTCCTGGAAAATAGACTGGATGAAATAAAATAAAAATTCTTGCATGCACAGACTAGGATGGGCATTCATGAAGTGAAACTGGGATTAAGTGCACTTGTGATGGGAGATGGGAAGCAGTATCTATGAGAAATGAGGAGGTGATAAGCCGCCTGGGAAAACCAAGGGAAATCATCAAAACAATTAAAAAACAAAAGTCAGAATATTTCAGACATACTCCATTTAATCCTCCAGGGAAAGATTGAAGGCAAACGAGGTCCAGGCAGAAGAAGAACATCATGGCTTCAAAATCTAAGGGACCGGTTTGGACAAAACTCAGCAGCACTTTTTTATGCGGCTGATAAAAACAGGATCGCCAACATGATCGCCAACATCTGATAACGGATATGGCACAAGAAGAAGAAGAATCTATGGGATCATCTGATAATGTCTATGGCATGAGGATGACTGAGACTTGAGAGGTGGAAATGGGAGAGGGGGAGAGGAGAGGAATAAATTAACAATGTTTTCAAACAGTACTTTGACACAAAGGGTATGTCATTAAACAATTATATTAAATAAAAAAAACTTTACAGTGACTGAATCACTTTTCACTTTTGGTTGTTTTCGAACATCAATCCCTTGAACCTAACCATTTGAATTCTGAATGAAATATGGACTGTATTTAAAAGTGAGTTAAGTGTTACTGGAAAAAAGTACAGAGAGAATGAATATGATTACAAATAAATATATGAAGAGCAAATATGACAAGAGAAAACCTGAGAACATCAGAGATAACTTATTAAAGATAGTTTACATCAGTGGTTCTCAACCTTTCTAATGCTACGACCCCATAATGCAGTTCCCCATGTTGTGGTGACCCCCAACCACTTATACATCACCGGGTGCCAGGGGCGTGGCCAAAGAAAAGGGGGGAAAAATGGCAGAAAGCCTTGTTTGGCGACCCCCGTGAAATGGTCGTTCGACCCACAGGTTGAGAACCACTGGTTTACATGATTAGAAAATTATGGAGAGACATTCTGTTTGTCAAAATTGTGTACTCTGAAACACCAGGACTTCACGCATGAAATGTATCAATCTCTTTCCTTGTTTCAAAGAATGAAATCTACTTTGGATTTCCAGACAGCCATTACTTATTTCACTTCAAGTATTCCAGTGTTTCCCAAACTTGACAATTTTAAGGCATGAGGACTTCAACTCCCAGAATTCCACAGCCAGCAACGCTGGCTGTGGAATTCTGGGAGTTGAAGTCCACATGCCTTAAAATTGTCAAGTTTGGGAAACACTGTAATTAAACGAAAAATTCTGCAAATTTTCAGAAGAGGGAGAAAAACTATAAGAAGCAGGACACGAACGCCCCTTGAGGGTTTTAGTGCCATCTGCTGGCAGGATTCTTGCCCCGCCTCCTCAACAGTTTTCAACCAATAGTGCCCTGCTTTCCCTCTCCCGTTTAAGATAATTCCGAAAAAGAGCATACTGGGTGTGCGGAGCCGAACACTCCCCCCCCCCCGCCAATCATCTCGATGCAGTCAACCAAAACTCAATCAGGAACGCCTTGCAAATGTACAGCAAAGGCGCATCTGCCAACTCGAAAGTACTGTGTGCAAAGCCGCCGCAAACCGCGTGAAAGAAAGATGGCTTAAACACAAGCTTTCTGAACGTCAGAACCCGCTTAGCCTGTCTTCTCTGTGCAAAAACTGGAGTAAGAACGGTGGGCGAAATACTTCGTGTAGATGCCTCTCGGATTCTTCGCTGAACGTTAGCTACGTAGAAACATTTTTCTTTCAACATCTTTCTGTCCAACCATCACCAACCTCCTCTGAAAAATCATAGCCAATGCCTTTTAAATTATGCTGCTTTAATTAGCGTCGACCACGTGTGAGAAAGGCGTACACAGTATATAAAAAAGCAGTAGGATTCCTTAAAGCATGTCTCCAGTTGGAGTTTTTAATTTCTTCCTCCCGTTTCTAAACATCACTAGGAAATTTCGGGTTGATGTAAGATCCCCATGTAAATGCGGGCAGGTGATTTAATTCTTAAGTCAACAAATTAATTGACACGCCTGGTCATAACATAATTCACAGGGGGGGGGGAAACACTTTTAAGCTAATTTGCTTTTTATTTGAGTATCTGTTTCTCCATTCCAAAAATCTGAACCGAATATTCTTCAAACTATCTGGAGAACGCCAGATCGAGCACTCATTCTAATGTCAACAGTGGCTATGAGTATTCTGAATTAGATGTCGCTTAATGTATCCCTCTTCAAAAGTGTAAACAAAATGCATCTGATAACCCAGCTCCCCTGCCCTCCCAATGTTGCATTACAATTCCCATCGAGCCAGCCAGCATGCCCAATGGTCAGAGTAACTGGGTTATGTATTCCTACACGCTCGATGGTCAGGGTATCTGGGTTATACCTACATTTCTAAATGGCGTCCAGTTGGGTACATCAAAACATAACTGTGATTAAAAAAAAAAAAACTTCAGTGATTCCTACTTACCATCCGACAGCCAGGTTTTCATGTAGCTCAATACATAAGCAGGATTTAAAGTCTTCACTATATATTCCTTGCAGCGAAGCAAATTCTCTCGTTCGACCTCCGTCATTTTTCTCCTTTCTCCTTAAACCTCCGGCGTTGCAATAGTTGCGCTCTCTCTCTCTCTCTCTCTCGTGTTCCGTTTTTCTTCCAACTCTGCCCCACAAAAAATCCCCACAAAGAAATCAAAAATCCGACCGCAAGATCGCTTGCTCGCAGTTCTAAAACTAACAATGGGGGGGAACAGCTTAAAAAGCAGCCTGCAGAGGAGGGCTAAACCCGTCCAGTGAAAATCCTCCGCTTCAAGACCCACTCGATTCCTAGAATTAGCCGACCAGAACTGGCAAGAATGGAAAGTGAAAGAAGTTTCCCCAAAGGAGGAAACGCAACCGGAGAAATATAGGAAAACGAAAATGGTTCGCGGGGAGGGCGGGGCATCGTTGAGCCGGGAAACGAAACGCTGCCTTTTGTGTTTACCTATTTGGATTGGTCTCCGAAGTGGCTGCGACAGCTTTAAGCAGACGGGGCCGAATTTAGAAAGAAACTTGGCAGCTGCCATCCCAAATTAGAGACAATGGCGTGGGGGGAACCCGTGGGCCTCACGATGACGGCGAGGTGAGAGTTCTTCCCCTCCACCGCCACCCCTCAGCCGGGAGACGTTGTAAGCAGGCAGGCGGCAAGGAGAGCGCTGCTGCTTTCCCGCCCTGCTCTAAGAGCAATTTCTCGTCTGCACCCCAGGTTTTGGACCCCGGCTCTCCAGTCAGGATGCCAGGGATGATCAGCTGTCAGTGGGGAGGGGTGTTAACGGCCCGACCGTCTGAAAGCCGAAGATTGGCTGAGTGACTCCAATGCTCCACCACTGGAAGTTTTTAAGAAGAGACTGAACAGCCATTTGTCTGAAATGGCTCTTTTATGACTCATGGACTTCAACTCCCAGAATTCCTGAGCCAGCTCTCAGGAATTCTGGGAGTTGAAATCCATGAGTCATAAAAGAGCCGAGGTTGCCTACCCCTGGTATAGGGTTTCCTGCTTGAGCAGGGGTTGGACTAGATGACCTCTAAGATACCTCTCAACTTTTTTTTGTTATGATGATGATGATGCTCATTCCTTCCCTTCCAAAGACTGAAAAGGAAGGGAAGAAGGGGAGGGGGGAGGGCTACATACAGGGTGGCCCAGAATTACCATTCACCACAATTCTTATTATTTTCTCTTGCACATACATAATAAACATTGTATTTGTTTGTTTTTATTTAGACCGGCTTGACTGCCAAATTTTGATTGCCTATTTATCTTCATCTGCTGAGGGGTAGCCCTGTACATTTTCAGCTTTATCCCTCCCTAGGATTGCCAAATCCTGATCCCATGGGGGCAGATCAGAAAGTACCTCTGGTGGTTAGTGAGGAGCCAGATTATTTGAAGGACCATTTCGATCTGTATCAAATGTGCCCAAGAAGGCTGGCTCCTGCCATTAGAAATAAATGACTATCTAATGTAGCAAAACCTATGTAAGGAAAAACACATAGCTTATGTATCAGAAGACAAATATGTACCTAGAAAGAACAAAATATTTATATTGTAGCTAACCATATGTAAGGAAACTCCTATTTTAGCAGGATATGAAAGGAAGGATTGCACAGGAGAAAGATGTTCATGCTGATAAAGCATGAACCATTGTAGTAAGCCAGTGGTTCTCAACCTTTCTAATGCCGCAACCCCATAATACAGTTCCCCATGTTGTGGTGACCCTCAACCACTTATACATCACCGGGTGCCAGGGGCGTGGCCAAAGAAAAGGGGGGAAAAATGGCGGACAGCCTTGTTTGGCGACCCCCGTGAAATGGTCGTTCGACCCCAAATGGGGTTCCGACCCACAGGTTGAGAACCACTGTAGTAAGCTAACATTCCTTTCTATTAATTAGTTTAAATCTTTACACTAAAACCTATAAGAAAGGAAACAGGAGCAGTCCATCATGGCCACTCCCAATGTTATTTGACAACCTTTGGTTAAGTATATATTTTCTACCATCTCCATTGCTATATTGGATTAATGGGCATGAGCTGCAGGAAAAGGTATCTGATGTTTCTGATGGACCATAGGATTAGTGCAGTTAAGAACTTCATAGCCTAGATAAGCTATAGATGCTGCAAAAGTCATAAATACCATTGCATATTCCTTTTGTTTACTGAAAATTCTCTTCTTTGGCACTGAAAGTTTGGTTTGAGAAAAAGAAGCTCCACATACTTAAGTTATCCAAACTGAGTGCACTGGCATAAAAAAACTGTACGAAGATTTTTCAGATGGCAATATTCCCTCTTCTGTATTGTCATTTCCATGTCCGTCTCAATTCCTTCTCCAAAGAAACCAATTTTCTATGTCTGATAGATAGACAGACAGATGATAGCCATTGAACTGGCACACCTCTATCTTTTTTTCTGACATTAGAGGTCATGTAGAAAATGCAGGGGAGTTTCCAGTAGTAGTAGTAGTAGTAGTTGGAAGGGACCTTGGAGGTCATCTAGTCCAACCCCCTGCACAGTCTCTTCTTAAAAATTTCCACTGTTGGAGCATTCACCGCTTCTGGGGGCAGGTTGTTCCACTGGTTAATTGTTCTAACTGTCAGGAAGTTTCTCCTTAGTTCTAGGCTGCTTCTCTCCTTGCTTAGTTTCCACCCGTTGTTTCTTGTCTTGCCTTCAGGTGCTTTGGAAAATAACTTGACACCCTCTTCTTTGTGGCAGCCCCTGAGATATTGGAACACTGCTATCATATCCCCCCTCGTCCTTCTCTTCATTAAACTAGACATACCTAATTCCAGCAGCCGTTCCTTATATGTTTTAGCCTCCAGTCCCCTAATCATCTTTGTTGCTCTTCTCTGTACTCTTTCTAGAGTCTCAACATCTTTTTTACATTGTGGTGACCAAAACTGGATGCAGTATACCAAGTGTGGCCTTACCAAGGCATTGTAAAGTGGTATTAACACTTCACGTGATCTTGATTCTATCCCTCTGTTAATGCAGCCTAGCACTGTGTTGGCCTTTTTGGCAGCTGCAGCACACTGCTGCTCATATTTAGGTGATTGTCCACTAGGATTCCGAGATCCCTCTCACAGTTACTACTGTTGACCAAGGTACCCCCTATATTATATCTGTGCATTTGGTTTTTTTGCCTAAATGTAGAACCTTGCTTTTTTCACCATTGAATTTCATTTTGTTAGATAGCATCCAGTGTTCAAGTCTGTCCAGATCCTTCTGTATCTTAAGCCTGTCTTCTGGAGTGTTGGCTATTCCTGCCAGCTTGGTGTCATCTGCAAATTTGATGAGTTCCCCATCTATCCCCTCGTCCAAATCGTTGATAAAGATGTTGAAGAGCACTGGGCCCAGAACAGAGCCCTGGGGCACCCCACTACACACTTCCCTCCATATAGATGCGGTTCCATTGAGGACCACATGCTGAGTACGGCTGGTCAGCCAGCTATGGATCCATCTGGTGGTGCTGCTGTCTACCCCACATTTTTCTATCTTGTCAAGTAGTAGGTTGTGATCTAGTTTATCAAATGCCTTACTGAAGTCTAAGTAAATTATGTCCACAGCATTCCTCTGATCCACTAATTTTGTCACTTGATCAAAGAATGCAATAAGATTTGTCTGGCATGATCTATTTTTGACAAACCCATGTTGGCTTTTAGTAATGACTTTGTTTGCCTCTAGGTGTTTGCTAATTTGTTGTTTGATTATCTTTTCCAGGATCTTTCCAGGTATTGAGATCAGGCTAATAGGTCTGTAATTTCCTGGGTCCATTTTTTTTCCTTTTTTGTAGATGGGAACTCATCAGCTCTTTTCCAGTCCTCTGGTAGTTCCCCTGTACTCCAGGATCTTTGAAAAATATAGTTCAGTGGTTTTGAGATCACATCTGCCAGTTCCTTGAGAACCTTGGAGTGTAATCCATCTGGTCCTGGCAATTTGAACTCGTCTAGGCTGGACAGGTGCTCACTTACCATTTTCTTGCCTATCTTAACTTGTGTTTCTATTCTGTTTTTTATGGCACTATTTTTGATAGATTTGTCTGTTTTTTTCCCTTTGTGTAAAGACAGATGCAAAAAATGAGTTAAATAGTTCTGCTTTATCCCTGTTGCTTGTCACCTTCTTGCCACTTTCACCCACTAATGGACCAATCATTTCCTTTACTTTTTTCTTGTTTTTTACATGTTGAAATAAGCTTTTTTTGTTATTTTTGACTTTTGTTGCAAGCCTTAGTTCATTTTGAGCCTTGGCTTTCCTCACTTCATCTTTGGAGGCTCGGGCTATTTGCTGATATTCTAACTTAGTTATGCGCCCCTCTTTCCACTTTCTATACTTGTCCTTTTTATCTTTCAATTTGTCAGAGAGTTCTTTATGCAGCCATGCTGGTTTCTTTAGAGAGCTGTTATTTTTCCTCTTTGTTGGTATTGTGCTAGACTGGGCTTTTATTATCTCATTTTTCAAAATTTCCCAAGCTTCTTGAGTTGTTTTTCCCTTGAGGATTCTCATCCATGGAATCCTTCCCAAGCCTTCTCTAAGTTTATTGAAATTAGCTCTCTTGAAATCCAAGACTCTAGTTTGACTGTGTTCTATTGCTTGTGCTTCCATAATGTTGAATTCCAGTAATGCATGATTACTTCCTCCCAAGGTTCCTATGGCTTCAAAACCTTCTATCATTTCATTTCTGTTGGTGAGAATTAGATACAAAATGGCTAATTCCCTAGTTCCCTTCTCTACTTTTTGGGAGACAAAGTTGTCGCTAGGCTTGCCAGGAACCTGTTTGATCTTCCACTTGGTGCAGAGTTTGTCTCCCAGTTGAGGGTAGTTAAAGTCCCCCATTACTATTGTGATGTGCTTCCTACATACCTTAGTTAGCTGACTACCAAAAAGTTCATCTATTTCCACTGTTTGGTTGGGTGGCCAGTAGTATACACCTATGGCAATGTCACTTTTCCCCCCTTTTATATTGACCTAAATGCATTCAAGACAGTTTTTATTATTGTTGTGCTCTATTTCTGTGGAGATGTAGTTATTTCTTATATAGAGAGCAACTCCATCTCCTCTTTTATTTGGTCTGTTCCTTTTAAATAATTTAAATCCCTCTAGCTGTGTGTTCCATGTGTGGGTTTTATCCTACCATATTTCCGTATTGGCAACAATATCATATCTGCCCTCATTAACCTGAATTTCTAGTTCACCGTTTGCTGTTCATACTCTGTGCATTGGTATAGACATTTGAGTCCTTTGTGACTGGCCCTGTGTTTACTTTCTACATAACCTGTGTGGTGCCTGAGTTCTCCTATTGTCTTACCACCTATTTGGTTAGTGTACTTTGTGTGGCACTCGCTATTAGAGGCTTGATTTTGCTTGACGGCAAAGTTGGTATTCTTGTCCACACATACATCTATGTTACATGCACTGATAGCCCTATAATTTTTAGATTGCCGGGGACAGGGTTGTTCTGTATCAATTAACTCACTGTCCCCGCTGTTTAGTTTAAATTTTCCTCCAGAAAATCTGTGAATTTATAGCCAAGTAACTCAGTCCATTTCTTTGATGGATGCAAACGATCTCTTTTGTACATCTTTTCATTGGACCAGCTACAGATATCATGACTAATATATCCAAAGCCTTCCCCTTTACACCACTCCTTTAGCCACATATTGAATTGTGCTATGCGCTGGCCTTTTCCATTTTGCTCCTTATACACTGGTAAAACCTCTGAGAAAGTAAGCCTACAGCCTATTCTGCTAAGTTCCTTCCCCAAGCTCTGGAAATCGTTCTGCACAGAGAGTACATCTTTTGGGGCCAGGTCGTTAGTGCCAAGATGTACAATAGCCTCCACATCATAGTCCTTGCTGCCATTCTTGATTATTTTAGAAATACACTTCTTGTCCCTACTGGCAGTAGCACCTGGAGGACACCTGACCTCTATCAAAGCCTCTGTGTCCTTTCCTAAATTTACATCCCTTATAATTGAATCACCTACCAGAAGGTAGCTTCTCTTTTTGGATGCCTTTCTGTTCTTGCATGACTGATATGTAATACCTGATTCACACTTCTGTCAAAATCTAGTTCTTCATCTCGGACCACAATCCCCTGCTTATTTGAGTTATCTTCACAAATACCTTTACCTGTCTCCTTAACGTCCCTATTAAGGTCAGCAAGGGCACTGTAACTGTTGTGCAGGGACACAGCGAAAGCTTTGCGTTTATGGTTCACAGCTCTCACCCTGCCAGATCCCACGGTTGTCCACACTGCCCCTCTCCTGCAGGATCTTTGTGGTAGAAGGGGCTGATAGCACGGGGGCTTACTAGAGTAGAGGGGCTGAACTGGACACCTACTTTCCTAGACTTCCTCTTTTTAAAGACTGGAGCTTCCTGTTCTCAGAAGGGGAAATCTAAAATATTTTATTTTGTCCCAGGGATCACAACACATCCTTTAATAACCAATATGCATTCCTTCAAATTAGTATTTCTCACAGCATGGTAGCTCAGGTGGTTAGGATGCTGGGTTGAAGGTTAGCAAACCCGCATTCAAGTCTCAAGTATTGCGACATCATGGGGATGAGCTCCTGTCATTCGCTCTAGCTCAGCGGTTCTCAACCTATGGGTCGCAACCCCATTTGGGGTCGAACGACCATTTTACGGGGGTCGCCAAACAACGCGATCCGCCATTTTCCCCCCTCGGGGGCACCACCGCGCATGCGTGCAGTGCATGGGCACCGCACATGTGGTGCTGCTGCGCATGCGCGCCGCAAATGGGGCGCTGCACATGCGCATGGTGCTGCGCATGCACGGCACGTTCGTGTGACGGGGTCGCCGTCACACAAACGTTGAGAAACGCTGCTCTAGCTCCTTGAAAGGACCCTCGCAGGCATGCCACAGGCAACAGTGTTGTGACTAGCTAATTATTTTAATCTGGAAGTATCTTAAACAGTGCTTCTGACACAAATGGGACAGGAGTATTTCTCAACCTCAGCAGCTTTTAAGACTTCAATTCCCAGAATTCCCCAGCCAGGATTGGGGGAACGGATCTTAAAAGTCAGAGATTTAGAAACACTTTTAAAGTCCAGTGGAGTTGACCTTCAAGTAATACTTTCATTCATAGTAGTTACCTGGGCTGTGAAGGTATAATAAGGAATTGCTCGAAGGCAAAACCTATTTACATGGTGTTTATTTTTGTTCAGCAATGGGGCAAACCTAAAGATATCAATGAATTTAATGGATTTCTATTTTTTATGTGCAGTTCAATTTGTTTATCTACCCACTTGCAAATGACTTGAGGGTGAGCTTATCAAAAGTTAAAAATAATAGTAAGAACCAATTAAAACAAGAATAGAAACTGTTGTGTTGGAGAAAGGGGAATTGCAACAATTGAATAGTTGACTATTTAAAAAAAGATTCAAACTGAGTAGTTGATTTACAAAAAAAATTCATTCTTGAAGACTCTCTTAAAAGTAGGCAAGTTGGGACTATTTTAGACTGTTGGAGGATGTGAGGAGGAAAAGGAGAGAAATGATGGTGTATAAATTGAATGATCATTGCCTAATTACAGTACTTAATCTGAATAAGCAGAATTAATCAATTCTCAGGCTGAATCTGTATCTCCTTCTGTTTGAACTGCTTCCACCTATGCTCCATAATCAAAGACTAGTATCCATATTTATTAACACAATTAAACTCCTAATATTAAACAATACAGATGAAAACCTGAGTTTTAAAATTCCTTATCAAAGTTTGATTTGAAAGCTCTTCCTAGCCTAATTCAACAATTCCCCCAGATTCTAATTTTTAACAATGATTAAATCATCATTAAAGCTTTTGAAGATTGCCACCTAAGCTAAGGATGAAAAATAGCATCCATGGGCATGTTCCCTTCAAGAGGCCTTTAGCATAAAAAAAAACCAACCCAACAAATCCCAGTTTAATCTACTTGTTATAATTTAGTAGGTATAAGTCATATGAAGTTTTTAATTGAAGGACCTACATAGTAAAACACTAATCCAATAAAGGCCAACCATTCCCTTCTGATGACAATACTTCCATCTGGATAAATGATAATGTATCACTTCTTAACGCAAATAAGAAATATTGACCTATTGAAAATTATTTGTTCATACATTACTTTTAAAAGATCAGTTCTGGGTTTAGCTTTTAAATTAATCATAACAAAAACTGAACCAAATCTGATTAAGGCAAGTTTTTTTTTAAAAAAAATATTTTGGGAAGATTTTTGTCATGATACGGGATTGATCTACACCATCATTGTTTCATAAACAGATAGACAGAGAGTGAAGCCCATATCTTTCTAGCATTGAAGATGTTACCTAGTCAGGTAATAAAACAATTGAAAAACCAAACTCAGAAAGCACAAAGGACTCCAAGGTCACAGTTTATTTATTTAATAAAATTTATTTCATAAAACAAGTTACTCTTTTTGCCTTTAAGTTAAAAACAATAGTAAATAATTATTAAAAACATTAAAAGCTAAAAAAAAAATCTACATCTATGGCCTAACCTATCTAAGATGAAAAATCTTATTTAAAAAAAAAAAAAGTTTAAAAAATTACACATCCTGCTCTGGTGAATGTAGCTGGCAGTGTGAATTGCCATTTATCATTTGTGCCAGACGTAAAAACAAAGATGATCTCTTAGTTGGCAACTGGTTGAAAAATTCAGGGTCTGTAATGCCATTCTCTCTATCACTATCACTGTCAATTGTAATTACAACAGAAGATAGTGGAGAGGAATTGATAGGATTGGTAGACTTAATTCTTTTTGTTTTCTTTTCGTCGTATCTTGATGTACACACACCTTCATAAATGATTTCAACACTTGGGCTTCTTGACCGCTTCTTCTTATGTTGAGTCTCTGTTTGAGGTTGCCGGTCTGCGACACTAACCGCTTTTCCACAAATGGTCTGGTCCTTTGGTAAGGATTTCTTTAGAGAATTGCTTTCTCTTACAGAAGAGGTTTCCTCACTACCCCTCTGGGTGCTCTCCAAGTGACGTGTTTTATATTTCCTTTTCCCACCTGGCTTTTCAGAATGGCCTCTATCTGGATGCCTGGAAGTTCTGGATCTGCTGCTGGATCGACTTCTGGATCTGCTGCTGGATCGACTTCTGGATCTGCTGCTAAATCGGCTTCTTGACCGGTTTCTTGATCGAAGTCTTTCATAACCTCTGATAGCATTTGGACTGTATAAAGCATATTCACCTCTTTTTCTGTTTTTTGGGTAATCGTCTCTCAAATAATAATCAGTGTCTTTACTCCTGGAAATTCCACTATACTCTCTGCTTCGAGATTGTGACCTGCTTAAATCTCTAGATTCAGTGCTTTCACTACTTGGAGAAAGAGAACGGGATGTACTCTTTTCTCGGGTTGATCTCTTTTTATTCTTTTTGTGCTTATGTCTACTGCCATCTCTCTTCTTTTTTCGTTTTTCCCTGCTGCGATGCTTCCTCTTCCTTTTCGAACTGTGATGCTCTCTGTCAGAGTGCTGCATATGCGACTCAGATTTCCTTCTTTTCAATGCATTATATCCACAACAGGCTTCCTTTGGAGAAAAGCTTTGTAATGAAGACGCTTCTCTTAATTTATTTTCATCTTTTTCACTCCTCTTAGATTTCCTTTTTTCATCGGAGAGACAGTCATTAATCTTCAGATTGGCAGTACTGTCTCTGGACCCAGCAGAGGAGGGTGATGCAGATCTACTACCGTCACTATCGCTAAAACTGCGCAATTGCGTAGGTTGCACTTTATTCGTGTCTTCTTTTTCCCCATCATCAGCTGAGATGTCAGAATCCGAGGACAGCTGAACAAGCTCAGGCGTTCTTTCCGCTAAGGGCTTGACATAGTCAACAATAACACAGTTGTCCGAAGAATCACAGCTGTCGCCATTCACCTCTACATTTGCTTGTTCTGACACCTGCAACCCAGTTATATTTTCAGAAGGGTCTTCATCAGAGCTTTCAGAAGAGTCTAGAGCAGTAGCTGCAGAAGCACGAATCTGCTCTAAGTTTGAATAAGACGGGCCAGGCGTTTCGTCATCCCAGGGTGCCTGGCCCGTATCACTTCTGAAAGCATCAACTTCTACTGCCTGGGTCTCAGTCTCATCAGGAGAGATGGTAATAATGGAAGACTCAGAGTTGCTTCCGTCTTCACGTGATGGAGCCGGGCAGTCATAATTTGCATGCTCATCATATGCATCTATGTTGAAAGGGCATCGAGCAAAGTTGACAAATTCGTGTAAGAAGTGTTCTGTGCTTTGGAGTAAAAAAGGCTGTAACTCATTAGAAAATGCTTGGCTTTCTAAATCAAACTTGACCAAATTATTCATTATTATACGTTGTACGATATTAATTAGGGATCCGTGAATCCCAAAAAGAACGGTAAGTTCACGTTTTAACCATGGAACCAGCCTATGAAGGCAGGCAGGATTCCTGCGAAAAAATTCAGCCGATATGTCACGATAACGCCCTCCATCTTCAATACTTCTCACACGTGTGCCAGAACGATACAGACCTTTTCGAAAGCTAATCATCTCTTGCTCTTGAATGTGTCGCATAAATCTACCCTCCAAACTAGCTTGTCGCCTTGATTGAAGCCGTCTGATCATCTGATGCATTTCTGCATCTCTCTGCCTTGTTGTCTGAGTTGATAACCCTTCGAACAAGATCCCACAATTTGGGGAAGACATTGTCCTTCGAGAGGAGGAAGTCCTTTGGGGATTAACACGTGCAGGATGTTCTCCTGTTAAGGTGGTCGGGTAACGGAATCGCCTCCCATTAGGATTAGCAAAAGTTTCCATTTCTGAAGGCCTAACAGAATGCACTTTGTAGTCGTCTGCAGATCGCATGCTGTGCACAATGGAACGAAAGGGCTGTTTACAAAGTGGGCATTCTGCTTTGTTTTTGGACCACTCCAACACACACCGGAAGCAGAATCTGTGCCAACAACGATCCAAATAAGCCACATTTTCAAACAAGTCCAGGCAGATTGGGCACTTAGAATCTGGAGATATTTCCTCTGGCATTGTCTGATGCAGCCTGTTTTTGCCAGGTATGAGTGAATTGTCCTTTGGGAAAAAATTTGCCAGGGGTATCAAGCTCTGAAAATGGAAAAGAAATACAATAATCAGTGTAAACTTGGCATGTTTGTTTGTACTGAAAATTACAACATAAAGATCACCAATTTATCAGATTTAATCTGTCTCCTACAGGGAAATTACTTCTTTCCTCATTCAGATATATTCTCCATTCCTTACATCAGATGGCCCCACTCATGTTATTTAGAAAAACCACGAAGACCTTTTGTTCACCCTTCTTACTTATGTTTTACTGACTTCATTGAAATTTGTGTGACCCCTGTAAGCTGCCCAAAGTCTTTGAGCTTTGGCTAAGGTACAAGTTCAGTAAATGATCATTATCAAACAATTCTACAATTCTACCACTGCCCCAGGGAAAAGGCAACTACTATTTTTTCAACGGAGAAGCTACGGAAATGTTTACAAGTATTTTCAACAGCAGTGCGAAATCCGGGAAAGGATATGGCCATCTGCGTTTAAACTCTCGAAAAGCAGGTATAAAATTTCCCGAATCCTCGGAGTCAGAAGATGATTGACTTGCGTCTCTCCCTCCACTATGCGATATCTCAAAGAGCCGTTGGCTGGGCAAGCCTAGAAGCAACAGCGCCTCTGAGATTATTCAAACGGCCGCTTCTACGCCTGGACGAAGACCAACTGAAGATCCGGAGAGGCGGCGAAGCTATATGCCCATCCCGGCAGCCAATCAGCGACCGCGAAGGGACGCAAGAGTTCGATTTCCGATTACCTACGGAGGGGGGCGGGGAGGGGGGAGAGCCGAACGCTCCGTGGCTGAGACCGTTAAAACGAGCACCGGGGGCAAAAAGAGCCTCTTAGGCAGGAGCAGAGGCGAAGGAACCCCGCTCGGCTCTCTCCCCTCCTCGGGAAAACTAATGGGGAAAAGTGCCCGGAAGATCCGGAGTTTTGCCGGGCGCTCTCCTCCCAAAGAACCCACTTACTTACCGATTTAGACCGTTGGTACCAGCAGCAGTTGCGGCCACTGGCGCCGGCGGCTCGGCTACGTCGCTCTCGGGGGTCACACATGGACGGTGGCACAACCGAAGACAGCTGAGGAGAAGGCTGCTGCTTTGGTTTGCAGCTCTAGCCTTTCCAAACCGGATGCACAACCCCAATGGCAGGCAGGGGAGGAGTTAACTTCCGAGTTAGAAGGGAAATGGGGTAATTTAAAAAAAAAAAACACAGCACGGTTGGGCTTTATTATTTTTTTACCTTTTTCCAATGTCAGCCTAAAGCTTGATGGCGTCACGCTTTCTTTCTTTCTTTCCTTAACAATAAATAAAATTAAATCCATACTGTTGGGCTAAATCTTACACGGCTCCATGACTTCAACTCCCATAAACCTCAGCGATCACGACGGTATTCCCCAAAGCATCCCGGGAGTTATAGTTCAAAAGTTTGTTGCTATTGTAACGTGCAGAGCGGGTGCACCGGCAGGTCCACATTCTCCGCATTCAAAAGGGGGGGGGGGGAAAGCCACATCTCCAATCTTTTCTTACCCATCATGATTGTCAATTTGTCAGTCGATGCGGACAGCCCAAGGAGAAAGCAAGGCTCTTGTCTGCACTGTCTTAACACATATTTACTCACGAGTAAAAACTCGGTTCAACGTTGGAATTCAGTACAGACGTTACCGCTGTCCTATTTACGCTTCCTATTTATTATGAAATTTATATCCGATGCTCAGCAACTGGGCGGTTTACAAAATGTTAAAAATACATCTAAGCCAGAAAAGATCGTAAAAGAAAACAAAAAAGAAGGAAAGGTGGGAATGATAACCAACCAGATGGGAACTGAGAGAAGAGGTTCTTCTCTGTGATGAAATTTGGAAATTTCTGTTGCTTTCTGTTTTCCTAAGGGAGTTTTTGTCCGTACGGTAGATGCTTTGGGGGGGAGAGTTGTGGGAGCGGGGATGGGTAGAAGTCCCACTGAGAACGGCAAAGACTTATTTGGAAGAGGTTCACCCTAGATTTCTCTCAGGCTAGCAGATTTCCACCTTTGTAATGTAGTGGTAGCCACTACATACCTATTCTACACACACAAGTAAATTGCGGAGCATCCGGCTTGCTTAAAAACCTTGATGTTCCTGGCAAGGTGGGGGATTAAATCGGGAGGAAGGAATCAAAGCAACGAAGGGCGACATATTTTTGCTGGAGACCGACGGCGAACATTTGTCCCTGCAGTTGCGAGGAATCGAAGAGACCTCGCCTCCATCTAGTTTCAGGGGACACCTGGCAATCTCCCTGAAGGGTAGGGAAAGAGGAGGGGGAGGGCGGCTTCGGCTCCCTTTTGACTCTCCCGCCTTCCGTTTCCTGCCGCTCCGCGAACATCACTTCCCGAGGCTTCCTGAGCGAGGCGAGGGCTGGGCGCCAACAGGAGAAGCTGGGGGGTGGAATGGCGCCGCTAAGCCGCCGGTCTCTGGAATGGCTCTACTCGCTGGTAAGGCGCTGCTGCTTTCTTAGTCTCCCCCCCCCCCCACCACTCCATTATAGATATCTCCCTACAAAGAAATCCTGGGAGGCCGATTTGCGGGCTCAATCCCGCCTCCGCTGCTCAAAAGCAAGGAGAGGTGCGGGATCTCTCTTTCTCTCCCCCTCCCCCTTGCTCCCCCTCCCTCCAGAATGTAGACACTTTTAATAAAGGGATCCACCCATGCAAGAGATCCTGTGTGGGGTTATTTTGTTGCCTCAAATTTTACTAGCATTATCATTAGCATTTTAAAAGGCAATATTAGTATTATTAGCACGGCCCTCTAGGCCCTTTTTTAACCTTAAGAAAATATGTTTTTCCCTTCTTAGCCAAGGCCATTTCTCTGGTAAGTGAGAACTTGCTATTTCAGCAACTACACAGTAGTGTATTCTGAAAGGTCTTAAATATTAAGGTGACCAATCGTCCTCCTTTAGGGAGGACAGTCCTTTTGTACTCATTTCAATAATAATTAATAGGCATGTAAGCATTATTACAATATAAAATGTTACTGTTACAAATGTTTTTTATTATGCATTTATCATATAGTGTATTCTGTATTGTTGCAATGAATAAAATGTTTTATTTACGATATTTTTTTCTTCAATTTATTTGTGTCCTTCTCATTGTAAAAAAGTTGGTCACCTTACTTAAATACACTTGCAAGTTTTAAGAAACATATAAACTTAGCTGGGAAACACTTTTTTTTCTGCCTTTGACTCCTGGCAAGTTTTCGTAGCAATATTTTAAAGGTAGTTTGCCATTGCTTCCTTCGTATTTTAAAGGTAGTTTGCCATTCCTTCCTTCCTTCCTGCTAGAAAAGTGACACCCAGCTGGCTCTATGCCTAAGACAGGACTAGAACTCATAGTCTCCTGGTTTTAACCACTAGTTCAAACTGATTCCAGTTTTGGCTTACTAGGATTTAAATTACTCCATTATGTATTGTAAACTATGCTTTATAACTTAGCAAATTAAATGGATCCAGCCAACAGGTTTTTTTGACAAAAGTGGTTAATATAAAACTTATTTTTGACAATAATCACTGTAGTGTTGGGGTACAGGTATTGGACTAGGATGGGGAGAGTCAAATTCTGATTCATTCTCAGATATGGAATTTCACTATATATCTTAAGGCCAGCCATACTCTTAACCTAACTGGGATAAAATAGAGACCCTCATGGAAACTCTTGAACTCCTGTGGAAAAGGCAGAATGAACATTTAATAAATAGCAACACTACAGTATATAAGCACGGTCTTAGTAAGACACTAATCTCATATGACCCTCTTCAGCCCCTGGGTTCTTGGAGGTAAGCTGCAAATTTGATTTTGGTGGTGGGGATAAAACAAGTATAAAGAGAGGTTTGACATATCAAATGTACATTTATATTAAGAAGGCAATTTTGTTGTTTTCTTTCACAGATTCTTCTTGCTATTGTATTGCTTTCGTGGGGCTATGTCATTTATGCGACACGAATAGCAGCCAAATGGCAATTGGAGGAGTCATATCCCATACAAGCCCAGAATATTTGAAATATCTCCAGAGTGGAATACCACAAAAATACAGAGACATTCTAGAACTCCATCAATCATAGTCTGCAAAAACATGAATTCCAAACTAGAGTGGTTGAATCTTCAGAAATACAGATAAAGATAGCAGCTATGAACATCTGATACTCAGTACTATGAACATATAATTGAGAAAAATCAGGAAAACATCCTTGAATATCTTAATTCTTAAAAAAAGAGAAATGTATGGTTCAGGCTAGAGCGCAGTATTCCAGGCAGTCTGCAAGCCAAATTACAGAATGCAGCAGTCTTCTGATTGAATAAATAGCCGATAACCCACAGCTGATATGGAAGTAGGCCTAATGAAAGACATAAAGCTGATCAAGAAGCTGATTTAGCAGCAGATCAAGAAATCGATCTAGCAGCAAATCAGGAACTTCCAGGCATCCTAATAGAGGTCATTCTGCAAAGTCATGTGGGAAAAGGACATATCAAATGCAATCACTAGGAGAGCACTCAGAGAGGTAACAAAGAAACCTACAAGAGAAAGCAATGCTCTAAAGACTTTATTACCAAAGCACTAGGCCAGGGGTAGGCAACCTTGGCTCTTTTATGACTCATGGCTGGCTCATGAATTCTGAGAGTTGAAGTCCACGAGTCATAAAAGAGCCAAGGTTGCCCACCCCTGCATTAGGCCATTTGTGGAAAAACCACTAGCATTGCAGACAAGCAAGCTCAAGTGAAAACTCACGAAGAAGAAAAAACAGACAAGCCCAAGTGTTGAAATTATTTATGAAGGGAAACAACAAGGTGTGATAAAAATAAACAATGAAGCCTCATAAAAATGCTACCAATTCCTCTTCGTCATCTTCTGTTAGGAAAGGGCCTTAGTTTTTATAGAGTAGTGACCAAAATTGTGGAAACCTTTTGGGAAAAATGTATTTTTGAGGTTTGATGGCTAATAACACTACTTTTTTTTGGGAGTAGTACCATAAAATTATATATCAATAGAAAGACAATCAAGAATGTAATGCTACAAAGTTTGTTCAGTTATCTGTACTGTATTCTATGAAAAGTTATAGCCAAATAACCAGAAAAAGGAAGCACAACTTGCTTACGTTGATATCAGGTAGCTTTCCTTCACCTGATTGTAGCCAGTGAGCATGAGTGTTTAGAGCAGTGGTTCTCAACCTGTGGGTCGGGACCCCATTTGGGGTCAAACGACATTTCACGGGGGTCGCCAAACAACACAGTCCGCCATTTTTTTCCCCTTTTCCTTAGCTGTGCTATTTCCTTTTATTCTATTGGCTTTTGAAAGCCAATAGAATAGACTCTCTTGAATAGAGTCTAATTCTATTGGCTTTCAAAAGCCAATAGGAATTGTCCAGGCTGTCTCTGCCCTGCTGAGCCTGCCAAAAGTCCCATTCTGCAAACGGTGCTGCACCAGTTGAGTAGTCCTCGACTTACGATCGGTTGGGGGTCGCGGCATTAAAAAGGTTGAGAACCACTGGTTTGAGAGCCAATCAAGTGTCATCTTGTTTTGGCAATGAGCCAATCAGATCACAGTAGGATTCAATTATTGATGTCATGTATTGAAGCTGAGAGGAAGACATTTGTCAGTGTGTTATGTGATTGCTATCAGGTTGGTTGGGGTTTTTTTTCTCCTTTCATTAGTGAGCTTGTAAAACGTAATAAAATTAAAGTAATGGTGCAAAAAGTTGACTGGTTGCCCAGAAAGCGATGTAAAATAGAATTATTAAGTGAACAAGGCTACAGTTATAAAGAAATTAGAAGAAAAATGGGTGGAAACCTAACCAAAGGTGGCATTTCTACTGTAACCTTTTCCCAAAAAGTTTCCACAATTTTGGCCACTACTGTAGTTTGTTATGTTTAATAATAATTGTTACTTGTTTACTATTGTTTTTAACTTTGTCATAAGGCATAAACAATAACTTGTTTTGCCATAAAACAAGAAACAAAAGTGATAAAAATTGGCAAAAAAGAATTTCCAGATGGTTCCAGAATTTCCCAGATGGTCCCCCCCCCCACCGTCACATGGCCAATCAAGATCCAGGGATTTTGCAGCTGGCGTGGTTGTTTCTCATTGCTGTTTCGTGGAGGATCATTAGTGCTGGCTTGATGATTATAGTTGCTATAGTTGCTTTTGTAAGTATTTTAAAATATTCTTTTTCTATGACAGACAAACCAGAATTCATGAACACCAGCTGGCAGTCAACCAGCATGTCCAGAAGTCCCTGCTCTCAAGCCACATCAACAATGAACACCACCATTTCAACTGGGACAAAGCCAGAATCATTGGCCATGCTAAAAATCAGCATGCACGGGAATTTATGGAAGCCTGGTACTCTACAATACAAGATTATCAATAAACACATTGATTTAGAACCAGCATATGAACCTATAAGAAACAGAACCATTCAAGCAACCAATCAACGACGGGACCAACCACCCCCTCACCAGCTGAATTTCACACCACAGCCAGTCAATCACAAGACGTACTGACCACAATACCACAGAAGATCTATATAAACGAAAGAGAAATGGAACAAGACACTTCACCCAAGATCCCGCTGAAGATGTTACCTAGTTTGGTTATGAAATGTTGAGGAGCTAAACGGAAAGCTTGAGAACAACCCACTACCAACCCCCACACACAAACAAAAAACAGTGAGTTTTGGCTTAAATGTGTTGCAAAACAATACATTTCATTTTATAAGTGGTTTGAATTAAATTTGTTAATGGAACCAAGGTTCTAAAATTTTAACTGCCTGTTTGATTTGGTCCCAGCTCTGCAGCAAAATACAAAATTTTAAATTAACACCAATAAAACACTTAGTGTCAGCTATGTACAGATGTGGTTTTTTGCAGTGACCTGTCTTCCTTTGAAAACTGTGAAACAGAATCTTAGTGTGATGAGCTTCAAGGCTGCAAGCATCTTTGCCTGAAGGCAAGACCTTCACATATCTTCCATCTCTGTTTTACCAGCATCACTACCACACCTTCTAATTTGAACATACCAGTAATATAGTAAGCACCAATATAACTTGGGAAATGTGTTGTTCTTTCACTATTAAGAAACGGTGTTATTCACTCATGTGCTGTTATCCAATGATAGAGGTATTTTCCAGAAGCCTAGTAAAAATGAGTTCCTCCTATTTGAAAGTGGCTATATTCTGGTTTTACTTGGCTGCAGGGAATTTTGCTGAGAACACATTGAGGTCAAATCTACTGATTCCATAATACAAGGAATTGAAAAGATCCCTAAGATGGGAAAAGTCTATCTGATAAATTTCAAAGAACATCCAAATTATTACTTTCTTCATAATCATTATTCTGCTGTTTTTGTTTATAGCTTACTCCCCCGTGGGATTGTTTAAAGAAAATCTGCAAATTATCCAGTAAGTTGTTTTTGTTTATGTTCTTTGTAATATCTATTTGTGTAAAAAAAAACAAAAAAGTTAAGGTTGTAGATTAAGGAAAAACTAGGCTTAATTTTTTTTATTTCATTTAACTTTTGCCTTCAAATCATTTTTGACTAAAATGACTGCAGGTTTTTTGACAAGGTTGTTCCGAAGTGATTTGGCCTTTCTAAGGCTGAGAAGAGAGGTACTAGCCCAAAGCCACCCAGCTGCCATTGTGCCTAAGACAGGACTAAAACTTGCCCAGCACCTTTAACCACTTTCTCAATCAAGAATATCTACCAAATTAGAAAAGGAACCCAAAAATATTCTTTGAAAATAATGGGATGTTGCTTGTTTACTTAGAGATGACTTTAAAATATTCTCTATAGTAGCCATTTGTGAATTCTGAATACTGAACTCCATTAACAAATGCAAGTTTGAAGGATACATTTACTTTTATGACCTGTAAAATGTTTTATTTTTATGGCAATAAAAATTGGGGCTACTTCCATTTGACTTACACCAATTTGATATATACCTAGGATGTCTAAGTTAAGAAAAACATCTCTTGTATAAATTGTGCATAAATAGTACCAATCTTCCTCTGGAAAATAAAAACATGGAGGTAGTGTATGTTTTCTACATAGTTCTTTTTTTTTTTTTTTTCAATTTATCAGGGAGATGCGATGGAGGAAAAAGGAATTCCACCATCACAAGGACCTGCAGCAGAAATACCAATCTGTGGGGATTGAGAGACTCAAGGACCTGCAAAACAAAAAATATATAGTTTCCTATAAAAATGAATATATAATTTAAAATGGATAGTAAGAGACTTAATGATTTTTGGCTACTGTGGGGCTATGGGGGAGGCAGTGCTATGCTGGGATGGTCTCTTAAGTGCAGTCACTAATCATGTATAGACACTGAATCCAACAACAAAGTATTTTATTTTGGTTATTGATAGGCCTTAGAAAACATACAATTTAGAAACAACATTAAAAGATAAATAAAACAAAATGGAATAAAGAGTTACAGTGAACATAGCAGCCAAAGAAATTAAACTTTCTTCATTCAGGTAAATCATTTTGAACCCTGAGGCTATTCACACTAAAGCTTCATAAATATACCCAGAACTAATAAATAGGCAGGTTAGGGGTTACTGTTATTACTAAGCTTGGAGAAAATGTAATTTTAATTTAGATTTAGTAAGGTTGTTTAGCAAAATTTGATGACATTGAAAAAGTGCATCATCTAAGATGATTGGGATAAAAATCCATTAAGGTTTGAGTATTGTACCAGAGAGGTAGAGAGAAAAAGTTCGTCTACAAGAGAAAGTCTAAAGCTTCTGAAGAAATCTTTACCAAAGCACCAGGCCATTTGCAGAAAGGCAGCTAACATTGCAGACAAGCAAGCTCAAGCTGAAACTCAACAAGAAAAGAAGAAAAAACGGTCAAGAAGCCCAGGCATTGAAATTATTTACGAAGGGATAGTCGCTCGTATAACAAGGTGTGATAAAAAGAAAGAAATCTGTATCTAGATCTGCATCACCATCCTCCATTGGGTCCATAGATGGGAATGCCAGTAGTGGGGGTTATAGGGACATATCGGCTAATTTTTTCCATAGGAATCCTGGCTGCCTTCAGAGGCTGCCTCCCTGGTTTAAACGTGAGCTTACAGTCCTGTTTGGAATTCATGATTCTCCAATTCATATTGTGCAATATTATATATAATAATTTGATTACGTTTGATCTAGAAAGCCAGGCATGTGGTAATGAATTTACAACCTTTCTTATTCCAAAGTAAGGAAGGCTTTTTACATGAATTTATCAACTTTGCTAGATATCCTTTAACATAGATCTAGATGACAGGCATGCAAATTATGACTATCCGGCTCCATCTCGTGAGCAAGGAAGCAACTCTGAATCTTCGAATATCACAATCTCTCCCAATGAGACTGAAACCCCAAGTACCAGAACGTAATGCTTTCAGAAGTGATACAGGCCAGGCACCCTAGGAGGATGAAAACGCCTGGCCCATCTTATTCCAATTTAGAGCAGATTCGTGCTTCTGCATCTACTGCTTTAGATACTTCTGAAAATTCTGATGAAGAACGTTCTGCAAACATAATTGGGTTGCAGATGTCATTACCAGCAAACATAGAAGTGAATGATGACTGTCACAATTTTTTGACAATTGTGTTGTTGACTATGTAAAACCATTAGCTGAGAGAACTCCTGAACTTGTTCCGCTGTCCTTAGACTCTGAGATTTCAGCTGATGATAAAGACATGAATAAAGTGCAGCCTATGGCTGCACACATAGCTGTCCTCACCAGCAGGTCTTCCTCACCACATATAATGTGTCTATACCCTCTAAGTCAGGGGTGTCAAACTGCCGGCCCAAGGGCCGGATGCATCACACGGAAACTGCACTCACCTCAGCTCCGGCAAGGGGAAAAAAGTATGTGATGTGGCAAGTTTGACATCCCTGCTCTAAGTCTTCCATCTCGTAGCAAAAATGTGGGAAGGAAGACTTAGATGGTACGGGCATATTGTACATGGTAAAAAAGACTCGCGTAGGGAAGACCGCCATGCCTCTGGATCCTGATGGCCAGTAACCTTGTGGCAGACCCAAGAAAAGGTGGATGGATTGCATCAAGACGGACATGAAATACGTGGGCGTTGCCCCCGAAGGTGCCCTGGATCGAGTCAAATGGAGATGGTTTTGCCGATAAGTGGGAATATAGTGGGAATAGCACTGGGAAGAAGATTCAAGTGCAACCTATCCAATTGCATAGCTTTAGTGATAACTGATGCTAGTAGATCTGCATCACCATCCTCTGCCAGGTGCAGAGATGGTGCTGCCAATCATAAGAATAATGAATGTCTCTCCAGTGAGAAAATGAGAGGAGTGGAAAAAGACAATAAATTAAGAGAAACATTTTAAATTAATATATAGTCCTTGTTAAGTATTCCTAGAAAAGTTAGTTCTCTTTGTTAAAAGCTTTTGCTTTGTAGTTTAATATTTAGATGTCCTTATACATATTGTTTACTTTATGTAGGCTCAATGAAAAGGCCTTAAGTTTTTAATGTTTTTAATTAACAATAGTTGAGGCCACCAAAAGAGTAAGAACCAGAACGCTGTATCTCCCTCGACACCTGAAGCGGTGAAAGAAGTTAGGAAGAATGTTTTTAATAATTACTTGTTTACTATTGCTTTGAACTTTGCTGTAAGGCATAAAGAATAACAATTTTAGTAAATTAAATTGTCATAAAATTGAGCCCAATTCATTTTACGACATTTTTGACATGATCCTAATGGGCAGGCTCCAGTATGTTCATCTTTCAAGGATTACTTGTGTTTATGTTAAGTATTACTAAAGTCTTTCATCTTTCCTCTGAGTTACAATTTTTTGCTTTGTATTTTAACCAATAGGTAGGTGTCCTTGTGCATATTGTTTATCTTACATAGCTGGATGAAAAGGCCTTAGTTTGTATTGTTTTTAATGTTTTTAGTATTTGTTTTTGTTAACTGTTGTTTTTAACTTTGCTGTAAGGCCTAAGGAATAACTCGTTTTATGAAATAAATAAATTAAAATGTGACCTTTGAGTCCTTGGTGTTTTCTAAGTTTGTTTCATTATCAGACTAGGTAACGTCTTCCATAATAGAAAGGTGTGGGCTTTGCTCTGTTGATATAGCCTATTAATTAGTGACTGTAGATCAGGGGTAGGCAACCTTGGCTCTGGTGTAGATCAATCCCATATATAACCTTCCCCAAAGATTGTAAGAAAACTTACCCTAATCAGATTTGGTTTAGTTTTTGTTATATGCTTATTTCAGTTTAAAAGCTAAAGCCAGAAATGATTTGTTAAAAGTAATATATGCATAAATTATCAATAGGCTAATATATCTCATTGGGTGAAGATGTGATACATTACCATTTATCCAGATAAAAGAACTGACATCACAAGGGCATGGTTGGCCTTTATTAAATTAGTACTGTTCTATGTAGGTCCCACAACTAAAAACTTCATGTGACTATTCCTACTAAGTCATGAATTGCGATTCATTTTTTTTAATGCTAGAGGCATTAAAATTAAATTAAGGTCTCCGGCAGCCTTATGACTGAATACCTGGTTTTCTAAAATATCAGTAGAATGAAACCGGCCTCAGTTTCCTTATCAAATAATCACTGTCTGACGTATTCTGGGTCAGGTTACTTACAGTAAACTCTGATCATGCAATAATTTACCCTCTTGTGCTTGTTAGTGAATAGCATTACTTTGCTAGTGGTATCATTAATCTGCAATGATAGAATGTCACAGGAGCTAGCAAGAGCATATACCACTTCCTAAATCTACTGGTAGATCTACAGGTGGTTCTCATCAGGTGGTTCTCATTTGGCATCTGCCTTGTGCAGCAAGCGTTCAGTTATGATAGCAATGAAAAAGTGCAACCAATCTTCTCATTTACAACATTCGCAGGTCTGTAAAACAAAGGAAAGCCAAAGTAAGAATTTAAGCAGTCACCATTTCACTTAGCAAACCCCTCATTTAACAACTGAGTTGTCTGTCCCAATTGTGATTGCTAAATAAGGACAGGCGTTTTAGAATGTCCTGATATCTGCATGAAACAGTCAAAATTTGTAGAAGATAATCTAAAGCACCAAGTGGATTAATATAGAAATTGAACAATAATGGAGTCAGGATGCATCCTGGCCTAGCCCCTAAAATTTGGATTTTTTTAAAGCAGGTGCCCTTGGCTACTGCTATGAACGCCAAGAGATGTGTTCACATCATTTTGACATCAAGAGCAGTAGATATGTAGATCATAATTTATGTCCACATTAGATCAGGTTATATGTGAATCTAGGATCAACTTAATGTTGGTTATAAACCTAGATTAGTTTTGGAATTTTCCTGCCCAATAAAGGCTGACTGTAAAACAGAATGCCCTGGCCAAAAGTCAAATTGTTGCCCTGCCATACAGATATTTGATATACAACTGACTGATTATACAGATTAATTGATCTGTAGTTTGGGGACAACTTTTATTCAACTTCAGGGTATATTGTAGATATTATTGACACTTCTATTAAATCTGTTAGTATTCCTGATTTAGTAGCTGACTTTGGACTTTATAGAAACTGCAGATAAAATTAAACAAATGAGTAAATTCAAAATATTACAGATTGGCTACCAAGCACTCAGTTAAAATAACAATTCTTTAATTGATATAATAAAAGTAGTGAACCAAAGAAAATAGACTAAAGTTATACTTTAATTTATATAAATTACTATGAAGTAAAATTAAATATTCCTTTAAAAATGTCCCTAATTAGATAATCTTGGCCTTTGGCAATACATTGTAGACATATTTTATGAAACATACCAGTATGATGAGGATTTGTCTTCAGAATAGCATTAAACAGCTTGAACAATCTTTTAACTTCAAATTTTCACTGGATACTACGTACATTTTTGCTAAACCTTCCACAGATATCCAGGTATTTATTTCTGTACCATTGAAAGCAGTGTAGGAGTGTAACTTTTAACTTGAAAACCAGTTTCTTGCACAAAGTATCTAGTTATTTTTCCATAATAATGACTCTTTGGGCTTGCAGTTATCCTTGTAGCCGTAGTCTTCTGAATCACATTAAAATAAGCAGTAAAGTGGAGAAAATGTAAAATTCTCTTTAAAAAATGACATTCAAGGATATTTTTTCAATTATGTTAATAGTACTGTACCAGATGTTCACAGCTGTTTTGTTATCTTTATCTGTATTTCTGAAGCTTCAGTATTACTCCTGAGTCAACCACTCTTGTTTGGAATTCATGTTTTTGCAGATTATGATTTATGGAGTTCTAGAATGTCTCTGTATTTCTGTGGTATTCCACTCTGGAGATGTCTCAAGTATTCTGGCCTTGTATGGGATACGACTCCTCCAATTGCCATTTGGCTGCTATTCGTGTTGCGTAAATGACATAGCCCCATGAAAGCAATACAATAGCAAGAAGAATCTGTGAAAGAAAACAAAATAGCCTTCTTAATATAAATGTACATTTGATATGTCAAACCTCTCTTTATACTTGTTTTATCCCCACCACCAAAATTAAATTTGCAGCTTACCTCCAAGAACCCAGGGGCTGAAGAGGGTCATATGAGATTAGTGTCTTACTAAGACCGTGCTTATATACTGTAGTGTTGCTATTTATTAAATGTTCATTCTATCTTTTCCACAGGAGTTCAAAAGTTTCCATGAGGGTCTCTATTTTATCCCAGTTAGGTTAAGAGTATGGCTGGCCTTAAGATATATAGTGAAATTCCATATCTGAGAATAAATCAGAACTTAACTCTCCCCATCCTAGTCCAATACCTGCACCCCAACACCATAGTGATTATTGTCAAAAATAAGTTTTATATTAACCACTTTTGTCAAAAACAAAAATCAGTTGGCTGGATGCATTTAATTTACTAAGTTATAAAACATAGTTTACAATACATAATGATCTAATTTAGATCCCAGTAAGCCAAAATTGGAACCAGTTTGGTCTAGTGTTTAAGGCACCAGAGTAGAAACCAGGAGACTATGAGTTCTAGTCCTGCCTTAGGCATGGAGCCAGCTGGGTGATTTTAGACCATTCATTTTTCTCTCAGCCCCATGAAGGAAGCATTGGCAAACTACCTCTAAAATATTGCCAGAAAAAACAGCAAGAATTCCAGGCAGTTGTCAGGAATCCAAAGGCAGAAGCCAAACATTGAGGGCTAAAATATTAGGTAAACATGGTTTAACAAGAAACCAAAAAAGTTCGTGCTTATCTCAGATGTTTAGGTAAGATTAGAACAAAGCTCATAAGACTTCTCATCTAACTTAATTTAGTTTCTCCCAAAAATTCTGTTTTTCACAATTCACTTTTAAAGAATGGACAGGTTTTTTTAATTATTGCAACTGCTGGACAGCAGGGATTCAGAAAAAAATATGGATTAAGTTTCAAATCCTGCAGATATTTACCAATAAGCACAGACATAAAATGTGCCCACCCAAAAGAAACTGAGAGACCTTGAGTGCTAGAACTGCCTTAGGCAGGAAGCCAGTTAAGTAATGTTGGGCCAGTCATTCTCTCAGCTCTAAGGAAGGAGAAACCGGCAAGCTATTTTTTGTGGTTGCCAAGTAAAGCACAGCGACTTCTTCAGGCAGTCACCAGGCATGAAAAATGACTTGAAGAAACAACATTATAAAGGACTAAATTGAAACCCGTATTTGATTGAACTTAACTAAAGCCTAGTTTTTGATTAAAGTTACAAAGAAAGGCAAGAAGCCATGTCCTAAAGTGGGGCAATGATCTATTCCGTACAATCTCAGTTCCAGATTTGGCACATCTGTAAATTCTTGATACAGCTCCCCTATAGACAACCAGCTACTGAGATTAAAAGGGGGATGGGAAATGCCAGGATCATTATAACTGGAAACTTGGTCAAATGCCAAGGGTTGAGATGGTCCAGCCATAGAAGGTAATATTGTTTCTAGACAACTTAGAGACCTCCATGCAAAGTCTTGGCGTAGAACTGATAACAACCTGTTTCCTGAATTTGAGAGACACAAAGGTGCTTCTTTGTCCACCTGAAAATACAAATCACCAAGTAATTCAAGCAAAGTAAAAAGCATGTATTAATGGAAAGGGTGTGTTGCAAAGGTCTTTCATAGGGTATCAATGAAATCAATCATTTGTGTATGTAGTAAGTCAAGTGATCAAACAACAAAAGACAACGATTACATGCAAGACTTGAACAATAGAAAACCACTGTTTCTAAGTAACATCCCACAAGTGGCAAAGTTATGGGTTACATTTCTCTCTTCCAGCTAAGTTAATATGTTTCTTAAAATTGCAAGTGTATTCAAGGATTGCTATAAATGCTAATAAATAAAGTCTAACATTTGAGGCAACAAAATAACCCCACACGGGGTCTCTCGCATGGGTGGATCCCTTTATTAAAAGTGTCTCATATTCTGGAGGGAGGGGGGGGAGAGGGGGAGGGAGAGAGGGAGGGAAGGGGAGAGAGAGAGAAAGAGAGAGATCCCCACCGCTCCTTGCTTTTGAGCAGCAGAGACGGGATTGAGCCCGTAAATCGGCCTCCCAGGATTTCTTTGTAGGGAGATACCGTGTCCCGCTCCCCCAAGCAACAAAATAAATGGGGGCGGGAGAGACTAAGAAAGCAGCAACGCCTTACCAGCGAGTAGAGCCATTCCAGAGATCGGCGGTTTAACAGCGCCATTCTCCCCCCGCTTCTCGCGTCCTCGCCCCGCCCTCGCCTCGCTCAGGAAGCCTCAGGAAGTGATGTTCGCGGAATGGCAGGAAACGGAAAGCGGGAGAGCCATTTTTGTTAAGGGAACCAAAGCCACCGCCCCCTCCTCCTCCTCCTCCTCCCTCCCTCCTCTTCGGGAAGGGAGATTCCCAGGTATGTGTTAAGACAGTACAGACAAGAGCCTTGCTTTCTCCTTGCTTTTGAGCAGCAGAGACGGGATTGAGCCCGTAAATCGGCCTCCCAGGATTTCTTTGTAGGGAGATACCGTGTCCCGCTCCCCCAAGCAACAAAATAAATGGGGGCGGGAAAATAAATACCGTGTCCCGCTCCCCCAAGCAACAAAATAAATTTATCGATTGATAAATTGATAATCCTGATGGGTAAGAAAAAATTGGAAATGTGGCTTTCCCCCCTCTTTTGAGTGCGGAGAATGTGGACTTGCCGGTGCACGTTACAATAGCAACAAACTTTTGAACTATAACTCCCGAGATGGTTTGGGGGATACCGTCGTGATCGCTAAGACTTATGGGAGTTGAAGTCATGGAATCGTATAAGATTTAGCCCAACCAAGTATGGATTTAACTATTTATTATTAAGGACAGAAAGCGTGACGTCACCAAGCATTGGACTGACATTGAAAAAATGTAAAAAAAAAAAAAAAAGTAAAGGCCAATCATACTGTGATTTGTTGTTGTTTTTTCAAAAATATTACCTCCTTCCAAAGCTGGCTGAGGAATTCTGGGAGTTGAAGTCCACAAGTCTTAAAGTTGCCAAGGTTGAGAACCCCTGCTTTTTCCAGATGAAGAAGTGGTGTTTTGTATAATCTCAGAGGCACCCTTGCCCAGCCATCAGCTCTTTTAGATGTAGCATAGTGGAGCGAGAGACGCAAGTCAATCTTCTGACTCCGAGGATTCGGAACAGTTCTGTTAATATTTTTTATACCCTGTCTGCTTTTTGAGAGTTTAAATGCAGATGGCCGTATCTTTTCCCGGATTTCGCATTACTGTTGAAAATGTTCGTAAACATCTCCATAGTTTTTCCATTGAAAAAGTGGTTACCTTTTCCCCTCGAGGCAGTGGTAGAATTGTACAATTGTTTGATAATCATTTATTGAACATTTATGCCACCCAAAGCTTAAGAGGCCTAGACGAGCTGATACTGCCTTTTAAAATGCTAATAATAATGCTAATAAAATTTGAGGCAATAAAATAACCACACAGGGTCTCTCGCGTGGGTGAACATCCTGCATGTGTTAATCCCCAAAGGACTCCTTCTTTTGAAGCACAATGTCTTCCCCAAATTGTTCGAAGGTCATCAACTCAGATGACAAGGCAGAGCGTTGCAGATCAAGGCGGCTTGCATCAAGGCGACAAGCTAGTTTGGAGGGGAGATTTATGTGGAACATTCAAGAGCAAGGGATAATTAGCTTTTGAAAAGCTAATTCTGGCACATGTGTGAGAAGTATTGAAGATGGAGAGCATTATAGCGACTTATTGACTGGATTTTTCCACAGGAATCCTGCCTGCCTTCATAAGCTGGTTCCATGGTTAAAACGTGAGCTTACAGTTCTGTTTGGTATTCATGTATCGCTAATATTGTACAATGTATAATAATGAATACTTTGATCAAGTTTGATCTAGAAAGCCAGGCATTTGCTAATTACAACCTTTCTTATTCCAAAGTACAGAACACTTCTTACATGAATTTATCGACTTTGCTCCATGTCCTTTTAACATAGATGCGTATGACGAGCATGCAAATTATGACTGTCTGGCTCCATCACGTGAAGACGGAAGCAACTCTGAGTCTTCTATTATTACCATCTCTCCCAATGAGACTGAAACCCAGGCACCAGAAGTTAATGCTTTCAGAAGTGATACAGGCCAGGCACCCTAGGATGATGAAACGCCTGACCCAAAAATGTGCAGTATTCTGACAGCACCATGATTTGAAAAGGAAGAAGAAACATCACCGCAGGGGAAAACAAAACAAAAAATAAAAGAGATGGCAGTAAACATAAGCACACAGCCCAAATTATAGAATGGAGACTTTTTTTGAATAAATACATAGCCGGTATTCCAGAGCCGATGTTGAAAGTAGGCCTTTCAATGAATTTAATGGATTTCTATTTTTGATCTAGAATTTTAATTTGTATACCTGCCCACTTGCATATGACTTGCGAGGGTCAGGGGGCTTAACAAAAGTTAAAAACAATTGTAAACAATAATCCAAACTGTTGTGCTTGGGAAAAGGGGAATCACAATAAGGACATTCAAACTTGAGTTTTGAGTTTGACATTCAAGCCACTCATATATGCCAGATGTAAAAACAAAGATCATCTGTTAGTAACTAATTGAAAGGTTCCGTTTCTGTGGTGCCATTCTATCATTATTACTGTCAACTGCAATTACAACAGAAGATATTGAGAGGAATTGGTAGGATTTTTATCAGACTTAATTCTTTTTTTTTGTCACACCGTGTTGTATCAGTGACTTTCCCTTAATAAATTATCTCAATGCTTGGGCTTCTTGACTGTTTTTTCTTTTCTGATTGAATTTGCCTGTTTACGCTAGCTGCCTTTCTGCAAATGGCTGGGCGCTTTGGTAAAAATTTCTTCAGAGTACTGACTTTCTCTTGTAGAAGAGGTTTCCTTGCTGCCTCTCTGGTGTAATACCCAGACCTTAATGGCTTTTTATCCCAATCATTTTTTAGCTGATGCACTCTTTCAATGTCAAATCTGCTTAACAGCCATCAGGAGTCAACAGGCTCTTACTAGACTTAATTAAAATTAAATTAAATTTTCTCC
Organism: Crotalus tigris; assembly: GCF_016545835.1. Lineage (NCBI taxonomy): Eukaryota > Metazoa > Chordata > Lepidosauria > Squamata > Viperidae > Crotalus > Crotalus tigris. The sequence goes on along the minus strand of NW_024096858.1, from coordinate 42,078 downwards.
AAGCTTAGTAATAGCAGTTAGCACTAACCCTATTTATCTGTTCTGGATATATTTATGATGGTCTCCACACGGATGCTTTAGTGTGAGTAGCTCAGGGTTCAAAGTGATTTACCTGAATGATGAAAGTTTTGACTTTTGTTGGCTACTATGTTCACCTTGATCCTTTATTCCATTCTGTTTTTATCTTTTAATGTTTCTAAGTTGTGATTTATCTTTAATATTTCTAAGTTGTGTGTTTTCTAAAGCCTATCAATAACCAAAATAAAGTACTTTGTTGTTGGATTCAGTATCTATACATGTTTAGTGACTGTACTTAAGACACCAATCCAGTATAGCGCTGCCTCCCCCATATCCCCACAATAGCCAAAAATCATTAAGTCTCTTACTATCCATTTTGAATTATATATTCATATATATAGGAAACTGTTTTTTTTTTCTTCATTTTGCAGGTCCTTGAGTCTCTCAGTCCTCACAGATTGGTATTTCTGCTGAAGTTCCTTGTGATGGTGGAATTCCCTTTTCCTCCATCCTGTCTCCCTGATAAGTGAAGGAGAAAAAAAAATCAGAATGTGAAAATATTTTAAGAAAAACATACACTAAGTACCTCAATGTTTTTATTTTCCAGATGAAGATTTGGTAAGTATTATGCATAATTTATACCAGAGTTATTTTTCTTAATTTAGAAATCTTTGTTATACAACAAATTGGTATAGGTCAAATGGAGGTAGCCCCAGTTTTTTATTGCCATAAAAATAAAACATTTTACAGTTCATAAGAGTAAATGTCTACTTCAAACTTGCATTTGTAACTCAAGTTCAGTATTCAGAGTTCAGAAATGGCTGCTACAAAGAATATTCTAAAGCCATCTAAGCAATGAAACAACATACCCACTATTTTCAAGGAATACTTTTGTGATCCTTTTTTAATTTAGCAGATGCTCCTGATTGAGGAAGTAATTAAATGTGCTGAGCAAGTTTAAGTCCTATGTTAGGCAGGAAGCCAACTGGTTGACTTTGAGCCAGTACCTCTCTCAGCCCTAGGAAGGAAGGCCAAACCACTTCTGAAAAACCTTGCCAAGAAAACTGTAATCACATTAGTCAAAACTGATTTGAAGGCAAAAATTAAATGAAATACAGTAAGCTTATATTTTCCTTTACAATCTTAAGGTTTTGTTTTTTTTTACACAAATAGATGTTACATAGCATATTAAGACAACTTACTGGATATATTGAATGCTGTTTTTCAACAATCCCATGGGGAGTAAGCTGTAAACAAAAACCATGGAATAATGATTATGAAGAAGGCAACAATTTTAATGCTCTTTGAAATTTATCAAACAGACTTTTCCCATCTTGTAATATTTTCAATTCCTTCTAGTATAGAATCAGTACATTTGTTTTTCAGCAAAATCCTCTGCAGCCAAGTAAAACCAGAACATAGGCACTTTCATGAATAGGAGGAACACTCATTTTTACTAGGCTTCTGGAAAATACCTCTATCATTGGATAACAGCACATGAGTGAATAACACTGTTTCTTAATAGTGAATGAACAACCCATTTTTCAAGCTACACTGATGCTTACTAAATATATTACTGGTACAGTCAAATGGCGGTATTAGAAGGGGGTGTAGTGGTGCTGGTAAAAGAGAAACAAGATATCGGAAGGTCTTAATAATAATAAAGTTGGAAGGAACCTTGAAGGTCATCTAGTCCAGCCCCCTGCTCAGGCAGGAAACCTTATACCATTTCAGACAAATGGCTGTCCAGTGTCTTCTGAAAAACTTCCAGTGTTGGAGCATTCACCGCTTCTGGAGGCACGTTGTTCCACTGATTAATTGTTCTAACTGTCAGGAAATTTCTCCTTAGTTAATTTTCATCCATTGCTTCTTGTCCTGCCTTCAGGTGCTTTGGCGAATAGCTTGACTCCCTCTTCTTTTTGGCAGCCCCTGAGATATTGGAACACTGCTATCATGTCCCCCCTCATCCGTCTCTTCATTAGACTAGAGACATACCCAATTCCAGCAACCATTCCTTATATGTTTTAGCCTCCAGTCCCCTAATCATCTTTGTTGCTCTTCTCTGCACTTTCTAGAGTCTCAACATCTTTTTTACATTGTGGTGACCAAAACTGGATGCAGTACTCCAAGTGTGGCCTTACCCAAGGCATTGTAAAATGGTAATATGTCTTGTCTACAGGCAAACAGATGTTTGCAGAATTAGAGCTCATCACACTAAAATTCTATTTTAGTTTTCAAAGGAAAACACAGGTCACTGCAGAAACATCTGCACATAGTTGCCGCTAAGTGTTAACAGGCTGTTCGAACAATGCTATACTGACAAATGAGGTGAAAGCAGAACTGCTAGGTATTAATGGAAAACACTACATTTGGGGTGGGGGAACTCATTGAAATGCTGCTTTGCAACAAAATATCTTCATTGCAACCATGAAAAATGATGGTGGAATCAACATGGCTCTGGGCAGATTTCTGGCCTGTGACCCAAATTGCTCACGATTATTGAGTGACTGATGGATAATTTGCAGCAGATATCAAGGCAGGATCCATTAGGTAAAGTGGCTACCATTTGGGAGGAGAGAAGGGGAAACAACTAGGCTGGAACAATGGTGGAAACAAACAAAAAATTTAATAGGGAGAAACAAAATTCATCTAAGTGAGACAAATGAAAGAAACATATACAGGATGGGGAAAATCTTGCTTAAGAACAGCACATATAAAGAGAACCTGGCTGTACTGGTGGGATCACAAGCTCAACATGTCCCAGCACTGTAATGCAGCTACACAAAAAAAGCCAGTAATATCTTGAGGAGCATCAAGAGAAACAGATATCAGATGACACAAAAGTAATTATCCCACTCTACTCTGCCTTAAGCCTCATCTGGAGTATCATATTCAGTTCTCCACAACTCAGTTTAAAAGATATTGATAAACTGGAGCGAGTCCAGAGAAGGGTTACCAAGATGGTGAAAGGAGTGGAAATCAAATCATTCCTACGAGGAATGATTAAAAGATATAAATAAGGTTAGCAGAAGAGAGGTTTGAAAGTGGATGTGATAACTATCTCAAATATCTGTCACATTTTAGAGGGTTCTGACTTTTCTTATTTGGTCCAGTGGATAAGGATAGAATTAATGAGATGAAACTTCAAGGATATAATCTCACCGGCTCAAGGTTGACTCAGCCTTCCATCCTTCTGGGGTAGGTAAAATGAGGACCCAGATTGTTGGGGGCAATGTAAATATATATACAAATTGCTTACTGGTGTACACCGCTTAGAGAGTGCTTGCACTTAAAGCGGTATATAAGTCTCATAAATAAATAAATAAATATAGATAAGATACATAGAAAAACATCTTGACAGGAGGAACTGTCAATCAATGCAATCGGTTACCTCATGGAGTAGTATCTTCCCTTCCCTGGAAGTTTTTTTTTTAAAAAGCTGGATAGTTCTATATTGGGGATGAGGCAGTGAATACTGCAATGTGCAGGGAATTGAATTTGGTGACCTTTTGGGTCACTTTCAACTTTATGATTCAGGACTGTACTACTAAGTTCTAGAGAAGAATATCAGAGTATTATTGAGTATAAGTTGAAACTTACACAAACATGAGCCATGCAGCACAATGATTCTAAATACGCAAGAGAACATCTATTGCAGAGGAATTTTTTCATTCCAAAATGATCGAGTCAAACCCCAGACCTTACTCAATTAAATTATTGTGATGTCACCTAAAGCAAGCAGCTCATGCAAGATTAGAAGTATCACTGAAAATACTTCCAAGGCAATATGCTGATAGCAACAGGAAAAGAAACAATGTTAAAGTCATTACTGTTAAAAGAATAGCTCAGTTATTAAATCTAACACTTCATTACCATTTCCCACAAAACAATTAATATTGGCTCAATCTGCTCAGGAAAGTTATTGACACAATGCATTGTTCTTTATGTGCTTTAACCAGAATCTCTCACCCCTTAAAAGGATTTAGACAAAGCTCTGATCACACTGGAGGCATTCATAATTATTATTTTGTAGTAGCATGGTATCAAAAGATCTTTGCATGTTGCGTTTTCTTGGTGGGTGTGTATCAGATTAGAAAGAGAGAGATCACCTTTGATACTTCCATTGGATCTCAGATTAACTGAATAGTAAAAAAATATGTGTTTCTTTTTTCCTATTCTACCATTCCAAACCAAATCATGAGTGCTGAGTTCAGTAATAATTCTTAAAGGGCAGGCACTCGTCCAATCAGGAAACAGGGCCATCCTAAATCCCTGCTTCCTCAGAAAAAACTCTGTTGTGTCTCAGAAGCTAAAATAGAAGGCATTCTATTTTATCCAGCACTCTGAATTGGGGGTTGGGGGGAGGAGGAACTTTAACATTTCTTAAGTCTAGCTTTCTAATATCAGAAACAGAATGTGTTATTGGAATTAAATCAGCAAAAAGATGTACACCCCACATACATACATACCTGGACATGATACTTGACAATATAATGGGCAAGCCAGAGAGGAATAAAGAGGTTTATTATAGTAAATTTTCCAGCGTTGTAGATATTGAATACCTAAAAATAAATTTAAAAATTAGTTCTTTAAAACTTGATTACATCAATACAATTTCATTGGATTTGTTGAAATTTAAAAATTATGTTTAATGTTATTTTTAACATAGCAAACTGTGGTATAATCTTGTAGGAATAAATCTGCCTTCTGAAATAGCCTCAAGGTAAGAAAGATTTGTCTCTATACATTTATTTATCATTTTATCCTGCACTAAACTATATTTTTATGCATAGCTGAATTAGCCGTAAAGCTAATTCATTTCAAATAAATTTTCATAAATCAATTTATTGGACATAGATAGGAAAATTCACACAAAATGGAAGAAAAGCTTCTCAGCTCTTCCCAGCATGCTGAAAGATAAAGGTAGCTTGCAGTATGTGGTTATCTCTCAGAGACTTTATATAAATGTACTTTATCCCCAAACTAAAAACTTTCACATATTTGCCAAATTCCTTTATGAAAACAGCCTGTTTTGTTCTCTGAATATAGGAAATCCCAGATATATTACAGAAATACACTACCCAGGCCTCACTTCCTTTGTGGAACACTGCCTTTTAATTGCATCCTATCTTTTTCAACAACTCTAAGGGTTTCTATGGCAGCTGTAATTTAGTTTCTCATTGTTTTTCAAAAACAGAAGGCTGAAAAATTACGGTATGTTAGAAAATATTCCTGGGTTTCAGTGGAGTTACTCTGAACATACACATCACATATGTATTAAAGATGTTTTGTTATTTTGGCAATACTGGGGACCTGAATGAGATTAATCATCTCTGTCAATGAAGACTATAGAATACTAGTCCTCAATTTATAACAGTTTATTTAGTGACCATTCAAAGTTACAATGGTACTGAAAAAAGTGACTTATGACCATTTTCCACAATTAAGACCTTTGCAGCATCCCCATGATCATGTGATCAAAGTTCAGATGCTTGGTTCATAGTTATGACTGTTGCTGTGTCCCAGGGACATGTGATCAACTTTTGTGACCTTCTGAGAAGGAAAATCAATGGGGAAACTAGATTCACTTAACAATTGGGTTATTAATTTATCAGCTGCAGTGATTCACTTAAGAACTGTGGCAAGAAAAGTCATAAAATAGGGCAAAACTCACTTAACAAAGAAATTTTGGGCTCCATTGTGGTTGTAAGTCAAAGGACTACCTGTATGCAGCTAATGGCTGTGATTTCACTTAGTATTTCATTCTTTAATCTCTATTTTTTGCTATTTTTTACTATATTTTTATTTTATCTTGTTTACATCATGAACCATTCAGAACCCATCTGGAATAGGGCAGTGTCTAAATCCAACCCAATCAATAAAGCTAAATAAAGCCAAGGAAGATCTGATTTGCTAAGGATATTTACATATTAGGAGAGCTTATATATCATATTTACTTTAACACGCTTTTAAAAACTCGAAAATTTTAGCTTCCTTGGGAGAGTGATGCGACCAAGTGACCTATAGATTCAACACTGCTATCCTAAAAAGACACTAGTAATTATCACAGAAGCATCGTTAAGCAAGATGTCAAGAAGGTGTATACGTGTGGGTATTAAACCACACAAATCATACACGCGCCTACTCAGCAGATGCATGTCCGAACTGGCATCCAGAGGACCAGGGACTTTTTTTTACGTTTAATCCCAAGAAAATGTAGGGTTGCAATCTTAACCGATAAAAAAAAAAATAGCATAACCGAGATGTCCTCCTTTGCTTTGCTTCAGAGCCCCTTCCCTGAAGCTGTGCCGGGGCCAGATGCTGCACTACAACCCCTATCCTCAACCTCTGAGAGCCACCACCGTGCCCAGAAGGCACCGGCCCCCACCACCACTCCTGCTTTCGCTTGTGCTTCACCTGTCTCTTCCACAGCTTCTCGGGCTGAAGGAAGCGCTCCCAGAAACCTTCCACCCAGCCGACCTTCCGCGGGGGAAGGACAGGTTCCCGGGGGCTCAGCTCCTGGTCTTTGAGCCAGCGGCGCCGGAGCTCGCGCAGCTGCTTGAGCCGGAGCTTCTCCTCCGGAGTGTAGCCGATCACCTCCTCGGGGAGGTCTCTGGGTTGCAGCCCCGAACCCCGCGACATCTTTGCAGTCCCGTGTCTCTCGGGCTTTTCTGCGGGGCCGCGCCTCTCTGCGCCTGTGCGACCTTACTGTGGAGGACAAGCCTGGGAAGGCGGGAGGGGTGGACGTCACTTCCGAGTCGCGTGCCCAGCCATAGAGATAGGAATGAAGGCAAACGATACAGACATTTTATGACTCATGGACTTCAACTCTCAGAATTCCCAGGCTGGCTCAGGAATTCTGGGAGTTGAAGTCCATGAGTCATAAAAGAGCCGAGGTTGTCTACCCGTGCACTATACGAACGGGCATCTGCTGTAGCTTGGCCATATTTTTTTTTTCCTATTTCTTCATATATAATTTTTTTTGTCATTTTTACCCGGGTCTTGAGTAGGGCGACTCTAAAGGAGCGTCTTGAAACCACGTCTTGTATTTTAAAACGAACAGGAAAGGATTTCTCCCCCCCCCCACTTTCCCCCTAACAGCTCTCCCCTCTTGGATGCCTCTTCTTTAGGCAAAAGAGTAATTCCTAATAAAAATAATTTTATATAATATAGGCATAACATATATACATATATAATTGTGTGTTGTATTTACTGTATTATAATAGAAGGATGCCTGAACTGTCCCATCAAGACAAGACACCAAGACTTTTTTGCGCCCATGAAATTGTGAAAACTCCTTTAAAAGCTGCTAAGTAAACGACGTCAAGCTGAAATTGTTCCCTCAGGCAATTTAGCAAGCTAGAAGTGTAAGCCTATCGAAACTGGTGAGGGAAGTCAGAGCCCCAGAGAAGGAAATATTAAAAGGGCAGGAAAATATATTTTTCACCAAAAGGAATTTTAAAAGCATTTTTTTAAAAACAGAAACCAAACCTGGCCCCAAATTTCTTTGCCCCAAGCAGGAGCCAGCCCTATACAAATGCAAATGTAAAACCATCAAGAAGGCTGGAGCCAGGGAACTCAAGAAGATAAAGAGAAGATCTGCATACCCCACCCAAACTCTAGGAGTCATTAGCCCCATCATCAGGGAAGCAGGATATGATAATAGGATTAAACCACAGATATCTAGAAAAACACTCAGAAATAGCCTCAAAGTTCATGCCACAGAAACAGGAAATTATTCCAAACAAAAGGCTAGAGAGGGTATAAAAACCTATTACCCATGTGATCAGCCCTTCTCTACTCTGCTCTTTCTGCTTCTTCAATAAACTGTATCCATCTTCCCAAAGCAGTCGCCATGTTGCTTATTTATTCCTGGCTTGGATGAATCAGGATGAAGACTTACTTCTAACACTGGGAACTGAAAATGAATGGCATAATGGATGTGGGTGGTGGGGAAACTTCTAGTTCTCTTGATATTTTATAATAATTTTACAGAAGCCAGCAAGATGATGTTTGGTCAGCAAATTAATTAAATGGGCCGCTCATCTTGGGCTTAAAGACAATGGGGAATACATTGGCAGATGATGGGGCGCCCCCAGTCACATGTTGATTATCATCAGCTTCTTGTATTCCTTACATTCTGTGCTCCTTGGTTTCTGCCAGACTTGCTGAATTAGAATTTGCCTTTCTCAATATTTCAGCATCACTTGATGCCATTAGACTACAAACTGAAGTACCCTCGGTGTCTCAAATTGTTATTCAGAACCCCATAGCTCTTTTATTGGCAGATCAAGGTGGAGTTTGTGCACTCATTAATGCTAGTTGATGTACCTATCAAAAGAGCCAGGTTGTTTGTAGATGTACAAGCTATTTTAACTTGGTATGCTATTTTTCACACTGTAGTATATGTTGATGCCCTTCTTCCTCTTGGTTTGCTTCAGTGAGATCTGTGCGTGCCAGGGCACGAGCCTAGGTACCAGACCTGGCTGTCACCCTGCTATATGACAAGGAATGTCACACTCTGAGAAAACAATGATCTGTCTCTAGGATGAAATGACATCTCTTCTTCTGTGATGAGATCATGCCATTTATCTGGTCAGAACATAGAGAAACAATAAACTGCTGAGGGAAGAAATCGCCATCTCTCCTCCTTCACAGGCAGGCCAAAAAAAGCATACCTAGGCCACATGATTAGTTCATTGGGACTTTACTTGCAAGTGATACAAATAGGACTGTGTTGCTAGTTATGTCCATTTGGGAGACACCACTGATCAGCTAAACATCTGTCATGAAAGAAGTATTCTTCCTTCCATCAAGCCCATTAGAAAGAGGAGAAACATTATAGAATTAAGCTCCAGCTGATAACTCAGAATATATTTCAAGGTCATATTTCAACAGAGGTTCTCTTGTTCTCTGACTTTTTTTCACACAGTGCATTTGTCTCTGTGTTATAATCTGGACAAAATATTTATTGGGAGATCACCTCCAGTCATCTCATCTTTTTGAGAGATTGGACAGAATCAAAAGTATTCATGCAACTCAGATTAGTTTAACAATTCCATGCCTTTGCGTTAATCTAACTGAATTTTCAACTCAAATCAAATTGAAATCTGTTAGTCAAATAACTGAACATCATTAGTATGTCCTCATGTTTTCTTTTCCATTCTCCCCTGGGAAAAGCTAGAGCAAATTCTATGTGCTCTTCACACTTGCTCAGTATAAATGTTCATATTCCTGTTTTTCTTTATTTATCTTGGGAGATTTCATCCACTTGCTTGCCCAAAAGGTTTATATTGGCCATCCTTCCATGCACCCTGACTCGATAAATACAGGTGTACTCCGGATTTCCCCAATTGCTCTGCACTTTGATTTTTACATACTGGAACGCCTTCTCCTGTTCATTCTGAAATGTAGATGAGGTAAAAGAACAAACAATAAAAAGCAATAGAGATGAAATCATCTTATTGAATGTCTCTATCAATTTAACAGAAAAGTGCAAAGCCTATATTTCTGCAGGCCTGTTTCCCACACACTGATATATCTGCTTTGGGATTGTTACTCATCAGAAAGGAGATTGGTGGTGTTGTTTTTTTAACTATGTCCCATTAGCTGCCATCAGTATAGTGAATTGCTACAGATTATAAAAACTACATTCCCCCAGGAGGGGCTAATCCACTCCTTAAAATACTGAATTAAAGGTTGTCTGACTTTTAGGAGATGGGGCAGAACTTGAAGAGGTTCTTTCAAAACAACTCAACCTAACACAGCTCATGGCTCTTGTTTTTAATTTTACCTCTACCCACTTCTCTCATTGCACTTTACCTTCAGTTGGAATGTCTGAATTAATTCTTTCTCAGTATCATACATGAATGTTCCCAGCAGGATCTCCTCTTTTGTTTCATCATTTAGCCCCTAAAATTAAAGGGAGAGAATCAGCTTAGAAGATTAAAAAGAAGAGTTGGATGCTGCAGCATCCCTGAAGGACAACCTAGAAACAGTTCTTGGTCAATAAAGTCAAGTCAATGCAGAAATAAAACAAAGTCTTGAGTCTTGACAGGCAGGCAAGCAATCTTTTAATAGTGAGGGGAATTATTTTATATGAAATGGGCAGAGAGCTACAGGGAGTGGTATGATAAGTCATCCTGACTATTGCCAGGGGCTTTCGAGACTTTGTTTTAACATGATATTAAGATACCTATGTTAGGGCTTATTTCAGAAACTCATGCTGCTGATTTTCAGCAATTCTGGTGCACTGATCTGGAAATTGATATTCTCAGAAAAAGCTGGAAGTAGCAGGCAAAAGTCTTGTCCCTTTCATTCTCCCCCCATATATTGTATTCCAAATCACTATGTTGTATAGAGGTTGTAGTGAAGGCAGAAAGTCTTCCCAATAGTCACCTTATCCGATGGAGTAGGCAAAGTGACAATCTTTAAATGCATTCATATGGGAAGCAGCAAAGAAGCTGCTAGTCATTTTCTGAATTAAATGGACCAGGGAGAGTGAACCGATACCATTGGATAAGAGAAATTAATAAACTATTTAGGGTGATAAGAGTTGGGAAGACACTATTGTTTGTCTTAGAATCCTACAATTGGAATGGCCATTTAGCAGCCCATTACTGCAAATACATACATACATACATACATACATACATACATACATACATACTTACTTACATACATATATATATATAGCATGATATCCATAAAAATACGACTCCTGGGCATGTTTATGGTACAAATAAAATGCGACCACCAGGAGAATATAGGTATAAAAATATACTTTACTAAAAACCGCCAAACCCATTTAAGTCATCATTGTTTTACTGGCTTCTTAGCCCTAATGATGTTGGGAGTCTCCCAAGAAAAGCTCAGCAATTTTTAGTAAAGTATATTTTTATACCTATATTCTCCTGGTGGTCGCATTTTATTTATATATATACATATATATATGTTTTCTGAGGTTTTTGCGGGTGTTTGTATGTAGGTCTTTGGTTATTCGGGTTTTCTCCCACGTAAAATTGGAAGTGTCTTGGCGACGTTTTGACGAAGTCTCATTCGTCATCTTCAGGCTGGTGCTTTCGGCTTCGTGCTTCTAGGAGCACAAAGCCGAAAGCACCAGCCTGAAGATGACGAATGAGACTTCGTCGAAACGTCGCCAAGACACTTCCAATTTTACGTGGGAGAAAACCTGAATAACCAAAGACCTACACATATATATATCTATATATCTATATCTATATATATCCAAATTAAAGTATCTAAGTCGATTATTATCTGGACTCTATTACTAGTTTGTCCAGCCTCTATTGATAGGTTGCCAGTCCAAACTCTAGAGAAGTTGGCAGTGTATCATATGCTAATCCCTTCACAATGAGATTGTCAAAGGGAACAACAGCTTGCATATCCAAAATTAATGTATTAATTTTTTTATTAGATTTGTATCCCACTTTCATTTGTTATAATTTAAGGCATGTAGATAATGCTCCCACCTCCTATTTTTCCCCAAGAACCTTGAGACTTGAATTGGCCTGAGAGAGAATGACTGGCCTAAAGTCACTCAGCTGGCTTTTATGCAAAAGGGACGACTAGAACTTGGAGCTCTGATTTCCAATCCTTCACCTTAACCACTATGCCAGAGTGGCTCCATATCATATATCAGATTAATATCAAGGGCTTAGTAGCCTTAGTGCTTCCTAAATCAGAGCTCTTTTAATGCACCTTAGAAGAAAGATATAGGATAAGTTAAAGCAGTATTGTACTTACATAAACCAAGAAATCTTTTAAGGCGCTTGTGATTCCTTCCGAAAAAGCTATTGCTTTCGAGATGTGTTGAACTGTAACGGCTGTGAGTTGGACTTTTTCAGGCAGTTTAATTACTGCTTGGCCCTCTGATCCTGAGAACGCCCAGCAGTTTCCAGGGTTAACATCCGGCTACAAACAGACGGCAATTCACATAAATAAAATCTTCAACAGACACAGTCTGAATTCAAGTTCTGCAGGTTGATTTTATCTGTGAGTACAATAACAACTGGGGTTTCTTCAGGAGTGTGCATGTGTGGCAAAATTGCTCCTGATCTCTTAGCTATGTTTTCTTTGATTTATTAAGAGGTCAGATATACCAGCAAAGTAAACTATTACTTGGTAAATAGTGTTCTGTATTTAAACCAGAATAATATCCCCAAAAGTATAAATTTTCCAATCCCATTCCTCCCTTTTGAATGAGGCATTCTCACTTTCTCATTCTCTGTCACTCTGTCTGTCTTTTAATCTCACTCAGGAGAAGAAGAGAGTGGGCAAGAAAGACACACTTTTATTTGCATCCCCCTAGAAAAGAAGGGAATAGATGAAGAACTGGGAAAATGGTTACATATGGCTGAGGAAAGTAGAAGGTGAAAAGAACAGATAAAGGGGATGGATGGGATTAAGCACATTACAGGAGTATTCCTGGAAGATTTGTTACTAAAGATGGCTTGCTCCCAAGCATTTATCATCAGCAGTCAATGCTTCAACAGCATCTAACTCAGTGTTTCTCAACCTTGACAATTTTAAGGCATGTGGACTTCAACTCCCAGAATTCCACAGCCAGCAATGCTGGCTGTGGAATTCTGGGAGTTGAAGTCCACATGCCTTAAAATTGTCAAGGTTGAGAAACACTGATCTAACTAAATATTCAGGGAACCATTTTCTTCCATTCTGACGCCCAATAATGAAGAATTCTATAGAAATGGAAGAGAATTCTTCTTTTGTTGCCCAATGTCTAGAAAGCATAAATAAGGAGAAGCAGTCCACCCTATAGCAATAGCAATAGTACTTAAATTTATATACCGCTCCACAGTGCTTTACAGCACTCTCTGCACTGTTTGCAACATCAGCATATTGCCCCCAGCAATCTGGATCCTCATTTTACCAACCTCGGAAGGATGGAAGGCTGAATCAACCTTAAACTGGTCAGGATCGAACTCCTGGAAGTGAGCAGAGTTAGCCTGCAGTACTGCCTTCTAACCACTGCGCCACCACAGCTCTTACCATCATTTAGAATATTTTTAAAGACAGCAACATAAAACTTCACAAACAATTCCAGATATACATTCAGAAACAACATTCAGAGGAGAAAGGGAACATTTTGCACTTCTTTGGAATATTCTATTTTTGAGCTGGAGAGTTTTGGGCATCCCTCTCAGCCTGTACTAAACCAACCAAAATCATATTATTGTAATTTGTGAACACAGCCTTAGTGTAATGCAAGGAAACGCAACAGTTATATTTTCAAGTCAGAAGAAAATTAGCCTTGAGAAATTGCAGAAAAAGTTTAGCCGTACACAAACATGTGCATAAGAACATAAGAAGCTACACTGTGTTTCCCTTTACTGATTTCATAAAAAGTTAAAATGAGGTCGGATTTTATCAACATTTCGATCTGGAATACAAGATCTCTAAGAAATCCAAGGGCTAGATTGAAAAGTTAAAAAAAAAAACATCCAGAAGAAAATAATGACATGTAGTTATGAGATAGAAGCTGGACTCAAGGGACAGTACTTTTTTCTAGTTGAGAAATTGTACTCTTCCACTGAACTAATTACTTAATAGCAATACTGCACCTGTAAAATAGTTTCAGGGGGGTTGGCTGAGGAGATAAATGGAAACCAACAGTATTCCTGGTGCAAAAAATCGTAAGTCTTGGATGTCCTGTCTTTATCAATCGTGGCTCCTAGACAGACAGACAGATGATTATGTACCCTCCAGCCGTTTTCCATTTCTAGTGAGCACATAGGTGTATTTTCTCATGAAGCTAGATGACAGATTTTTTTAAAGACTAGAATTAGTACAGAGTAAAATGCAAAGAGATTTCTTATCAGAAATTACATTCATTCACATGTAATTTCCCAATATCAGTTCCCACATAGGTAGTCTCCATATAGATAGACGATAGATTTTTATAAAGGCTAGAATAAGTACAGAATAAAATATAAAGAAACTTCTCATCAGAAATTACATTCATTCACATGTAATTATCCAATAGCATCTTTTGGAAAGTTTAGTGTAGAGAGAGGAAAATCTGTCAGATATTATTTCAAGTCACTTTTTTTTTTCCAAACTTCAATTCAGTTCTATTTCATTCTCATACCAGTCTGCTCAATGTGTCTATTTGCCCATATTTCCTTCAATATATATGTTTGTTTATTAAACAAATTTATATGGCTGCCCAACATTTACAGTCACTTCAGACAGCTTACAATAGGGGTCCCCAACCCTTGGTCCGTGGACTGGTATTGGGCTGCAGCATGCCACCAACCGGGCTGCACAAACAAGCAAAGCCCCATCCGTGGGATGCAGGCAGCACATAAAACCATGCACTCTCAGATCTGTGGAAAAACCTTTCTCCATGGAACTAGTGCCCAAAAGGTTGGAGATCTTTGGCTTACAACATTAAAATACCACAGTGTAAAAACCCATTAAACCCCCCCCCCTCCTTACCTCAAACTCACATTAGCCACTTGGTTGGCTCCATATCAACCAGGTGTCCCCAGGCCTGCTGACAAAACCAAGCCTTCCAAAAAAAGTAAAAAGGTAGAGGCCAATCTTAAAGAAAGCCCTTCTCCTTGGTCCCACAAGATGTACCTCCCTAATAGATGGAACTGATGACATAATTTGCCTTCTGGTGGGCCAGGAAAATGTAACTGAGGAGAGGTTCTCCTTGTAGGGATTTAAATATGATCTCCAGCACTTTAGTTGCACCCAGAAGATTGATAAGTTCCCTCAAAAGAGGTGATACATGCACAAATCTTGTCTTGTGCAAAACTATGTGGGCCACTGAATTTTGAATCAACTGAAACTTCTCAAGGGCATCCCCATGTAGAGCACATTACAGTAGTCCAAATGGGAGGTGACTACAGCATGGGTGATGGTAAAGCAGGCATGTTGGTCCAGGACTGGGTGTAACTGGCGCATAACTCACAGTTATGCCAAGGCCCTCCTGGCCATGAGTTGCAAACCCAAAGCCACTCCATCTTGTCAGGACATTACCTATTGATTTTTGAGCCCAGTCAGCCATCTGTATGTCGTCTTCAAAAATCTTCTTAAAAGCCAAATGGAGTATATCAAACATTTCCTGTGAAGAAGAAAAATTCATCAGGTAAATGGTTTATACAAATGTCAGTTGCATACATTAGACACCATAAATTATAAATAGCACCATAGACTTGGTTCCAACTGCTAGCAACAGTCTGGAGAATATGGACAATGAAGCATCATGTCCAAAAAGCCAAAATTTGCCAATTCAGGAAATGGTTGGTTCCTCGAGTTTGCTGAGAAAAAATAGGAAAGAAATGTGCCTAAATGAATAGCCCTGTAAAGGAAAGTTAACTGGTATCTAATCATATTTTTTTTATAGCAAATTTTAGCTAAGAAGGAATGGATGCTTGTGCTTAAAACAGTGTGTACCATGATTCTATTAGATTATTCAGATGTCCTTTATATGTGATTTAAGAATGTGGAAAGATGATGGTTATGAAGCATGCATTGTAGCCAGCCTAGGGCACAACTGAGAGCTCTACTTCAAATATCCTTCCTGCTTTCTCTAAGAAATGACTCAGTTGATCTCTTCAAATCTTTCAGGCCACCGAAAGATAGCATTTCATTTTGAGAGCTCTAGTCAAAGGCACTTTGGGGCCAATGTC
Organism: Crotalus tigris; assembly: GCF_016545835.1. Lineage (NCBI taxonomy): Eukaryota > Metazoa > Chordata > Lepidosauria > Squamata > Viperidae > Crotalus > Crotalus tigris. The sequence continues at coordinate 26,380 of NW_024096858.1, read as the reverse complement.
AAAAGACAAAACTTTACGCCAGTGCAAAAATTTCCGTGAAATGCCTACATTTTTTGGAGATGTGAAGGCTGGGACGTCTGAAGAAAAGTGGGTAGAAAGGAGAGGTGATTGATTTAATAATTCATAGGACCATCAATTAATCCAGCCAGACTATCTCACGTAGCAGGTTGGAGATCGACAAATTTCCCCTGAACTTTTTGTTAACTGGTAATCCCATAATTTTACTATTTTATTTATTATTAAATGTCTATGCCACCCAACTTTCCAAACCACTAATTGCTTTGTCTTGGCCATAAAGACTTCAAACATACTAGAACATCCTTTATTATGAGTATCACTGTCACGGGTGGTAAGAAACCTCTATCTAGGGGTTGTCCAAACCTTTCCAGCCCAGATCCAGTAGTCCTACTATTTGCCTCATGTTGTTGAACACCTGGCACTTCCTTAGCTAAGCAGACAACAGCCGCCATACAGAGCACACTATGTCCCTGCTAAAGACATTTAAGCATATAAAAGAACTAACTGTACACCACACAAGCCTATTTAGAATAAGATAGAATAACAGAGTTGGAAGGGACCTTGGAGGTCTTCTAGTCCAACCTCCTCTCAAGCAGGAGACCCTATATCATTTCAGAGAAATGGCTGTTCAGTCTCTTCTTAAAAGAGATGAAGGCAAGCCATTCCACTGGTTGATTGTTCTCACCGTTAGGAAATTTCTCCTAGGTTCTAGGTTGCTTCTTCCCTCGATTAGTTTCCATCCATTGTTTCTTGCTTTGCCTTGTGATACTTTGGAAAGTAGGTTGACCCCCTCATCTTTGTGGCAGCCCCTCAAATATTGAAATAGTGCTATCATGGCACCCCTAGTCCTTCTTTTCATTAGATTACATATAGCCAATTCTTGTAAGCATTCTCTGTATGTTTTAGTCTCCAGTCCCCCAATCAGCCTTGTTGCTTTTCTATGTACTGTTTCTCAACATCTTGCTCATATTGTGGTGACCAAAACTGGATGTAGTTTGGGATATTAGTGCCCAGTATGAAATTATAACATACCCTTTGCAGCAGGAAAGCAAGAGAGCCTCCCTGTGGTTTAATGTTTTCCCTGCTGTATTTTTAAGCATATTTGGTACTCTGGAGGCTGGGCATGAGAACAAGCCTAACAGACTTTAGTTTCATAAAAGAAAAAAAAAATGACATTCTACGGTAGCAAGAGATGTGAAAAGGAAAACGATAAACTGGAAAGATAGAAGACCAGAGAATTTCTGAGATTAGTTTCAGCTTCCTACTTTCTTGTCTCCTGGAAAGTCACTTTCCTCAAGGATTTGCTTTGTGGACTGTAAGATGCCTTTCCTGATGCTGCCGATCTCAGAATGCATGTGATCCATCTCTTTTTTAAGACCCTGAATTTCATGGAATTGTTCTTCAAGCAGATGTTGTGATTTCCTTGGAATAAAGGGGGAAAAACTGATTGTCAGGATTATATCCAGGCTGCAAAACTCTGAAAATTTTTTAAATAGCAGCAAAGGATATAAACCATACTACTGTTACTGCCATCTAGTGTTGCCCAGATCTTTGCAGCAGACTAATGTAAGTACAGGTTCATTTAGTGACGGTTTGAAGTTACAACAGCATTGAAAAAAGTGACTTATGACCATTTCTCACACTTACAACCATTGCCGCATTCCCATGGTCACGTGATCAAAATTCTGATGCTTGGCAACTGACTCATATTTATGGCAGTTGCAGTGTCCCAATGTTCTGTGATCCCCTTTTTGCGACATTTTGACAAGCATAGTCAGTAGGGAAGCCAGATTCACTTAACAACTGAGTTACTAACTTAACAAACTGCAGTGTTTTACTGAGCAAGTATAGCAAGATAATCATAAAATGGGGCAAAATTCACTTAACAAATGTCTCACTTAACAACAACAATTTTGGGTTCAATTGTGGTCGTAGGTTGAGGACTGCCTGTAATCATAACTGTTTGCCAGACCATTCCTGGGCCTGCAATGCACCAGCCTATTATTGTGGGTACATAAGCCAGGACATTAAGACATTTTTCCTGAATCTGAAGAATGCTAGGTTCAGGAAAGTGTATATTAAGCATGCCTGAACCCCACACCTTAAACATACGTACTCAGGAATTCATCTTATTGAACTCAGTGGAACTTACTCTTCCAAAGAAAGAGACATAGGATTGCAGCTTAACTATTTTATCCCAGGGACAAAAGAATTGTGTACTGCGATCTCTAACCAAAAGCAAATGCATAGTTGTTCAGAGACGTCTTTCAACCTTAAGACTTCCTCCAAAGTCTCCAGCAAGGGATAAGAATTCATTCAAACCAAGGATGGGATTGGTCAACCTACTGTTTTAACCCTCTTAGACCAGGGCATGGCTGACTGTGGAATTCTGGGAGTTGAAGTCTGAAAGTTGCCAAGGTTGGACAGGCCTGTCCTGGATGGCTCCTGCTTGTCTAAGCCTGGCTGGATGCTGCTGCATTTAAATAAGCCACATTCCCACTGAGATTGGTACAGCTCCCATCCTGACCTTATTTATACAAACCATAAACCATGACTTTCCCCCCCCATATCTTAGGTTTGAAGGGGGAAGAGACCTCGTTGTGGGGTTTTGGTTTATTGGATGAGGATCTCCAGACTTTTTTTTTTTTTTTAAAGCTTAGATACATTCTTGTTTTTACTATTGTATTTTGAAAACTGCCCAGAGTCATGATAGATTGAAGCATCTTATAAATTTAATTAATGAGTAAAGTCTTTTTCTTTAAGATATTTTGGAGGGATATGGAATAGCCTTACCAGAGTTCATTCAGCTCAGTTTCATACACTTTTGTAAGTTCCTATTGGAAGGAAAACAAACACATGATTCAACTTTAATATAAACAATCAAACAATTTATAACATGCAGACCCCACCATAATTAACCATAATCTATGACCATTTTAGAAAAAATATATACTTAACTTCAATTCCATAATTATTCAGCCAGAAGTATGTAGCAGATTACAATCTTATCATACTTACTACAGATAGTCTTTCTTCATTAAGTGATTGCCTCAGATAGTGACAATTTACAATCACAATGACAATGAAAAAGTAACTTTGGGACCAGTACCCATATTTATCTTTGCAACATCATTTGGTTACATGTTCACACTGCCTTTTGCTTATCCCATACCCCCTCATGGAGCCAAGAGATTTTTATTTGTGTTTGCTTGTTTGTATCCCATTTTTCATTATTATTTAACAAATAACCCATTGAGATAAACATATCCAACGCACCTTCTTCCTTTTATTTTTTCCACAATGACAACCTTGTGAAGTGAATTAGGCTGAAAGAAGGTGACTGGCCCAAGGTCGCCCAGCTGGCTTTCATGGTTAAGGCAGGACTAGAACTCACAGTCTCCTGGTTTCTAAACCAGCACTTTAATCTCTATACCAAACTCAAGCAAGCTGTCACTGCCTGAACTTTTTGTTTGTGTAGCAGTGCTTTCTCCAAAACTGCTGAGAACAACTTAACAAGCTTAGCTGTGTAACCCTAATTAGTTGGTTACAGCCTGCTGGCAGCTGCTACCTCAACTGACAAAATCCTAATTAGTTTCACCCTGAAGGCACATGCTTCCTAAGAAGCTAGCAGCTACACTCCTTTCAATGTGTATTCCTCATTGTGTGCCTGCTCACTGTCCAATGAATGTAAATACAAGTATTAATTCCCTTCTTTCTAATTATTCCAGTGCCAGGATGAGCATTTCAAATGGTGGGGAATAGGGGAAAAGAGGTATATGATTTGGCCTTTCCCCCAGTTTTTTCATAAATTGAGTTCCCAACTCCTTCCACACTATTTGGGCTCACACAGCTGTTTGGGGTTGTATCCTTCGGATGCTGTAAAGCAGGTGTGTCAAACTGCCGGCCCATGGGCCGGTTGCATCATATAGAGGCCGCACCCACCCCAGCTCCAGCAATGGAAAAAAAGTCAATATACGTCACAACACGTCATGTGACACGGCGAGTTTGACACCCATGCTGTAAAGCAAGGTAAAGCTGAAGTAAAATAATAAGCAGAATTCTGGTCATGTGATTTTTTTCACTTAGTGGCAGCCTTGCTGAACAACCAACTTGTAGTTTGCCAATTGCAGTCACTAAACAAGGATTACCTGTTATTGGAGAATGCTAAAGTAGAGGAGCCAGCATTGCTACCTGAGCCATTCTTTTATTTTTTTAAAAAAAAGGAAATCCAGGTTTTAACTGTCATATCCATGATGCCAGACTAATATTGTCCCCAGTCCAATATATACACAAATTCACTTGCTGTCTTCCAGATACAACATCTCTGGCAGCCGCAAAATCCAAGAAAGCAAATGTGAACAGCACCTCCATTATAATGGCCTCATTATTCAACAAGGGCTTGTTTCCATTGAGAATCACTACTAAGGAAAGGCTCTTTATGTTTGGCAGTCATTTTGTTTTGAGGCCCACTGCATGCTTCCCAAATTCTCCATGAGTTGCCCAGTCTGGCCCAAAACCATTTTGATTACTTCCATTTCTGTCTATTATGTGGAATTGTATTTACCTTTGATGATAGGCCATCTGATAATTGCAGATATTGACAAATGCAGTAAACGGTACCTGTAAGAAATAAGCAAAAATGGGAAATGTTTGTACAATTAACTCTATAATTGCCTTTTAACTTGAAGTTTCATGTCCAAGAAATTGTTAAAGTTGCACAGAGTCAGCCTGGTTATTTCACACAGAGGGAATTACCCAAGTGCAGATTCATAGACTCACTTTTTCACATTGCAAGTCCAATTTGAAATTACATGACTCTCACCTAGAGTTTTTTAATTGGGATTTATTACAGAACAACTCTCAGCTCAGCCTCGAATCTAGTTTAGTAAATATAAAATCTCCTTTGATCCAATCTAGATCAGTCACTGGGTCCAGAGGTTTACTTTTCCAAGTTTTAGGACTTGTATTGGAGACCATATTCAGGGAAATTTTCTCTACTGGAATCTCCTTTGAGTTATGTTTAGTGGATATTAACCATGGATATGTCCATGCACCTTTCTTAGTACAGGTAGTTCTCGACTTAGCAGTTCATTTAATAACCATTCAAGGTTACAACAGCACTAAAAAAAAAGTGGCTTATGACTGTTGCAGCATTCCCCTGGTCACATGATCAAAATTCAGACACTTGGCAACTGATTCATATTTATGATGGCTGCAGTGTCACAGGATCATGTAGGGAACAGCTTTTGTGACCTTCTGACAAGCAAAATCAATGGGGAAGCCACTTAACAACTGTGTTAGTAACTTAAGTGCAATGATTCACTTAACTGTAGCAAGAAAGGTCATAAAGTGGGACAAAACTCACTTAACAAATTTCACTTAACAACATATATTTTGGGCTCAACTGTGGTGGTAAGTGGAGGACTATCTATACTTTTGTGCCTCTGGCAGGGTTGCAGACATGCAACATACTAGAAGAGTATTAGGAAAGAAGTCTCTGTTCTCTTTTCTCAAAACTCTTCAAGAAGTAAATTAGTCCTACTTAGCAACTTTACTGGACACTTTCTCTCTTCCATTTTGAAAAATTGAAAAGCTTGGAAGACTAGTTTTATAAACACAGAGTAATATAGAAGTGAATATAAGAAAGATATCACCACACATAGCCATCTCCCACTGCCTGAAGGAGCATTTAAAAATTCACTTCTTCCTACCAATACTTGCCATTCAAACTCCCAACTTCTTCAACCACCTACCAAAATTACAGAATCTCTTTCAGCAATAGGAGAAAAATTTGTATCTGCTGAGAAAAGGGTGAGTAGGCATAGGTTGTACAATAAAGCGCCCTTGCATGCAGGTTGGATACTTCTGCTGTGCATTTTCATGCGTATTTGTCCTGCAAGAATCTGCAGGTGTCTCATGACTTTGTTGGATCCTGGTTTGGAGGAGGAGAAGTTGGAGCCAGGACCATCCAACAGGGAGGACACAGTCTTCTCCAAATGAGTGGAGAGTCTAGAAGCTGAGGACAAGGCAGCTCCAGGGCCGTCTGGCAGGTGAACGGGGGCAACCTGATGGGGAACCTCCTGCAGGAGAAGAGCTGCTATAGAGGGTCAACAGAGATGACAGGCTCCAGATCATCTCTGAGGAGGAACACCTGCGTCCCCCTCTGATCAGAGAACAGAGCAGAGAGGGGCACAGAGGAGGTCAGTGAGGTTGCTTGCAAGGAAGCAGCCCCAACCTTCCTCACAAGGAAAGCTGGGAAGGGTAATTTAACCAGATGCTGAGGAAGATGTGTTTGCCGGGAACAATTCTTCGTTTTGATGTGCTTCTTCCTGGCTTCCCTGGATCCTGTTCCTTGAACTTTGGAGTTGGACTTCACTCTCAGACTTCAGACTCTTAGACTGTGTTTTGATTGCTGGAACTCTGGACTTGTTGGTATTGTTACCTCCCTCTTGCCTCATGGGTCAGCTGGGACTTAGTTTGTGAATCCAGACTGAGGGAAAACTGAGGGCTGGGGCAGAGCTTCATTGGCACCATCCTGGGTTGTTTGTCACTGTGATAAGTGAGCAATAAATGGTCCCTCTTGAATTCTGCCTTGCCCATGTGACTTGGGTTAGAACATGAACTTTTTTGGATTAAGCAGGGGTCCTCAACCTTGGCAACTGGGAGTTGAAGTCCACAAGTCTTGAAATTGCCAAGGTTGAGGACCCCTGGGATAAAGGATGCCTTTATCTCTGGCACATTGGGACTTCTGACAGATGCTTGACATGAGCACCTTTTATGTTAGATTCATGAGAACCTGCCGCTATTCAAATGTTTCTCAAATCTTAAGTGGAACAATACTTACCATAAATGACTGAGACAGCTATGATGAGGAATGTCAAGCATTTCACACAGTCTGCCATAGGATTTTGGTTTCTGAGGAGGAAGACAGGATGATTAGATGAAAGTCAATGGACAGAACAATTCTTAAAAATTGCAAAGGAAAAGAATAGGAATCTTGATAATAGTGAAGGATACCCCAGGGCATTATTGGTTCCCTTCCTAACCAGAGAGGTTTATTAACAAGTCATTCTGAGGATTGCTGCTACTTCATGTCTTTTTCTCTCTCATCTCTTCCTTGCTTGATGTCTGCCATAAAACAATGCATGATGTGATGTCATCAAACAGGGTGTTTCCTCAGTCCCCTGTGCCAATGGTATCACATCATGCATTATGGCTATACTAGCTCTTGCATGAGAAAGGGAGCAAACACCTAGGAAGTTGAATATATTGAGTTCAAACAGTTCAGCACTGTTTAAGTTGTTAGCAGCATTATTAGATTTTACACAGGAGTCTTTCCCAGACTGGACATGCAGAGACGGAAGTGCAAATTGCCTGCATGTAAAAGAAGTCATTTTTTCCCCTAAGCATCAAATTCTAGGCAATGCTCAGATTATTACATTGCTTGACCTTAGCTGGTTCTTACTTTCTTAAGCAAAGGGAAGAGGCTACTGGAATAAGTTAGAATAAGATCATCATACAGAATGAATGGATTGATATGACATAATATTGTCAGTTTTTATGGTGGACAAGACTAAGAAACCAAGGCCATATAAATTTGGATATTTTATTGTGAAGCTATACTAACAGAATCTTGTAAGTCAACATGCTTCCCTCCTCCTTCATTTTGTCTTCTTGTGACCTGGGAAGGGACCTCCCTGAGATGTATTCTCACATTATTTTCTTGACCTGGGCTCAAGCCTGTTTACCTAACTATTGCTTTCATAGTGACTCTTTTCCTATCTTTCAAGGACATTCCCTCTGCCCTCCACATATCTTCGCCGAATGAGAGCAATCCAAAATTATATAGAAAGAGGCAGCCATCTTGATAGGTGGAGGGCAAATGACGAAATATGTATCATCATGCAAGCCACATGACTTTTGTACTATCCTGTGATATTGGGGAGTATGAAAGGCCAAGGTTTGCTTCATGACACATATTTTGTCCTTTGTATATCATCATGGTCTGCTCCGGATGCATACAGATTTTGAATTATTGGGTCATTATTCAATCTAAAATCAGATATCTTGATGTGTAAGGCATATCTTTTATGCAAACCTAGAACCTAGGAGAAATTTCCTAATGATGAGAACAATCAACCAGTGGAATGGCTTGCCTTCAGAGGTTTTGTGGCCTCATCGCTACAGGCTTTTAAGAAGAGACTGGACAGCCATTTCTCTGAAATGGTGTAGGAGCAAGAGATTGGACTAGAAGACCTCCTAGATCCCTTCCAACTCCTGACACATTCTTGCTGTAGATATCCATAGCACTTTACACTGCAAATGGCCTATCCATCTCTATGTTCAGAGTTAAAAAAAATTCTCAGAGAAACTAGAGTCCTTAGTCCACCTCAAAACTTCGTATTACAAACACATTGCTTTCTAGGGCCAATAGCATCTTCCCCTTTCTAGACATAAAAGCTGCAGCAAATGTGAATATCACAGTTGTTTCTTGAAAAGTGTAATGAATAAATGACTGTGAATTAAGCCTCAGCAATTAGACCTCATTATTTAGCTTTGGTACCAAGATTCTGCTCGGTAACAGACCTGAGTAGTAGCATGATGCGAGGAGTTGACCCCAATTTTATTTCTCCCTTTTTACTGTTGATTTTGCTCTGCATCTACCATAAGTCTTTTCTGCTTAGGCTTGGTAGCTTCCAGAGGTATTACCGTTCTTTGTCCAGGCAGAGTAAATGAAATCCATGGGATTGCAATAAAATTGGTGTGAACTAGGAAAAAGTTGAAATGTTAAGCTAAATCACAGGATGTAGAAGAGTTTGCTCTTCTAGACCTCCTGCCTCTGGGATTATACTTTAACCAGCTCCTAACAAGATCGGGGAGAGGAAGGGGAAATAAACCAGAATTATGGCTAGGCACAGAATGAGCTCAGAAGCATGTTAAGGTCACACATTTGAGACATGGAAAAGCAGAAGAGAGAGGGAAAGAAAAAGAAGAGTGGTTGAAAACCAGCAGGAGGATCAGCAGAAAGACTACTTGTGAATAAACCGTAAAGGAAGAGATAACACAAGCCTCATCTTTCCTCCTACAGGTAATGGAGGCGAGAGTTTGAAGCCATCCAAAGGTTTCAAGACGTCAGAGGGTATCTCAGCCAATGTGGGTAGAACAAGACTGATAACTTTCACCACCAGAGAAATTACCCAGTAAGCTGGCTGGAGGAGATTTGAGATTTGGAGAATCAGAGAGAAGTAGAATTGAATTTAGAGGGAGGGACTTAGGATCAGGGAGAGAGGAACTGTAAAGGAGACGTTGCAGAATCTGTTACTTTTAGAGTCAAGGAAGGGAGAAAGTTAATTGCAGGGTAATTAAATGCATAAAATGCTTCATTAAAATGCAATAAAATAGTGGGACATTTCATAAACTTAAAAACAATACATTATTATAATATACTGTATAACATGGATTTATAAACAAGTAATTTTATTTTAATATTTAAAGTACGGAAAGTGTATTAAGACAATTAAAATAAGAAACGTGTGAGGGTAACAGCTCTTTAGCCCAGGGATCCCCAACCCCTGGTCCATGGACCAATACCGGGCAGTGGCATGCCAGCAACCGGTCTGCACAAACAAGCAAAGGCCATCCGCAGGATGCAAGCAGCACACAAAACCATGCCCCCTCTGGTATGCAGAAAAACCACTCTCCACTGAACCGGTCCCTGGTGCCCAAAAGGTTGCAATGTGGAATAATGAACAATCACTAGAATAATGATGTGTCTGCATAATTACTGGAATAGTGCTGTGTTAGTAGTATGTGACTAACCTAATGTGCATTGCACTTGGATACAATGTATGTAGCAAACTCTCCATCGTATACCCCTGAGAAATGAACCTAATGTATTACAACGTGTATTTCAATGTGTATTCCTTTGTTCCTGAGAAAAAGAAAGTATAAAACTGAAGTCTGAACCCACCCTCGGGGTTCAGAATTGCTTGTTGCTATTGCTTCTGAACCTGCGCAATAAATCTCTCTGCTAAAACCCTCTGGAATTCATAAGAGTCCTTTCATTTTCCACAAGAGTTGGGGATCTCTGCTTTAGCCTATTTAAAATTTTCCATGTCAAAACAGATCAAATATTTGATATTTCCAACCTCTACCCCACCCAAGGCAGATCTTCTGTAATGGAGACTATCAGATGCAAAGTTAGCTGTCTTGATTTTGATTTCTTTCCAAAGGAGCTTTTGAACATTTTTACATTGTTACTTACCTTGCACAGCAGCAGGATTGTAAAAGTTTTCGAAGAAAGCAGAAAATAGAATATACAATAAGGCTGGGAATGCAGCATATGGTTTCTGTGAAACAGAACAATTCACAAAACATTTAAGCAGTTGGTTCATAAAGTAATTGGGAATATACTTTTTTGTTCATCTGATCTGCTGAGGACTGTAAGTACGAAGATAATTAATACCTTCCTAGAAAAAAACATTAAATAACACTGGTAAATTCACAGTACAAACTCTTAGCAAATATACCAGTTAATATTATTTCTTGTATGCACCATGTATGCTATTGCTGTATATGATTCATCATGTCATCCTCATTCACCATGAGATATAGGATCAAATCCTATTTTAGTAAGTGGTGGGATCTAGTCAACATTAAAACCCAAAACAAAATGTTAGGTCGCGATGAGATCTAGTTTTGCATCCCATTTTAACAAATAAGGATCTCCAAATTACTGATTTGCAGAATTATGGGTTAATCTGAATATCTGGATATCTGGATATAGCCAACCACTACTGACCTTAGGTGCAACCCAGTGGAGATTAGGTCTTCTTAAATCTTACTAAAATCAAAGGAACTTTTAGAATTAAATGTTTATTTCAGTTAGATTTTTTAAGATTATTTTTTTTCTGGACTGTATCATAAGGGAATTTAATTTTAAATGTCCACCAAAACTGTTGGTAGAATTCCTGAAATGAAATCCTACTCTTTAAAAAAATGGCATCTTAATAATATATTTTAAGACTTTCACACTAAGTCAGAAAATTACCATGTCCAATGGGCAGACTTAGAAATGGAAATTTTCTGAGACACACTGTCCCTTTCTACATGTAGGAAAACATACAGTAGATGGGAAAGATAGATGGGGGTAGCCTCAAGTCTGTCATTCCTGCATTTACAGCTTACTATAGGTTTGGATGAGTATGTAACATTCTGTACTACAAGGTAAAATATCTTGCTACCATCTTGTATCAAGTGGATAAGAAAAAAACTCCAGAAGAGTTTATATTTGTCAATCTACTTAAATATTATTCCACCTCTCTCTCAAAGATATAATAATATTTGGCCCATCATGATATTCTAAAGTTGGAAGGTGTCTTGGAAGACTAATTTCCATCTCTGATTGTAAGGCTGTCTAGCTTCTGCTTGGATAACTTTAGTTGTCAAATGCATCATATTTTTAGGAACGCTTGCAGAGGAAAGTGGAACTGCTAGATACATACTCAGCGTACTCCTTTCAGATGAAGCTGTAGAATTAGATGAGAAGTGGCTATAGCAACTCTCACCGGCAATGACTTCTCTGGTAAAACCTCCTGCTAAAGAAAAATCATCTTATTATCCAGTCATTACTATCATCTATATCAGGGGTGTCAAACTTGCAATGTCACGTGATGTGTTGCGACGTATCGTGACTTTTTTTCCCATTGCTGGCAATGGGGTGGGTGTAGTTTCGCTATGATGCATCCGGCCTGTGGGTCGGCAGTTTGACACCCCTGATCTATATCAATGATTACAGATTGGATTGGCAGCAGCTGCTCTGACTTCCAACTGAATCAATATATATTTCTACAATCTGCACAGTAGTTTCCTTTAGTTTCTATTCTTATGTCTAGGCCAGTGGTTCTCAACCTTTTTAATGCCACGACCCCCAACCGGTCGTACGTCGAGGACTACTCAACCAGTCGTAAGTCGAGGACTACTCAACTGGTGCAGCACCGTTTGCAGAATGGGACTTTTGGAGGGCTCAGCAGGGCAGAGACAGCCTGGACAATTCCTATTGGCTTTTGAAAGCCAATAGAATTAGACTCTATTCAAGAGAGTCTATTCTATTGGCTTTCAAAAGCCAATAGAATAACAGGGAGTAGCACAGCTAAGGAAAAGGGGGGGAAAATGGCAGACTGCGTTGTTTGGCGACCCCCGTGAAATGGTCGTTCGACCCCAAATGGGGTCCCGACCCACAGGTTGAGAACTGCTGGTCTAGGCCCTCTTGAATAGATCGGTTGCTAGAGAGAAGATATAAGGGGAATAGCAAAATTATGCATTGTCAGGCCCATACTGAAAATCTTAACTCTTTAATGGATTTGTATATACTGTATACGTAGTGCCTACATTTCTGTGTTCAGTATGTGGCAGAACATTTTGTGCTAACATCGGTCTTATTAGCCACCTACGGACACATCGTTGATGGCCCATAACCCACAAGATGTCAAGGTCTTCATCAAAATCAATGGACGAACAACATATACTGTATAGATCTAAACTGTCAAAATGATTCTCGATGCAATCCTGACATATTTTTTTCTGTTTTTCTTTTTAAATCTCTCGCCTCTAGTCATTAGTGGGTATTCAAAGCCTAAATGCTTCTGGCACTTACGCCCATTTTCTTCTCCCTGATCGTAAATTGAAGACATCTGGCTAGATGAGGTAGCTGATGTCCTGGGATCACCTCCTGAAGAATTAAGCAGGTACCAGCTGAAAGAAGAAGAGTTACAAATGATCTCCGATGCTTTACAAAGGTACATGTTATGTTGGGGCACCATTTGTAATCACCGGTAAAAATATCAACCCTTTAGCATTTAGCAATAGCACTTATACTTATGTACTGCTTCACAGTGCTTTACAGCCCTCTCTGAGCAGTTTACAGAGTCAGCATATTGCCCCCAACAATCTGGGTCCTCATTTTACTGGCCTCAGAAGGATGGAAAGCTGAGCTAACCTTGAACCGGTCAGGATCAAACTTCTGGCAGTGAGCAGTGAGTTTGCCTGCAATACTGCATTCTAACCACTGTGCCACTACGGCTCCTGAATAAAACTTTATTCATACTTTATAGCTGTAATTTGGAGGCTGCCTGAAATACAATACATTATCCCAAGAATGATGTTGCTTAGTGTCCTTAGTCCCATCCATTGTGGCAACAAGGCATATTAAAATACTACAGTATTTGCTATTCCTAAATGTTGTTTCTAGCCTATGGTTTCCCAAACATGATGTACCTATCTTGAGCAGGTGCAGACAGAGTTCAAGGGAGGTGTGAAAAATCTTTTAACCCCGTTGTTACAATAAATCCATCTTTCCCAAAGTTTCATTGTATTGTTTTCATTGTTCATTTGTGTTCACGTTAGCACAGTATCTGGACTATTAGGGGAGATGTGTACATTAAGATTATACTTTTTTCCAATATTTTTTTTATTTTATTCAAAAAATTAAAATGCAAAATACAAAGGTGGGAAAAATAACAAAAACAAAACAAATGGATAAAAACATTTTAAAAAAGATGTGAGTTAAAATGACAAAAAAGAAAAACACATATCCCTCCTATTAAGCACTGACAAATATATTGCAGCCATAGTTTTCCCCCTTGCAAAACAGGTTCTAGATTTATAAACTTCTACATCTATTTGCAACCCAATTTGACCTGTCATACATTATACGTAAGAAGTAAAAATAGTTAACAATACGTAGGAGATGACCAGGCTGAGGCTGAGGGAGGAGCCAAACACATCATAAGTCATGAGTCACTGAGCATCCACAAGAGATCTAAGTGCAACTCACCTCAAATTCCTCTCTTATCTCCCACGCATTTCCCGTAATGGTCAGTTGGCCAGATTCTTGTAAAGAGTTTACGCTTGCAATAAATCTTTTTACTCGTTTATACTCATTTGAACTGCCTGAATCTCCTGATTTCCCAGGTGCTTGACAAAGTTAACGAACAGCAAAGTTAAACTTCAAAGCCCTCTGTTAACAATACTTTAACAATATGTTATTACAATTAACTTGATTTAAGGTTGTGCCATTAGATGGTACACATACCCTAAGTCACTTTTCCCTCTTCATATCCAGATAACTCTTCATTCCAGTTTCTCAATATCATCTACACTGCTTTGAATTTCTTGCAGAAAGGCCGGTATGTTACATACTATGAATAAACATTTGTTTTGTTTGTATTTGCTGCCCATGTCACTGTGGAGTACTCTTGGTGGCTCACAATATTAAAATGGGGAAAATCATTAAAAATCTAAAAATTACAATAGTAAGGGAATGAAACAATAAACAGTGGAAGTATAGTAACATGTAATATGAAATTAAAAAGATGAGCAGAGGGAAAGCAGGAAGCACAGAGGGAAGGTGGGGCCAGCAAGTTAGTCTAGCAAACACCTCCAGTGATGTACTTCCTTATTGGGTCCCTAGGCCCAAGTCAAGAGCCAAGTCTCCAGGCTCTTGTAGAAGGACAGAAGGATGGGGACAAACCTCACCCTGGGGGGGGGGAAGGGGCAGAATGTTCCAGAAGGTTGGCGCTACAGCAGAGAAGGCTCTTCTCCTGGATCCCATCAGTCAAAGTTCCTAGATCAACTTTTAAGATTTTTAAGAAATGCCAAATTCCATGTTCATCACACAGTCTATTGTTTTATTGCTTGATTTCTGTGGCCATTTCCAATCTCCAATGTTCTTCTTTTGAATGTTTACAGTTTTATTATATTAAGGTATATTTCAATATATGGCATGGGGTACCTTTTCATAGGTCATTTTTATCTTATGCAAATAATGTTATGGCATCTGCTATTCCTACATTCTTTTGAATATATTATTCCTAGGAAATCCTCTTCACCACTGTTTGCTAACTGAGTCATTGTCCAATGGCTCATTGCAGAAGATTGAGGAGTCTGGTTTTTTTTTTAAAAAAAAACCACTTATACTTTGCTAATTACTAATTTGGCCCAGATGCCAAACTATGACAAACTAAATATGAATCCTAAAGTGCATTGAAAACTTCCTTATTGTTGTATGCCACAGTGGAAAACAGATACTGGCACCCAGGCCTTTTGGCAGCTTATCTTCGGTTATTGTCCTCCTCAGCAACTGATTTCTGGATATGACTGGAAAAATTCAGGATTTAAAGGAACACACTTGGAAACCCAGTGATGCAATTAGAGAATCATTTACAAGCAATTAATGAATTGCAGCAGCACATGTGCAATCATGTAATCATTCATAATGTCTTCTCCTACAGTATAGGAAGCTATACTGTACAATTGTAGCTGACTTGAAAATTGAGAGAGAGGTTGGTGGTGCTGGGGATTGAGGCCTGAAAACAAGAGCATTAATTTGAAGACGACTCTCCTAGATTCTTTTTCACAGATACATTTGTTATGTTGCAATAGCTAAATATAAATGCATGCATCCCTCTTACCTGTTTGTCTGGGTCTTGCCTGATCCTCTTGTTCCCCTGGTACTACTACCTTGCTCATTAGAGTTATCTTGAAAATCTGGTGGTGCTTGAGCAGGACATCTTCGCACAGAGCGTTTCCCATCCATCACTGAAAGAACAGTGTGATAATTGGACGTATTTCAGAAGAATTGTTTTGGTTTCCTTCTTCTAACTTATACCAAAAAGTTACATGCACAAAAAAGCACCCTGCTTTCCACATGCATCAAAATAGCATCCATTCTGTCTTTCCGATGCACTTCTGTGATGTGTGAAGATTAACTGCCTGACCTCCAGTGTGTGATGTCATAATAGGAGGTCTACAGTAAGATAAATATGATCATCTCATGACATCACAATACGGCATATGATATTATCAGCAGGGAATTTTGTTCCTTTTTACAGCAAATGTATGGTCACGTACTTCTCCATATTTATAGTGGCACTTTTTGGGTTAGCCAAATAGAAGCTGCGGCTCATGTTTCTATCACAGAAACATCAGTCTTTTAATCAAGTTATTTAGGGAAGGATTAGAAAGGAAGGGTACATATTTTATCTCTGTTGCAAAACCAGGAATTGATCCCAGATTCAGTTCTTGACATTGCAGTGCAGATAATGTTTTGCTAAACAGATTAGGGATCCAAAGCAGCTTCCTTTGTTTCTAACCAGCCCCTTTTTACAAAGTTGCTTGTTATAATCATCCTTTTTGGCACAATCCACAGACAGTTTGTGTTGTGGAAAGATCCAACAGTTACTACATTTTTTTCATATTAACAGATGATCACACTTTGTGCACCGTCTGTAATAGAAGTTGATCCACAAAAGCAGATCCCTGTGAATGCCATTTTCCTTCATTGCGAGGAGACCTCAGTATGAAATCTGAGGGCCCAAAACTAAGGAGCTTTTTTAAAAAAAATAACAAAAGTTATTGTCAGGTGAAGAAAGAAAACAAATGAGTTGAAGTGCTGGATATTTTCACTAGAGGTCAGTCTTACTTCATATTAAACAGCTAATGCCTCTAGGATGATCCTTTCAGAGACACACATTCCCTTACTTAAACAGAGAAAGAGAATGAGGATGGGTGGGCAAAAAAGGATTGGGAGCAGGAGTGACTTCCAACTTCCTGCTTGATTCCCCATTGATATTACTTGTGGGAATCTGGCAGGGAGTTTGGAAATCATTCTTCTTCAGGTGACCAGTGAAATTGTGAGGAAAATTGTACCCCCACTCTCCGTCCCAGCATGTCCATAAGGGCCCCCTCTCTTTAAGGAGGAAGGGCTCACCCATCAACCTCTGGCGCTCCCCAGAGCTTCTGAGTCTTTCTCTCATCCTTACTTCACCTCCTTACTTTATCTCCAACATTGTTATTTCAATTGTCAACCTCGGTTCCAAGGCAGCCAACTGCCATTTGCCTATCCACCAGCTGATTGGATGCAGAGGGGAGAGGGAGGTGGGAAAAAAGGTAAAGATACAGTCCTCCCATCCTATCTTGCAACATGCAGCCCATGGGTTTCTGGGAAGTGTGGTCAGAAGGCGTGGTGGCCCTGAGATGACAACTTTCCCAAACTTCATTCGTAAGTGAGTCATGGGTGCTGGATTTCTGTAAATTAGCTCATTTGAATTACTTTGGTTCAATAATTGTTGTCTTATACCTTCCAACTGAAAGTCACAAAGAGACATGAGAGAATATAGATATACCATAGCACAGGGGTCCCCAACTCCCAGTCCATGGACCGGTATGGACCGTGGCATGCCAGCAACCAGTCTACATCAACAAGCAAAGCCCCATCCGCGGGATGCAGGCAACACACAAAACCATGCACTCTCCGGTCTGAGGAAAAACCTCTCTCCACATAACCAGTCTCTGATGCCCAAAAGGGGGGGACCTCTGCCATAGCACATCCCCACAGATAAAGCTGCAGAGAATCATAGCTTACCAAGGCAAGAAGTATAGGGCATTTTTGCTCTCTTGCCCTTTTGCTGCTGTGTTATTAGGCAGCCTGATCTTGCAATAACAAAAAACCATAAGATTGTATGTTTGAATGTGTCTATCATTGGACAGTTAAGTTCTTTCTTCCTTGCTCAAATCGTGGAGCCTCTCTAAGGCTAAAACATTGCATTATAGCATACACTTTAGAGATTCAAGACAACTTCATCATTCATGCTAATCAAGGAGTGAGGAAGATATGTTTAAAATAATTTCCTTCTGTTTGGATGATTCCAGTATTACAAATGCAACACATAAGCATAGCTGGTTCTACCACCTCCTTACCATACATATTCACAAACAAACATGCATATATATGCAGTACTGTATTAAAAAATGTTAACTCAAATATGAGCTCCACGTGATGGATAAGAGGATATGGGGAGAAAAAGCAGATCCCAACAATGATCTAGGGATTAATGCTTATATCTTCATACTGGCCCTAGTTCATTTCCCACATCTATTTAAAATGTGGTGTTCCACCTTTAAATCCCTTCAAAAGCTACAAGAATATCATAAGGATTACATATCTTTATATATAGTGACCATGTACGGTGATCATGTCTCCATATCTTCATCAAAGGACCATCTCTGGATTCTCTGCCAACTGAACTATATTTATTTGATTTTTTAAAAATAATTTCAACCTTTATTAACTTTATAAGTAATTCAAGGCAGCAAACATACCTAATAATCCTCCTATTTCTTCCGTAACAATCCTCTGAGGTGGGTTGGGCTGGGAGAGAGTGACTGGCCCAAGGTCACACAGTCATACCAGAACTCACGGTCTCCTGGTTAGAGTTCTAGGCCAGTACCTTAGCTACTACACCAAACTGACTCTCTCATTTCTACTGAATGATTCCTGGGAAAAACATTTCCTGAGAGACTAGTGTTATGAGTGCCTGCTGGAGATGTTTTCATTTGCTCATGTAGATTAAACATAGATGGGTGATTTGTCTTCTCTCAGGCTCAGTCCTAATAATGTTAGTCAGAAGCACATGGACAGAGACAAATTCTTTGCTACTTGTAGAGTAGCAGTTATAAGACCTTATAACTTACTAGTGTACAAGTAAGGACATCATCCAGCCACTGCTGTGGCAATGTATCACTAATAAAGGCAGATTTCATATTGGCAGAGCAGTAGCTTAGTGATGCTGTATAATGTTAGAATGGCTTTTGTGGGATAATGCCTATTCTTCACTTTTAAGGTGAAACGTCATGCTAAGCAGGAATCAATGAAAACTCTTTCAGCAATTTGTAGTAAATTGGTAATAATATTATGGTCCTAGGTATTGGACAGTAGCAGCAGAAGTAGTTTTTTTTTCCTTGAAAAATAGGCTGCTGAACATAGAATTGATGAAGAAATAGGATATTGGTTTTAATGCCTCTCGGTCTTGGTGCTAAATGCAAACATTGGGTTTGAACCAAGATGTATTCATAGATAGCCCAGCCTTTGGATGATGGGCTTTGAAAAAAAATTGAAAAATAAGAAATATGGGTACTGCACTTTAAATACAATGAAATCTGTATCTTAATAAAGAGACATTAGAAAGTATAATGAGAGCAGAGATAATGAGATGCTTACTCTTAAATAAATATTTTGCTAGATTAAGATTGCACAACTTATATGGAAGCATAATAAGCACCTGCTATAAAATGCTGTAGTATGATTTCTATAGAATATAGTATATGTTCTTCCTTAACCTTGGGTGAATTAATGATGGACCAGATAGTTTAAATTAATAAATATTGCAGATTTCACCTCAGAAAATAGTTCATTTAACACAGAGAAGGGCAACTTGTTACAACATTCAGAGGTGACCTACTGTATGTCCATGAAATTTGGGAAAAAAAGTGATTTTACTAAATAGAATACTTTAATGCATGGGGGGGGGGAATAAATGCTTTGGGACGATTCTTGAATATAGGAGTTGTTTAATATTAATTTTCCCCCATTTTAGCATAATAGTCAAATGGATGTACATCTCAGCAGCCCAAATTACAGCAAGCAATGGATCGTCAACGTTAAAAATTGCACTTCTGTACAGAATCAGGAATATGAACTGAAATGTGTAAAATTAAATATTAGTTATAAAATGTATACTGTAGATAGGTGCAGTATTTATATGTCCTGAACAATATATAAATTTAAATCAGATAAAACCTCTAAAGAAATTATGGGAAATATCTGGTCTGCCTTTAGAAAGTAATTATCAAGGCTGTAAGTTCATGTTTATTAATCATTCGCACCCAATTATTCCTTTCATTTTTTGTTCTCTAGGAAGATCCTTTGATGGCTTCCATTTTATATTTTTTACAAAATAAAACTAATTAGATGGGTAAAGGATGGAAGCTTTTCAAAAACCTCTGTGTTTTTCCATTGATTATGAATTTCATCTGCATAAATAAAACATCCTCAGTGGTAAGAGCTGAGCAACCTAGCATTTCAAGCATTGGGTTTCTCTCTGTTTTTTCTTGTTCCTATCCTTGCTAGCTAAACCAGGCCAGATTTTAGAGGGAAGAATTGTTTGTGCACAGATTTGTAACTCAACATCCCTGTCTGAAAGTGGTGGTTGTTATTTAGCAAGCCCATTCATTTGATTGGCCTTTTTTGTGTGTGAAATCAACAAAAAAAAGGCCGGAAACTGGCATAAAAACCCCCATTGTGAATTGTGACCGTGCAAAACAGAATGCCACAACCAGTTGACCTGCCCAACCATGGGTGGGGGGGAAACAGGGTAACCATTTACGATGGCCAGTGGTGCTTTATGGGCAGTAAAGTACCAGTTCCGTGACTATTGTACCACTAAAGCAGGGGTCTTCAAACTTGGCCCTTTTATGACTTGTGGACTTCAACTCCTAGAATTCCTCAGCCAATGTGCCTAGCTGAGGAATTCTGGGAAATGAAGTCCACAAGTCATAAAAGGGCCAAATTTGAAGACTCCTGCTCTAAAGCATTATAAAATGATCAATCATTAAGCAAGGACTACTTGTAAGCTATTCTTAAATCCCCAATGAAAGCCTGATGCAAGGACAATTGAATCTCTACAGTTCCAGAGAAACTTCACTGCTACTCAGAAATATCCTTCAGGTATTGAAGAGGGATTTGAGTTGGACCACTTGTCTTACTCCCAGCTTGCTGCTCATCCCTTCTAGCCCCCATGGCTGCCAAATGGACATTATGAACATCTATAGAAGGCAGACGAGCAAGAATGGAAGAAGCTTCAGTGGGAGCAGGACTGTGCAATGTTCCAGAAAATGAAATAAATCTAATGAAGGCAGGGGAGATGGGCATCTTGGAAATTGCATACATAGAGAGCAGGTCCAGGCCTATAATCTTTAGAAAACAAACCAAGTTGGTCATAGTCAGCTGCTGGCCCAGAAGCCTCATAATACCTCTAAAAAGGACCTACTTGAAAGGGACAGGAGGTGGAGGAGAAGCAGTAGATGGAAATTGTGTGAGAAGTATATAAACGTTTCAAGGTTGGTTAGGCCAGGCCAAACAGATACCTCGGGGATGTTAGGAAAGCTACTTTATTATGGTAGGATATAAATAACAAGACTTTGAAAGCTGTTTCTGATACCAAAAATAATAAAAGCAGAATTATTTTGAATTTCTCATTTTTTCCCACTTTTCCAGGACTGAACTGCCTTACTTCTCATTAATTCCTTCTCCCAGGTCATCTCTATATTCCTTTACGCTGTTTCCATTCTTCCCTTCTTTGCCTTGCCATCCTTCAGTTGTTGCCACCCCGGGATGATTCAACATTTGCTTTCTTCCTTAGATCCCAGACACTTATAATCCTGGTTTGATATTGTGAAAAAATTCTTGCGCATTCAGATGTGTTCATGAAATTGCATGGATGTGGTTACTGCTGCATAATATCCTCAGTGGAGGACAATAACTAAACAGAACGTTCACGCTGCAATTTTTGCTCAGACACAAGATTTTTGGTACTATATCAATTTCCTAAATATGAAATATTATTTAGGATCACATTTTATATATGTTCAATAATACACAATCTTTGAACTCCGGGAGGAATATAAATCAGCTGTTTATTGTTAAAAAAATTAAAACAATAAAAGCAACTATTTACAATATTAAAACAAACTTAGCTTTCGCTGATCCACTGTCAGCGTCTTCAGAGTGATGGGGGTGGAGAGATCTCTTATAAGCCTTGATAACCTAGTTTCTTACTCACTGACCGTGTGATAGGGCTATATATATATATATATATATATATATATATATATATATATATATATATATATAAGATATGTTCCTTCATAATACATACTAGCAGCAAATTCAAACATGATCAGAAACCATTTTTTAAAATATATACATTTTCAAGGTCACTGTAGAAAGTAAGGACAGTCCTGAAAGGATGGAATCCACTCTATTGTCCTGGGATGCCCTCTGATTCTTGGGGCAGGGGAAATGAAAAAGAAGGTGTTGAAGGAAAAGTCTTCATCATGGTTCAGTCCAAGCCGGGAATAAACAACATGGTGACTGCTTTAGAAAGAAGGTTGCAGTTTATTGAAGAGGAGAGCCAGACAGAAAGATGGCTCGAGAAAAAAAGAAAAGAGCACATGTAGGGAGTGGGTTTTTATACCCTCTGGAGGGAATTGTTTGGAGTTGTTTCCTGTTCCTGTTGGAGGCTTTGTATTTCCTATGTCATGTATTCTGACTTGAGTCTGAGTGTACCCTTTGGCATCTGTGGGTTAATCCTATTATGTCCTATCTTAGAGTTTGGGTGGAGTATGTAGATTTTAGGTGTCTTTATCTTCCTAAGCTTCCTAAACTTCTAGCTGGGGGCCTCCAACCTTCCTGGATTATTTACATCTGCATTTTACAGAGCTGGTTTCTGCTTGGGGGAGGGAGACTTGGGGCTATTAAGAAAACTGGGCATGCTTTTCTGCCTCTTTAATGTTTCCTTCTCTGGGGGGGGGCTGACTTCCCACAAAGGGTAGAGGTGGAACTGGGATATAGTATCCTAAAAAGATATTGTTGGTTAGAATCAAGCACAGCAACATGCCGTGCTACAATAATTTTTGGAAGTCTACATACAATAAAACAGTAACATTTGTATGGAATTCCTCTTAACAATGAAATTATAAACAATAAAGAAGTAAACCAATGTTGGAATCTGAAATCTATGTTTAGTTGTGTTTCTGCACACGTGCACATCATACACAGCTGTAAATACCATGGAGCAAGGAATTCAATGTATTGGAATAGTGGGAACAGAAGGCAGGAAGAAATAGGTAGCTAATAATTATCCAAGAGAATAAATGCTGAAGCAGTTGAACTGGAAATAAAAATGCAAAGCTTTCAATTAAAGGAAGGTAGAATGAAAGAGACAGTTGAAAAGGAATCCTTGATGAATACTGAGTATGTTTCTGATATAAAAAGGAAGCATCAGCACTGAATTCTTATTGCTTTTGAAGATAATTATTTGGACAGTACCGTAATACCGGTAATTGTATAAATATTGGGTACTCGCAAAAGGGATTTAAAGAATATTCTCCATGTTCATCACAAGATGGCAGGATATATCCAGTTTTACAACTCTGAGAGACAAAAAGAGTGAATGAATGAATGAGAGAGGGGGGAGGATTATGAATATTTAGCCTTCTTTCAAATATTTCCAGCAGCCCAGATATATATGGAAAGGATATATAGCATTCTCTTGCTAAGTCCCATAGTGTTTCTGACTATAGAAGCAGATCGAGGTCGTTTTAATATCTGAATAAAAAGTGTAAAGCAGAAGCCAGGGTTATCTTTAACAACCAATTCTAGAGAGAGAAAACCTTTCAATTACTTTTATTCTTTTCCTATAGAAGAAACTATTCCTAATTTCAACAATGATGTTACTCATATACATTATTGTATATGTTTTCCTCTTCATGACCTGTTTTCTTTGTTACCTTCTGGTAGGAGGCTTCATGATACCCAAAAGCAGAACATCCAGATTCAGCCAATTTTGTTCCATATAGCATGCATCTATCTATCTATCTACCTATCTATCTATCTATCTATCTATCTATCTATCTATCTATCTATCTATCTATCTATCTAGAATGTGTATATGTGTGTTATATATGTTTATACAGTAGGTAGATATATACTTTCTTTTGAGAGCAGGCAACAGAATTCATTTTTAATGTGGGTCAGTGTGCTCATAGTAAAAATGACAATAAATGTTATCTTCTTATCTTATTATTACAAGCCTGTTCTGAGATATTGTAGAAGCCTGTTCTGAGGCTTCTGGTTACCGGATATGTCCTTCTATAAAACAGAATTTCCATTTAATCTAATGTTATCTACATCTAACTCTTTTCCTATTACTAGGAACAGCACCACTATTCTTAGCAACTATATCACTTATTTGAAACTAGTCTTCAAACTATAACTATTGTGTACGCTGATAGTTGTGAGAGAACTGAGATTTGCTCAGTGATGTACAGAGACTAATTTAAAGTAACAATAAAGGAGAATACTCGTAGCTCTGGATTAAAATGAGGGGTTCTGGGCATAGCTTCTGGAAGACTGTGCAGACATTTGTGGATTCTTGTCCTGGGCAGGAGGTGAGCTAGAAGATATTCAGGTTTTTTCCAACCTTATGATTCTATAATTGTTTGCTTTACTTTAAACGGAAGGGTTGTTGTTCTCTGAGCTTGGCTGTTTTCTTGGTGACATTTCGTTACCCAAACTAGGTAATATCATCAGTGCTGTTATGGGGTTTGCTTTCAATTTATATTCTAGTGGCTTGCCCTGTCAGTGTTAATGGGAGTGGTCTTGATGGTTTCTTTTGGGTTGGGCTGTTCACTGTTAGCTTGTTTGGCAGTTCTTTGATTGGGGCATTGTTCACTTTTTGATTGTGATCTACAACATACAGTGTAAACACTGCAACGACCACCGTGTAGCACAAACATGCACAAGACTAGCAGAACACATCCATAAACACCAAATAGCCATCAGAAGACACGATGAAAACTCTTTAATTTCGCAACATACGGACATACTTAACTATAGTTTCAGTTGGGAAAATGTGACCATCCTAGATCAAGCCAACTCCAAAAATGCTAGAGGATTCCTGGAAGCCTGGCACTCTGACAATTGACCATTAATACACACATAGACATAAACAACATCTACAAACTGTGCAGAAGAGATGATCAACAAGCCAAAAAGGGAGCAAAAACACTAAAATAAACCTCCCCATCAGCAATCCAGTTGAGCACAGATTAACACCAACCTTAACGTCAGATCAACAATCAAGAAGTGAACAATACCCCAATCAAGGAACTGTCAAACAAGCTAACCATAAAAACATAACCCAAAACCCCACCAAGACCACTCCCACAAACACTGACAGGGCTAAGCATATGAACTGAGAGCAAACCCTATTCCATAACATTACTGATATTACCTAGTTTGGTATCGAAATGTCTGCAAGAGTGCTGAGAGCATGAAGGACACCTCAATTTAAAATAAAGCAAACAATTATAGAATCATATGGTTGGAAGAAATTTGACTATCTTCTCATTCGAGGGCAAGAATCCATCCCATATAAATGTCTGTACAATCTTTGTTTGAAACCTTCCAATGATGAAGCACCTATAACTACAGGAGGTAGGCTGTTCTACTATCTAATAGTTCTGAATGCTCCAACACTGAAAGTTTTTAAGAAGAGACTGGACAGCCATTTGTCTGAAATGGTGTAGGGTTTCCTGCCTGAGCAGGGGGTTGGACTTGATGACCTCCAAGGTTCCTTCCAACTTTATTATGATTATGATTATTATTGTTGTTGTTGTTATTTTTACTTCAAGTTTGCATCTCTCTCTCTATAAATCCCAAAGGTGCTTTTCAAAAGGCAACTGGACTTACTTGTTTTTTTTCCCTTGAAATCGTTTTGCTTCTCATCCAAGAAGCTTCTTCAGTTCTTCTTGGATGCGAAGCGAAACATTTTCAAGGGAAAAAAAACAAGTAAGTCCAGTTGCCTTTTGAAAAGCACCTTTGGGACAACCATGACCTGGATGATTTGAGTATCTTCATAGACACTTTCTCTGTAAAGCTTCCTCCCATTGGTAGTTGTCTATCTTCAGGCACTACAGAGAATAAATCTATACCCTCTTTCCTATTATTGCTCTTCAGATATTGGAAAACTACTATCATGTCTCTCCCCCCGCCCAGCCTTTTATCCTTTAGATCAGACATGTCAAACACAAGGCCCGAGGGCTGGATGCGGCCCGTGAAGTGGTTTCATGTGGCCCGCGAAGCCATCCTGGAAATAGTGAGGGAATGGCCCCCGCTGCCTTGGCCCTGGCCCAGGCTAGCCGGGAGCCACTGTACAATTTTATAGTAGCCATCTTGGCACTTGCCCCGGTGGACCATACCTTGGCACTTGCCCCGTTCTGCCAGAGACCCTCAGATCTGTCCCACTCCTGCCCAGGCCCCCACAGGCACCCTTGATGCGAATGATGTAGAACTGGCCACGCCCACCCAGTAGGCCACACCCATTCCATCCACGCCCACCAAGTAGGCTGCATCCACTCTGGCCACACACACACTCGAGGGTAACTGCAATGCTGATGCGGCCCTCAGTGAAATTTAGTTTGACACCCCTGCTTTAGATAAACATACCCAGCTTTTTTAAAACTGTTCTTTGTAGGATTTAGCCCCTAAGCTCCTCACCACCTTTGTTGCTCTTCTTGGCACTTTTTCATTATTCAGGATACTTCTTCCATTGTGGTGTCCAAAACCAGACACAATAGAATAGAATAGAATAGAATAGAATAGAATAGAATAGAATCTGAAAGGGACCTTGGAGGTCTTCTAGTCCAGCCCCCTGCTCAAGCAGGAGAACCTATACCATCTCAG